>NC_060210.1:169222500-169895833 GCF_021130785.1 Homalodisca vitripennis | reverse complement strand
TCTAAAATGAGTTTCTCCAATATATACGAGAACTGAAAATAGTAATTTCCCGGTGTAGATACGGAAGCATTCTCACACGCTGTTCGAAATCATTTCAGTTCTTTACTTTATAACGTTTGTTTTGTTACAGAAATGTGTCAGTTTGCAATATACTGAAAGTATCATTCATAGTAAGCAATGGAGATAGGAGTCCAATAAAGTAATACAGTCTTTGGTCAAATGTCTTCACTCGGCTCTCGCCTTCCACGTATAAATATAATTGCGTCCTGGAAAAGGGCATTTTTAATACTAGTTATGAGATATTTTGGTACAATTATCGCTTTCAAACTTATGTAAAAAGTTAAGAAAAACGTATTTGTATCCTAAAAAGAACAAGAGGAGAGACTAAGAGCTTTCGTACTAAGTTGGGACTGAGACGCTAAAGCATGTGAATCACGACATTATTAGATTGGCAGAGATTCCATAATATTATAGATTTACCAACGTCTACACGAGCACTTCTTGCAATATGTAACCGAGCGACCCGATGTTACCACACGGCGGCGCGGCGAGGCGGTGTGCTGTGCGGCGGCGACCCCCATTATAAGCGTTCTATTCGTTACAGATTACTCTGCATACAGTTGATAGTGAGTTGCATGTGTTGGCTGCACTGACCGATGACCAGTGCGGTGGGTGGCTAACCTGTCGTCAGCCGGTTGTGCAACGCCACCCATTATCCGGTGATTGGACCGTTTGTACAGTTTTCAGAACATCACATCCTCAGCCCACACATTACCTAACAGCTTATAGCCTCACATCTACTTTACATTTTGCTCAATGTTTACTAACATTATTGCCCAACCTCCTAACAGCCTGTTCATTAACTAATACTACCTAGATTAAAGTCGGGACCGGTTTTACACTCTGTTTCAAACTGAGCGTCAGCACCGACCTCCACTCTTGTTGTAAATGTTTGCTATTCATGATGCAATGCACGATTAGCTCCATCAAAATAAAGTGTCTTGATTAAATCTTAATATACCAATAAAACTTCACTTCATAGTTTACATAAGCTATAATAAAATATGGTTAGGCTGAAAATACTTGTAAGATATTTTGACTAAACACACTATACTCGTATTCCAGTACTACCAAAGTGGCATCTGGTCTACTCCAGCCCTAGAAATTCCCGGATTCTGGAAGGATCTAGTGTGTGGGATCGAATTCTGGGAAATTTCGGATACTGCTGATTTAATTTAGAAGGTTCCGACTTATGATGTCAATCCGAACTCTGGGAGGTTTGAAGATGGAGTCTTCCCATCTCAAGACTATGGGCCCAATCTCTCGAGCTCTTTTATCTCGTTACTGATAATATCGTTAACATAATGTGTTTTAAAGTTTAAACATTTCTTTCACAGTTTGAAGTTTATTCTTTCCTACAGAAAGATTATTGGATTATTAATACAACTACCTGTGACATAATTCTATTTGCAATATTAGTTAAATACGTGAGTAAAATAGGTATATTTTTAAATTTTGTATATTATGTATGGATTTTTACAAGTCTTGTTAGCTTATGCTGAAATTTATAAGTGTGAAATTATTGTAACACAATCAATGAATGAATAAAATTCGTATTAACTGTAACCATTTGGAATGTTTTTTAAAAGTATTTATTTTTTTTATACGTCAAATACACCCACTACGTGTCATTGAAAATAATACTTCTAAATTAAATATAGTTAGAAAAATGTAGTAAAAAACCGCGTAAGAACCAGACGTCTGGTAACAATAATAAACGACGCGACGTACGCAACGACCTTGAATAGTGACGCAAGGACGTGTTCGTGTTATTCAAGGTTATAAAATGACTGCATATGATTAAGATATATTTCCCAAAAAGGCAGTTTGTAGAAAGCTGACTGACACAGTTCCCAGCACACTGTGGCGCATGCTGCCTTCTGCCTTGGTCGTGACCGTGTACTTGTTTGTTTTATAGATCATCTTAAACTGAAAGCGAGAATATATCAATGCATTTTATAAACAACACATTTATTAAGGGCACACCGGAGGAGCCCCCCCGTGCTCCATCCATTGAGGAGTTGGATTAGTCCTCTTCTGGGGTTTTAAAAAGTAAAACGGTGTAGTAAGATGACAAAATTCTTCGCCTCCTTAAGCTATTCGTGTCACTTTTAGACACAAATATTCATGTATTTTTTTCTGTATACTTTATTTTTGTAATGTAAAAATAAGGATTTTTACAACTGAAGACAAAATAATTAAATAGTTCAAAATAATAAATTATATATTTAAACTAAATGTTGGACTAGTAAGGGGTAAAAAAGGCAGACTATACGTATAGCGCAGTTTCAGCATATATTTCTAGCAGTACAAAATGTGTGGTACTGAAACCCTTTTATTGAGTTATGCTGACGACTAAAAGCTCGACGTTGAACTAAACATATTATTCTGTAGCACAATTTTCGTAACACACTAACGACAATAATAATGATCTTTCTTCACCGAATCCTCAGTGAGGTTAAAAATGATTGTTTGATTTTAATATTTGTTAATGGGGCTACGAACTATTTAATGTAGCAGAATCCAAGATGAATATGAGACAGAACCTTAATGGGAGATTCTGGCTATGGATCAGTCTGGGTGTAAATCCCTTAATACTAGGTTTAATTGTACACTTTTAGTTAATTTCGAGAAGTTTTCAAGCAGTTTAAGCCTTAAAAGGGGTTTCTTCAAGGGGATATAAATTAATGTAAGAAATGCTGGAGTTATAATTCTCAAAAAGTTATATTCAATACTTGAACCCATCTTAATCAATTAACTGGTGATCCCCAACTCAGATAACATTTAACTTCGTAAGGCTGGTAAATTAGGTTACTTGTCAATTCCATCCTGGTAGCGACTTTAACTTTCAGTATTCCTCTAATTCATGAAACACAAACTAAATTTAAATCAGAAACAATTTAATTTATTTATTCCATTCAATTCTTGAATTATGTTCAATTCATTAATTGCATGAAAATCCCACCGAGGTTTAAACAAATTACATAAGTGTAAAGGTAACTACAAGCTAATATAAGTTTGCATTTCTGTTGAAGTTTTGCTAGTGCTTGTTTTTGTCTGCTGGGACCGTTTGATGATAACCGATCGTGTGTTGTTACAGAGAGCCTGATGCCCGGGCCAGCCCAACGCTCGGCCCCGCCATGGAGTCCCGCTTCGGCCTCGACTATATCGTCGACAACCCCGAGTACACGGGAAAACTGGCAGCCGGTCAGTCCTACTCACTACTATTATTGTACACATAATTATTAATAATCAAATAGCATTTTTTCACAAATCTGAGGTAACACTGAGCAATTCCTGAAAAATATTGCTAGTTACAATAAATTTAGGTCCCATTCTGAATGAGTAATTCTTTAATACCTACTTATATTTAGTTACCAACAAAACCCTGCAACACAAAGCAAACCCTGCAACAATGACGCAATTTAGCTGGTAACACGGAAGAAATTCCTGTTATACGTACTTATTTATTACAGTTTATTACAATTCAAAACACACTTCGTTTGATATACACCATAATCAAAATTTAAATTATGTATAATACCAAGTCTATTTTAAGGTCTATTACATTGACCCTAATTGACCCCTTAAATCTGCAGTTTAATGCAGATTTCTCGGAATTTTATGAAAATTTATATGATAAAGCAGATAGGATATTTATTATTGACGCTCAGGTGAGAGAGCTAATGTTTTCTACAGAAAATAGCGTACAAGTTCTTGAACCTAAGTATGATGATGTCTCTTCAGTTACAGAGAGTGGTGGAAATAAATAAAATGTAAATGTGACACCCTTAACTCAAAATAATTATTAAGGTCTGGATAAAGTTCAAGGTTCAATATTGTTAGTTAAAACCTTCATTCTAACTAACCATTCTTTCAACTAAGAGGGTAATATATCCTATGAACTATGGTCAACTAGTTCTTAAGATATCACTCAGAATTTACCAAAGATCAGCCAAAACTATCATCAAACTTCACCTATCTTCCATATTCCTGAATAGAGTAATAAGTTACCTATGTATAAATTAAGCTTCATGACAAATTTTACATCTGTAGCTCAATTCATTCTCAAGGTTTCATACCGCAAGCAGACAGACGTATAGAAAGATTATAAATTTGTCCAGTCCCCTGAGTGTAAAGTTCTCTGATATTCAGCTAATTATTTTATATGTCGCATATATTAAGTTATACTGTAATGAAGACTCACTTCAAATTACTATTGTATAGTGTTTTTTAGTTGAAAAAATGTGTAGTAAGTGAATTATGTTTTCGTAAGAAACTCTCATTTAAATGTTTCACATTAAGTTGTCGTGTTTAGCACTTTGGTAGCCAAACAATAATCCGTATTTTCCAATCCCTTCAGTTCTGATTCATTTTTTATGTCAAGTTCATGGCTTACGAAAGGAGGGGGGGGGGTAGTTTAGTTCTTTCTACGCCATCCGTTAGTAGCATTTTGACCAGACGTACTAAGCATTTTTAAAGTAAAACTTTTCAAACCTAATTACAAATTTATGTTGACTTCTCCTGGAAAAAACCTATGACCGACCTCTGGATTGAGATCCCACACTAATCGTAACTATCTAAAAACTTACATCTTTGTTTTGCAACAAGAAACTTAAGTCCTTAAAAGTGAGAGGTGAGCCAAATTTTGTAAATGCTTAATGCAACTGCTTCTAAACAAATTGTATTAACTTGTAGTATGCAAAGTAGTGATTTTGCATACTTTTTAAACGTTTAATGTAAAAGAGTTTTGAAATATTTTAAAAGACGAACGCTATACGTTTTTACCTTTACAACAAAGAGATCATATTCCCCATTTTGGAACTTGTACACTTATTTTTGAAATAGGAACTCAAGTGTCAGACAGATCAATGTGAGACTTAAGGGTTTCATCATTGTAGAGCCTCTTCCCTGTATACAGGGTGAGGCAAACCACCCGTACAGTACGTATAGCGGCCAAACCAAACGAGGTAGATTATTCGTAACAACTTAAAACCCCCTATTTCCACCCCAAAGAATTTGGAGAAATTATTTTGAAATCTCTAAAACTCCCCAAAAGGGTAGTTTTTGGGGGGTAGGGGTGGTTTTTGGAAAATTTTCAAATGTAAAGGTATGTTGAGTTATACCTCATTTTAAAGGTATTTCTTCACTGATTATTTTGATGCAAAAAGTTTGAACCTATCTTGCCGCTTATGTACAGGGTACACCAAAACGTTAAAAAATCAGGGGTTTGTGGGTAAATTTATTGCAACTAACTGCACAAATGTAGAGAGACGATATTTTTATTGAAAAATAATGATGATATGGCTTATCGAAAAATATCATCAAATGCCACCCTACCCCAAAATTTACACATTTTAAAAATACATAGAATTTTGAAACCGATTTCATTTTTATTCATCTTATTGTTTTTCCAATAGTAACTTATAGATGGCATTTGAACTAGACCCATATACATAAGAATACCAATGAACTTCTTCAGTTCACTACCATTTGTAGGTTACCAAATTTTGAAGCGGATATTATATTTTAAACTATTCACCCCTATTCGCTGAGTGGCATACAAATTATGCTATTTCAAAAAATATTTCATCATTAACGAAAAGTTTGTAAACTTCAGAAGGTGAAGCTACAATAATTGTGTCCCTCATTTCTGTAGTTAGAAGTGGAACGTAACTACAAGTAAAATTATTCAAATTATCTCCATGAAAAGGTCCCTGTGTCAAGTTCAGAACATGTGGCAAGCCTTTTGCACGCATACTCACATTCTGCTATTGGGTTGCTTCTTGGTTTACCTGATAGTTTATTGTGTTAGGTCGATTTACGAGTATCTCTGATCTCCGTTGATCAGAGATTACATTCTTCATTGATACTACTATCACCCCCGTCAGAGGGGATATATTTGGTATTGTTATCAAAATCATAGCCTCTGAATAAAAGTTCATTAGAAGATTCACTGACAGAACGAAAAGATTAATCAATATCCAAAATATTATTGTTTGGTTCATCAACGATTCTGCCAACAAAATCAGCAAGATTTTCTTCATATCTGGCATTTATTCTAGCACAGACCGTAACCTGTGAACAACAACTAACAAAGCTGCTGAAAACTAGAGGGAACAACGCCAGCTGTGGAGAAGCTGTAGAGACAAAAACACATGGAATAAATTTATTTAGCAGCTGTAGGAAAACTTGTGGGGCCATGAGGACCACCGCTGGATCTCACCTATTTTTTCGTAACAAAGAGAGATAAAATTAAAATTCTACCGTGCGCGTGTTCAGGTGAACATAATGTTTAATTTTTTCATCTCATGTTCTAAAAACGACGATTCCTGGCAACAATGAGTGGCACTGAAATTAAAATCAGGGCGTGACCAACCGGTAGTCTCATGGCAGTCGACGTGTTAAGAATACCTATTAAAAATAGTTCAAAATAGCTGTTTATATATATTCTTTCTTGAGTTAAACGTTTAATCGTGCGCGATAATGATTCTACAACGACATTAACACGCCAATTTTGAAGTGGATTTGTCAATGCTGTGAGTTGTTTTCCTATTCGACATATTATTTCTATTCCTATCTCAAAAAGGTTCCCCATGCAACAAGTAGATATATTTATAATGTTAAATCGTAAATTTTCACGAACTTATTTTTATTTTGTTGTCGACCACACACTTGTTTTTGAGGATAACTTACATCTATTTAAGAGAAATGTTGAACATGACGCTTAGTTTAATAGGATAAATAATTTGCCCTTATTTAAAACAACATAATAATAGAATTTATAGAGTTGCTTTTTAAAATTCAACACTTTTCTATTTATAAATAATTTCATTTTTATAATTTTTTTTGTTGCAGTTTACATGCCACACATTTGACAAATAGTTTTATTGCAAATATGTGTTCCTTTATTCGACATGTTAGACAACACTCCAAAGGTCACGGACTGATTGTAATGACTTGTCTGTAAAGGTCAAAATAATTAATTCGTTATGGGACGATCCGAAAACTTTGTATAGTAAAGCGTCAAATCTGTATAAAGTATGCAAATTGAATGTGACGACTAATTGGATAACAATTAAATATCATATGAATGCCATATCATCCTACATTCCTTAAAAAATATAATCCTGTTTGTATTTAAAAGTGCAAGTATGAAACTGCAAGTACATACACATCTTGTATGTATTGAGAGTATAGACTACTATAGCTTCACGTACAGAGAAGACTCGCGAGTCACTGTGCAGACGTAGATTGTAATCTACTTGAGAGCGAATGTGACCAAATCTCCCCGCTCGAGGTCCCAACCGCTGACGTATTGGCAATGTTTACATCACATAGCGGCTGATAGAGATGTGTCTGCATGTGGGAGCCCACTGGTTTAGTGTTCCCTTGTATGTATTGAGAGTATAGACTACTATTGCTTCACGTACAGAGGAGACTCGCGAGTCACTGTGCAGACGTAGATTGTAATCTACTTGAGAGCGAATGTGACCAAATCTCCCCGCTCGAGGTCCCAACCGCTGACGTATTGGCAATGTTTACATCACATAGCGGCTGATAGAGATGTGTCTGCATGTGGGAGCCCACTGGTTTAGTGTTCCCTTGTACGTATTGAGAGTATAGACTACTATTGCTTCACGTACAGAGAAGACTCGCGAGTCACTGTGCAGACGTAGATTGTAATCTACTTGAGAGCGAATGTGACCAAATCTCCCCGCTCGAGGTCCCAACCGCTGACGTATTGGCAATGTTTACATCACATAGCGGCTGATAGAGATGTGTCTGCATGTGGTGGCCCACTGGTTTAGTGTTCCCTTGTACGTATTGAGAGTATAGACTACTATTGCTACACGTACAGAGAAGACTCGCGAGTCACTGTGCAGACGTAGATTGTAATCTACTTGAGAGCGAATGTGACCAAATCTCCCCGCTCGAGGTCCCAACCGCTGACGTATTGGCAATGTTTACATCACATAGCGGCTGATAGAGATGTGTCTGCATGTGGTGGCCCACTGGTTTAGTGTTCCCTTGTATGTATTGAGAGTATAGACTACTATTGCTACACGTACAGAGAAGACTCGCGAGTCACTGTGCAGACGTAGATTGTAATCTACTTGAGAGCGAATGTGACCAAATCTCCCCGCTCGAGGTCCCAACCGCTGACGTATTGGCAATGTTTACATCACATAGCGGCTGATAGAGATGTGTCTGCATGTGGTGGCCCACTGGTTTAGTGTCCCTTGTATGTATTGAGAGTATAGACTACTATTGCTTCACGTACAGAGGAGACTCGCGAGTCACTGTGCAGACGTAGATTGTAATCTACTTGAGAGCGAATGTGACCAAATCTCCCGCTCGAGGTCGGACGTATTGGCAATGTTTACATCACATAGCGGCTGATAGAGATGTGTCTGCAATTGTATGTATTGAGAGTATAGACTACTATAGCTTCACGTACAGAGAAGACTCGCGAGTCACTGTGCCTACTTGAGACCCTCCCCTCTCGAGGTCCCAACCGCTGACGTATTGGCAATGTTTACATCACATAGCGGCTGATAGAGATGTGTCTGCATGTGGGAGCCCACTTATTTAGTGTTCCCTTGTACGTATTGAGAGTATAGACTACTATTGCTTCACGTACAGAGAAGACTCGCGAGTCACTGTGCAGACGTAAGATTGTAATCTACTTGAGAGCGAATGTGACCAAATCTCCCCGCTCGAGGTCCCAACCGCTGACGTATTGGCAATGTTTACATCACATAGCGGCTGATAGAGATGTGTCTGCATGTGGGAGCCCACTTATTTAGTGTTCCCTTGTATGTATTGAGAGTATAGACTACTATTGCTTCACGTACAGAGAAGACTCGCGAGTCACTGTGCAGACGTAGATTGTAATCTACTTGAGAGCGAATGTGACCAAATCTCCCCGCTCGAGGTCCCAACCGCTGACGTATTGGCAATGTTTACATCACATAGCGGCTGATAGAGATGTGTCTGCATGTGGTGGCCCACTGGTTTACATCATCGCTCTACCAGGCTAGCCTGGAGTTACATAAAGCGTGTTACCGTTAACTGGACGATTATACATTCTGCAGTTGTAGAGCTCTGCTCCGTGACTGTACTTGAAGTGTGCGCCCGAGGCGTGCGTAGTTCAGGTAATAAATATTGTTTGAAGCTCACTTCTTAAAACATTCTATGTCAGAACGACAAGGAAAACATGTAATCATGTAACTATCTAATGCAAATTCCATGGAAAACGCCGTTTTAAAGGGTGATAGGTGTGAACGTGTATGTAAAAGGAAATAGTATGACATTTCGAATAATGATTTTGGGAAGCAAGATCATGTACTTTACAGTATCATCTATTATTTTTACACATAGAAGGCTATTGTCATAATGTGTATTAAAATGTGTTAGTAGTATTGATGTCGATTTAAGTTTTTAGTTTTCAATAACAATATCTATATCCATACAATTTATAAAACCTTACTGTTTTGAATCCAACCTCATTAATTAAGAACCCGATTGTAAACTTCGACCCACAAGAGAAACCGCTAAATTGGTGTTAAATAGGTCAAGTGTTACTGAAATAATGGGAGTTATTAAATGAAATACACAGAATTTTGCATCGAAATTGTGTGCCAAGCCACGGATATGTGCTAGTATTATAATAAATTAAACTTCTTCGTGCCAAACTTTAAATATATGAATGAAGGTGCAACAGACATTCCATAACCAATAAACTGCGAAACCGAGTTCACCTGTCTGCAAATCTAGTACAGTGAATAGGAAGTGACATATCTATTGATCTTCAGAGATCTTATATTTATATTGATATAAATATATTAATACTCCTGTATTGAAACCCATGAAAGACAATACTTCTGTCGAAGTCTTGACACTGTAAATGAGAACGTAACGTTGATTGGGCGTTAGTCATAATTCAGAAGAGTACTTTGTCACATCTTTAAGTAGAAGAAGACAGTACTATAAATCTGTCCTGGCCTGACAGGCATGTTAGATCTTCTGATGATTGACTGTAGGCAATCTGCCATATGATAAAAAGCAGTCAGTGCGCGAGAACTCAGACCTAGGACACTTGGAAAATTGCATACTAGACAACTATGTCAACTGCGTTTATATGATGTCACTTTCCAGGTGTTGTCGGATATTGACTGTACCACATTTGGAGAACATAGTAAATGATTTTTTGCAATACAAAATTAAAAATTGTATGCATGTGTTTCATTTTTTAAATTCTTTCCATCTTAATTTATCATAGGTACAGCAAATTTACATGATCTGGATTTAATGTGTACAGTACATATATTAATTTTTTATGCACTTAACGATAAATGTTTTAGATATAAAAAAATGAAAGATAAAAAAATAATGCAACGCTAATTTTAATTCCACCGACCCATCGTAAACTCACCAACAAATCAAAATACCTTTAACAACAGAAAGTGTCTTAATCGAAATTTGAAAACCGATATGGGACTCATTGTTTCGTCTGAGATCTCCAGGGAGCTTATTTATTACCTGAATTCCTACTTGAGACGGCAATATTGTTCTAAAGTTGTTCTATGCCGTTCAGTTCTGAAGTTGTCCCTGTTTGTGGTACAGTTGTATTGGTGGACGTCCCTGCTCTGAACCAGTTCTCAATTGAATCAGCAGTACAGGGTAACATCGAGAATAGAGGCTGGGTAAGGTCAGCAATCAAAGCTCCCTAAAGTAAGTTTTTCAAAGTTTGATCACATTGATTTTGACATAATTTGTCTTCATATTCTTTTAGTTCAGATCTTGCGTTCAGTTCAGTAAAATCTTCATTCAGATTTGATATGATGCAAAGAGTCGTATCATGCACATATTGATGAAAAAAATATACCTCTCCACTGATGAAATAAATTGATGAATTTAACCTGTTTACACAAATGAGAAAAAAATTAAAAAGAAATGAAACCCTAGTGGACAGACATTTTTACTTTGTCTAACAGGGTGTTCACGATCGGCATACACTGTTCTCAGCCACTACGGTATGACGAGAGCCAATTTTTGAGGCATACCTTTGACACAGCTTGTCTATAACTGATGCAACAGTGTCACATAATGTACGCAGGCGTATGCTTTTAAAAGGTTCAAAACTATGCTGGCCGCTTGTTATCGCCTCTCCAGCCATACACGTACTCATCAAACACATTTATTGAGTTTTGCATCAATGGTCTATTTGTTACTCCTAAATCTGAACAGGGTTAAGAATTTCGAACCGTTTAAAAACTTCGAATTTTCGAATGGAAACTTATTTGACAGTTTTCCCACGACTGATTTAACCAAACCAGGACGATTTTTACTTCAACAAATGTGATAAACTTGTGTTTTAATTATTTTGAAAATCCTAACCACTATTGCTGTCTTCAAAGCAGACGGGAAAGCGATAGGCAGATTGATCAAGTAAGTAGGCACATCAAGATGAACTTGAAGCAGCCCTTGATCAACCACATGGTCATTCCTATCATGTCGCTGGACATCTTGGGATCTTTCACGATGAGTACCGGAGAAGTAAATAATCCAATTCCGCCACTATTGTGCTAGTCAGAACATCATGTTTTGTCAAATTTTAACGCAGAATAATCTACAAGAGTAAACACTAAGCTCTGTATATAACGTTCAAAGGAGCTGAGGAACACTGGATGAAGGTGTTGCCGGACATTGACCGAACCGCAGGCGCAGTGGGCGGACACTTGGACATTTCCGCCACAACAGGAAGCTAGGACGCGAGAACTCTCTGGACCGACAGAGGTATCAGACACCTCTTAACTGTTCCACCGTGGACAATATTGTGCAAACAGTTATGAAATGGCTGAACAACATAATCATAAAAGTGAAATTCCGCCCACCAACACACGGCGATGCTACATACAATTTATATTCTAATTCTTTATCTTCTCGGGGAATCATCCTGTAAGAATCGCTCCTATACCTTACATGAAGATATTTGTCAAATAAAATAATTTTAATAATACTGACAACAAGAGAACAGTTATATAGAACCCGTCAGAAAATATGTAAAAAAGGTAAACAAAAATATTTTATTATGAAGCCTAAGTACAGTTCGTCAGACGCTCTGAGAGCGAAAATATCATTGTAGGTAAATCACATCATTTGCATCATACTTCTCTAATTTTATTTGAATGATTTGCAATGTATCATTAAACTTTACAAGATTCGTGATTCATTTAAATCATGAATCATGCAAATTAGCCAATTGTGTATGATCGCACAACCTAGTTATTCATGAAATCGACAAATGCATTTTCTCTGAGTACAAATTGATCGTGAGCCTTGCTAGTTTTAATAGGGGCGAAATGGAAGAGTATCGTAAGATGCTTAGTCACAATGAATTGGAGGAAAATATTAAACAATATTTTTAACGGATCTTACTTGTAATTAAAACTTAGTTAATAACCAACCGCCTGTCATGTAAATATTGTGCCGTTAGCCGTGCATATGTATACAGATAGGTTTGGATTAACGTGGCAAATCCGTTCTCTTTATCTCGGTGGCTGACGATGGTATAATTACTATCTTCATGTCTAACATTTGGTATTAAGTGTGTCAAGCTAAAGAAGGATGATATGATAAAAGAATAATTAATTATCATATCTATATTATATAAATAACGATGGGTTGGCTGAAAATCTCAACTTTTGCCTCTTTATCCCGTTAGCTGACATAACTATTATTTTCATGTATGACGGTTGGTTTTAAGTGTGTCGAGCTTTCTTTAAAGTGTGACCTGAGAAAAAAAAAACAGTTTGATATATTTAACCTGTCGATACCCTCCAGAATTAGCAAGTCTGGCGGTCAATTTCTTTCTTAACAGAAATTCCTCTATCAATGTTGCGATTGCCAGATTGCGTGCTTGTACAATGAACATTGGTACAAACTCCTGACAACTTTCATTTAGTATATACTATTATTTATATGACACTATAATATTATAGTGACCTCTCGTTAAAAAGTCCTCTTTAGAAAGTGGTTAGTAAGCACCGATTGCTTAAAAAGTAACGTTTTATAGTGGAGTGTGTCCAAGAGTGAAGTCATGAGTATTGTTGCCTGACACTGACCTACTGAGTGAGTCGAGACGCAGACACTTGTAGAAGGTAGGGTTCTTACACAATACAGTGACTACTGTTCAGTTTAACGCATATGCTTTCATGTTGCGTACATTTAGTTTTAGTTCATAAATTATGAAGTATTTTTGAGATTTTTATTTAATCACGTCGCGTCGGCGTACTTGGTACGAGGTTCTCGTTCAGGACCTTCAAAAAATACATTTTATGAGTATGGATCTCTTAGGATTGAATATGCCAAAACTAAGTCTCATCATTGCAAACGAACAGTATATTTGTAATGAAATCTCATGAGTATTACCCCTGACACTAATCGCAGAAGCTGTCTCTCGTTGCCTGGATGTTCTGATTTTCCAAGTTTTTGAACGCGTTATCTACTGAACGATACATCTTCCGTCTGTGTTACTTTTCGATTATCTTGTTCTTAAACTTTTGTAAATTAAATATCTCGGATTCAAATCTTCTGGGGAATCTTGCCATTTTAGCTCCCGTGTTTTATACATTCAGGACTTGAATTTGTCCTTATGTGTGTCTGAACTTTACCACTTTCACGAGAACACCCGAAGTATTGGTATATTTACACAACCAAAACTCCCTACATCTCAAAATTCTATATGCATTTGTCTGTAGACACAATTGTTTCAGAACATCCAGACTTCAAGGGCTTATATATTTTTTATATATATATATTTTTTTATGTGTATCTGGTCCCTCGCAGTACACAAATCCACCCTCTGCTCTACGAGCATCCTAAGAATTTTGTATTCCCAGCCTTCTTTTTATCTGAAAGCCATAATAGACCTGAGTGAATACAAATACTGTCCAGTTAATAAATCAAATATCTCACCGTATGAATCTGAAACGCTGTGTGCGAAGTTCTTCTTTCGGTTTGTCACTATAAGTAGGACGAAGAGGTAAAGATTCACAAAGGAATCACTTATAACAACTGTTTCCCTCGATTTTCTGAAGACTATAGCTTTTGACTTCATAGAATCTAAGGGTCTTGCATCTTGTTATTAATGATAATAATTTAAATAATCATAAAAAACTTTCTATTTTGGAATGAATTGTACTTCAATTCAAGTATTCTGTTTGAAACATTTAATTGTATCTTCTATTTCCCATTAGCCTGCAATTATTGTTAAAAGGGTATCTAAATTTTTGGCTTATACTTGTGTTAAACGAAGAAACGTAGGTTAAATACCAATCGTTTTTGCAGTAAATTAATATACACTTTACGAAATTAAGTCACCAAATTAACAAATCCAAAAAATCTAAATTTATAATTTCAGTGCGTACAAGCTGTACCAATAAAATTCAGATATTTAGAATACATCAGCAGTCAAAAATTAGAAAAGAATAAATGGTTTTACACGTTCGTTACCATAAATTACTCAAAAAGTACACGATGTGGAACGTCCGAACATGACACACGTCATCTGTTATTGTGAAACATCGTATACTGTAATGGCTGGAGCAGAGATGATATACAATTTCTATAGGCTCAGCGGAAGCGAAGCCTATCGCTTGAGGGGCTGAAAAATGCCTTTTTTGTCAGTCTGTCTGTCCGCACGATATCTTGAAAACGAACTTAAAATTTCCAAATTAACTAACATTTCACTCTATAGGATCCAAATCAGGCAACAGTTAGGAGTTAGCGAACATTTTTACATTGGTCTCACGTGCCTTTTATATGCCTTTGTTTGTCTACTTTCCGCTGGAAATCGTAAGAACGAATTAAGCTATGGACCTTTAATGTTGCATGTAACATCATGTCTACACAGCTAACGTCGTATTTGATGACGGGCATGTTCTTCTGTTGGATAATGTAGCCTAACTATTCACAGAATAACTCATTTATACGCTTGGAATGTTACATGTTACATAGAACTACATCGAAGCCCGTTAAACCTGTTACATATATGTACATAGTGCTCATTGTTCAGTTGATCTGATCACATAGTCATTGATAAGTATTGATCTTAAAAAAAGAACAATGATAACATTTAACATCTTTCACTACATTGTTTTATTAGTGGGATAATTAGAGATGTTACAATAAACCAAATAGCGATGAATTGTAACATTCATTCTATTATTGTAGGATAGAGTAGTGTAGTATTCTAGAATTGTAAAATTGTAACATTCTAGTAGATTACTAACATTTTACGACATCTTGTACTGTTATTGTCATGGCGTATAGAGTAAATGGAATACAGATTATGACATAACATACTATAGTAATAAGTATCTTGACACTTACTATAGCATACTTGCCAGGGTAGTGGTAACATATAACAGAACAGTGATGATTTTGTGTTTATGTATTCACTATAGTAAGATGTATAAGACATTCAACACAATCGCTACTACTAGACGTGTTGGGACGTGTCACAAACTCGCTCAATTTGTGAGACATCTCAAAGATTTACATTTCACCACCATTGTTATAAGATGATAGTTATAGAAATAGATAGCAACTTAATCAGACGAAGAACCCCAGTGATTGTGACTGCTGGCCGGTGCTGCGCATTCTCTCACCTTTCGCTTTCCTTGGGAATCAACACAAAACAATCACTTTAAATTGTGAGAGTTAACTTTCGTTGGATTTCATTTCCTTCACATAATTAATTTTGGTGCTTTGGGAGGTAAACCATGTGAGTAAATCGTACGATGTCGTAAATTCTAATAATGATGAACTGAGAAATAAGGCGCCCCTTTAGTTATACGCTTTCTCAACTGTACGTGGGCGTCATTACGTTGTTTTACGGTCCATTTAACGCATCTGCAGAGAGATAAACTCCGTAACGGTAAGTAACACAATACACAGTACTTGAATTTAAACCCCTAACTGGGCTATTATCGATTTACAATTTCTTGTGTAATAGAGTTTCATTATTCTCAGTCTTGCTGTTATACTCCTCAAACACGAAATGGTCGCGAAAACCCCGCGTTGTACACGACCGCTGCCAGCTGTTCTCCGGCAATCAGCTGATCAGAGATGGACGCTTGTCCTGGAGGGCTTCTCATGCCGAGCCTCACTTTCCCTCCACCACAGCACAGCACAGCACACTTGTCTGCGGAGCTGTGGTGCTCACGACTGCCCTTCGACCTCGGACTACACTTTCACAATTATTGATACTTTAATTGGGCCCAGGCAGAGATAAACAAAACAACAATGCCTCGACCAATAATACTTGTTCCGGCACCGACAATCACGTAAATTGCCAATATATCGTCACTGAATAGAAGTGAGTTCCGAGAAAAACGTCTCGGTCATATTACGATCTCTCTTATTTGATAAATCGAACTGTCAAAGTTTACGACATAAATTATTACACTTTTAGCAAGCGTGTGTATGATATAAAATTCATCCCACTTACCATTGGGACTGACAATGAGGTGTCCACTCATTAATTACAGCAATATTTCCTGCAATTTATGTTTGACTATCATACATTTTTTGACTCAATGGCCATTAATTGACTATCATCATTTCCATCATTTTTGAACAATGGAGTGATAATATAAAATAAATAAAGAAAACATTTTCAGGATTACATTACATTCATACATTTGATAAGTAAATATTACATAAAAACATTTAATCGTTGTGCTGGATTAATTTCATAAATTGAGAAGAATTGAAATTGGTACTTATACAACAAATACGAAAATCTATTATATTATATTATTGCTACAGATCATGTATATGTACTAAAAAGTATAAAGGGGCTTACTTTCTTAATATATTATGTTATTTTTCAAGAATATTACCGTTTTTTTTTTTATATTAAAGTTTTTACTCAATTAAAATCTGTTATAGTAATGAATGAATTTTAAACTCTTTAGAAAACTACGTTTCTAGAAACGTAGTTTTCTAAAGAGTTAAATACAGACTAAATTCATAAACACTTGTATGTTATAAATAATAGGTCCAGCTAACCTATTCTGACTACAGTTAGTTCAGTGAGTCATTAATACATATACATATAGTAAAAGTCTACAAATTTCAACATTATTATATTGCTATGCAGGCTAATTGTCAAGATCCAACTTGATGCACACAAACTCCCTGTTCTGCTGGTTTGCAACTGTTTGTATGTTGCTATGTAGCCTAATTGTCTAGATCCAACTTGATGCACACAAACTCCCGGTTCTGCTGGTGTACAACTGTTTGTATGTTGCTATGTAGCCTAATTGTCAAGATCCAACTTGATGCACACAAACTCCCTGTTCTGCTGGTTTGCAACTGTTTGCATGTTGCTATGCAGCCTAATTGTCAAGATCCAACTTGATGCACACAAACTCCCTGTTCTACTGGTTTGCAACTGTTTGTATGTTGCTATGCAGCCTAATTTTCAAGATCAAACTTGATGCACACAAACTCCCTGTTCTGCTGGTTTACAACTGTTTGTATGTTGCTATGCAGCCTAATTGTCAAGATCCAACTTGATGCACACAAACTCCCTGTTCTGCTGGTTTGCAACTGTTTGTATGTTGCTATGCAGCCTAATTGTCAAGATCCAACTTGATGCACACAAACTCCCAGTTCTGCTGGTTTACAACTGTTTGTATGTTGCTATGTAGCCTAATTGTCAAGATCCAACTTGATGCACACAAACTCCCTGTTCTGCTGGTTTGCAACTGTTTGTATGTTGATATGCAGCCTAATTGTCAAGATCCAACTTGATGCACACAAACTCCCTGTTCTGCTGGTTTGCAACTGTTTGCATGTTGCTATGCAGCCTAATTGTCAAGATCCAACTTGATGCACACAAACTCCCTGTTCTACTGGTTTGCAACTGTTTGTATGTTGCTATGCAGCCTAATTGTCAAGATCCAACTTGATGCACACAAACTCCCTGTTCTGCTGGTTTATAACTGTTTGTATGTTGCTATGTAGCCTAATTGTCAAGATCCAACTTGATGCACACAAACTCCCTGTACTGCTGATTTACAACTGTTTGTATGTTGCTATGTAGCCTAATTGTCAAGATCCAACTTGATGCACACAAACTCCCTGTTCTGCTGGTTTACAACTGTTTGTATGTTGATATGTAGCCTAATTGTCAAGATCCAACTTGATGCATACAAACTCCCTGTTCTGCTGGTGTACAACTGTTTGTATGTTGCTATGTAGCCTAATTGTCAACATTCAACTTGATGCACAGAAATTTCCAGTACTGCTGGTTTAGAGCTCTAACGAGGCCTTATTGATGCCCTTCCATGATAAAAGATCAATAGTAACAACGCGAAGATGTAAACATTTGTGGTACTAATCAGGTAGTACAGGGTTTGCACTAGTAAAACATGCCAGCTGTTTCGTCTAATAAACTATGCTGCCTTTAAAATGAGTGCTCAGAATGTCAGCTGACTGACTGAAGACCTTGTGCCAGGGCAGCACAACAATGTAGACCTGAGGTGCCAGGCCGCGCCCCCTGCCGCTGCCGCCACCGGCACATTATACTGTTGGGCTGGCCGCATTGAGTCATTGACGTAGACATGTTATGTGTGCTCTTTGTAGGAAGTGCATAAATTATTACGACAAAAATATACTAAAAACCTAAAATACTAAATGATTTAATGACATTTCAAAATGATCACGAAGTGATGTACTCGTAGATAGTTCAAAACCTCTATTTTTTTGGAAGGAAAAACATTCTCAAATATAACTTTTTGGGGTTCAATAATTACCCCATTTCTTTTTGTTATTTATCTTAAAGATCTCCAGAACTGTAACTAGGTCTCACTGTTCAATATGCCGACGATACAAGTGTCACTGTAAATGCTGAAACAGAAACTGCACTCAACCAGAAACTTTCCTCAGTTCAGAGTAACCTTAGCATTTGGTCCAAAAATTCCTTGTTTTTGAATACAGACAAAACAAAAATATTTCTTTCCCGATTAAGGACCCAGTCTGATGATGCCGCTATTATTTCCGAATATCATTTCCATGATGAAGTCAAATGCCGTCAATTTCTTGGGACTTCATAAAGATTCAAATTTTAATTGAAGCCATCACGTAAACGTTCTGTGCTCCAAACTCAGCTGCTGTCTGTGTTCTTTGAGGTACTTATCCACCTTGCTTGACAAAAACATTTTGTTGGTTGTATACTTCAGCTATTTTTACTCTCGTTTAGGCATTATGTTTCGGGAACTGCTGCTAAATCTTCACTTGAGAGGGTGTTTAAATGCTTCTCTAAGCGGGCAATTCGAATCATCTGTAGGCTGAAATTTCGTTACAGATGTTTTCCCTGCCGAGGGTCTGTTGACTCTACCTTCTATTTTCTCTCCAATGTTCCAATTCATAGCCACAGATTTGAAACCAGGCACAAGGGTAATTTTATCATACCTGTGTTTCGGGCTATTATATTTCAAAATTCAACTCAATACCTTGGACCTAAATTATTCAACAGCCTTCCAGAAACAATAAGAGGTTTTGAAAAGTGCAACTTCATGCAACAAAATTTTAAAGTTTTTTGTGTAGTAAAGACCATTACTCAATATATCAGTATTTAGAAGACTTGTCCTACCTTGGTTTTATTATTATACTCCTTATCTCTCATAGACTATAACAGTCCATTTTAAATTCAAACGTTGTGAACAGAAATTAACTTTACAAAGTTTAAAATATTAAAGATGCTGTCATAACTGTAATGTTACTTGTAATGTTGCAGCATTGGATACGAGCAATGTGACGGTGAAGAAGCAAGTGTTCGAGCTGCTGTCGGCCCTCTGCGTCTATAACAGCGACGGCTACGAGAGGGCCCTGGACGCGCTTGAACACTACAAGGTAAGATAATACACAACCTTAAGGACACGCTAGTTATTCCTCTGCGTCTATAACAGCGACGGCTACGAGAGGGCCCTGGACGCGCTTGAACACTACAAGGTAAGATAATACACAACCTTAAGGACACGCTAGTTATTCCTCTGCGTCTATAACAGCGACGGCTACGAGAGGGCCCTGGACGCGCTTGAACACTACAAGGTAAGATAATACACAACCTTAAGGACACGCTAGTTATTCCTCTGCGTCTATAACAGCGACGGCTACGAGAGGGCCCTGGACGCGCTTGAACACTACAAGGTAAGATAATACACAACCTTAAGGACACGCTAGTTATTCCTCTGCGTCTATAACAGCGACGGCTACGAGAGGGCCTGGACGCGCTTGAACACTACAAGGTAAGATAATACACAACCTTAAGGACACGCTAGTTATTCCTCTGCGTCTATAACAGCGACGGCTACGAGAGGGCCCTGGACGCGCTTGAACACTACAAGGTAAGATAATACACAACCTTAAGGACACGCTAGTTATTCCTCTGCGTCTATAACAGCGACGGCTACGAGAGGGCCCTGGACGCGCTTGAACACTACAAGGTAAGATAATACACAACCTTAAGGACACGCTAGTTATTCCTCTGCGTCTATAACAGCGACGGCTACGAGAGGGCCCTGGGCGCGCTTGAACACTACAAGGTATGATAATACACAACCTTAAGGACACGCTAGTTATTCCTCTGCGTCTATAACAGAGACGGCTACGAGAGGGTCCTGGACGCGCTTGAACACTACAAGGTAAGATAATACACAACCTTAAGGACACGCTAGTTATTCCTCTGCGTCTATAACAGAGACGCTACGAGAAGGGTCCTGGACGCGCTTGAACACTACAAGGTAAGATAATACACAACCTTAAGGACACGCTAAGTTAGCCCTCTGCGTGTATAATACAGAGACGCTACGACAGGTGCCATTGGACGCGCTTGAACACTACAAGGTAAGATAATACACAACCTTAAGGACACGCAAGTTAGCCCTCTGCGTGTATAATACCAACGGCTACGACAGTGCCATTGACGCGCTTGAACACTACAAGGTATGATAAGTCACAACCTTAAGGACACGCTAGTTATTCCTCTGCGTCTATAACAGAGACGGCTACGAGAGGGTCCTGGACGCGCTTGAACACTACAAGGTAAGATATTTTGGGCCTTTCAGATATTTACACAACCTTAAGGACACGCTAGTTAGCCCTCTACATGTACAGGGTTATCATAAAAGAATGGTGTAGTTTCAGTAATTCGTAGGAAAATAGGGACATTTCTAGATGTTATATTGGTATCTCTGAAAGCCTCCAACCCAAAAGTTTGTTTAGAAGCTGTTTTAACCTCAAAATCAATTCTTGTATTGTTTTGTTGCGGTGGGTTTTGTGAGTTACTATGTTCTCGGATAAAGATAAAGCAAAGCTTGTTTTATTGTTGGCTGAATTAAAATCCGTAGTTTTAGTTCAACGTGTGTTCCGACGTGAAGATGGAAGAGATCCACCACACAAAAATAACATAACACGTTGGTTAAAACAATTCGAAGAAACTGGATCAGTTAAGAAATAGAAATCAACCGGCTGACCAGTTGTACCAGACGGAACGGTTAAACTAATTAAAAATTTGGCAATTAGAAGTCGTGGGAAGTCCATCTCTCGTCGAAGCGTTGAATTAGGCATTCCAAAAACAACAGCTCACGAAGTTTTACATAAAAACTTAATTTACACGCTTATAAAATCTAGATACTGCAGGAATTGAAACACAATGATTGTGCAAATCGTTACAATTTCGCTGTTTAAATGTTGGACAGAATAAGTTAAAGCGAATTATTTTTAGATGATATAATTATTACAGACGAATCTACTTTCCATATGAATGGATGTGTTAACAGACACAACAGCGCGATCCGCCTAAATTTAATGTTTGGTGTG
Organism: Homalodisca vitripennis; assembly: GCF_021130785.1. Lineage (NCBI taxonomy): Eukaryota > Metazoa > Arthropoda > Insecta > Hemiptera > Cicadellidae > Homalodisca > Homalodisca vitripennis. The sequence continues at coordinate 169,873,873 of NC_060210.1, read as the reverse complement.
GTGTGGTGAAAATCGCGTAATAGGGCCTTTCTTCTTTGCTGAAAAAACAATGAACGGAATTGTGTGTCATCTAAACAATTTCATCAACCTCATTTATTCCTCATATTTTGAACGAAACATTTGGAGATCGATGGATAAGGCCGGCAAGGAGTCCAAACCTGACACCTTGTGATTTTTCTCACGCTAGTTAGCCCTCTGCGTGTAAAATAACAACGACTACGAGAGGGCCCAGGACGCGCTTGAACACTACAAGGTTATCCTACCTTAAGGACACCCTAGTTAGCCCTCTGCGTGTAAAATAACAACGACTACGAGAGGGCCCTGGACGCGATCGAACACTACAAGGTAAGATAATACACAACCTTAAGGACACCCTAGTTAGCCCTCGGCGTGTATATTAACAACGGCTAAAAACACTACAAGGTAAGATAAGACACAACCTTAAGGGCACGATAGTTAGCCCTCTGCGTGTATATCAACAACGGCTAAACACTACAAGGTAAGATAAGAAACAACCTTAAGGACACGCTAGTTTGCCCCTGCGTGTAACAACGGCTACGACAGTGCCTTGGATGCGCTTGAACACTTATTAACCACCGTCAAACTGTTTGTTTCTACGAGGTTGGTCCGCAAAAATTGAATTGCCTTTTAGAATTATCACCATGACAAATCATATTCTATGTGTGATTCTAAGCTAAAAATGAATAATAGCTTTTTTCCAATTTCCACTTTGTTTAACCGCCATTTTGTATTAACAAATTTTATCTCTAAAACTAGTAAAGCTAAAGAAAAAAAATTTGCCACATAGGTTTTAATAGGTAAGAGGAAAATAAAAATAATAATTGTGTTCTTTTCGTTAATATTAAAAAAGGGCGTCTGAATGAAATTAAAAAAAAAAAAAAAAAAAAAAAAAAAAAACAGTATAGTTATACAAAATGTACTAGACAATAACTATTTGGAACATGTTATTGCAATTCCAACGGTACTAGTTTCAACGAAATCCGTCAAGGCATAATCCAGCACAGCCACTTCAAAGGTACGCTTGCACAAGCCAGAAGCAGCAAACATTTTGTCTTTTGATAGGCATCAGCTGTATTACACCAGTTATAAAAAAATTGATAAGGTACCAACTATTTGGACAATGTTATTACAATTCCAACGGTACTTATTTCAACGAAATCCGTAAATGCATAAGCGAACTTTTGTAGAAGCCAATGAATAAAACGTTCCATAGGACTTTGTAATTAAATTGTGTAAAACTGCCTCCGAACTGATATCTGGAATAAAATGTGAAACGCCTACAATGCGGAAAATGTGATACAGCTACAGATACGTGTACTGACACTGCCTATCCTGTTTATGTCGGCACTGCCAGATGTGTGTGTGAAATGTTTAGATTCAGTGTAGTGTGTACCGAATGTATTTATCGTGAGCCTTCTTACAAAACTTATATCATTTAGAATAAAATAAATAAATAACATACTTTTAAAAGTGTTAGTACTAAATAAAATCACACGTTATGTAACACAAGACAGTGTGTTACCTAGAGGGATGAGCGGACGATATTATCGTGGCCGCCTGGCTGTCAGTATTACTGAACTATCACTAAACTTTCTGGCTACGAAAATAAAGTTCTGTTAAATAGCTGACTGTAGTGACATGATTCAGTATACTCCATGAGAACAATGCTAAATCTTTAACAATTTACGTCCTTATATTTTGATGTACTATTATCATGGAGGTGTCAATTTTGAAGTTACAACTTTTTTTCTAAATAAGTTTATAAACAATTCACAAAAGTCTAAAAATAGTTTTGATGAGTATGTAATATAAAATTAAACATGTATAAATCTACGGTCACAAATAAAGGTGCAAAAGTGTTTAAGGTTTAACATTGTTCTTACGGGCCTAATATAAACATGGCCACTAGTGCAGCTGGTTTCATAACATTTATTTATACACGTGGGAAAAATGATTAGAATGTTGATTTCAGTTAGGTGTAGAAACACACCACGCATCTCGAGACCCATACTAGAGATTTTTGTTTTTTATATTAATTTAAAATGTGACATGAAAAATTTAGATGAAATATAAAAATCATATCTCAAAGCGTAATATGGAACATTTAAAAAATCTCAATATATGTACAATATTTATGTAAGTCGTTTTCCCCCAATCATGCTAATTGCAGAGTTTTAAAAATAATTTCTATTAGTATACTCTATTCAAAAGAACTATAAAGCATTGTTTATTGTGAAGAATGTAAATTTTCAGCACATAACGATAACAAAACCAAAGTAAGGGTGTTTTTATACAAAATGTCTATCATCAGTTGTAAGAATATTTAAAAATAACGTCTCAACAACTCTTTCTTTCTTCTAAGATAACTAGAAGATTTAACAATAGAAATCACCATAAAAATAATTAAACAGCTTAATTAAATTTGAATACGGCTTATTTTACTCTAAGTAAAACAATCCACTGGCCCGCTTGTTTACAAGACTTGGGACGATTGGATATTTTTGTTTGGGAATAAATGACCCATAATTAATTAGGTTGTTTACTTAATTTTATGATGATTTTAATTTTCTTATTTATAAAATTATAATTTAAGATACGATTTTCAACTAACATACTATTTGGCCAGTTAAATAAAACAAATGCCATCTTAGGATGAATTAGTATGCCATTCTAATATTTCTCATACAACATTTGCGATCTGCCCACATTGACCCATAGATTATGCGTCACACAGTTAAATTCTCTGGAGAAGCTACAAGTCAACTTAACTTAGTCACGTTCTACATCAGTGTCTCTCGTCAGTCCTATGATATGTTTCTAAATGAAGATTTTTAAACCAATTAAAACACTGTCAAATTCTCTGAGAAGCTACAAAGTCAACTTGACTTAGTCACGTCCACGTCAGTGTCTCCCGTCAGTCCTATGATATGTTTCTAAATGAGGATTTTAAAACCAATTAAAACACTGTCAAATTCTCTGGAGAAGCTACGAGGTCAACTTGACTTAGTCACGTTCCACGTCAGTGTCTCCCGTCAGTCCTATGATATGTTTCTAAATGACGATTTTAAACCAATTAAAACACTGTCAAATTCTCTGGAGAAGCTGCGAGGTCAACTTGACTTAGTCACATTCCACGTCAGTGTCTCCCGTCAGTCCTATGATATGTTTCTAAAATGAAGATTTTAAAACCAATTAAAAACACTTGTCAAATTCTCTGGAGAAGCTGAAGCGTAAAATAACAACGACTACGAGAGGGCCCTGGACGCGATCGAACACTACAAGGTAAGATAATACACAACCTTAAAGACACCCTAGTTAGCCCTCGGCGTGTATATTAACAACGGCTAAACACGACAAGGTAAGATAAGACACAACCTTAAGGGCACGATAGTTAGCCCTCTGCGTGTATATCAACAACGGCTAAACACTAAAGGTAAGATAAGAAACAACCTTAAGGACACGCTAGTTTCCCCCTGCGGGTAACAACGGCTACGACAGTGCCTTGGATGCGCTTGAACACTTATTAACCACCGTCAAACTGTTTGTTTCTACGAGGTTGGTCCGCAAAAATTGAATTGCCTTTTAGAATTATCACCATGACAAATCATATTCTATGTGTGATTCTAAGCTAAAAATGAATAATAGCTTTTTTTCAATTTCCACTTTGTTTAACCGCCATTTTGTATTAACAAATTTTATCTCTAAAACTAGTAAAGCTAAAGAAAAAAAATTTGCCACATAGGTTTTAATAGGTAAGAGGAAAATAAAAATAATAATTGTGTTCTTTTCGTTAATATTATAAAAGGGCGTCTGAATGAAATTAAAAAAAAAAAAACAAAACAAAAACAAAAACAGTATAGTTATACAAAATGTACTAGACACTAACTATTTGGAACATGTTATTGCAATTCCAACGGTACTAGTTTCAACGAAATACGTCAAGGCATAATCAAGCACAGCCACTTCAAAGGTACGCTTGCACAAGCCAGAAGCAGCAAACATTTTGTCTTTTGATAGGCATCAGCTGTATTACATCAGTTATAAAAAAAATGATAAGGTACCAACTATTTGGACAATGTTATTACAATTCCAACGGTACTTATTTCAACGAAATCCGTAAATGCATAAGCGAACTTTTGTAGAAGCCAATGAATAAAACGTTCCATAGGACTTTGTAATTAAATTGTGTAAAACTGCCTCCGAACTGATATCTGGAATAAAATGTGAAACGCCTACAATGCGGAAAACGTGATACAGCTACAGATACGTGTACTGACACTGCCTATCCTGTTTATGTCGGCACTGCCAGATGTGTGTGTGAAATGTTTAGATTCAGTGTAGCGTGTTCCAAATGTATTTTATCGTGAGCCTTCTTACAAAACTTATATCATTTAGAATAAAATAAATAAATAACATAATTTTAAAAGTGTTAGTACTAAATAAAATCACACGTTATGTAACACAAGACAGTGTGTTACCTAGAGGGATGAGCGGACGATATTATCGTGGCCGCCTGGCTGTCAGTATTACTGAACTATCACTAAACTTTCTGGCTACGAAAATAAAGTTCTGTTAAATAGCTGACTGTAGTGACATGATTCAGTATACTCCATGAGAACAATGCTAAATCTTTAACAATTTACGTCCTTATATTTTGATGTACTATTATCATGGAGGTGTCAATTTTGAAGTTACAACTTTTTTTCTAAATAAGTTATAAACAATTCACAAAAGTCTAAAAATAGTTTTGATGAGTATGTAATATAAAATTAAACATCTACGGTCACAAATAAAGGTGCAAAAGTGTTTAAGGTTTAACATTGTTCTTACGGGCCTAATATAAACATGGTCACTAGTGCAGCTGGTTTCATAACATTTATTTATAGACGTGGGAAAAATGATTAGAATGTTGATTTCAGTTAGGTGTAGAAACACACCACGCATCTCGAGATCCATACTAGAGATTTTTGTTTTTTTATATTAATTTAAAATGTGACATGAAAAATATAGATGAAATATAAAAATCATATCTCAAAGCGTAATATGGAACATTAAAAAATCTCAATATATGTACAATATTTATGTAAGTCGTTTTCTCCCAATTATGCTAATTGCAGAGTTTTAAAATAATTTCTATTAGTATACTCTATTAAAAAGAACTATAAAGCATTGTTTATTGTGAAGAATGTAAATTTTCAGCATATACGATAACAAAACCAATTTAAGGGTGTTTGTATACAAAATGTCTATCATCAGTTGTAAGAGTATTTAAAAATAACGCCTCAACAACTCTTTCTTTCTTCTAAGATAACAAGAAGATTTAACAATAGAAATCATCATAAAAATAATTAAACAGCTTAATTAAATTTTGAATACGGCTTATTTTACTCTAAGTAAAACAATCCACTGGCCCGCTTGTTTACAAGACTTGGGACGATTGGATATTTTTGTTTGGGAATAAATCACCCATAATTAATTAGGTTGTTTAATTTTTTTATGATGATTTCTATTTTCTTATTTATAAAATTATAAGTTAAGATACGATTTTTAACTAACATACTATTTGGCCAGTTAAATAAAAAAATGCCATCTTAGGATGAATTAGTATGCCATTCTAATATTTCTAATACAACACATGCGATCTGCCTACATTGGCTCATATATTATGCGTCACACTTTCAAATTCTCTGGAGAAGCTACAAGTCAACTTGACTTAGTCACGTTCTACATCAGTGTCTCCCGTCAGTCCTATGATATGTTTCTAAATGAAGATTCTAAACCAATTAAAACACTGTCAAATTTCAAAAATCTGTTTAAATTATTTTTGTAAATATAAGCTAATACTTTCAGATTTTATAATATAGCACTATGAAGACATTGATATGTGATCATGCGGGACTCTATGAGGATATTTACTAAGATGATTGTTATGATGTACACAGAAACTCAAGTGTGCGAGGTATCGGCTGAAGGTTGTTGTGGACGAGCTACAAGCAGCCACCGCAGTCGACTACCAGACAGCGCTGGTAGCGTTCCTCAACTGTCTCATCATCTCCACGTCAGTCCTATGATATGTTTCTAAATGAGGATTTTAAACCAATTAAAAACACTGTCAAATTCTCTGGAGAAGCTACGAGTCAACTTGACTTAGTCACGTTCCACGTCAGTGTCTCCCGTCAGTCCTATGATATGTTTCTAAATGAGGATTTTAAACCAATTAAAACACTGTCAAATTCTCTGGAGAAGCTACGAGGTCAACTTGACTTAGTCACGTTCCACGTCAGTGTCTCCCGTCAGTCCTATGATATGTTTTCTAAATGAAGATTTTAAACCAATTAAAACACTGTCAAATTCTCTGGAGAAGCTACGAGGTCAACTTGACTTAGTCACGTTCTACATCAGTGTCTCCCGTCAGTCCTATGGGATGTTTCTAAATGAAGATTTTATAGCAATTAAAACACTATCAAATTCTCTGGAGAAGCTACAAGTCAACTTGACTTAGTCACATTCTACATCAGTGTCTCCCGTCAGTCCTATGAGATGTTTCTAAATGAAGATTTTATACCAATTAAAACACTGTCAAATTTCAAAAATCTGTTTAAACTATTTTTGTAAATATAAGATAATAAATGAAAAATCAATTATTGAGAAAGTTCGCAATATAGTAATTTAAATTACAAAATAAATAATGTTTTAAATTTATGTGTTAGTATTAGTTTCTATTGGAATGAAGTAGAAGGGTAATATTCAGATTTTATAATATAGCGCTATAAAGACACTGTTCATGCGGGACTCTGTGAGGATATTTACTAAGATGATTGTTATGATGTACACAGAAACTCAAGTGTGCGAGGTATCGGCTGAAGGTTGTTGTGGACGAGCTACAAGCAGCCACCGCAGTCGACTACCAGACAGCGCTGGTAGCGTTCCTCAACTGTCTCATCATATCCACGGCAGATCTGAAGGAGCGCATCCGAATCCGGAATGAGTTTATCGGTAAGCCAGTGTGGAGATAATACTAATTATAGTATCACTGTGGAGGTACTACTAATGATAGTACCACTGTGAAGGTATACTAATGATAGTATCACTGTGGAGGTAATACTAATGATAGTACCTGTGGAGGTAGTAGGTAAGTCGATACCGGCCTTAATGATAGTACCACTGTGGAGGTAATACTAATGATAGTACCACTGTGGAGGTAATACTAATGATAGTACCACTGTGGAGGTAATACTAATGATAGTACCACTGTGGAGCTACTACTAATGAATCAAGCTCTGCAAACCGTGCGGCAGTGTACACTCTCATTCCCTTCCTCCAGCTTAAAATCTCAAATGTCTAGAAGCATATGTTGTAAATCAGAAATTAGCACTTCGTTACCCACAAATTCCTAAAGTTCAGGGCGGAATTTACATATGGGCTGAATGGGCCCATATGTATATTCTGTGGATATAGTATGTGGATATAGTATTCTGTGGATATATTCTAGGGCCCATATAGCCCAGGGCGGCAGAATTCAGGGGGCGGCAAATTTTGGTAAAAAAGTAAAAAATAAATTATTCCAAAACTTACAAATATGTGAAAAAAATTACTTGTAATACATTTGTAAACACAACAATTTGTAAATTGGAATTGTTTAAACAATCATTGGCTTAATATATTCCGTTTATTTCGTAGTCCTTACATTAATGTAATATGGTGGATAGCACAGGGGCGGCAAATCTTCAAATCTGCCTCTGCTAAAGTTCCAAATTTAAAAAGACAAATTATCAGAGTTGTATAGATTTTTTTTTCTGAATATATAACTTTTTATACTCAGAGAACAGAATAGTGGCAATACACAACGTGTTTTAGTAATTTCTACATTCAACGTGTATCAGTAAAATTATATAAACTTGTACGATTGCTTTGATTTCTTTGATAAACTTAAATTATCTTTATTAGAATAGTATGATTAAGTTTCTGTATATAAACTAACCGGATAAATTGTGATCTGTGATCCAATGCATATTCAGATGCTAGCTAGAATTTTGTAAAATATAAGATAAATTTATAAATTTTAAAAACTATAATTTAATTTAAAGTTTAAAAATCATATCCCAAATGGTCGTCAGACTCAAAAACCAAATGAAAGAATCTGTCAAGTGCATCTCAAATTAAAGTTATTTGTAAGACAATCCAACGGCATAAATAGCAATTTATGACTTGTATGTAATAAGTAGATGCGGTTTTATTTTGAACAAAATAATTAAAGGAGCTATGTAACTAAAATTATTTGATAAATATTCCATCGCGCTGCTTATTTTAAATAGTAAAAACTAATTAACTGTCGCTTAGAATGTGACACATGAAGTTGGATTTGTATATTATTGTTAATTTTGTCCCACAATGTACTTAAATTTGAGACTTTTCTCGACACGTTACCATATTTGAAATGTTAATCCCTCTTCCTATCCGAGGGAATGGATAGGTAATTTTAAAACCTATAAAACGATTCTAAAGTAGACTATTATATTATTAGAAATCTTCTAGCGTGTTCCCAACATTTTAGTGATATCACACTTAAGCTTGATAGCAGATCACCTAACATAAACTTATTCTCAGTGTGGGATCCCCACATGCTCTTCCACTCCGTGAATACTCCACTCTATAAATAACGAATTGTATTAAAATTTATGAAGTATGCATATTATAGTAAATAGTCTAACTTTCCTACTTTTTGTTTTGAAAAGAAGAAAGGATTATTTAGGCAAAATCTTGCACTGTTACCAAGACAGACATCATGTTATAACGTAGTCGTTGTGTGCAGATCATTATAGCTGACATATGATTTGTTCCCACATATAAACCACAATGAAATATGCTATAAACTTAAAAGCATCACGAACACGCACACGGGCAGGTTCATTAGACCATCAGATTTGTCAAGCATGTTCATTAAAATTATGTTTCCGTCAAAATGCTAAATGCTTTAATGCACGTGCAACACCACAATGAAAAACCTAAATCTTTTGAAGTATGCAGTTTAACTACTAACAAGAGAATTAAAAAAGGGCTTCACCGACAATAGAAGAGACTGACAATAAACAATAAACTACATTTAACAGTTGACCGTAAAAGATTACGTCCTTTGTAAACCATAATTCCGTAAAAGTTAATTGTATTCAATTCCTTCCATACGTAGCTCTATATATATATATATATATATATATATATATATATATATATATATATATATATATATATATATATATATGTATGTGTGTGTGTGTGTGTGTGTGTGTGTGTGTTTTGTTTTCCAAAATTATAATGTGGGCATATTACATTTGATAAAAACTATTATTTCGAAAACTGTTTTTAACATTACGCGCCTTCAATATTAGAGATGACAATACGGCAACATAGAAGCTCTGTAATTGTATTACAAATTTTGAAGGCACTATCAGTATTTGTTGTGGGTAGGAAATAGAACATGTGTGGCTTCGAAAGAGCGATCATCTGCAATGTTCAATCTTTTCTTCACCGCCCTAACTTACAACACCTCCAACAATATATAACACAAACAAATTCTAAACTGGACTCACTTCAATAATATTCAATTAATTTTATTTAAATAAGTAAATGGGTATAGTTTTAAATTTAGTGTATTCGTAAAACCAAATATGTGCTAATATTATTAAGAACATTTTAGTATTATATTGTATCGCACTTATTATTTATTTATTAACTGTAAGGTGCAATGTTATTTATTTATTACATGATTTTGCAGAGATTTGAACGAGTAAATAAAATAAGTAGGCTACCCTCCTCAGCCAAGCAGACAACTGTATAGCATTGCTTTAATAGGTATTTTTTCTTACATTGTCTGGACATACGGCATAAAGCAATATTTGAACAAAGGTAGTAACTATTCATTAAAGAAGTATCTAAAAACTTGTAGCTATTACAAAATAACCCGTTACTATAACTTCTAATAATTAAATGCGGAAATCTCTGGGAACCAAACGATGACATAAAAATTTACCTGCCCACATTCCACTGTTAATAGGGGTTGATTTCAAACACCTATTACAGATAATTTCAATTTGACTATAAAACGGTGACTTGAATCAGTTACAGAATGAATTAAACAAACCAAGTGTATGTTACATTTAAACGTACACATTTCTTTTTTTTTTCAAAAAATATAACAACTACTCGCAACAATCTAAAAATTGATAGTTTGTCAATTATTCCATTTTATAAAATCAAAAGAATGTTTATAAAGATTAGTCCAAAAGTGACTGAAAAAAGACATAATCATTTTAGTAAGACTAATTTCATATAACATTTTGTTATTATCGAAATAAATAGATTCTGATTCTGATTTATAGGTACTTGCAATAACTGTTTCACTCCCCGACGAGGGCCCTAAAACATTACTCTGTAAACTTAAATCTAAAATGGATCAGAGGTTTGGAATATTTTTCAGTGATTACATCTACTCAGGAGTGTTTAGAGTATCATTTAAAAGTAATATGCTCACGATGTCACAGATTTTCAGTAGTAAATTGCGTGTAAAGCCGCCGGAACTGCTAGTAATTTATAAATCAGGCTTTTATAGAGGTATGAGCTACAAACTAGCACCGGTTCATCGGCCTAGAATCGTGCCACTCAGGCGCGGTGGCGAGGCAGTCTCGGGGGTTTTCGTTGACGTGGGAGGTATGGATTCATTTGTGCATAAGTGGGACGAAATGTCAGTTTAACCTTGAGAAATGACACAAAGATTGATATCAATAAATGAAAAACAGTAAATTCCTTCATTCTTGTGTCCCATCTTAATGGTTGATGATAAATGAGAAATTGTGCACTTGACGATACAATGAGAATGTCTCTTCACCTACATTACACTGTATTGTGCATTCTACGTGTCGAAACGATGTAAAGATTTCGTTTTTAGCTTCTTCGTTGCCGACTTTTTTAGACGAATATGACTCCAGGTTTCAGGAGTAAAGTCTGTGACAACGTCAGATTTCAGACGCTGCGCCAAGAAGAAGGTGACCTGGAGCTCTAAACTCCACATTCGCATCGATACATTTCCCATAAGAAAGGAATCGACCGTTAGTAGCACTAGTCTTGGTGGGAACCGAATATAAGGATATCGAAAATGTTAAAAATGTTGTTACATACAATAGAAAGAACAAATCTGGTGAAGTATATAATTAAGTACACAGTAGTAAAATGTGATGACAAATTAGAAGTAAGATAAACTATTAACGGGGCCGGGCTGTTGTTCTCTTTTAATTCAAAACAGACATAACATCTGTTGGGTTTGTAATAAATTGAGTCGAGTCGGTTCTCCAAAAGAAAATACAAACAACAAAAACAGAAAAATCATTAGGCCTACGTTCATTTCACGAGTCAGAGCATTTCTCCAAAGAGCTCACTAATGGAAATGGAAAGTGGTGCAAAGGACGCTGTGTCTGTGATCAAACCGAACTGCAGAAGGAAGTATATTTATAGTGTAGTGCTGTTTCTTTTTACTGTACCACATCATTTCACGAGTCAAGAGTATTTCTGCAGAGAGCTCACTAATGGAAATGCGGAAAGTGGTGCACAGAGGACGCTGTGTCTGTGATCAAACCGAACTGCAGAAGGAAGTATATTTATAGTGTAGTGCTGTTTCTTTTTACTGTACCACATCATTTCACGAGTCAAGAGTATTTCTGCAGAGAGCTGAGTATGAAAGCGGAAGGAGGCACAGAGGACGCTGTGTCTGTGATCAAACCGAACTGCAGAAGGAAGTATATTTATAGAGCGGTGCTGTCACCTTGAACTAGAGCTGCGTGGCGGTGCAGTGTATGCTGAAATAATTTGAACGTTCCGAAAACAGTCGAGATAGTTCAGGCTTTAAACGTTATACCCTCGGGATAATACTGATCAGAATAACTATCAACATGTCTCATATTCTCAGAACAATGGGCTTAACGCCAAATAAAAATACAAAATTAATTACATTGACGTTCACTTTTACTATAAACATTTGAACACTCTTATTTCGCCAAAAAGACATTTTGAAGTAGAGTGGTATACCTAGTATATAATTCTGCACTACACTTTTTTCATAGCCACTGCAGTATTTGGCTGTTTCATAAAGAAACTATCAACTGAAAACTAAATTAACTAACTATAAATTTATTACTATTCTCCATGAAAGATGAAATTACGGATTTTTACAAATCTCAAGATGCAAAGACATTAACAATTTTTTTAATTCGATTTTGTTACCAAATACATAAAACAACGGATCGTAAAAGTAGTAGAGTGAAACGAACATCATATTGTAGTTGAAGTATTATCACTAAATATTGAGTACGGTATTTCTCTAGAAAAACTTATTCTAAAAGTAACTGAAACATTTTATAGTCTTAAATTTAAAATGTTCAAGGCCTGATCGCGGATACATTTTACTATTTCTTGAAATATTACACACTCTCAGAAGATACACCCTCTGTACTCAGTTTTTAAGAATTCACCAAACGAAAAGGTCGTCGTGGACATCAGTATCAGAAACGTACTCGTAGACTCTCTATGTTTTATTCTATTTTTGGCGCATAGGAATAATATAATAACAATTCTGGAATATGTTTTTCTAAAATTAAATATTATGCCTCTAAACGTTACTTGCTTTACTTCCTTAAACTGCTTTTTATGCGTTAACGTATGATTTTCTTTTTCTTCTGTGCCATGATACACAACACTTTCTTGTATTATTTCCTTGATATTAACTGAATCATTCTATATTTCTAAATCGTACGTCATTATGTGAGTTTTTTTTATTATTTACATCCGTTAATGTTCAACTTTATTAAAGTGAATCATACGTTAATTTCATATGTAAATTCTGTACACTAATTATATCCATTGATTTGTAACTTTCTTGAACTGAGCCATACGTCCTCTATGTGAACTGGACGGAATGTTTCCGAGTTATCAAAGTGAATTTCTTGTAATGTTTTCACGAAGCTACCTTAAATAATTAAAGGCCTTAATATTATAAAAATATTTTTACCTTAAGGGGTTCAGTAGGCCATATCTATGACCTAGCAATTACTCGTATATTTATATTCTTTTTTTGTGGTTTAAAAGACGCTAATTAAGAGAAAAAATTTAGCTTAACGTTTTGGAGGTTTTTAGGTAAAAATTTAATAAAAACACATTTTTTAACTCTTTGAAGTGTGACGCTAATATAATTTACAATGTTTTTTACAAATTATTTTTTTTACAAATTGTAGTAGATATTCGGTCCAATATCTACTAAGATCATTATTATTAAAACTTTAAACATGTATATGTTTCGTACTTGACAATAAAACAAGAATTTTATTTTTTAGAGCTCTAAAGTTGACAATAATGTATGTAATGTATGTGTGTGTGTTATTGTATCATTTTATTAGATGGTGTGAAGAATACTATTGCATACAGAGGAAATAGGGATCAGTTAGAGATATATCTTTGGAATTCATTTAGTAACAGATTTGGTTGTTTGTTTACTTTTAAACGGTGTCAAATACTTTGAAGTTATTGAGTAATTGAAAAGAGTTTCGTTGTTTGTGGAATTACTTCATCCCGATAAAGCTCGTGCCAGATTGAGATAGCCCACGATACGAGATACTGTACACCTCATGATCGTGGAGACGTTATACTGCTGTTGTGACCGACAGTGTACTGCACGGTTAACCCCGCGATCGTCTAGACACTATACTGCTGTGCTGACGGTCCACTGTACCTTGTAATCGTGTAGCCTCTATACTGCACAGCCGACCGTGTACTATACTGTAATAGTGACTGACAGCCGACGGTCTACTGTACCTTGTAATCGTGTAGCCTCTAATACTGCACAACTGACCGTGTACTATACTGTACTATACACCTCCAGACTGTATAGACACTATACTGCTGTAGTGACCGACAGCCGACGGTGTACTGAACTTTGCACCTCGTGATCGTGTAGATGCTATACTGCTGCAGTGGCTGGTGTCATGTGTTTCTACCCGAGCATTGTCATCCTCACCTATCCGAGTAAGGGATCAATTGTACTCTATGGCTATACAAAAGTTCAGAGTGTTTTACGTTAGTGTCGATAAATTCAAAGAATTTAATTTTTTTTTTTCCAGAGAATTTCGCCAAGTGGTGTTCAAATCAACAAAGTTCTAAGGGCCACACGACCTTGCTATCATGAACTGGTTCATGTGTCGAGAGCTCACAAAAATCTGAGAGCCAACTTCGAGACACAGTGGTGGGTTTTTTGTAGCCCGCGGGACTTTCCCTCTCCGTGAAATCCCATTTAGAATCATGGGATTATTCGTACATTCTCACTTAAAAGTGATAACGTATGCTATCAGAACACCGCTATGTTTGTCCAAGACTGGCAATCCTGTTTTTACAAGTGAATTACCCAACGAAACAGTTTCGTGATACGGTATTACACTTACATCCACTAACTGAAATAATGACCGAGTGAACAGAGTTTCAAATAGTGACGAGTAAATGTTAAGATAATATAATAGCTTGAATACAGTACTGATGCGTAGTGATGGTAAATTCTGTCTGTTTCAGGGCTCAAACTGCTGCCAGTACTCAACGAACTAAGGTAGGGAGAACATTTTCAAGTCAATATTTTCCTACTTAAATGATATTAAACAATAGTTGGTAAAATATGGCCATTACATTAGATTTTTCGCTTTCCTTTACACAACCCAAGTTTACAATGTTCAGGTGACTGGATATACTGTAATGTTAACCACGAGCTGAGAAGGGAGCTTTAAACCTTTTTTATTACCTACCGGTACCGATGAACATGTGCGAGTTGCCGCGTGCGGGCGTGTGGCACGCGTGCAGCCCCTTAGGATAAATTTAGCTCCAGTTCCAGTCTGTTTCCAGCAGTCCCGGCTCCAGTCACAGGTATCGTAGATGCACTCATAGATTCAGCTTACACTGGTAGGTTTATTTGTACATTGACGGCGCAATAAACTTCATTCGCCGATTGTAGTATTATTTAACTTTTCTCCTTAATCACTAATATTCCAAATTTAGTTGCGTAACTAACTTTAAATAGTTATAATATTGTCATATTTATTCATGTAATTGTTATAGACTAAATAGTTTTTAATAAATACCCACTAGAGCAGCATAATTTGTACTAAATTGGTATTAAATAGTGCACATATAAAATAACCTGTAAATGTATAAAAATAAGCCAAAGATATCAAACAATTTCCAAGTCTTTCATATATTTTAGCCAGCTCTACTTTTGAATAATCTGAGAACAACTTGGACTATTCCTTCTCCAGGCCCTTTTCCAGCTCTTGTTTCATACATATTCTTCGTATTGATGGGTATTTTTGTCTGCAAATTTCAATTCGAACAAAAATCTGCCAATTTATTGCTCAACCAATTTCTTTGAATGATTTGTAGACGCTATGTTTTCATATAGAGGAACAATGACATTCCTTAAATAAAAAAAAAATAAATAAAAAATAGCACACGATTAATGTCTTGCTTTTATCGGTTCCACGTTAAAGTAAAATCAACGCGGCAGCGTTAGCCTAGAGATAAGAGTGGCTATTCAGTGGATAACTTACACTGTTGTTTGGCACAGATACAACCAAATTTTGGCTGTCGGACTGGTGATTATGCCGTGTGTAAAGCTAAAAAGAAGTAACTTATAAGCAATATCATTTAATATTTAATCCTTTCATCGACCTCAACTAAAACTAGAACGGATGACTATTGATTTCTTTCTAAGGGTAATGTTTGATTAAGTTTATGAAAACCTAGGTAGGTTACGTGTTTTACACTGTAAATTTACCACTCCTCCCGGACCTAAAGGGCACCAATGCCATGGCTGTCAGTACCCAAAACTCGAATACTTTGTCGCATGTTTAGACTTGGCATAACTTAATTTTATATTGTTTTTTATTCAAGTCTCCCCTGTCCAACGGGCTACCTTCGACCGCAAAATAGACTCCAATACACTTTTTTTTATTTCACTTTCCTGAAAAAAAATCATTTATATACCGGGGTTTTTTATCTCATTGCTCTCACAGGGACGCAATATAGAACAAAATAGGCAACTGTAAGAGCCATGAATTAGATATCGAGTAACAGTTTTTGGGGAATTTTTAAGTAACATTTGTATTTTGAATTTGTTCAGAATAATTTATACGTATGTGTAATAAATACTTAATTTTTAATTTATGCCTGCATGCATTACTTGTGATCATAGATAGTAAAATAACTTCTGGATAGCTAACTCAATATAATACAAATAGTCTTATTTAGGACTATTCTATTAAACACCAAGTGGAAAGAAGATGGTCCAAAAACTATGAAACAAATCAATACGGATTCTCTAATGAAGATATTAGTTGCATTAGAGTCGATTATTGGTACCCCTCCCCCCGAGCAGATGCATACCACATTTTGTTGAAGTAGACGAACAGTTTTCTGTCAATTCATGTTGTAACGACTTGACAATCCTATATATGGATTAATTTTCTTGAAACTTTGCTAGCCGTTATAGATGCCAAATAACTAGGGCCGTATTATTTTCGTTATTTCATTAATTGTTATGGGTTTCCCAAAACCATGTTAACTTTATAACGGAAATAAATTGTGTTACTTAAGTAGAATAATAAATTATAGAAAAATAGTTCTTCCGGTTCAGTCAGAAGAAGTCGTTAGATTCTGTGGCTCTGAAATAAAATATTTTTATTCTCATGGACATGTACTCAATATCTTGAAAACGGTTCCAGATAAAAAAAATAGTTTACAGTAAAACATTTAATATTTAGAAATGTTATAAGCATTCCAGAACACCTTGTATTTTTTCAAAATTTATAATTACGGAGTTGTGATTTTTTAAACTTTGAACAGGCACCATAATGAAATGAAAGAACGTACAAGCTGGCCAACGAATTTAGTCGAAATGTTTATAAGATCAAGTTTTGTACAAAATTAACTTTGGGCTTTATTGCGGCAGTTTTCGTTTCCACAATCTGCGTCATATATATTATAACACACACACGCGCGCGCGCGCGCACTCTTGAACGGGGAAGGTTTTGGGGAGTATATTCGGTGAGGTTATGCATAAATCTTCGGCGAGTGCTGCAAATGTAGCCTATGTACTGCAATATTTATCGGCAACAAGGTTCCCACTATTTTAGTTCTGCACTGACTGGGCCATAATATTGTTAGTAGTCTTTTCTCTGTTAGTAGTTTCCTAGAATTATGACTAAAAATGGGAAATTTAATTTTATATTACATTTAATGATGTTTATAAGTACTTGAGTTGTATATTTGTATCATAGAGAGTTTTTTTCTATAAAATCTGAATTCTAATGTTACTTCTTCATATATTACGAAAATTATGCATTATAATTTTGTAATAACTCTTTGGAAAAATAAGATTCTAAAAATGGGTGAATAATTTATGGCTGTTATAATTTTGCTGTATCAAATTCAGTCTCCTCTTGATGGTACGGAACGGCCGTTTGAAGGAGCACTTTTTTAATCTAAGACAATCACAAAACAAAATCAATTATTTATATGTATCACAAAATATCTTATTTACCATGTATGGCTTCGATGAAGAAAATTAAAACACAACATTAAGAGCCGGCTGTATTGACAACCACCTTAATTTTTGGCCCCATAAGAACGATGTTTAGGTTTTAAACACTTTTATGACCTTATTAGTCGTATAATTATAGAAAATGTCTCATTTTAAAGTTATGATTAATGTCTTTTCGTTTCCTTGGAGATTTATTCTCCTGGAGATTAAAAGTTAATCATAATAAATCTCAAACTTTTTTGTACTTCATCCTATACTACTCCAAATGTAAAAAGCATTTTAGAACACGTTTTTCTCTAAGGTTTATGAGTAGCGGAGTTGTGAACTTTTGTTTACTTTGAAGATACCATAACATGAAAGAACGTATCAAGCTGGCCAACGAACTTAGTCGAACTTAACAACAAAAAGTAAAAAGTATTTGGTTTCGTCTTAGTAATATCTTAAACTTTACAAAATCGTAGACTTAAAAATGTTGAAAAAGCGTTTGAATGGGTCTTAATAATATCTATAAACTATACAATTTTACGATACAAAATAAGGCAGTTTTTGAAGTTTAACTTTGTTCTAATGGGACAAACTTTCAAGATAAGTTTGTGTAATTGGGACTTGTTTGTGATCAAATAAACTGCGGTTTCACCCAAACAACATTTCCAATATTGTCAATGTAATTTAATTCAGCAAGATTAGAGCCACTTTCACAGTTTACACATGATATCGGGACGGTTACGATGTTTGAATGGTGACGTGTCGGGCCGAGATCAGTATTTGGAGAGGATAATGTTTGATCTAACAAAGGGTATCGGCTCATCAGTACCAGCCAACAGTGTTAGTTGCTGTTGCTGCTCCTCAGTCCCTAACAGTTTTACATCAGATGTCCTTCTCGGTGCAATGTTATCTCGGCTACAGGGAGCGGTACTGGTGCAGCTTCAGACGTAGGTATGTCGATCAGTGTTTTCTATGTATATTGCATTACAACACTACCGCTCAACAGCACACGTGTTATTTTGCAGTTCCATTTTTCCTAAGTTTTTTTCTGCTGTGCTGCCATTTCGGCCACAGACAGGTGGTTGTATTGGTACATCTTCAGATCGGCTTTTGTAGATACGTTACATTACATTACCATCCAACAGTGGTTAGTTGTTGCTTGGTGTGATTGAAGTTCCACGCCTCATAGAATTGGAACCGACAGCCAATTTGCAATAAATAAGTACACACAACCTGTTTTAATGAGAGAAAAGTCTTTTTAAAAATCAGCAATGTTAGGTTTTTGGATGTCCAACGGAGAGGGTGAAAAAGGGTTAAAAATATGGAACGAATCTTTTTCTCAGATAATATTTTCTTAGCTTTACGCTCTTAAAACCCACCGTCAGACACATACATAATTAATAGTTAAATCACCGCCAGCCAGACAGTCATTATGTATATGCTTAAAAATATTATTTTATCCCACTTAGGCTACAATGGAAATGTAAAAACAATATCCGACATTAACTTTCATAATGTTATCAGGGAATTTTCGTCAAGGAAAACATGACATATTAATGAGTTGTTTACATTGCTATGCACTACTGGGTTTTCATTTTTTGTTTATTAAGAAAAACGTATTCAAAGTGCTTCACGTTCAGTATAATAAGATCCTTCATAACAATTACGAATTTATTCTTTATGTTAACTTTTGATAGAACAATTTTTACAATACTTAAAACAAGTTTTCAATGGGGAGGGGCCCAACACTTTGTTGAGACCTAGGGGCTAAAAAATGTGAATTCCGCGACTGTGTGTGATGATTCTATTGGGGGACCATGTAGAACCTTTCTAGGATAAACAAGAAGAATTGGGTTACAGAGTGGGATTTCTGTTTTGGCGTCTGTTGCACACCATGTAGAATCTTTCTGGTATAAAAGAGACAGTTTGAGTTACAGAGTGTAATTTCTATATTACGCTGTTGTTTCTGTTGTGGACCATGAGAACACAAGATAACCTTGTATTAATGAGATAGGCTGGGTTACAAAGAGGGTTGTTTGTTTTAATGACCATGGCCAAATTTAGTGATTATTGGGACAAGTCTTTACATCTTATATAAGATGCATAAATATTGTATTTCTTAGAGAAAAATAATGGTTTTTCTCAAATGTCTGAACGTGTTAAAGTAATTTTGCTTGTTTGTTAGACTTCCTGTACGTTCTTGTTAGGGCCAAGTGGAATTATAAAAAAAACAGATAGAGACTGGATATAATACTGAGATGCGAATTTCTCCATTTGCCAACTATTGACTAGAGATTCTTAGAGACATACAATTCCAGATATTTCAGAGCTCAAAATGATTCGAATTTGAAGACCTTATAAAAATCCTACACCCTATATGTAAATTTTCCCTTAGTATAAACAAAACAACTAAACACCTTATTTCGTTTTTTAAATAATATTTATTTGTGCGTTACTGGAAATACTTGTAATTTAAAAAAATATTTTATTTTGAATATACTTTGAACTCCACTGAGCATACTTTTTAAACATGTACCGTACTGAAACTGTACTTGAACTAGCTACCCAAAATTGTACACAAAGTCCATACTTTTGATATGTCTGTATATATTAAAGTATTGTGTGATTTAAAGTTTTTTTGTAGTTTTTATATTTTAATGAGTATTTTAAATAACTGCAAGAAAGTATTAAACAAAAAATTGACATACACCTTGTGCCTTAAAATACTATAGGCCTACCTCTTCAAAGTATTTATCATTGCAAAAAACGTCATATAATATACAGAATATTCTGTAAAGGATGAATATTTAATAACCCTGAATAAGTCCAGAAATATGTCTGGAAGGGTTTATTGAATTCTATAAACGGCCCACTTTCTTAGAATAATAGAGTTTCCTTATTGTTTTTAGGTAATTGAGCTATGCATCATTTCATTATCTTGGTCTCACAGAGCTCAGGTTTAACACAAACTGTTTGTCAAGTAATTTAGTTCACTCAGAACAGTAGAAGTACACAAGAAGTTAAAGAGCTTAGGGTCTTTTTGTCAAGGGAGTTTGATTGGCAAACAGTGAGATAGAGGGTGATGGAAGAGAGATAGAGATATGAAATCTAAGTTTTCATTAATGGTGTGATTATATTTAACCTGTGTTTGCAGGAAAAATGCATGAAGGGTCACAGCACAACCTACTGACCGCCCTCCCCTCTTATGAGTAGTCTTAATTAATATCATATTTATGTTTGTTCTCTTGTAATAGTAGAAGTGCATGATAATTTTGCAGAGATCAGAGTACTTCTTGATGTGTTTGATTGACAAGCAGAGGGAGGGGGGAAAGGAAAAGAGAGATGAGATTTGTCTTCTTCTTTAACGCTGTTGTCTGTATCTTTGTTCGCAGGAGAAGTGCACGAGGAGTTGCAGAGCTTGGCGTCCAGCTTGATGTATTTGATGAGCAGAGAGAGAGAGTGACGAGGCCCAAGTCTTGCATTCTCCTCACCAAGTAGATCTCAGCTCACATCTGGATGTATTCTACGCAATACTTAGACAAGTAAGTTTACTTGCTTGGATTTGAATTTTTCTAACTTTGTTGCCACTTTCTTCACTTGGTTTGTTACTCCTCTAGAAAAGCACTAGAATATTTTATAATCAAACACTTTTTTCAATTTATGTTGCACTAAGGAGTGTGTTATGCCTGCAGGTTGCTGATACACCACAGGAGATCCCATTTTTGAGCATACTTCAGCATCTACTTCGAATTGATCCTCGTGAGGCTGTCAGTGACATTATCTGGGACACGGCCGAGCGGTTGGTGCACCGTGCAACTCTACTAGAGGGCAAGGAGGACGCCACACGACTGCTACGCTCTCCTAGTCTTCAGTCCCACAAACAGCCCTTGTGTGGTAGCCGCAAGCAGAGTCTAAACACCTCGGTACCCCCTCCCCCTCCTCCACCCTTAGCTCCCCCTGGACCCCCTCCTCCCCCACCACCTCCTCCACTGGCCCCACCACCACCACCCTGTGCCCCCTCCCAACCCAGTATGGGAGGACCACCCCCTCCTCCTCTACTCAACCCCCCTGTCACGACCAAAATCCCCTCAGAATCAGTGGATAGTGGTCAGAACGTTGTTTTACCTCAGCAAGAAACACCTACCCCTCGTGCAAAAATGAAAAAACAATCAACTGGAATAAAATACCAAATAATAAAGTGAGTATTTAACATTGAATTAAGTAAAACAGCATATCCTTGTCATTATTATAGTGAAATTGGTGATTTGATGAAATGCAAAGTTATTTAATGCTAAGTAATTATAAAATGTTGAGGATTTATCACATGTAGTTACAGCACATTAGCATGGACAGGCTTGCCTAATAAATGTTGAATTTGTGTTTATTTAACTTGTTCATATTTGAATCAACAAATACCCATCAGGTTTATCCTATTTATTAAAAAATAAGCTGGTTTAGATATTAATTTTCATGTTCTTTTATTGGACAATATGACATGTTTCATTGAGTAAATGAGAACTTTCTATGGTTCACAATAAAGGAGGAACAAGTAATTCTCTGATACTGTCACAAGATAATGTTATGAGTTCCTTATGTTGGAAAACTCTCTCAGGAGTTTCAGATTGGCAACATATTCTTTATAGAATTCCAGATCTGGGATTGGTTCTTGCTGAACCAATGAGTTTTTCAAAAACATACCAGGAAGACAGTATTGGACATGAAGAGTCTCAGCTATAGTTCCACACATCTTCCATAAGCAAGGATCAGTGACCTAGAAAGACTGGGAGCGTTATCTGTCAGGGTGAGCCAGAGTGTTTCATTAGAGATGTCAAATTTTGAAGATTTCAGCTTCAGACTGACACACATTGCCTGCTATAATCCTGGGTGGTGTAACAATGCAGGTAATCTAGTACTAGCAGTTGATGGCTGTTGCCAAAATGTTGCTAGAGCGTTGCCTCTCACTGACTAATGATTAGCCTGATTAGTCACTGTAATGCTGTTAAAACAGTAATGTTTACAATAAACTAATAAAATCTAAGTAAAAACGCTTAAATAATTTAATTTGTTTATACGTATATACATATAGGAGAATTTTTCTCAATGATATTAATTTTAATTAATTGCTCAATAATTACATATTCTCATCCATTTTCCAATATTAAGATAAAGTTCAGGAGGTGCTAATAATGTAAACTTTGTTTATTCAGAAATTAAAGGATATATCTTGTACTCAGGTTGTGGGGAAGCATAACATCTGGTCATTGGTGGCCCGCAGTCACCAGCACTCACCCATGGCTGACCTGGACTGGGACGAGATGGAAGGACTGTTTTGTCAACAGGCTCCACCACCACCATCCACATCCACCTCCGCCCAGTCGTCCCCCCATCTCAGCAACCGAGACTCGGTTGATGGAGATAGGAAACGCAAGGAGCCATCCGAGGTCATTAGTCAATTTTCTTACTAGACACTGCTCATTTCAGTTGCAGCACATTTTTTATGGTCTAATATTAAGTTAAGACCCAACTCTTTGTTTGCTACTCCATATCAAAGTAGTTCAATAAATAAAAATACAATAGCTTTTTAAAGACATAAATAATTTTTATATATTATTTTAATAAACAAAGCCTAATGAAGCAATAAATGTTTGCTCTCACTGCCGTAAAATTAATTTTTAAGACCACAGACAAAATTTTAAGTACATTTAAGTAGGAATAGGTCAAAAGCAGTGTAAATATGTGAAAAATATAAATCTTAAAATTTCAATCAGTTTTGTCAGAGCTATAGTGTCAAATATTCCCCATCTCTTCTGGGAAGTTGGTTTACACATATTGATCTATGATTATATTTAAAATTGTCATTGATGCGTGTTTGTTAAAACATTGTCCCTTATGCCTAACAGTTGTTTCTTATATCCTAATCAATGTGCCAAGCTCCGCTTTATGAGTTAAACCATATCACATGATCAATTCCTATATGCTGGACAATATTGTGCACGGATTAGAAGTGTAGCTGATATACTTATTAGAGATCTGTTCAATATTAGTAGCATACCTAGCACACCAATATGAAAATGTGGGTTTAGTCGGATCAGTTGTTTGCCCATCTTTATAATGAATGTGCATTTTTAATTTTCTTGTACCAATGTCAGTTATTTTTTCTTTTTACAGATTGCCCTCCTTGATGGGAAGAGAAGCCTTAATGTTAATATATTTTTTAAAACAATTTAGAAGGTAAGTTTTGTTCGATTTAGTAATATCAATTTTATATTTACTTTGCTAGTACTTTTAAAGTCACATATAAAAATTTAACAGATTTAATTTTTGTAGGCACCATCATTTTGTAGTTATTAAAATGGAATACACTTGAAGTATCAAATTTAATTTTTTTAGCACCAAACTAAAAGCTAAGATGACACTCATGAAAGGAGAAATCCTCTTTAATATTATCTTGCAATGAAACGGATACTTGGGAGTCAATAATGACATACTAATTATTAATAACTAGGTTTTTTATATATCTGGAGATTTTTAGTAGTAGTGAATTTCCTCTCTTCATCTAAAGAACATTTCATTAATCCAATTAATCCACTTTACAAGTGTACTAACGTACATAAACTTTACAATGAGTTCAGTTATAATCATAATATGGAATCTTCAACAGTGAAATGCCCATTCATGACATGAGACCCCAAGTTTGGATATTGCTATATGAAGAACATTCACCTAATGTTTATGAAATCTCATTGTGATTGTCCTTTATAGAATTTCCTTTGAGGAAACAAAACTTAATGGCATCCTGTAATTTTACATGTGTTATAAAAATATTCAATAAGACAGTGTTACTATTTGTTCTAATGTTGCTTACAATTTTCATGTTAACTTTTAAAATAACATGTATCCATTTAGAAACATTATACATCGAGCCCCTGCTATATACTGCAAAGTAAAGAGTTAAAATAATATCAACTTATCAAATATATAATGGAAATTGATTATTAAACCCAAATAATATTTTACCTTACAGTCTTTAATGTATGAATTTAGGTTGACATTTTATTATATTTTTAAAATTAGACTATTTGTGAGCCTATATCTGATTAAAACTGCTTCAATCAATTGTTCCTGTGTACTATGCTTCTGATTCTAATACTTTTGAAAATTCTGAACATAAGGTAGAATCATAAGTATTTCTTTAAATAAAAACATGATAGGATACTACATAAATAGACACTACATGTCTCTTAACAGCCTCCACAGAGGTGCAAAATTTCAAATCTGTAGCTCATTTCATTAAATTAGGTTTTATAGCAGTGTTCAAATAATAAATGTTCCGTTGAGCTAGGGAGGTTATTATAATGTAAGTGGTATGACAATAACTGCTTTAAAGTGTTGAGGAAATCTAGATAGACATTTTTGTGTATATAGAAAAAGACTGTCACAAAATTTGCTCTATATGTTTAAAAATATTTTTTCATTATTGGCTGAGTTTTAGAGAAGCCTAAAATTTGTGGGGCAGATAAAATTTTATTTGGTTTTGCGTTGAGCGTTAGTGAATATTTTTACATTGGTCTTAAGAGTAACTATAGTGACAATGAAAAATAGCAGAATAAATAAATTTGTGTTCAAACTGAATCCAATAATTTGAGATTTCAATGATTCAGTTATTTCAAAAGGCATTCATAGAGTACAAGTAAAAAGATAGGAAAGTCAATGTTAAAATTTAGTGATTAGATTTGATTTCAGAGGTTATTAAAACGGTTCTGATGATTTATTTTAATGAAAGACCTCAAAGAACAAAATGGAATGATCATTGGAGTGTTTTTAAATTAAGTTAATCTATTCCAATAAGAAAGAAGCTGGTACAATGTATACATGATACTGTTAATATCACTTACTAAAATTATTATTTTGTTCTGATTTTTTAGTACAAATGAAAACATAATACAAGTCATTAGAGATGGTGAACATGATGAAATAGGAGCCGAAAAGCTGAGAGGTCTGCTAAAAATTCTTCCTGAGCTTGATGAACTTGAAATGCTTCGTAACTTTGACGGGGACAAGACAAAACTTGGCAATGCTGAAAAATTTTTACTACAATTAATAGCAGTACCAAAGTAAGTACAAATATTGTTTATAAATATCACGTAGAATATTTAGAATAGTAATATAACATTTCATTCGTAAAAATTGTCTTTAACAAATTAATCATCTTAACAATTCATTCAGTTAATAAATATAAAGAAACAAACTCAAGCAACTAATTGTTGCATAATATTTAAATTTATTCAGTTAAAATGTTCCTTTATCATTGAAAACTAGTTAAATTAATTATGTGAGTTAATTACATTACATGTTTGGAATATCATACAAGTTGTATTAGTGGAACAAGCTTTTGCTAATACCCATTAAAAATATTATTGAAAATGAATCCATCTAAATCTTCAGAACAATTAAAGTTTTATCAAGAGAAGGCTACATTGTAATGGTCCAGGAGCTGAGGGCCAATCTGCATTGTATAAGTAACCAAACTGTATAAGTGGATTGAGAGTATGTTGCTCAAGGAGGCGTTTGCTGCCAACATGAGTTACCTGGAGCCCAGCATCAATGTAATAATTATGGTTTGTGTTTATTTGTAGTTACAAATTGCGGATTGAGAGTATGTTGCTCAAGGAGGAGTTTGCTGCCAACATGAGTTACCTGAAGCCCAGCATCAATGTAATAATTATGGTTTGTGTTTATTTGTAGTTACAAATTGCGGATTGAGAGTATGTTGCTCAAGGAGGAGTTTGCTGCCAACATGAGTTACCTGAAGCCCAGCATCAATGTAATAATTATGGGTTGTGTTTATTTGTAGTTACAAATTGCGGATTGAGAGTATGTTGCTCAAGGAGGAGTTTGCTGCCAACATGAGTTACCTGAAGCCCAGCATCAGTGTAATAATTATGGGTTGTGTTTATTTGTAGTTACAAATTGCAGATTGAGAGTATGTTGCTCAAGGAGGAGTTTGCTGCCAACATGAGTTACCTGGGGCCCAGTATCAGTCTAATAATTATGGTTTGTGTTTATTTGTAGTTACAAATTGCGGATTGAGAGTATGTTGCTCAAGGAGGAGTTTGCTGCCAATATGAGTTACCTGGAGCCCAGCATCAATGCCATGATTGTGGCAGGAGAAGGTACTGTATTTTGTTTAGTGTAAACAATAAAATAAAAGTTCCAATTGTTATTTGCATTTAATAATGAATATTCCAAAGATTTTTTACTTATAAAAAGACTCCTTACTGTGTAATAAGTTATAAATATAAATAATTTCTATTTTACAATCTAATTTAGGATGTTCTTTGTTTAATTTTCAAAATGTTTATTTGCCTAACATTGTAACTGATATAAAATAGTAGAATAGTAATAATTGTTATTATTACTAATACCCGTACCAGTTACTAAAATTATAGATTAGTTAGTATAATGTTACTAATAGATTGGTAGATGGGTACACACAAACTAAGAAAAACATAACATCAATAATAATTTCTATATACAGTATATTAATATAGTAGTAAGTAATATTATGTCTGCCATAACAAAAAATAGAATAACAATAATAGAAAATAAAAAAAGGTTATGGATAGTTGTAAGTCTTTACGCCAAAGCTTAGTATTATAATTTTATAATATTAGAATTGTTGCCTATGAAAGTACCAATCAACATTTATTGAAAATTATTCCTTCCAAGGATGGGTTTGTTGAAGAGCTTTCTATTTTAAATCGATGTTTGGGAGGGGTGGTGCTCTACAACTACTGTGCAACTACAAAAGATGGTTATTACAATAAAATTATTGCTACCTATTTGTTTGGCTCCCTAAGAGCATTGGTTGCCAAGTTCCTATTGCCCTGTAAGAATGTTTTATGTCATTTGTTTGTTTATTATTAGTAATGTTACTAATTATAAGTAATTAAGTATTACAAATACTTATATATAAGTAATAATTATTATTACTTCTAAATGCACCATAAGAGATTGAGTCGGAAATATGTTGAATAGGTGCAACCAATAATTTACATGAATGTTACTCATAAAATTACAGTAACAGCATGAGATGGTTGATGTTGTTATGATAAAAATTTACAAATTACTAATAGTTCAGCAACTTTGGCTTGATGCTGCTAGAAACATCTACTAAGTAAGTCTCACTACAGTGTGCTTTGTCCAAATTTATGGTTTATAATTTGTACTTATCAGTGTAAAAAGCACACACACACACACACACACACACACACACACACACACACACACACACACACACACACACACACACACACACACACACACACACACACACACACACACACACACACACACACACACACACACACACACACACACACACACACACACACACACACACACACACACACACACACACACAACACACCACACAGACAGAGGCTGACATGTGTATATTGTGTATTCTCTAGCATACACCATAAACATTTCTGACTATGTTAGCTGTCAGCTAATAGTGATTATTTAATACTATTGCATGAACGTTTCTGTTAACCTTTTTTACATTGTTTGATAGTAACTTTCTAATTTTGCAAGGCATATGAGTTTAATTGGTACTTTTATTTTTGGCAAAAACAGTATTTTGGCCGTCATTTTAAAAGGGTTAGAGACATGGGAAAATGTTTAATTTAAAAGTAAGTATTTTAAAGGTTAAAAAGAAAATCTGATTTTCTTTTTATAAATTTCAGATATAATACAGTCTATCTTTTTTAGTTCAAAATTTGGAGTAGAGGGTTGTACCCAACCATTTTAGTAATCCTGCATTGAGGGGTATTGTTTGAAAGGTATTTTTATGTAAAGTAATAAATTAAACTGAACCAAATGATAACAGCAACCCTAATTTGGGATGGGAACAAAAGAAAACATCCTAAGTTTAGATATTTTGGCTACTATTTTGAAGCTGTTCAAGACAGAGAGGCAAAACAATAAATTTGTATAATGTTTTGCTTAAATTAAGCTTTAAAATTATGTATCACGCAATCAAGGTTTACATTTTGAACTTTTATAGATTTTAACCCATGGCTTTCTTTTTCAGGAACAGCCTGTAAATTGAAGCAGTGAAAACTAATTTTATGAGATAACTGATATCTTATTTAGTGGGTTTAACTTTATTTGGTGGTTCTAGCTCTATATTTGGTGCTATTTGGTTGTTCTCCTTATGTGAATAGTGGGCAGGTGGTCTGTGATCCTCTGTATAAAATATAGGACTGCAAATTTCAACTAATTGAGATTGTTAGAGAGATTCTTAAGTTTCGACTTAATATTAGAAATGTTATATCACCAATTACCTCTCTAGTACAAGGAGAATAATGAGTGTTCTCTTCATTATACTCGTTATTATAGCATTTTGCAAATTTATTTTCAGATCTTATGACGAATAAACCTTTACAAGAAGTCCTGTACATGGTTCTAGTTGCTGGGAACTTCTTAAATGCGGTAAGACAAATAATATGTTTAAAATTCATTTTTAAGTGATACATACTGTTTAATAATTTTAAAAGTTACTATGATTAATTTTATTACAGACATATATTTTACTAAAATGTTATATAACTGAAAATATAGTTTAAACTGAGATTTATAAACAGAAAACCAAGTTTTAAGGAAATAATATCATGTTTCACAGGGTGGATATGCAGGAAATGCAGCAGGAGTAAAGCTCAGCTCACTACAGAAAGTTACAGATATCCGGGCCAACAAGCCCGGTATGAATCTCATCCACTATGTCGCACTGGTAAGATAAACATAGCAATCTGTTTGTTTTGTAGTTACTTCTTAAGCTAGAACTTCTGTCTCATCTTACTTTTTATATCTCTTTAACTTTATTGAACAAAGGCATTATTTTGTATTGATTCCATCTATAAACATTACTGATTTGCATTATCTTTATTTTACTGTTTGTCATGTAATTATTTTAATTCCATCTTATCCTTTTTAACAGCAATATTTCTATATTTTTGCTTCTTTGTATGTATTACCTTTATACCTTCTGTTTCCCAATCAAAAGTAAAGTTACAATATAGAGCCATTTTGATATTGATAATAACAAGATAATGTTTTCATTAAAGATAAATGTTCAATGAAAGTGTTATAGGTTGAACATTTATTAAAAGTCAATGTATAGATAAATATTCCATGAATAAATAAAATATGAGTGTTTGTTTGATTCCAGTTTTCTTTAAGATATCAAATAAAATGTTTCTTATAATAACAAGATACTAGATTATTATTGTGAAATGACTCTGTAAAGTTATGAAAAAAAACTGTTCATTTGTATTCACTAAACTATATGCAAAAGTGGTGGGCTTACTCAGAAAATCTCGGTGTGAATATTAAAATTTTGCTCAGCAAAACAAATTAATCCCATGCCATACTAGAGGAAATTTAAATCTAAATTGCCAATTACTAGGGTCATTTCACTTTTTCAAGTTACTTTGAAAAAGACTGAAAGTTTTAAACAGATGTTTATGATCTTTGAAGGAAACGATCTCAGTGAACTTCCAAATATAATTTTTTATGTACTGAACTGAACATTCTACACAGATATTTCACCTTTGAACATAATTTTGTTATTCATTTTGAATGAAAACGATTTCATTTTCTATAAATTTTAACTTTGTAATATTTTGAACTCATATTTTACTTATTTCACTGATTGAGAATCAATCTTACCTATTGCTCTCAATGCTTTTAATTATGCTCATTTTATAACTACAATTTAAGAATCATTCAGCAAAGCCGGAACTACATCCTCCCTAGTAAACTCTTGTCACTATTTAGTGAGGGAACTCCGTTTTGAAGTGTAAAGTATCTTAAGTTTATTTTTTATCCCTGCCTTTTGTTAATTCATCTTGTAATTTAATAAATGTTCATATTTCTTTGTCCCACACACATTGTATAACTTAGTAACCCTTCTATGCTATTTATTTTAATATCTTTTGGTATTAAGAGTCCAGTGGTATAACATTTGATATTTGAGAGTACAAAGTTTTGTTTGGATTGACTAAAAGTAATAATTATTATGTAAATATTTTAAAATTTCAAAATTATTATGAAAAACTTTCAACATACTGGATTGAATTTTTATATTGTTTGGTTCTCTTCTACAATTAAACATGAGTTTATTTATGATTAATTTTTCAGCAAGCGGAAAAGAAAAGAAAAGACTTACTAAAGTTTCCAGATGAAATGGGTGTTTTAGAAGAAGCCACAAAGTAAGTATGGTATTATTATTAAATAAGCAACACTAAAAATATTAATATACTCTCACCAAACTTCACAGTAAATAAAAATTGCACTTGTTTAATATTTGTCCTCCCTAAAAATATTGAAGAAACATTTCTTTATGTGTCTCGTAAAACTAAATTTACAGGGTTTAATCTGATTAATCATATATTTTTCTGCTCAGGACTACAGTCGAACAGCTACAAAATGAGATCAACACTCTTGATACAAGAATCAAGAAAATCAGGAAACAAATTGAGCTTCCATCCACAGAGAAAGAAATAAAAGCACAAATGTTGGAATTTCTACAAGTAAGTCATTGAACATTACAGCTTTGTTTCAGAAGGATTTTTACCTTAAAACATTTGGTCACTGGCTCTCACAAGCCAGCTGTACTTAATTTGGAAACTAGGTAGTTTTGAAGCATTGTCATTGAAATTCATACATAACACTGATTTAATATATTTTAATATTATTCTGAGATTTTCCAAATCGATTTTACTATTCCTGTTTTATTGTTATTGCCATTTGTTATCCTTTAATATGTATATCTGCATTAGTATAAAAAATACAGTCTTATATCCAGGTTTTAACATCTTCACTACGACATGATTCATGTAGCAACTTTAGGGCAATGTGCATCTATCACAGTTAATGTGTTAAACTATGATACAACTCTAGCTTCAGAATACATTGTTAATATTTTCACTGTGACACGAGTCATGCACCAACTTTAGGACAGCCGGAATAGCAATGTGTGTCCATCGCAGTCAATTTTTGAGTTCTGTGGAAATTTTTCACCACTTATTTGATTATAGATGGCTCAACAAGAAGTTGCAACACTACAGAGAGACCTAGGGGAACTTGAAAATGTAAGGAAAATGCTGTCAGAGTTCTTTTGTGAAGATCCTGGAACTTTCAAGATAGAGGAATGTTTCAAAATATTCCATGGGTTCTGCATAAAGTTCAGACAGGCAGTTGTGGAAAATGAGCGGCGGAGACTGCAAGAGGAGCAGGCAATGGTGCGCAGGCGACAGCGGGAAGAGCAGCTAGCTACTAAACGAAGGCTCTGTAAGCTACATCGTATCTAATTTTCTGTCAAAGTTGACTATTTTATAGTAGGTCTGACCATTATATAATTTTAACCCTTTTGTTCCCAACGACTTATTTTTAGACTTAATTTATTCGCAGATAAGTCATATGGTCTCAATAGTATTTTTAGGATGTTCACAAAATATATATATATATATATATATATATATGTATATAAAAATATATTTATGTATATGAGTACTCATACAGGACAGGTTTACAAAATATAGTAACTATCAACACTACAACATAACATTTGTTTAGTTTGTTTAGAATGATTAATGAGGTATCAGAAGAGATGGCTTGTAAAAGTATCCATTTATCAAAAAGATTCTTAACAAAAAGTAAAATATAGTTGCTGTGTATCAATTTGTGTATTTATTTAACATAAAAGCTTCTATTTTAATTTAAAACACTAACACATAAAGTGCTAGCTGTTTCAAAAGTGTTAATGTATGTATATTGCGATGTTTTTCATAGACTCAGACAAAGTAAATATATTTCATAAAATCAGGATCTGAATTAGGTCTATTTCAGTGGTATTTTTTAATAATTTAAACTGAAATATAAAAGCATTTTAAATTTTAGTATATGTTTTTAATTTATTTTTGTATTGTTCTAACCGCACAACTAATAAAGCAGTTTTTGTACATTTATTTCATCTCAGCTATTTTAACAAATAATTCAATGAAACTTTGGGTTCTAATTCATTTATTTTTATGTGTACTAATAATATATAAATTTTGCTTTGGGCCTAAAAAAGTTGTGCTTACTCTCAAAGATTGGGTCTCCAAAATAAAATCATATTTGTAACATTGTTTCTTGTAAAATAATGTTCATTGAGATACAAAATATATTGTATATAAATAATTTTATTTGGCAATATGTAATTGGTATTTGTAAAATAAATGTTTTAAAACATTTTGCCTAATATTGTCCACAACTGCTATTTTTATGGATGAGGATAAGTGTCAAGTCTAATTTCTGCACATTCAGCATTTGAAATTTAGAGAGTAGCATATGCGTGATTGTGTGAAAGTTTTTGTTCTTAATTTTGAAAAGGATTCTAAGAGCTAATATTATATAACTTCATACTACAACTTTTTACTTATTTTGTGTAGTGAGCAGTGGCCAACTATGTTCCAATGGATCAGAGTCTGAAGGCAATATCGTTGATTCTCTTCTGTATGATATCCGATCAGGATTTCCCATAAAGAAAGATATGGACAAAGAAATGAAGGTGAGACTACAGTGATGTTTACTCTGGTATAAATTACAGAATACTCCTTTAAATGTTCTATTAGTATAAAATTGGTAGTATTCACCATACAGTAACACTAATCTAGATGTTGTGTCCCTTTGGATGATTGAAGGCAATATGAATTTAGTGTGTTGTTTTCTTAATTATTAGGCTTATAAAGCAGTGTTATAACTATGATCAAGATTTTCTGGTTCAAACTATGTAAAAAATTCTTTGCAAAATTCAACAAATGTTAGACCAAAACTCATTTTTGGCTGAAGAGATTTTTCCTCAGTGATGGCAAATATTCAAAGATTTTCATTGTGATAGCAGTTTCAAGAAGCTGTTTGAATCAGAAAATCTGGATGTAGAGTGTTGCTGTTTAACTTTATTCATCCAAATCTCACATGTGGACTGGATGATGGACTACTTCACCCCACACAAAAATAGTGAAGATCATCTTGACTACATACAGAAGTCCATATAATACGGTACTCTGTACTCTCAATAAATCATACTGGTAAAATACAAACTTATAAAGATGTCGGTCCTTGAAGACAACCATGCCTATGAGGTATCAGTACCTCAAGGTTAAGTAGTACAGAAGACCTTATAATCCTAATTTGCCTCTCAATAAATTCCTTTTTCATTTCATTTCAAAGTTCAACAAGCACTCACTATAGTAAGCTGCATGTTGCACATTCCTGACCACATCAAAAGAATAGCTAAATAAATAAAAATTCTTTTATTTAAGAGCGTTTCTTATTTACAAACGATTTTCAGATTAAGTCTTGTCATAAATTACTATAGTTACAAGTGACATTAAAACTAACTTATCTTAAACTAATAGGCAAACTAAATAAAAACTGATAAACTATTTAAACACTTAAACAATTATTTAAAACTACAGTGGAGTCCCGCTAATCCGAACACGTGTAATCCGAACGTCGGTTAACCCAAACAGATCCAGGAGGAATAATTTATAACGATAATGAACAGTTATAGGAACTAATTACTTAAAAAATGAAAATGGGTGCATCGTTTCGTACATAAACAAAGAAAACTTTAATTAAATAGACATACAGTATTTTATTAAGACAAATTGTGTACGGTACAATACATAAATAATGAAGTTAAATACAGTACCAAATTGAAACTTATAGGTTAAGTATGAGTTAAATTACTGTATTAAGAAGTGAAATCAAACAAAAATTGGACGTACAGTACTGATATTATTATTGAGTACAATATTAATTGTTAAAAGACATAAGTTCAGTTATTGTCTTCTGTCGCATTGAAGAGAGTTTATTGGATGACTCACATTGCTTAACAATAGAACTCTCACACTAAATACGGTAAATGTGCTTAGTATTCGCAAACACGTTTATTTGTCAAGAAATACAATGCAACAGTCAGAAAACATGTTTTAATAAACAATGTTGATAATTCTATAACAAAATAGACCCATTCTCAAGTTTAAAACCGTATTTTTCTGTAATTCTGGCTAATCCGAACAATCACATAATCCGAATAGGACTCGGTCCCAATTAGGTCGGATTAACGGGACTCTACTGTACTTCAACTGTGTAAATTTGTTTTAACTTGACTTATAGGCTTTACAAGCTAGAACACATTTAATGTCTTCAGGAAGATTAAAGGGTAGGTTCAAAGTAGGTAAAGCTTTTCCAACCAGCTTCTAACTAACTCTGGGAAAGTGTAGCCTTCCATGTGGACAGACACATCTTTCAGCCACCTCTTCCTGGGAACGAAGTCTCTCACTCAGGTATTGCAACAATGCAACTCCTTTAGAGACAAGACTTTGTGGATCATGCAGCCAGTCTTGTCACAAACAGCCAGGGCCTAGCCTTGAAGCATCACCTGCACCCCATGGCATGAGAGATGTATGTATCTCTTGTTGTGGAGCTGTATGCATAACGAACACTTGTTGAGGTTAAACTTAAGGCTGTGAGCTAGGAATTTTCTTAATAAGATATGCCTATTTAGAAACTTTATACCTTTCTGTGCAGTCATTGTCACTTCCTTTGTCATCAACTTTATCTCATCTAGAGTTCATTCTTGCTTTGGGCCTTCCTGGGCACTGCACAGTTGAAGCTCTTTATTCAACTCTTGTTTCCTCTGTTGTAGATGAGGAGACTAGGCAGTGTTATAATGACTTCCGAAGAAGACGTTTCAGTATCTGGCTCACCTCTGCTTACTCGCAGGAGGTTTGGCTCTTTTTCTGGAGAAAATCCAATGAAAGAAGATGCCAACTATTCTCCAGGTTTGTATTTTTTTATCTATATAAAACTCTTATAATATTCCAATTTTACAATCAATATATTCTGAACCACAAATCAATATTATTATTACATAATTCTCCTAAAGGATGTATTGTTCTTGGTTATTAGTAAGGTGCACTATAAAGCTTCAAAATGAGAAAACACTCTGTCAATTGGTTATAAACAATAATGTAATAAGGATTTTGACTTTTATTGCTTCTCTTTCCCAAAAAATTAAAAATGTTTTTGATTTATCTTGCAGTTCATGATACTGCAAATAAACAACTGTTTTTCAATACATCAAATTGGTATATCTATAAAATGACGGTTTTTAGCTTTGTTTAACTCTGTAATAGACCCTTTTAAGTATAAATAAAGTATTTTCAATAGACTACCTCAGTTTGTTTCTTGAAACATTAAGCATAAAAAAGCAATATGGAGAATAATTGAAAACAATGAAACATGAATGCAATCAATTAACAAAGACTAATATCTGACACACTGTTGGTCAAACAACAACTGTTATTTATTAATTAAGAGAAGTACTTATAGATGTACAACAAAAGTTGTTCAACACATGAAGGACAGCCTGAGAATTCAGTACCAATTTATCAAGACGAAATTAAGAGTAGAATAGAAGCTTAGGGGAAGGACAGGAATTGAAGTTGACACACCGAACTGACATTACAAACTTCTGAGAACAAGAATCCACAAGGGGATGAAGAGACTTAGCTACTTGGGTTACTGGGCATGGCCAGGACTTCATACTTTTTGCACATTCTTGACACAAAAATTTAAATGGTTGAGAAATTGAGTAATGTAATAACAATGAAGGAAGTTTAAGAGAAGCTAATTATTTTATTATGAGGCAGTTTAAGAACTGCTAAGAAATCTGTGGGTTTAAAGACCCACAATACTCAACCTTCTGCAGTAAGTAACAAATAAATACAGGGGAAAGATTTCATGCAAGTCTGGAAGATTTAATATTTGTATTATTCATTCTGTAAATTTTCCAATTAAAACTCTTATAATAATATTTCAGAATATATTGCAAAATTAATCCTCAGACCTTCTAAAACTGTCAATATTTTTGAAATATACCTTTTGTTCATATGAAAAATTCCTGGATATAATATTTATATATTATAGTTTTTATTCATTATAAAAACAAAATTTTATTACCTACGAAAGTTACGACTGTGTAGTATTTTCAAATTAATCTAAAAGCTAAATATTTTGCAGATGTCACTCCAACAGGGAGTTTGAGAAGACGGAGAAGTCGAGTTCCCTCAGAAGAAGATGAGTCTACACTTATGGAGTTTCTTCAAGCTTCTGGTCAAAATGCAAATAGGGAACGAAAGTCATGGGGTAGTTTAGGTTAGTAAACCTAGAGTAGCTGTTGTATTACTATTCTTATTTTAAACGCTTTGTATATGTTTCTAAATCAATAATTTAATTCTCCATACATCTTCTTGAATATTTCAATGCCAAATCTGATTCTACTGTCAAATATGCTGACTGTTTTTTTTTTAAAAAGGAGTAGCTAGAGTTCCATACTCTTGTTGGTGATTTATGATGGTTTATCATAGAAGGTATAACTGTTCTATTTATGTGGTTATGATTAATAACCTTTTCATATTCTTTCCCATAATTATGTTTTGTATATAAAACTTATATTTTATATTTTTAAACACAAATAATTTAATCAAATACTATTATACATGTCATAATGTTTCATGAATGGAACATTATGATACTTAGAACTTTGCAATTAAAAAACACATGTACAGTATTTCATTATATAGTTGAATATTGAGGCTTGATCGTAAAAATGCTATTATGAATTTCTTAAATATAATAATTTTATTATAGCAATGGTATCTTATTATTAATCTCTGAAAGGTTTTCATATTACTATATTATGTTTAACCGAAAAACAACACATTATTTGAATTTTACCATTTTAAATACCAGTATGTCCAGTGCATTTAAACATTAACATTTCTTGGCTATTCAAAACTTTTCAATTTTTCAAAGTGAGTGTTGGCATTTTTTATAACTTTAAAATATCCAGTTTAATAAAACATTAACACTAAATCAGTTAATTATCTTAATGAAAGGAAAATTTTCAACTCCCTTGCAACCTTGGTCCATCTTCAAGTTCTATTCTTTTAAGTTAAGTAGACATTACCTTGACTCAGTTAAGAGAAAGCTCAATTTTTTATGTATAGTATATGTTATGGATGCTTTAGATCGATCCTGGGCTCGCCGAGCACGTGGTGGTGGTCGCAAGAGACCTGATCTTTTGAGTGCCGACTTCTCTGGTGACAGAGAGCGTCCAAACTCTCCCTCCCCTCTTGCTGAAAACAAGACCATCCTGCCAGCCACAGATGAGGAAGAAGCCAAACCAAGGTATTTAATGCTTTATAATAAGCTCTTTTTATAATCTGCATTCTGTTACTAATGGATGACTATGGAAGTTAAGGAGATGGGAGGAGAGGATTGTAGCTCTGCATCATAATCTATTATTAAACCTTTTGTAGCTATTGAGTAAACCATCAGAACATTTACTATGCTACTATTTGACATTACTCCCACTGAAAGATTTAATATTTGAAAATCTACAGATATATGTTTACTTACCACTGAGACATGTGGTATATGCTAATGGTAAAGAGATTACAATTATTAAAATTCACACTTTACATTATACAGTGTCTTTAATATGTGTTTTAAAATATTGTAATCATTTCAAATTGTTTACATTTCTCTGAACTTTTTAACACCTTTAGCTGGTATTGCAGGGCTTGGAGACAGAAAATAGAAGCTTGGCTACAAGAAAATGAAAAGGAGGAAAAACAAACAGAAGACTTGCATCGAAGAGCACGAAGGCTACAGTCCAATCGTCGTTCCTTTGAGGGTGACTCTGGTATAGTCTACTTTATTCATTTACATATTTATAAATATGTTTACTTACAGATTTTTGTCCAAAATTATAAAAATATTGCAGTTCTTTTGTAACTATTAAATTGCTTTGGTTGGATTGTTTATGATATAAAAATAAGATTGCAATTTTCATGCAAAAATAATTGTTATAATAAAACAAACAAACAAAAATTCTTACATTTCTTGAATGCCACCTTAAGTTCTTTCAGTTGAAATTTACTAATTCTTTGAACAAATGTGTATGTGTAATTATTTCAGAAAGATGTAACAATATCTACATTAATTGCTACTATTTAAAATACAAGGTGTATTTGTTAGTTTGAAAATAGTATTATTATTATAGTTATATTGTTATTTGTTATTGATAGTATATTTTATTGTTATTGATGTAATATGTGTGTGCCTGAAGCCTATCTGTAACTAAACTAAATGTTACTGTTCTGTTGTAGAGAGTGAAAGGTCACTGACTCTTGACACCTTGCCCGAGGGTAAGCTTGCACAGGGAGCTGGTCAATACAAACGTGTTTATTCAGATTGGAAACCAACTGTAGACAAAACAGATGTTGTAGGAACGATGGAAGCCATTGCTGGTAAGTTTATAATCATTATAATATTGTCTGTGTTATCTTCATTTTAAGGAATTAAAAAGATCTTTAAATAACCAATAGCAAGCTTACATATCTTAAATTGAATATAATAACCAAACACTATTATCTCTTATTGGTAGGATGGCTGGTTTATACTCATTCAGTAGCAAACATCATGTTCAATTTCCACTTTCTTTTAGGAAAGTAATGTATTCAATTTTAAGCACCTAATAATATGAGTTACAGTATGTGGTCTCTTTACCGCGTTTGAATCAATAGGCCTTTAGCTTAACTGTTGCCTTCATAGGAAATGAGTCACATCTAAACAGAAATAGACACAAATTTAGCTATGAATCTACTAAGACATGAACAATCATGGGGGAGGAGGAGAAACAATAAGCCACTCAAATGAAATACATGAAGAAATTGTGGTACATAGAAAAAAGAGGTTTGACAATCGACAGAATATTTAATAAAAGTGGTGTGATTATGTGTTCAAAAATCAGTTAAAAACACAGAAGAAAAAAAATTATATATCTCACTTTATTACAGTTAATTATAGTAAAACCTATGTGTGTAGATTCAAGTTTATGTGTAAAATATTAATAGTGCAGTTTAAATGATATTTGTTCTGATTTCATTGTATATTCAATAAAGACATTTTGTTTTTATAATACTATTTTAGTTGGTTTTCTCCAACTCAGAACTCTCATTCGCAACTTATGCCCTTATTGCGTAGAAATGAAATTCTTCTCAAATAAAATATAGCTTGTTGATAATATTTGTCAGCCTAGAGATTGTAGAATAGTAATTTTCATTTTAACCCTCATCTGGCCAAACTTTGGACATCAGTTAAGACAAGAATATACAACAACAATCAGTTACCTCACCTTCCTTTTATATACTTCTATCAATTGTATTCTGTTATCATTTCATTATTTTTTTAAATTAAACCATAAAAAGGAATACAAATTCTACTAAATTATAATTTATTCATCTTGGTTGTGATTTGAATTATAAACATTTATTGTAACAGCTGTGACTACAATATTCAAAAACTTTTTAACACGTTCACGACGATATGTACTCTCGGGTACACACGATCTTTCACAACTGCCATCGTGTACCCAGTCGGGTACACACCAGGCTTTCCTAAGGCTCCTTTCGGTGTTGTGCGTCCAGTGGGATATATATGTATATATTGCTATGCATTTCATTATTGCATTTTTATAGTTTGTCTGTCTTGGTGATTTGTTAAATTTGATCACGCATTTAATTAAATACCTTATACTATGTACCACCTCAGACACATGATTGCTCAATGTTTTAGGTAAATGAATTTTTTAGGTATCCCTTAGGGTACATGGAGAGACATTGAAAAAAAAAAACATAGAAATAATTTTTCTTTGTAAACTTTTGAAGCGTATATACTTTTTTCTATTCAGGTTATGTAATGTATTTCTATTATCTAATTATGTGTATAGGTGCTGAAAGTCAAGTGAAAGACAAATCTGCATGGAGGAAGTCCAACTTAAATGTGGCAAGTTCAGGAGAGGAGTCAGAGACTGATCAGAGGCGACTGCGTCGTCTGCGGTCACGCAACAGTCTGGATGGTCTACCCTCATCTACACTACAGGTAAGTTAATCACTGCTGTTTTCATGCCATTTCTACTGTCTATATTTGATGTTTATTTTTATCTGTTAATGTAAATGTTCTTTTTTACCTGCTAGTGGATTCACATGATAGATGTAAAATATTTTTCTATTCTGTGTGTATTTCATCTTTATGTCAATTATTACAGTGGTAAAATTGTTGGAATGTCAATCTATGATCTTGAAATAGACTGTTCAAGATTTACCCTGTAGATTACATGCTAATGCATAGTATCTAACATTATAGTTATCAAGAATCACTACTTTATCCATAACTGTACAATATGTTACTATATCTGCAGGAAACTATTAATGATTAATAATAAGTGATGTGATTATTGTAAATAAGTGAAGGTAAGTTGCAGGTATATGGAGCCTGTGTAGAACACCTGATATTGGTTTAAGTGTTCTGTCAAACCTGTGTGATAAGTACTAGATGAAGTAACATAAACAGTTTTAGATAGTGTAATATTTAACATAAGCATCAATTCATTTATTACGATGATTACAATTTAATGTGTGAGTATTATTATTAACAATAATAAAGAAAAAACTCCAATAATATATAAAAATAACATTACCTCTCCTACTTGCCAACAATAAAATTAGAATCTAACCAAAGTGTTTTGTTTTACGGTATTAAACCATACCAATTCAAATAATATGTTTCTAATAAACTATCATAAACAAATACTAAATAAAACAAATACTAATTCAAAGAAATGTTACTGTTCAATTTTAATTCAATATAAAATTTAATCCATAGTTAGTACTGACCAGCATGTTAATACTTGTTAGTTTTGATACAGGTAAAAATGAAAATGTTGAACAAGTGTTGCTTACCAATTAAATCCTTAGATTCTTAGCTAAAAGATAATATTATATTTATTATCTGACAGATTTCTCCATAAAATAGTTATTTTATATGTTTTATAAAGTATTTGTAAGCAAATTTATAGAGTTATATAAGTTAAAGTTTGTTTCTAGGTATTTTTATTATAAAGTACAACAAAATATATTACTTATCCAGTAAAACATACATGTTTAATACTTTTATGGCAACATACATTGGGATAGTATATAAAAACACTATAAAATTAAACAAAATAAAGTCTTGTATTTTTTTATCAATTCAGTTTTTTCCAAAATATTTTCATAAAATGTTTTACAATTTCTTAGCTACAGATATATTTGCATCTTTTTGGTTACCTTGATTCATACTAAAAAAGATTTTGGTAGAAACTTGAGAACTCAAAAGTTGTAGTTTTACAACAAAGTTTCATAATGATAACTAGCTATTGCAATAAAACCATTATCTAGATAACTAGTTATTGGTTTGGTGAGGTAATTTTATTTCCTTTTAGAGCAAGAAGTGTGTACTTTCATACTATAAAAATCATAATTTAGAGCAAAAACAACATGGCCTTAAAGCTTAATTTATATTAAAGAAGAATTTGCATATAAGCTATAATAGGTCTTCCCATTGTGAGTGTGTGTGAGTGTGTGTGTGTTCAGTTCGTTAAATACATCTCAAATGTAAGTAATTTAATTTTTTATATAATAATTGTTTTATTTATTTTAACAGGCAATTACAGAAGAAGAGAAACGGAAAGGTATCATCAATAGCCTTGGTCAAATGCCTGATGAGATGACGCTCACAATGTACATTCGTAAACCTAGTGAAACACCTACTCCTTCTACTCCAGACAAAAATAAACTTCGACAAAAGTTCAGTCCTCTTTTATCAAGGAGAGTACCATTATCACCTTCTGAAAATAATGAAGAACAAAACTTACCACCATTTGCACCTCGGAGGTTGAGAAAAAGTTCTATCGATATTGGTGTGACAGATCGTGTAGAAATAGATTCAGACAACATAGAAACTCCACCAGCCACAAGAAAACTTGGGAGTGCAAAATCAGGTAGTGGAGAAGTAACCTCAGATGGAACATTGAGCAGAAGTCAGTCTAATGAAGATGCCAAAGTTGAAGAAGAAGAAATGGGTGATGGTCAGTTTAATAGATTCTCATCTACACGGAGAACGAGGAGGTATAGGAAAAACTAATGAAGAGGACCCAGTTAGAAGAACAGAGGTTGTTTCTCCTGAGTTGATTCCTGATAAACAAATAATTAGACCAGCAACTTTGCAAGTACAGTCTTATCCAGTCACATCACAAGCTCCTCAGGACACTGAATCACGTTTGAAAAAGTGGCAAGATCGACTTAAGTACAGAGGAAATGAAATTAAAATGGAAGAAGAAGCCATTGGTAATATTATAAAGTCTGGCGAAGAACTTCAAAATTTGGGCAAATCTTCTACTCTGCCAAGAACACTACGGCACAGGTCAAGTATCTCTAGGACAGATGTAATAGAGGCTTTGAAACCTTTTAAGAATAATAGTGAAACTCCACAGCCAACAACTGATATTTCCCTGGAATCTGCACCCAAAGAGATGAACTCACATACTCTGCCACGGTCCATCAGACATAGAAGCAACATAGAACCAAGTGATGTTTCCCAGGCTATTAGAAAGTATGGTTTCCAGCAAGATAAATTCCCTGTGTCTCAAACCAATTCTCCTAATAATCCTGGTGTAATAAGTGCAGACAAACATGGAAAATTCAGTGCAAGTAGTGTTACAAATTTACCTGCTTCAAAAACAACCAGTCAAGAGAGTAATAACAATAGAGCATCTGCTCAGCTTAAAAATGAGTTCATTCCAGAGATAAGAGTTCAAGCATCAACACCATTTAAGCAAAGAGCGGAACATGAATTGAATGATGAAGGTTTTGAGGAAACCCAAAGCCTTGTTTCAGAAACACCAAGTCAAGGGACATCATCTGGTTGTAATTATGAGGGAGACAGTACAGATGCACCAAAACATGCAGGAACAAAACTTTCAAGGGCAGATAGTAGTGGCAGTGGAGAAACAAGTTTGAAAACAAATAAAAGTAAAATCTCAAGAACTTCATCTCTGAGATTGCCTGAAAGACGAAGTATTATTCCTAGAAGCTCAAGCTTAAGAAAAACAGATTCACAAGCTAGTCTTTCAGG
This sequence comes from Homalodisca vitripennis, assembly GCF_021130785.1. NCBI lineage: Eukaryota > Metazoa > Arthropoda > Insecta > Hemiptera > Cicadellidae > Homalodisca > Homalodisca vitripennis. The sequence goes on along the minus strand of NC_060210.1, from coordinate 169,830,114 downwards.
AGGAGCAGCAATTAAAAGGTCTGATACTCAATCAAGTTTAACAAAACAAATAAGTAAGAGTGTTCCTAAAATTTCTGATTCAAGAAAACCTTTAAGTCAGATACCAACAACTCAGACATCTGAATCAAAAGCAGAATCTTCTCTTAGGAAAAGTTCTTCTAGTCCCTACAGGAGGCAAGCTACTTTGGAAAGAACCCCACCCAAGCTAACTCCAAGTAGTAAATCTATATCAAACAGTACACCCATGAAAAAGAAAGTGGAGCGGTCCAATTCAAGAAGTAGTTTACGCAGCTCACGGAGTTCTCTAAACAGTGCAACATCAGTGAGCACTGTTCGAAATATCAGACCAGTTCCAGGTATTGGAAACTACACAAGTGCAATCAAAACACTAACATCAGATTTGAGAAAATCTAATTCTTTGAAAAAACCTTTGGCTCCAGTTCAACTGAGAAGTAAAACGCCTGTGCCCGCCAGTAGAAGCAGTAGTAGTGGCAGCAGTATCGGGCCCACAACACGTCAAAGACAGGTCACATCAGGTCTGAGCACAAGTTTCAAGGAAAATAACGCTTCTGTTGTACCTGCCAGTCGCAGTAGCAGTAGTGGCAGCAGCATCGGACCAGGCCGGAGAGTTACCAATAGTTTCATGAGGCCTACAGCATCCAGTGCGGCTAAAGATTCTATTGATACTCCCAGAATCAAACCATTGTTCCGCCAAAGTATTAAATAGAAGATAATAATGTTGCAAATCAGGTTGTTTTTAGAGTTTAGTTATATCAAACAGACAATTTTAAAATTGTGACAGACAAATATGTTGTGTTTTGTAAGTAATTAATTTTATTTGTGCTGTAAACTTATAGGTATTATAACATACTATAGTTATTTTTATATTTTAGTACTTTGTTTACGAGTTTTCTTTATAAATGAAACAGTGAAGATGTGATAATATTAGTTGTTAATTTGTATGTTACTGAAGTCATTAAAGATCAAACAAATGAATTCTTGATGAAACTTTGTTTTTTTTTCAATTAGTATCCTTTCAAACTTGTTTCAAGCTTATTTAATAGAGTACTATTTTAACATTTTGATGATTTTTAGATCATAATTATCATACAGAAATAGACATATACATTAGTAGATATAAGCTTTTAACGGTAAATGATGCCGTAAATATGTAAACGATAAAACTTTTGCCATGCATTAGAACAGTTAAAAGCTTACATATACAATCCGCCTTGGCCGATTTTTGTGTTTTAGGTGTCAAAATATTTCTAACTAGATGTAGGAACTTTTCGTATTCTTTAAAAATGTTCATAATATTACTATGTTTTACGCTATTAAGCTGTGTTGCAGTAGACTTGAACTGACTGCAATCTTGAAATGTAATATGATAATATAATATACATTTTTCTCTTGATTGGAAACTGGAATAAAAATAATTATACCAAATTAGAATTTCAAATCTTAACTGGTTTCTGAAATAATAAAGAAAAACTAAAAAAAAAAAACGCATAAGGACGGTAAACAAAAAGAGATAGGCCATTGGTTGCATTTAGTTTTTAACTGCTCTTGATCCATGGAACAATATCCTAAAGTTTTGGTAGAGTTTTGTTACACCCTATATACAGGGAGTTCACAAAATGGTGTCACAAACTTCTGGGTCTGATAGTACCCATCATTTCAAACAAAAAATTGTGTATAAACATAGATTGAGAAAAGACTTGTTTAGCCGCTAGCCACCATTTTGTATTTTTTAGAAAAACAAATTATTATTTCTAAAATTAGTTGAGCTAAAGAAACCAAATTTGGCACACAGGTTTGAATAAATAAGTGACAAAATAAAAAAAATAATTGTGTTATTTTCTTAAATATTAACAAAATGGAGCCTGTTGAAAATTTTAAAAGTGAAATAGCAAAAATACTAAGTAGTGCTAAATTAAACTTAAAATAATTAAACTTAATGTTGAAATCTTACCTCAACCTTTTTTAAGCTCAAAGTAAATGCTCAAAATGGCCCCCATTTAATTTTTTGGCAAAAATAAAGTCTTAATTCAAATGCAAAACAACGACTTGTCAAAATTAATAAAAAAATACAATTCAAATCACTTCAAACAATTCTTAAATTTTTGGAATGAAAGTAGGAATAAGGTATGCTTAAAATATTTAAAGAAATCAAAGCAAACTGATTTATATCATGTAAGTACAAAGGTCATTCTGGACATAAGAGTAGTGTTAGTAGCTCTTATCTTTGGTTTAAAGTTCAGTGACTATGAGCACTGTTGTTGTGTCTTATAATGCCAGTTGTGACATTCGTTTTGTGAAGAGTGGTTGTAGCTTTCAGTATCCTTACGCTTTAAGATTTGTTTAGTTAAAAATATGGTTAGATCTACCGAAGAAAAAGTTGAAATGATACTGTGCTATGGTGAATCAGGCAGAAACGTTCACAAGGCAGTGCGCCTTTATAACGATAAATTTCCAGATATGGTAGTGGATCGGGCGTACATGAGACGTTTGGTTCACAAGTTTACAACTACATTTAATTTAAATGATGCCCCACGATCAGGCCGACCAAGTACTTTCACAGAAGAAGAGGAAATTGGCACAGTTCACTGTAAATCCTCATTCGTCACTTCGTATGGCCGCGTCTGAAGTTAATATTTCAAAAAGTACCATTCAAAGAGTGTTGAAAAAACATAAATTTCACCCTTACAAAGTTGAACTTCATCAGGAGTTGAATGAAGATGATTTTGACTGAAGGATTCAGTTTTGTGAGCAAATACTGCACAAAATTGAACAAAATGCTGAGTTTATTTCTAAAATATGTTTTAGTGACGAAGCCACTTTTAATTTACACGGAGCAGTTAACCGCCACAATAGTCGATACTGGTCAAACCAAAACCCACATTGGATGATTGAAAACCACACCCAACATCCTCAGAAGTTAAGTGTCTGGGCAGGAATTTTAGAGAATTCTGTTGTAGGACCATTTTTTATTGATGGGAATTTGAACGGCCCACAATACTTAGAAATGTTGCAACGTAACATTGTTCCTGCCATATACAACATAACGCGAGGCATTTACGATTCTTTTTTCCAACAGGACGGCGCCCCTCCTCACTATGATATAAACGTTAGAACATTCTTAGAGGTGGATAGGTCGACGGGGTGCTGTAGAGTGGCCAGCTCGCTCACCCGATCTTACTCCCCTAGACTTTTTCTTTTGGCGATTTTTGAAAATAAAAGTGTACGAGACCAAACCTCAGAACCTTGATGAGTTAAGGATGCGGATTGGAAACGCTTGCCGACTTATCACACCAGAAATGTTGGAAAACGTAAGGCATTCATTTGAATCAAGACTTTATTTTTGCCAAGAAGTAAATGGGGGCCATTTTGAGCATTTACTTTGAGCTTAAAAAAGGTTGAGGTAAGATTTCAACATTAAGTTTAATTATTTTAAGTTTAATTTAGCTTTACTTAGTATTAAGAATAAGTCTGAACAGATGAGTTAAGAAAAATAGTGTTTTTTAGCGTAACTTTTCAATAAAACTTTAACAAGCCGTTGTTTCGTACTGGATTGAGATAGAGACCTCTAGTCTGTGGCGTTGTTCTTCTTTTATAGAGACCTTTAAAATGAAGTGTCATTTGATGGGGGTTTGTATTTAAACATTTTGACTTGACCCCCCAACCCCCCATTTTGGGTTGAGGGGCTAAGTTCTCATGTAGCGCAAAAATCATCATATGTCGTTACATAACTACCCCCCAAAGGATATTGGTTTGTTTAATTCCGTTCAAAAGTTAGAAGGGGGGTGAGACATTTTATATGCAAAATATACAGACATGATAAGGAGTAAATCTAATGCTGTACTAAGTCATACTGTGACAAGACATCATTGTATTAAATCTGATTTTGAATGAGAAGGATTTAGGTCAAAGAATAAAAAATTATAATCCAATAATAATTATTTATTCAAAATATTCCTATAAAAATAATTATCTAACTTTTGCTCCCATTTCTAATATTACTCTCATCCTTCAGACTCTTTTACAAGAAGATTTACAGTCGATCCTTTTACCTTAGTTCACTTTCATTATTTTAATATCAGTATACATGATAAAAATATAATACCCTGTTTGCAAGCAAACTTTGTACTTCAAGCTTTTTATGTTAACATTAAAACATAATAATATCACAAACTCACCTCATATTGAAACAAGTTGATTAGTTACAATCAATACAGAAGTCCACATTTGTAAATCCTGAACCATAATTTTACACTTTAATTCATTAAAACTTTATATGAATTATGTATGCTCTTTATTAGATACTGTTTATGTTTTTGAAAATCAATTTTTGGTGCCTGATTATTTGTTATTAAAATTAGATATAAAGAATTTTATCCACAACTTTTACATTATATGCGTTTGAATGGAGACCTTCCAGAAGACAGCAGTGAGAGGATGAACCTAGGAGTAGAAGGTGAGCACTGACTGTTGATTGCCTCTTACTAGTAGAAATGGAGGCATGTCTTTGCTGAGTGTCTCCAGCCAAGCCATGTACAATGTTGCCGTCAAAACCTCTTTTGTGGGTATTGGTAGTGTCCTGAAATAAATGTTAAGAAATATTAGTACCATGTTAAGAAATGTGGATATTAATACCATACCAAAATGTTGAATCCAAAGAAATCGTGATATCATTTGTAAACACTTTCTGAATTATTATAGGATATATTTTATCATTAGCTGTACAGCATGGTAACATGATCTTATTTATCATACAGGATGGAAATGGGTGTATTTAGCTCAGCTGGTAGATATGGTTATTCTGTATGGTGAGTTATTTCAAGGGGAGATTGAGGTTAGGTCCGCTGTCATGATGTTGGTCTTTGAGTTACAATGGTGCAGTAGACGATACAGCATCATTTTTTCCATACAAAAATTTTCCTGAAAAAGGGAATCTGTTGTCAAAATACACCAGATCTTTCACAGGTATGTTAATTCCAAGCCAAAACATGTTGCTAAGGGGAATAGGCATTCAGAAGAGAAAAATGATTAAGCTCATTTTTACATAATTATTTCAGTAAACAAACAAAACTTTTTTACTGAGCCCCTCAAAATCCCGGCAATTTGTATGAAAACCATCTTCACTCTCTTAAGATTATAGACACTGGATATGATTTTAGGGTAATTGGACTTTTTATGAGGAATGGGAACTGTGCAATTATTTCGCTATATTCCCATGTTGAATAGCCTACATTTCTCAGATAGAACCTCAGATGTAAGGAACAAATATAATGTTTATTTTCAACAGGATGGTGCACACACTGCCTGCATATCAATGACAACTGTAAGAAACATGTTTCCTAAGAAGTTAGTTTCTTGTTTTGTTCTGGCTATCAAGGTCACCAGATTTGTCCTACTGTAACTGCTGCCTGTGGGGTATGAGAGAGAATGTATTCATAATCACAAATTGCATCTTTAAATAGATAGAAGACGTAATTACAGAATAGGTGCATTCAATAAAAGTGCGTTTTGCAAGGTGCAGGTACATTTTATCCTAAGTTTATTTTCTGAACAAACAGAAAATCTGTATTTAGAAGGATCACCAATATATGAGTGACTTAATTTTCTGAAAATAACTATGTTTTATCAAGTATAAATGTTTTACCTTACACATAACAATAAAAAAGTATTATTTGTAAACTAACTTTTTACTGCTCATTTTACTACATTTTACTATATGAGTACTAAAACCATTTCCTATGATCACCTCATATATAGGATTATCCTTCATAGTTTTTAGGGCATCTAATAAACATCATGAAGGAGGATTGTATCTTGAACTAAGATTATTTTAAAATTTTGGTGAAACATGTGGTCAGATCTCTTTGGCTTGGAGAATGTTAATATCGGTAGTTCCCTTGGCTTCATCAATTAAAATTACTATACACAGTCACATGTCTCTTTTTAAATTTAGAGATATTGATGATTATATTGTTGAAATGTTTTTAAATGTTTATTATATTATTATCATAAGTACGCTAACCAAGTTATACTGTACACATAAAGCAAAATGTATATAAAAAGGGCAGATTTTATACAAATACAGGAAGCTGTTGGTATAAAAGGATGATTTTACAATTATTTTAGAAATAGTATTGTTTAGTTTATTTTGTAGGCAATAAATGCTCAGCAGCATGTTGGATATTTAAAGATATTTCGTAAATATCTTGAAATATGATTTGAAAAACCAATTAGCAAATAAGAATAGAACAATTATTGTTTCTTTAACGTTACCCCTCCAACTGCCCATTATTTCACTCTGGAATGCCAACACATTTTAAACATTTTTAAAGCTTCTATTATAAAATTCATAAAAGTAATGAAAATAAGGAAGTGTATGACACTTACGTATTTTCTTGTTCAGTATGAAACTGGCTTTAAGGGGAGAAAACTTTGATTTAACTGATTTATCTAACACTGTTTGTACCCAAAATTAAATAAAAATATATACACAAACATATACTTCAAAGTTAGACCATTTTGAAATAGATGTTTTGTTCAAAATTCTATAATAAATCAGAGAATATATACGTGTATAGATAAAAGCAACAAAAATAAAGTGGCTTCAAAAAATCTGATCCGAACAGCAGGAGGGTTAACATTATTAGTGAGGTACCTATATCTTAAAAATTAGAAACAATGAAAAATGGTAATGTGTACATAAATATCTGAGTACAATACAAGAATAAACTTTTATCTTCTAATAAACTCTTCTACTTACAAAACTAAAGTAATGAAACAATGAACAGCTTGATAAACAACATATCTCTGTCTCTCTCTCTAGTTTATATTTACTTTACTGGTATTATGTTATGTTCAAAAGTTTATCAATAGGAATAAGTACTCATTTCGAACACTCAGGATCCTAATGAATGTGATTAGAGAACTGTCAATATAAATCTAACAATAAATTTCTTACATGACAATTAAGTTTGCAGTGGATGAATTCTCAAGAAGAAGTTCTCTGAGTCGAAGATGGCGATTCGTCTTGTCCTTCATCCCAAGCAGCTCAGACTCACTTATTGATGCTACAGAAAACAAACAGTACATATTTCAAATTTGTTTTGTACTTAATTAATAATTATATTGTGTTTTAAAAAAAGTGTACAAATTATACTGAAATATGTTTCAAGTAAAACTTACTTAATAGCTATAAGTTACTTACTTGAACCTTTACAATCATCTGCAATCTTTATATCTCGAATAAGGTCTTCAAAGTATGAGACAGTTTCTTCACGGGGTTTTTTTGTGATGTCTGGTATAACTTTCAGGTCTGAGTAATCAATTCTAAACTTCGCCAGGAGGCTGGCCATGCTAGAAAGTACAATGTGTTCTTTTAATAAGTTACAATGACAAAAACCTAATGAACATATATCCTTTTTTAGTTTGATTCTGTTTTTTCCCTCAAGCTGTTTATACAAATTCATGAGTGATATCTTCCATTTCTCTATCTCTAATTAACAGTTAACTATTTCAAAGTTGTAATGAATCAATTGATCTAACTGTGTGACTTTCAGATTATGCTATAGGAATTTACTGTAATTGTTTTTTTATAATGGCTAGGACTAAATATTTTGAATACCTTTTCAAGTTAATGTTAATTATTATTAACAAATTCTATGATGTAATATGTATGTTACTGGGCGCCACATGTGTGATTCTATGTATACTCCCACAGCTATCACATTAATAAGCAATATTAAATTTAGAATGGGAATAATTTGAAAATGTCAAAAATTCTGTTAGTTTTTTCATTATTGCAGTGGTAAAAGATTGACCCAACCTCAATATTTTCGGATGGCCAGAGCCATTAGTATTGATTTAATTTACTGCTAGTATCTTTTATGAGTCTTTTTTTTAATTTTAAGACTTTTCCAATTTTAATTGTTTCTTTTGCTTTCCCATTCAAGCATTTTCCATTATAAATATCATCAAATATTCTACATGGGTGAGTAATTTTGCCTTATCAATAGCGCTGTTTTCTTTGTTTTTCCACCTGTCCGGCCTGTAACAGTACAGATAAATATATCTGACATTAGTAATATCAGTGAGTTTCTGACATACTTTGTAAATAGTTGCAGAAAAATACTGAAGCTGAGGCAATCACATTAATTCTTTTCTTTGAAATATATAAGAACATTTTTTAGTCAAATTGCACTACCAGTACCATTTTACCTTTAACATGCAGTCTACTCACTTTCTCTGCTCAAACTGAAGCTCATCTTTCTTATTAGCGATTGTGAACACTCTGAGTTTGCAATCGGCCCAGTTCCTGCGTGTCGAGATTATATATGGCAGCAACAACGTGAGGCCTGAAAATAGTCATTTTATTACTAGTTCTCATGTAAAATATTTATAAATATCCACCTTCTCAAAATGTAGGTAATTTTCAAATTATAATATTTAATTTTTAATCATTTGCCAGTCCTTATTGAAATACAATTAAGCCTTTTGTATGGAACTTTAAAATAAGCTCATAACACTCCTAATTAATTGTGGCTCAATTTTCACCCTCAATTTTTTAAGTTTGGGAAAATAGACAATATAAAAAGTACTTTAAAATTATTTTATCTATGATAGAGTTTTAAAAACTATCTGTATTATAGGTAAACCGCTAACAAAAAAAACCTTTGGTTGATTTGAGTTCACGCAGGGTGGGGTAAATATCCCTCCGCCCGCCCCTCCAAGCATCCCCACCACTGTTCGGCGCTCAGGACACTCTATTTCAATCTAATAAAATCAGCTGACTAATCCGGCTCGGTCCGGTATCGTTCACTGCTGCGATCCGTTTCAGTTGAACCGGTTTTTACGTCAGTACAGAGTTACTAGGCCTTCCCGCTAGAGCGTGTTTTACCGGTCATCGTGTTGACTGAACAAAATGAACGAATGAACGACTGGATGTAATGACCAAGTGAACGAAAGGATCTGCTTGCAAAAATGTGTTCGGATAGAGGAAGAAACAACATATTTTACAGTGAATGGATAGATATATAACAATAAATGTATTGTTTCAGGAATGTAGTAAATGTAAATATATATTATATTAGAACTGATTAACAAAAATTAACTGTAATTAACACATTCATTTTTTTGACAAATAAAATCCACAAGTACATTTTTGCCTTCAGACAATTACGAGAAGTACTCACAGATAAGGAAATTAAAGTGTCTATTTTGCTTTCGTTCAATCCCAACTTTCATTTGGTATTACAGTCCATGGTACTGCTTTTCAAAAACTATTCTTTGAGCCAATAATTTTTGAACAAAAAACAATACTAAAAATAATGTTCTTTAAGAGTACAACCATATTCTTTAGAATTAATTTTCTTCGAGGAAGAATTATTGACTATAAGAAATTTGTTAATCAAAAACCATTCTTATTTACTTATACATTAATTCTCATACTCTTTTAGCGTTGATAACTTATACTCATAACACATTCCGGCCACACACGGTACTCGCAACAACTCGTCATTACAGTTTTCTATATTAACCATTTGGAGACTGGAGATTTTAACGCTATTGTGACAACCCAGGACTGAGTTTTTTTTTGTTTAAAAAACGTTTAATAGTTTTTTTCAGTTATGGTGGTATAAATTACCTGTAAAAAGTTTTTGTTGTGGAATTCATGTGTGGTATATATTTACAAATAATTACAAATACATTTTTTACTTTTTTTTAGTATTTATTTACTGTATGAAAAATTTCAAAACAGTTCTCCAAATGTAAAGGAAACTTTACATTTTTTTACATTGGTAAATTGTTTCTGATCGCCTTCCGTGATCATAACACACTTTACATCTTTTGGATGGTCTAGCTTTGTTTGTTGGAGGAATTTTTTCAATGAAATGTCCCCATTGTTTACATTGTAGCCCTCATTGGTTGGTCTAGTGAAGGCCTCCCTCCTGTAGGCCTATCAGGAAAGCTGAACTGTTGATAGTAACTGTCAACAATGTTTAGCCTAAATTCTGAAAGATGAATTTCTTTTTAGTGACCAAGTTGTGTACAATACTAGCATTACATAATGCAATATCAAAAAGGTAAAAAAATATTTTTTTTGTACCCTTTGGCACTCCTACGCATTACTGAAAGGAGGAAAGTTTTTGGTCCTGCTTGTCTACCCCACACATATACTTGTTGTAATCTACAACAACATTTGGTTTGAGGCTTACTACTGGATTTTGTTTTCTACTTTCTCGCTGAGAAGTTACTTATCTTGGAAATCTGGTCTCCTCGTGGTATGTTGAAAGCATTTGTCACATCCTTCCTATCTTTCCATTTCCAGACACAACATGTTATTACTTGAGCGAAATGGTTATTTCTCCTTTCTTCAGTTTTTCTTTTTTATTTCCTTGGGAACATTTTTTCTATTGGCTCTCAATGTACCAATGCAATAAGTATCTCTGTTTAGGAGCTCCAAAAAAAGGTTTGGCCGATGAATACCCAATTGTCCATAAACATAAGTCGACCTTCACCAACTAAGTCTTCTGTCATTGTCAAAACAACTTGTTCACTAACTAGCATTGTAGTGTCATTTGGTAATTTCCTTCCCAGTGTATATCATGAAATTGTAGCAGTACCCTGTTACAGAATCACATACCTTTATAAATCTTAATTCCAAACCTAGCCCTTTTTGAAGGGTTGAATTGGATGTAGGCTAACCTTCCTCGGAAGGACATCAAACTTTCGTCAATACAACAAAACTTTCCAGGTTTGAATACCCTTTTGAATGATGACAAAAGTAATTCAACAACTGGTCGGATTTTCCTTAGTTTGTCAGTTTGCAGAAGTGAGGATGAAAAGTGTAAGTATCTAGAAATAGATTTGAATCTGTCGCGTGACATAACCTCACTATAGATAGGACAATGAATTATTTGTCTGCGAGACCAATAGTCAGTTACTTTTGTTTTGGGTTTTGTGACATCAAAACAACAAGGCTAAAGTAAGCCTTCATTTCATCCTTGGTTACATCAGTCCAATTATTATTAGGCCTAACATCACCTCCACCAAGAATTTTCTCCCTAGCATACTTGTTAGTTTCACTTACAACTTTATCCCAGAACTCATTGGTTAGAAATTGATTCAATACATCTAGCTCTGTACAATCAGCATTCAATTGCCTGGAAACAATTGGATTTATACCTGAATTTCCAGTAAAGTTGATTTGCCTTACTGTGTTTGTGTCATTTGTCCAGGTCCAAGTTTGGAGGTTTGGCCTATTGTCATTGTCGTCATCGTCCATCACTACTATCACTTCGCCCGTCATTGTCACTGATTTCATCATTATCGTCATTGATATTCACAGTTTCGCCATCTAAATCACCACTATCACTATCACTTTCATTCAGTACATTATCCACATACGCAGATAACTCCGACGAACGGAGAAACACTTCATCGCGAGACGCCATGTTTACTCGACTGATCGCTGTTCTATTGCAAACAGTTTACGGTATTCAGGTTTATGTTCGGTTTTTTGCATTTTTCAGTTTCTTGTATTCGGATGTTAGATACCGAATAATATACGATTCAAACTATCGATCGCTTGTTGGTGAACGGAATAACCATACAAATAACCGAGAATTATATCGATTGAACAAATCCCAAAATTCATGACGGACACTGTCCGTCATCCGTCTTTACGCGCTGTATACATGATGACGGGCAATATACGTCATCCGTCGTCAATGGGTTAAAAAAAAAACATTCAGCGTAACACATTTGTATTATATTTCTCAAGTTTTTGTACCGTAAACGTGTGTTTGATGTACCGTAACGTGTGTTTGAGTTACAACTTCGCTTTTGTGTTGCAATTGCCTAATCTTAACTGGTTTAAAAAACGCGTGAAGGATGGGTTACTATCGTTAGATGGCGAAGAAGTATATAGACTTATTGTCCCTTGTTATCGCTGAACTTCTAACCCTTCTTTGCTATTTATTGTTATTCGGTCTGTCCACTATAATTACCATAACTAATACTTCATACGACAGTGCAGGAAAACTAGATTTATACTCGGTTACGTATCATTATCAATGTGACTCATCAATTGCCTGCGTGGTCATTGTTGTCATTGCCATCCAGCCGGATATAAAATAAATTCTAAAACCATTAATAATATAAAAAATTACTAAACTACTATTTTTTTTACTTATAAAATCATTTGTTCTATTATTAATTTTTGAGTTCCAATATTCACGACCAGAGCCTACGCACAGGTCCTAGGCCCATGTAGGCTCATTCCGGTTATACCTACTCTTCTTATTTCAAATTTTAATTGAATTAAATAGAATTAATGCAATGTTTATTATAATAAGAAATAATTAACTACGTATAAGTACCGTATTGTTACACTCTGATACATGATTTCAGACATTGTATATATTTGCTTACGTTTGTTGAAAAACGTGTACATGTGTTTTATTGTACTATTTTTAAGAAAATAAACCATTTTTCATTTCATTTTTCATTTCACCTGATTTGGAAAAAAGTATCAAATTTATTCAGTTGCCAGGCCAAGTTGAACAAAAACTTTTCAAAGTGAACGAGTCTTTTGAAACACTCCGATCCGGATCACCGTTCACCTGACTGACTCGTTCGAATTGAAACGGTCCAAGTAAGTAACTGCAGTATAAACAATATGGCACGAGCAAGACAAGGATTTAAACAGCTGACAAGAAGATGCTCCGCCCATTTCGCCACTGCCGCCCCGCCGGAGGGGGGGGCCTCTCCTCGCTGTGTTGCTCAAAATATTTTGCTTCTGCGCAGGTTTCTTTATTAGCGGTTCACCTATAGTGTTCTAATTAATGTAACTGTTGATATAAATAAATAATATAAACAAATTACAATGTCAACTGACCGATATTTTTTACATAGACAATACAATAGTAATTTTTGTAAATGTAAATGGCTTTAATTTATTCTTCATTTGTTTAAAAATAAAACTAAACTATAAATAGATGTAGTGTTTGGAGGCCTAATGCTTTCAAGGAAAGTCCCTCATAACTAAAAGCAAAGGGTCTCATGTAAAAATATAACTATTGCATGGTTTGATTTTTAAATTAATGAAAGATATTCATTCCGTTAAGTAAAGAGCATTTACACAACAGAGAGATTGCCATTTTAAAACTGACATTCCCTAAAGAGTTCAATTTAATGATGACAAAGTTCATTATTGGTTCATTATATACCTATTCTAAATAATATAAAATTCAGACTAAAACAAAAACTGAAGTAGTTGTTATCAGTGATTTGGATTAAAAGGGTCAACATTTCTTGGTAAATAATAAAATATATAAACTCTAGCAAACCTTTCCAACAAAAAAGTTTCTTGTTCCAACCCGTTTTGTACTGTTCATTGTAAAATTTCATATCGTAATAACTTTATTTTATATTGAATACAAATAATTGTGTTTAACAGCAGTGACGTATTATATTTCTAAAGATGAATGAATGAACTGTGATTTTGAGTCACCCTGATCTACATTCCCTCAATTATCCAAGTGTTAGCTCTATTATTGTATTGTATTGTATTGTACTGAATGAACCTACTTACCACCATCATCGTACAACCACCAAACATCTATGGTTCCCTTCTTTTGTTTTCTTTGGAATTGTGTCAAGTTATTAAGAACATTCTTTGACAAATCAGTTCCATTTATCCCTCTAAAAACATCAAACAAACAGAAAATAAATATTTTATCATCAGGCAAAATTTTTTTATTGCTTAATGCAATATGGTAGGTCTACTATTTTTCATAATGTATACACTTTTAAAAGAGTTAAAATGTAATAAGTAGATCCAATCATGGCACATCCAGGAATCTTCTCTGGGGAGGAGGGGATCCGGATTAATTTATGGAATATCCCCAGATTTTTTTAAATATTAGGTCCCAAAATCATTATTTTATATTACTTCTGAGCTGTTAAAAGGGTAGGGGGAATAAGATCAGTTCAGAGTGTATAAAGTAAATAGTAAAACCACCCCACCACCAATCACCAGGATACATTAGACAGGGATAAATAAAACCTTCTATAACAAATAGAGTTCGTATGAGGTGTATTTCACTAAAACAAAGTATAATCATAACATTAATGAGAAAAATATTGAATAAAACGTTAAAGCACAAATCAAGACTAAAGATAAATCTTTATGTCCATTCTCGGATAAAAAGTAAAGACACTCGATATGAATGTTGACCATAATCATACTAATATAGCTAAAATAAGGAATAACGCGAGTTATATTTAAAATTATTATATTTGTTTCTGTGTTTGACATATCACACAAATAATTTACATACAATAGTATTTTTTAGCTTCTTTATATATATAAAGTATATATATATATATGAAAAACTCTATATTTCAAGCTGATTCTTTTATAAATAAAAATAATACTATTCTTACCTGTAAAAATCATGTTTTGGATCCCGTCTGAATTTTCGGAGATCAGACTGTCGTTTGGGCTTGACCTTAGGGGTGACAGGATCAGAAGGGGAAGAAAGCTCACTGCAGCTACTGGCTAAATCCATGGAAAAATATCATAAAATCTATTAAAATTATTTGTCTTTTTGAATCAATTTAAAGGTAGGCAAGGTAATCTGAGCAGGAGTGGAGGAAACTGGGTGGGTGCTTAGCATGGCAAGCTGTGGAGGCACCAGAAAGTTTTTCTTTAAATAAGTTTTGATACTGATTGAAGACACCTCATATAACTGCTATTGTGGCACCAATTTTCATATATTGCAGTTACAGCTTATACATACATATTGATGTATTTTAACTATACAAGATCTTCTTTTAAGGCATTAAAATAAGATATATAAATTGGAATTTATTTAAACCTTTTTGTTACACACCTTTTCAATTAAAAGAAGCAACAATTACTTATTGTTCAGAAAGCATCAATAAGAAAATTACAGAATAAATAACTTTATAAAAATTAATACAAATAAAAGGTATTTTTCATATCACATAAAGTTATTGTTGGGTTGGTTGGTAAAACTTGTTACGTTCAGTTGGGTCCTTCAATACTTTATTGTATTGGTTTATTTATAATGCCAAAATAATTACAGCATATATTTTAAGGTAAGGATACATGTTACAACTAAGTAAGAAATTAAAGAACTCAAATTAACAAGTAACACTGTAACACATTTGTAAACATGAAACATAAATATAACATTTGAGGACAACATACAATTAATAACCCTTCAAAACATAAACATAATATAATGTTTCAAAATAATAACCATGTTTGAAAATTGTATTCCTCAATCATTATATTATGATAATAATGTTACAGTTTATGATGATAACTGTACACTCTGTTACCAAAAACAATGTTAAAATGTTACCTTGAGATATTTCTGAGAAACTCTGCTCCCGTTGCAAATCTTTAAAAGCCAACTTGATAGGACTTATAGAATCTCCAAGTCCATTTAAATCACAACTGTCCAGTTCGTCTGCAATGACCTTTGAGTAATCCAGTCCTTCCTGAACTCGAAGAATAGCAACAGCAAGGTTCAGATCAAGAGCCTTACTGTAAAATATTGCATTGGATTACAAATATTTGAAGGAATAAATATACAAGAACAATGTTTCTGAACATTTCTAAGACATATTTATTTATTTAAAACAACAAAAATAGGTTTTTGTAAATAAAATGCAAGGTTTTAACAAGTTTGGGTGTAATTACCCCAGTGAGGGTGGGAACCATCTATTATCAAGAAAAATATCTAGAGCAGTAATGGACTGGATACCTAGATGCGGAAAGTTTGTCCTTTTGTGTAGCCACAACTTTCCCTTCATTAATTAACCACTAGATCATTTCAGTCCAGTCATGTCTGAAAAATACCAATCCCAACTTCTTAAGAAAAAAAATGACTCCCACCTCAACAAGGCAGTAATAGCAAAAGAAACCTCTGACAAATAGAGGAATAAAAATATGGCAGAATACTAGTAGTAGTTCAAATATACAATACTTGTTAATTACTACATACAAAGTTGATTTGCAATATTTCTAACATTATCATGACACAATTTTTCAAATAAGCGCAAGAAGTACTTATCAACTTTTGCAGAAACTTACAAGGACAAGGACAGTTCTCAAGATTTATATTTAAATTGAAGTTACTGGGCGCAATTTAGAAGTATTATCTGATTCTAGATTCCACAAATACAAGTTACAGTGGGTGAGGGAGCGTCTCACAGCTAGGTGGGTTTATTAGTAATCATCTAAGGAAATTTGACTTATCAGAATATTGGTAGAAAGCTCCCAGAACCATGTGCCTTCAAAAAAATCCCACATTAAATTATGTTGTTTGGAATTTTAAAATTGTAAGCAAAAGAAAGTGTAGACTTAAACGTTTGTTACTTATAAATTGAATGGTTTATAAGTTCAGAACAACCGATGAAAAAAAACAGGCAGTGGTTGAAAAAAAAACTCTGATAAGCTATTGAACAGGAAGAGAGAATAGCTGAAGAGAAGTTTCGAAACATCTGAGAGAAAATTGGTTGGGATGGAAAGTGGTAACCTGAAATCAGACTTCTCTGAAGGATATCTTTCCGCTTTTATGAGTAAAAGAGGAGGTTCAGAGTCTGAAGCAGAAAGAAGGAAGAGAACAAGAAGAGGGAAGGAAAGCCTGTTGACATAGAGGAACAGGTGAGGGGCCGAGGAGATTGTAGATGTGAAAAAGGAAGAGACATCATGAGAGGAATGCATCCTCCTGCATCACAGCATAACACCCAACCTGTCTTAAATTTGTGCAAGGGTCTTTACCTGACCATCTTGTTGTACTACAGCAATAGATTGATTGACTCAACAATCAAAACAAAGTCAGTTGAGAATGGCAGAACATTGTTTCGATTGTGCATGCACATTGGTTGAATATAGTTCTGTCAATTTCTACACAATTAACTCAACTCATAACTTGTAATATACAGTATTTTGTATGTATATATATATATTAAGCTTTAAAGGTAATAAGTTTAGCCATATATTTTAAAAGTTATTGTTACTAAATGCTGTGTGTCACATATGAGCATAATATAGTTTATTACAGTTCTATAAAGAGAAAACCTGACTAACAATTTTGTATGGATCCACATTCTGTATTTAGATATTTAGTTAATAGAAAATATCAAATTTAACCTCCTAGTTGGTTTTAAAATTTACTTATTTTCATAGATATAATAGGTTTCAAATTGCTTTCAAAGTAATACTTACTGCATTACACTAAAATACATAGTCAACTCATTGTGTTCACAAGTTCTCCAGTCAGATTTATACCCCAGCAGTACAATATTAGGCTTCAGTTTTCCAAGTCCACAAGCAGCCATAAGAGCTCTACTTCCCTCTTGGAATGAGCAACCATCGATGTGAGTGTAGAAGCCTTTGATCTTGTGACTTCTGAGCCAGCTATGTGCCTTACTGGTCAGAGTTTTGTGGACTCTCTGTGTTACTGGCACCTGCAAAATTTTATTGGTTATACAACTAATAAACAAAAAAACAAAGCATGCATAAGTTTACAATCAATATTAAGTGCCTTTTTAAAATTTCCTCTAACTATTCTTTAGTTTTGAACCAATTTTAAAATGAAATACTTGTACAACTTTTAAATCTGTCTTACCTTTATTATGTTTCCACAAGTTAATAGTGAAGTGTTTTTAGTGATAAGCTGAGCAAAATCAATGAGTGGAGGGCGAGTACTTGGGAGCCCTGAGAAGACCAAGATTTGTGGTCTGTAGTTCTTGACGTGGTCCTCAACACGGTTCAATTGGTGGACAGAAGCCAAGGCGTTATTGTAAATTTGAGCCTGAGTACTTGAGCCCCAGTTTACATCTATCAACATAGTTAAGAGATATTAAACCATTTTCAACAATCTTTTCAATCAATCACAAAACATAAAAACACAATTTGTACCTCATACCTGGTTTTCTGTAGGCCACGATCAGGTACAAAGTTAATACAGCAGTGAGAGTGAACAAGGCAGTCCACCAGGAGATTAGGAACATGACTGCACAACACAATGCTGCTCCCAACAGACTGAGCCACTGGTTGTAGTACTGTAACCATTTAAATATGTTTTAGCTACAAATAACAAATAATTGTCTTATCTTCTCCCTTGTGGAGTAAGTAGCAAAATCTGTTCCCCTTTGTTTAATCAATATAATAAAATAAAATTTAGTTTTCCTATATTGGGCACTAAATTACTGTTGTATCTATTTATAAAATATTTATGCTTCTGAGTCAAATGAGGTGACTTAGCTCATAAACTTTTATTTATTAAATGATTAAGAACATACACGTTATTATTTATTAGTATATTACATTCCACTAAAAGAATGATAATCTGTTAAATTGATCCCTCTTGCACTGCAATTCTTTTTCTTTCTTACAGTCTTAGGAGCAGATGTAAAGTTGTTGATGGATATAACTAGTAGAGAAATTTAATAAATTAACAAACAAAATATAAACTGAAACACTCATAAAATTTAAAAATAGAGATATAGTAACATGTTCATGATGATAGCTTATTTCTGGACTTTTTCATTTGCAATCAAATAATAATAGCAAAACATCGTAATGGTTTTTTTGTTTACGTTAAACATCTAAGAATAGCAAGATATATACGTAGGCTTTGTAATTTTGCACACACTATTATTTCAATATGTTTTTTTAAATTTTTTTCAGTGTACCTCAAGAGGTACCTAAAAAATTAATTTACCTTAAAAATTAAGCAATCGTGCACCTGAAGGGGTACACAATAGTCAAAGGTATTTATTGAAGCGCAGGATCATATTATTTTAACACTGCACCAAGACAGGCAAACCCCATTGGGCACAAGACACGCTTTACAAAAGCCCAGTGTGTACCCCGTTGGGTACACGACAGCACTTGTGAAAGATTGCTTGTATTCAATGGGGTACACATTGTTATAAACGTGTTAAGGAAACATGTCTTAACTGTTGTTTTTTCAGTAATATTATTTCTAGTAATTTAATATTTATATCCTTGTATTTAGTTTTCCTTACAATATTCAACACGCTCCAAAATATGTTTAGCCCATTGAATTAGGGAATCAGCTGTAATAAGCAGAGTGGCACTGTTTGTTGAGTTTTTTTAAAATATTTTAGCAAATACAAAATCTCAAAATTCCAATATATAAACTTTAGTTATACAGTGTTATAATTATAAATCATTTGACAGAATCTAAAATAATTTTATTTGATTTCATAGAATATTTAAATTTAAAAAGTAATATAAGAAGACTTTAAAATTTATTTTTTAATAACCAATATTTTTCTAAACATGTCAAAAGGGTTTTGCAAATGGGCTACTCATTTAAGCTATATGGGCGTTTAATGAAATTAGTTTGTTTAAATTAAAAATTACTCTTAATTTATTTTTTTGTATTTTATTGATGCTTTGTGTAAATTTTTGTTTAATGATTCACCAACCATACATCTTATAACAAATATTTGACCAAACAACCATATAATAAATTGTAAACAAAAAAAACTGGTTAATTACACATAACTTGACCTTGTTTTGATACATGAGAACTTAAAGGTAAGAAGTGATGCTTTTTATGAAGTAGTTCTTCAAAAAGAATAATGGAGAAATTGGTAAGTGATTTTTTTTACTGATCATTACCCCTACAATTAATTAATATTTTTCTATTAACCACCTGACCAGTAGAACACTTGAAAAATAAAGTTTTCAAAACAGTCCTTAAACCAGGCATGCACCACTTGATATACAAGGTTTTACTTTAAACAAGTTGTTATAGCTCACATGTCATTTTTTCAAGATTGGTACAAATTTACTAAAGTTGTTATACAAACCTGTTCATTGTTTAAAGTATTTGAGATACCAGTGCATCTCATTACCAAATCACATATTTCAAATTAAGAACTAACAAATGGATTCCTCTTATGAAAGTTATTCTTGGGTACTTGTAGCCATGCAGAACTCTGCAGAAAAAACTAAAGTAGGATGATGAGCTGTAACAGCTGAAAATCAAAATCCTTCCAATACATCTACTCCAAGCAACTCAAAAATTTTGCAGACCATCCACAAAAAGGCATTTTCTCCACACAGACTTGATTCCTACCTACCTATGTAGCCTATCTTCCTAATTTCACATAACAGTGACATACACAAGATAGTTTCAGACCAACAATCTGCAAAGCATTAGAAAAATGCTTTACTGTTGAAAAATTGGATGATCCACATCACAAGACCATACTATTCCTCCTACCTTTCAAAAAACACTTCTTTGTGATCAGAGAAGACCAGCTTGGAATCTATGAGAACACCAAGATCCTGTGTGGGGTACTTTCTCTTGATGCTACTGCCCCTAATCCTATAAGAAAAGAATGAAGGATTAGTTTTACCCATTAAAAGTAATTTCCAAGTTTTTGTTGTGTTTTATTGCATGATTTTAGTCCACACTAAAAGATGAGGATGATGATGATTGCAGGGCTGTCATTTCAGTGACTGATAGAGAAATCTTAATATCATCAGCATAAAAGTGAACATCACAATCAAAGATGGGTGTTATGTTGTTGTTTAACAACAAGATAAACATTGAGCCTTGAGAGGCTCTAAAATTCGGGATGAAACCTTCAGAATAGACTTCAAGAAAATCATACTCTGAATGTCCATTCTTAAAGGTAGGATTAGACCCAGCAAACAAAGTTAGGATTCCTTAAGCCGAAAACCAGAATATTCAAAAAGATGTAACTTATAAAATGCCTAATAGAAGTCAAGATAGATTCTAGTAATACCTAGGTAGATTCCTACTATTATCCAAAGAAAATAAGATAGCAAACTCCTCTTATAAGAAATACTGAATTCAATATTTTGAAATATCTTTGATACAATGTCCACACAGAAAATTGGTCCTAAAATTAGAGAGATTCGGGGGTCTATTTTTGGGATTGGTATGACTACCCCATTTTTTTTCATTTAAGGCATTTTCCTGTCAATAAACTTCACTGAAGAATGACACAAGATAATAAACAATAATATTGCATACCTTTCATAACAAATACAGAAATACTGTCAATCTCATGTAATAGGCAAGGTCCTAGGTCCCTTGATGCCAGATTGAACAGATTCAAACTAACATGAGAGACAGAAGGAATGTCAATGTTTAAATCAAATATGTTTAGTATGTCATGTATATAGAGAATTTAGATATGTCTCAGGACATCAGAGAATCCTAAGAAATGAATTGGTAGATCCACTGAACCAGAAGGTAACTCAGGATACTCTAATTGGACCAAAGTCTGCCTGTGGTAAAACCAGTTAAACATTTACTAGAGCAAAACACTACAAATTTTGACAACTCTACGCTAGTCACTGAGGAAAAAGCCCTTGCTACTAAGTGGTTACATCTTAAGGTCTCATAAAATAACCTCAGGCTGATGTGTAAAAAAGGTATCTGCTGATCATCTTCTGAGCTTATGTAAAAAACCTTTTCTGTAGAATGTTAACATAAATTTTAGATGTAACTAACTATTATAAATATCCTGTAACCTTATTCTCAGTATTATTCTTTTAATACATTATGACATTTCTTACCTTAAATTTAGGTCTCCAACCAACTGGTTTGATCAGTGAAGCATGAAAAGTACTAAAGTTAATAAGTGCATATGCAGCAAGAAAGAAATTTGAGATAAAAGGTGCTATTGCATTCAATTCTCCTAAAACAAAAAGAAACCAAATTATTAATAAATAAAAGGACTGCATAAGTTATAAAAAACAAGTAGATCGTAAAAGTATGGAATTTTAGTTGATAAATTATTTGTAAACTTAGCTGCCTATAGACCATTTCTAATAAAGTAAATAAATTAGTTACTTTATACCCCTTAAAAAAAATTAATATCGTAAAATTGTTTTTTTTTTTCGAGTTATTATTTATATGATTATATGTATTAACTTCACATAATTCCAGACATGTACATTTTAATTTAAAGTATGTTGTTACAGGATGTAGAATATTACTTTTTTTCATAACAATCCTGGTATGATAGTATTGTATTATTTGTTTTTTGTGCAATTTTCAGTTTTGCTGTACTGTTTAGTATTATGATTATATTACCACAATCAATAATATTTTTGTATAGAATATGTTTTCTGCTAAGATTTACAGGTTGACACTGAATAAACAGGATTTTTTTTTCTAAAAAATAAGAGTGATGGAAGAAAATGGTTTTTATTTGTATTATATATGTATTATATATTTATACCTTATGCTGAAATGGTCTAGTGTAACCATATTGACATAGCAATACATATGTTATTAGCCCTCTGTGTGACAGTCTTGTTTTATAAAATAAGATTTTATGGATTAATTTGTTTGAATTCAGTTTATTATCTATTTTATTTTTAGTTTTGTATGTGCGTACTTGTACTAACAGTTGCTATCAAGGCCAACAAAGAAAAAGCTAAAAATATAATTAGGGCTAAAAAAATAATAAACATCTAAATAGATTTTTTTTCTCAAGGATTCAAGTTAATTAAACAAATAAAGTTCCCTAAAAACCAATGCAGAGACTAAGAAACTACTTTTTTAAATACTAACTACTTTTGTTATAATGCAAAATGTCAATGTATTTAAAAATATATATGTACATATGTGATTCAGGTATCATTGGAAACCTCATATTATTAGTAAAACACAATAAACCGAATACTTTCCGGAGTAAAACAGTAGTTGTTTACTTCATACAACAGAAACAATCTTTTCAGGTATATTAATAGAGTCTTTGCATATGTTCACGATTCTTCTGTATTTTAATCTTCTCTTACATAGAAAGGACTTTATATAACTCGCATGTAACAAAACTTGTTTCACTAAAAAGAACAAGATACCAGGTATAACAAATCCAAAAAGCTCTTTTAGATTTCTTTAAAGATGTATAATTTTAAGGTGACGTTTGAAGTGAGGCAAATTTCTTGTTTAAAAACACTTGAGCTCTTTGTTTTTTTAGTACTGTTGTCATTAATTGAAAAAGTATACCATGTTTTTTTTTCTTCAAAATCAATATAGCCAGTAAATTATTATATCATCAAAGATCATTAACTTCCTTAAGTAGTAGATATTCTGAAGTCTGTAGAAACATATTAAAAATAAACTTTTGTGGAAATGAATTTTCCAATTGCTTAGTAAAAGCCAAAGAGTTAGCTGAGAAATGAGGTCTAAGTAAAATTCATAACCGTTCAGTTTAGAAGGAAATAGAAACAGTTTGCTTGTGAAGCCAAACTGATTAAGCACCTTCCCAATACTGTGACTGAAGTTATCTTTATCATTATTTGATACGGTCCAAATTGCTGTAGAGGATTGATTTGAGCAACTTAATAGCCCAAAAAAATCAAAAATTGAATTCCTTTTTACATTTAATGAACTGCCCAAGAGACATGACTTGATGTCAAGTACTAGGAATTATAAACTAATCTTTCTAAAGGAGATGAAAAGTGACATAAAAAGCACTAAGCTATAACTAACTTTCTTTCAACCCTTTGTTGTGAAACAAAGGTAGGTCATAAGAATAAATGGCTTGATTTATTTATGTTTTGTTTATTTCATTTTAACAGTTGATTAATCTATATGATTACACTAGATTAATATAATTTTGTGCTACTAATGTTAAAACAAGCCAGATTTACAACATTAAATTAAATTTTGTAGATTTCAATTTTGATTTAATATTTTAGAAAGAAAAGCGCAACTGGATGTTTTGAACTTTATCTCTACAGTTGGAGCTTAGAGATGCATATGTAGACGTGTCTTAATTTGTGAATTCTTCTGATTCTACCAATAGTTTATAATTATAAAGTTGATAAAAACTTATCTATCAACACTATCATGAGAAAGGAAAGATTGAACAATATTGTCATACCCCCTATCAATATTTATCAGTAAAATTACAGTAATGTATTACAACATTTTCTGAAACTAAAGCAAATGTATAAGAAACTAGTCTTTGCAAATTGCTTAACTGATTACACATTTTTGTTGTAGACACAAAAATTATAGTACTTGAAATATTTCTTCAAAGCTTACAAAACGTTTTTCACATAGTAATCATATCAAAGAAAATAAACCACTATCATTACCAAAGAGCTGTTGATAAACACAGCTAAGGGTAGATTGCTTCTACTATTATAAAGTGCAATGACTGGTATATCTTACCTACTAAAATCAAACAAATTGCAATAAAGAATGTCAAAAATGTATCCTCGAATGGTTCACCCATTTTTCCCATATCCTTTTCCAAAAATTCTACATATGGATACAATTTATCTCTTTACATAATGCTTGGAACACTTTTGGTGGCTGAGACAAGGCTGGCAAGAGCTGACGAAAGGGTTGCTGCAAAAACAACCAGCATAAATAAGAGGACCAAATGCTGAGACCTTTCCATCACCTGCAACAAAAAAAATACAAGATTTCTCATGTAATTAATACAGTAGAATTGTTCAACTAGAATAGTGATGTTAAAAATATGTTATTGTTTTCTACTTTTATAGTTAAAGAACTTTAGAACATCAATGTTCAATATGGTAAGTTAACAAACATTCTGTATGTTCGGATAGTCGTTGTGCACCAAGTGACATGACAGGGAATAATTTTCACTGTAAGGTTGGTAGCTCTGTGCAGTTGCCAAACACAGCAAGACCTGTCAATCGTTGAGTTGAGTTGTTACCTCTATCATTTATTAAAGTTCTGTTGCACGTTATTTGTTGTTGGACGCGATAGTTCTTTCAATTTTCCTCGTTGAAAACATATTTCGTGAAGGTGACAAGTACAGTGAAGCATACATTTTCTGAAAAAGCTTCCAGATTCAATTATTTCTGACCATAATGCAGTATGAACTTTGACTGAAAAAATTGCGGGCAACTGGCTTTGTTGAGGACGCTGAACTTAGTGGTAGGCCTAGCAAGCTAGACAGAACAGAAAGAAACTGCTGGATTGGACTTGCTACTGCACATAACCTATCAGACAAGAACTTAATCTATTCCCATACAAAATAAAGTGTGTTCAAGAGCTAAACCTTCAGATAATGACAGAGACTAAATTATTGTCCTTGGTTTCAACGTTTTCATTGACCAAAATTCTGAAGATAAGTTCTTGATTGTAAGTTTTACAAAATCCATATGAAGCGTGGTTTCACTTGAAAGGTTATGTATATCACAAAATACTCGACTTATGGTCGGCAACTAACCTTCACGCTTTATACAAACAGTTTCTTACACGAAGCTAAAACTTTAGTCTGGACTGTGAGTAAGCACACTCAATGTGGAACCAATTTTCTTTTTTTCAGACCTTAGGGGTGACAGGATCAGAAGGGGAAGAAAGCTCACTGCAGCTGCTGGCTAAATCCATGGAAAAAGATCATAAAATCTATTAAAACCATTTGTCTTTTTGAATCAATTTAAAGGTAGGCAAGGTAATCTGAGCAGGAGTGGAGGAAACTGGGTGGGTGCTTAGCATGGCAAGCTGTGGAGGCACCAGAAAGTTTTTCTTTAAATAAGTTTTGATACTTTTTGAAGACACCTCATATAACTGCTATTGTGGCACCAATTCTCATATATTACAGTTACAGCTTATACATACATATTGATGTATTTTAACTATACAAGATCTTCTTTTAAGGCATTAAAATAAGATATATAAATTGGAATTTATTTAAACCTTTTTGTTACACACCTTTTCAATTAAAAGAAGCAACAATTACTTATTGTTCAGAAAGCATCAATAAGAAAATTACAGAATAAATAACTTTATAAAAATTAATACAAATAAAAGGTATTTTTCATATCACATGAAGTTATTGTTGGGTTGGTTGGTAAAACTTGTTACGTTCAGTTGGGTCCTTCAATACTTTATTGTATTGGTTTATTTATAATGCCAAAATAATTACAGCATATATTTTAAGGTAAGGATACATGTTACAACTAAGTAAGAAATTAAAGAACTCAAATTAACAAGTAACACTGTAACACATTTGTAAACATGAAAACATAAATATAACATTTGAGGACAACATACAATTAATAACCCTTAAAAACATAAACATAATATTGTTTCAAAATAATAACATGTTTGAAAATTGTATTCCTCAATCATTATATTATGATAATAATGTTATTATTATGATGATAACTGTACACTCTGTTACCAAAAACAATGTTAAAATGTTACCTTGAGATATTTCTGAGAAACTCTGCTCCCGTTGCAAATCTTTAAAAGCCAACTTGATAGGACTTATAGAATCTCCAAGTCCATTTAAATCACAACTGTCCAGTTCGTCTGCAATGACCTTTGAGTAATCCAGTCCTTCCTGAACTCGAAGAATAGCAACAGCAAGGTTCAGATCAAGAGCCTTACTGTAAAATATTGCATTGGATTACAAATATTTGAAGGAATAAATATACAAGAACAATGTTTCTGAACATTTCTAAGACATATTATTTATTTAAAACAACAAAAATAGGTTTTTGTAAATAAAATGCAAGGTTTTAACAAGTTTGGGTGTAATTACCCCAGTGAGGGTGGGAACCATCTATTATCAAGAAAAATATCTAGAGCAGTAATGGACTGGATACCTAGATGCGGAAAGTTTGTCCTTTTGTGTAGCCACAACTTTCCCTTCATTAATTAACCACTAGATCATTTCAGTCCAGTCATGTCTGAAAAATACCAATCCCAACTTCTTAAGAAAAAAAATGACTCCCACCTCAACAAGGCAGTAATAGCAAAAGAAACCTCTGACAAATAGAGGAATAAAAATATGGCAGAATACTAGTAGTAGTTCAAATATACAATACTTGTTAATTACTACATACAAAGTTGACTTGCAATATTTCTAACATTACCATTACACAATTTGTCAAATAAGCGCAAGAAGTAGGCCTACTTATCAACTTTTGCAGAAACTTACAAGGACAAGGACAGTTCTCAAGATTTATATTTAAATTGAAGTTACTGGGCGCAATTTAGAAGCATTATCTGATTCTAGATTCCACAAATACAAGTTACAGTGGGTGGGGGAGCGTCTCACAGCTAGGTGGGTTTATTAGTAATCATCTAAGGAAATTTGACTTATCAGAATATTGGTAGAAAGCTCCCAGAACCATGTGCCTTTAAAAAAATCCCACATTAAATTATGTTGTTTGGAATTTTAAAATTGTAAGCAAAAGAAAGTGTAGACTTAAACGTTTGTTACTTATAAATTGAATGGTTTATAAGTTCAGAACAACCGATGAAAAAAACAGGCAGTGGTTGAAAAAAAAAACTCTGATAAGCTATTGAACAGGAAGAGAGAATAGCTGAAGAGAAGTTTCGAAACATCTGAGAGAAAATTGGTTGGGATGGAAAGTGGTAACCTGAAATCAGACTTCTCTGAAGGATATCTTTCCGCTTTTATGAGTAAAAGAGGAGGTTCAGAGTCTGAAGCAGAAAGAAGGAAGAGAACAAGAAGAGGGAAGGAAAGCCTGTTGACATAGAGGAACAGGTGAGGGGCCGAGGAGATTGTAGATGTGAAAAAGGAAGAGACATCATGAGAGGAATGCATCCTCCTGCATCACAGCATAACGCCCAACCTGTCTTAAATTTGTGCAAGGGTCTTTACCTGACCATCTTGTTGTACTACAGCAATAGATTGATTGACTCAACAATCAAAACAAAGTCAGTTGAGAATGGCAGAACATTGTTTCGATTGTGCATGCACATTGGTTGCATATAGTTCTGTCAATTTCTACACAATTAACTCAACTCATAACTTGTAATATACAGTATTTTGTATGTATATATATATATTAAGCTTTAAAGGTAATAAGTTTAGCCATATATTTTAAAAGTTATTGTTACTAAATACTGTGTGTCACATATGAGCATAATATAGTTTATTACAGTTCTATAAAGAGAAAACCTGACTAACAATTTTGTATGGATCCACATTCTGTATTTAGATATTTAGTTAATAGAAAATATCAAATTTAACCTCCTAGTTGGTTTTAAAATTTACTTATTTTCATAGATATAATAGTTTTCAAATTGCTTTCAAAGTAATACTTACTGCATTACACTAAAATACATAGTCAACTCATTGTGTTCACAAGTTCTCCAGTCAGATTTATACCCCAGCAGTACAATATTAGGCTTCAGTTTTCCAAGTCCACAAGCAGCCATAAGAGCTCTACTTCCCTCTTGGAATGAGCAACCATCGATGTGAGTGTAGAAGCCTTTGATCTTGTGACTTCTGAGCCAGCTATGTGCCTTACTGGTCAGAGTTTTGTGGACTCTCTGTGTTACTGGCACCTGCAAAATTTTATTGGTTATACAACTAATAAACAAAAAAACAAAGCATGCATAAGTTTACAATCAATATTAAGTGCCTTTTTAAAATTTCCTCTAACTATTCTTTAGTTTTGAACCAATTTAAAATGAAATAATTGTACAACTTTTAAATCTGTCTTACCTTTATTATGTTTCCACAAGTTAAAAGTGAAGTGTTTTTAGTGATAAGCTGAGCAAAATCAATGAGTGGAGGCCGAGTACTTGGGAGCCCTGAGAAGACCAAGATTTGTGGTCTGTAGTTCTTGACGTGGTCCTCAACACGGTTCAATTGGTGGACAGAAGCCAAGGCGTTATTGTAAATTTGAGCCTGAGTACTTGAGCCCCAGTTTACATCTATCAACATAGTTAAGAGATATTAAACCATTTTCAACAATTTTTTCAATCAATCACAAAACATAAAAACACAATTTGTACCTCATACCTGGTTTTCTGTAGGCCACGATCAGGTACAGAGTTAATACAGCAGTGAGAGTGAACAAGGCAGTCCACCAGGAGATTAGGAACATGACTGCACAACACAATGCTGCTCCCAACAGACTGAGCCACTGGTTGTAGTACTGTAACCATTTAAATATGTTTTAGCTACAAATAACAAATTGTCTTATCTTCTCCCTTGTGGAGTAAGTAGCAAAATCTGTTCCCCTTTGTTTAATCAATATAATAAAATAAAATTTAGGTTTCCTATATTTGGCACTCAATTACGTGTTCTATCTATTTATAAAATATTTATGCTTCTGAGTCAAATGAGGTGACTTAACTCATAAACTTTTATTTATTAAATGATTAAGAACATACACGTTATTATTTATTAGTATATTACATTCCACTAAAAGAATGATAATCTGTTAAATTGATCCCTCTTGCACTGCAATTCTTTTTCTTTCTTACAGTCTTAGGAGCAGATGTAAAGTTGTTGATGGATATAACTAGTAGAGAAATTTAATAAATTAACAAACAAAATATAAACTGAAACATTCATAAAATTTAAAAATAGAGATATAGTAACATGTTCATGATGATAGCTTATTTCTGGACTTTTTCATTTGCAATCAAATAATAATAGCAAAACATCGTGATGGTTTTTTTGTTTACGTTAAACATCTAAGAATAACAAGATATATATGTAGGCTTTGTAATTTTGCACACACTATTATTTCAATATGTTTTTTAAATGTTTTTCAGTGTACCTCAAGAGGTACCTAAAAAATTAATTTACCTTAAAAATTAAGCAATCGTGCACCTGAAGGGGTACACAATAGTCAAAGGTATTTATTGAAGCGCAGGATCATATTATTTTAACAATGCACCAAGACAGGCAAACCCCATTGGGCACAAGACACGCTTTACGAAAGCCCAGTGTGTACCCCGTTGGGTACACGACAGCACTTGTGAAAGATTGCTTGTATTCAATGGGGTACACATTGTTATAAACGTGTTAAGGAAACATGTCTTAACTGTTGTTTTTTCAGTAATATTATTTCTAGTAATTTAATATTTATATCCTTGTATTTAGTTTTCCTTACAATATTCAACACGCTCCAAAATATGTTTAGCCCATTGAATTAGGGAATCAGCTGTAATAAGCAGAGTGGCACTGTTTGTTGAGTTTTTTAAAAATATTTTAGCAAATACAAAATCTCAAAATTCCAATATATAAACTTTAGTTATACAGTGTTGTAATTATAAATCATTTGACAGAATCTAAAATAATTTTATTTGATTTCATAGAATATTTAAATTTAAAAAGTAATATAAGAAGACTTTAAAATTTATTTTTTAATAACCAATATTTTTCTAAACATGTCAAAAGGGTTTTGCAAATGGGCTACTCATTTAAGCTATATGGGTGTTTAATGAAATTAGTTTGTTTAAATTAAAAATTACTCTTAATTTATTTTTTGTATTTTTATTAATGCTTTGTGTAAATTTTGTTTAATGATTCACCAACCATACATCTTATAACAAATATTTGACCAAACAACCATATAATAAATTGTAAACAAAACTGATTAATTATACATACTTGACCTTGTTTTGATACATGAGAACTTAAAGGTAAGAAGTGACGCTTTTTATGAAGTAGTTCTTCAAAAAAGAATAATGGAGAAATTGGTAAGTGATTTTTTTACTGATCATTACCCCTACAATTAATTAATATTTTTCTATTAACCAAAGACACCTGACCAGTAGAACACTTGAAAAATAAAGTTTTCAAAACAGTCCTTAAACCAGGCATGCACCACTTGATATACAAGGTTTTACTTTAAACAAGTTGTTATATTATAGCTCACATGTCATTTTTCAAGATTGGTACAAATTTACTAAAGTTGTTATACAAACCTGTTCATTGTTCAAAGTGTTTGAGATACCAGTGCATCTCATTACCAAATCACATATTTCAAATTAAGAACTAACAAATGGATTCCTCTTATGAAAGTTATTCTTGGGTACTTGTAGCCATGCAGAACTCTGCAGAAAAAACTAAAGTAGGATGATGAGCTGTAACAGCTGAAAATCAAAATCCTTCCATACATCTACTCCAAGCAACTCAAAAATTTTGCAGACCATCCACAAAAGGCATTTTCTCCACACAGACTTGATTCCTACCTACCTATGTAGCCTATCTTCCTAATTCACATAACAGTGACATACACAAGATAGTTTCAGACCAACAATCTGTAAAGCATTAGAAAATGCTTTACTGTTGAAAAATTGGATGATCCACATCACAAGACCATACTTCCTCCTACCTTTCAAAAAACACTTCTTTGTGATCAGAGAAGACCAGCTTGGAATCTATGAGAACACCAAGATCCTGTGTGGGGTACTTTCTCTTGATGCTACTGCCCCTAATCCTATAAGAAAAGAATGAAGGATTAGTTTTACCATTAAAAGTAATTTCCAAGTTTTGTTGTGTTTTATAGCCATGATTTTAGTCCACACTAAAAGATGATGATGATGATGATTGCAGGGCTGTCATTTCAGTGACTGATAGAGAAATCTTAATATCATCAGCATAAAAGTGAACATCACAATCAAAGATGGGTGTTATGTTGTTGTTTAACAACAAGATAAACATAGAGCCTTGAGAGGCTCTAAAATTCGGGATGAAACCTTCAGAATAGACTTCAAGAAATCATACTCTGAATGTCCATTCTTAAAGGTAGGATTAGACCCAGCAAACAAAGTTAGGATTCCTTAAGCCGAAAACCAGAATATTCAAAAAGATGTAACTTATAAAATGCCTAATAGAAGTCAAGATAGATTCTAGTAATACCTAGGTAGATTCCTACTAGTATCAAGAAAATAAGATAGCAAACTCTCTTATAAGAAATACTGAATTCAATATTTTGAAATATCTTTGATACAATGTCCACACAGAAATTGGTCTAAAATTAGAGAGATTCGGGGGTCTATTTTTGGGATTGGTATGACTACCCAGTTTTTTCATTTAAGGCATTTTCCTGTCAATAAACTTCACCTGAAGAATGACACAAGATAATAAACAATAATATTGCATACCTTTCATAACAAATACAGAAATACTGTCAATCTCATGTGATAGGCAAGGTCCTAGGTCCTTGATGCCAGATTGAACAGATTCAACTAACATGAGAGACAGAAGGAATGTCAATGTTTAAATCAAATATGTTTAGTATCTCATGTATATAGAGAATTTGGATATGTCTCAGGACATCAGAGAATCCTAAGAAATGAATTGGTAGATCCACTGAACCAGAAGGTAACTCAGGATACTCTAATTGGACCAAAGTCTGCCTGTGGTAAACAGTTAAACATTTACTAGAGCAAAACACTACAAATTTTGACAACTCTACCCTAGTCACTGAGGAAAAGCCCTTGCTACTAAGTGGTTACATCTTAAGGTCTCATAAATAACCTCAGGCTGATGTGTAAAAAAGGTATCTGCTGATCATCTCTGAGCTTATGTAAAAAAACCTTTTCTGTAGAATGTTAACATAAATTTTAGATGTAACTAACTATTATAAATATCCTGTAACCTTATTCTCAGTATTATTCTTTTAATACATTATGACATTTCTTACCTTAAATTTAGGTCTCCAACCAACTGGTTTGATCAGTGAAGCATGAAAAGTACTAAAGTTAATAAGTGCATATGCAGCAAGAAAGAAATTTGAGATAAAAGGTGCTATTGCATTCAATTCTCCTAAAACAAAAAGAAACCAAATTATTAATAAATAAAAGGACTGCATAAGTTATAAAACAAGTAGACGTAAAAGTATGGAATTTTAGTTGATAAATATTTGTAAACTTAGCAGCCTATAGACCATTTCTAATAAAGTAAATAAATTAGTTACTTTACCCCTTAAAATAAATTAATATCGTAAAATTGTTTTTTTTTTCGAGTTATTTAATTGATATGTATTAACTTCACATAATTCCAGACATGTACATTTTAATTTAAAGTATGTTATTACAGATGTAGAATAATACTTTTTTCATAACAATCCTGGTATGATAGTATTGTATTATTTGTTTTGTGCAATTTTCAGTTTTGCTGTACTGTTTAGTATTATGATTATATTACCACAACAATATTTTTGTATAGAATATGTTTTCTGCTAAGATTTACAGGGTGACACAGAATAACAGGATTTTTTTTTCTAAAAAATAAGAGTGATGGAAGAAAATGGTTTTATTTGTATTATATGTATTATATATTTGTACCTTATGCTGAAATGGTCTAGTGTAACCACATTGACATAATGACATAGCAATACATATGTTATTAGCCCTCTGTGTGACAGTCTTGTTTATAAAATAAGATTTTATGGATTAATTTGTTTGAATTCAGTTTATTATCTATTTTATTTTTAGTTTTGTATGTGCGTACTTGTACTAACAGTTGCTATCAAGGGCAACAAAGAAAAAGCTAAAAATAATAATTAGGGCTAAAAAATAATAAAACATCTAAATAGATTTTTTTTCTCAAGGATTCAAGTTAATTAAACAAATAAAGTTCCCTAAAAACCAATGCAGAGACTAAGAAACTACTTTTTTAAATACTAACTACTTTTGTTATAATGCAAAATGTCAATGTATTTAAAATATATATGTACATATGTGATTCAGGTATCATTGGAAACCTCATATTATTAGTAAACACATAAACCGAATACTTTCCGGAGTAAAACAGTAGTTGTTTACTTCATCAACAGAAACAATCTTTTCAGGTATATTAATAGAGTCTTTGCATATGTTCAGGATTCTTCTGTATTTTAATTTTCTCTTACATAGAAAGGACTTTATATAACTCGCATAGAACAAAAATTGTTTCATTAAAAGAACGAATTACCAGGTAAAACAAATCCAAAAAGCTCTTTTAGATTTCTTTAAAGATGTATAATTTTAAGGTGAAGTTTGAAGTGAGGCAAATTTCTTGTTTAAAACACTTGAGCTCTTCGTTTTTTAGTACCGGTATCATTAATTGAACAGTACCATGTTTTTTTCTTCAAATCAATATAGCCAGTAAATTATTATCATCAAAGATCATTAACTTCCTTAAGTAGTAGATATTCTGAAGTCTGTAGAAACGTATTAAAATAAACTTTTGTGGAAATGGATTTTCCAATTGCTTAGTAAAAGCCGAAGAGTTGGCTGAGAAATGAGGTCTAAGTAAAATTCAAAACCGTTCAGTTTAGAAGGAAATAGAAACAGTTTGCTTGTGAAGCCAACTGATTAAGCACCTTCCCAATACTGTGACTGAAGTTATCTTTATCATTATTTGATACGGTCCAAATTGCTGTAGAGGATTGATTTGAGCAACTTAATAGTCCAAAAAAATCAAAAATTGAATTCCTTTTTACATTTAATGAACTGCCCAAGAGACATGACTTGATGTCAAGTACTAGGAATTATAAACTAATCTTTCTGAAGGATATGAAAGTGACATAAAAAGCACTAAGCTAACTAACTTTCTTTCAACCCTTTGTGTGAAACAAAGGTAGGTCTTAAGAATAAATGGCTTGATTTATTTATGTTTTGTTTATTCATTTTGACAGTTGATTAATCTATATGATTACACTAGATTAATATAATTTTGTGCTACTAATGTTAAACAAGCCAGATTTACAACATTAAATTAAATTTTGTAGATTTCAATTTGATTTAATATTTTAGAAAGAAAAGCGCAACTGGATGTTCTGAGCTTTATCTCTACAGTTGGAGCTAGAGATGCATATGTAGACGTGTCAATTTGTGAATTCTTCCGATTCTATCAATGTTTATAATATAAAGTTAATAAAAACTTATCTTATCAACACTATCGTGAGAAAGAAAGATTGAACAATATTGTCATACCCCCTATCAATAATTATCAGTAAATTACAGTAATGTTATTACAACATTTTCTGAAATTAAAGCAAATGCATAAGAAACTAGTCTTTGCAAACTAATATATTGCTTAACTGATTACACATTTTGTTGTAGACACAAAATTAAAGTACTTGAAATATTTCTTCCAAGCTTACAAAACGTTTTTCACATAGTAATCATATCAAAGAAAATAAACCACTTTCATTACCAAAGAGCTGTTGGTAAACACAGCTAAGGTAGATTGCTCCTACTATTATAAAGTGCAATGATTAGTATATCTTACCTACTAAAATCAAACAAATTGCAATAAAGAATGTCAAAATGTATCCTCGAATGGGTTCACCATTTTTCCCATATCCTTTTCCAAAAAATTCTACATATGGATACAATTTATCTTTACATAATGCTTGGAACACTTTTGGTGCTGAGACAAGGCTGGCAAGAGCTGACGAAAGAGTTGCTGCAAAACAACCAGCATAAATAAGAGGACCAAATGCTGAGACCAGTTCCATCACCTGCAACAAAAAATACAAGAGTCTTAAAAGTATGTATAAAAAACTAAACAAAAATAAGATTTCTCATGTAATTAATACAATAGAATTGTTCAACTAGAATAGTGATGTTAAAAATGTGTTATTGTTTTCTACTTTTATAGTTAAAGAACTTTAGAACATCAATGTTCAATATGGTAAGTTAACAACATACTGTATGTTCGGATAGTCGTTGTGCACCAAGTGACATGACAGGGAATAATTTCACTGTAAGGTTGGTAGCTCTGTGCAGTTGCCAAACACAGCAAGACCTGTCAATCTTTAAGTTGAGGTTGTACCTGTATCATTTATTAAAGTTCTGTTGCACGTTATTTGTTGTTGGACGCGATAGTTCTTTCAATTTTCCTAGTTGAAAACATATTTCGTGAAGGTAACAAGTACAGTGAAGCATAAATTTTCTGAAAAGCTTCCAGATTCAATTATTTCTGACCATAATGCAGTATGAACTTTGACTAAAAAATTTCGGGCAACTGGTTTTGTTGAGGACGCTGAACTTAGTGGTAGGCCTAGCAAGCTAGACGAACAGAAACTGCTGGATTGGACTTGCTACTGCACATAAACCTATCAGACAAGAACTTAATCTATTCCCATACAAAATAAAGTGTGTTCAAGAGCTAAACCTTCAGATAATGACAAGAGACTAAATTATTGTCCTTGGTTTCAACGTTTCATTGACCAAAATTCTGAAGATATTCTTGATGTAAGTTTTATTCATATGAAGCGTGGTTTCACTTGAAAGGTTATGTATATCACAAAATACTCGACTATGGTCGGCAACTAACCCTCACGCTTTATACAAACAGTCCTTACACGAAGCAAAACTTTGAGTCTGGGTTGCTGTGAGTAGAGCACACATTGTGGAACCAATTTTTTTTTTTCAAACACAGTCAATAGTGATCATTACTACTGTTTTGATATTTTAGAGAAATTCATGAATCAATTAACACAAGTGTAAATGAATAATGGTTGGTTTCAACAATACAGAGTATCAGCATATACATCTAACATCTCAATGGCTTTCCTGCGCAATGTGTTTGGTGAACGAATCATTTCCAAGAATTTGTGGCCTACAAGATCTCCTGATCTGACCCCCCCCCCCCCATTTCTTGTATGTTTAAAATGGTTTAATTAATTTCATATCATGCAAAAAAGTGTATAGATCTTTACACTTTATACCTGAGGTATAAAGTTTGCTCCAATATTGGTATTGGGCCATGCTGACATTAAATTGTGTAACAGTATATCAAAAGATATGTCATCCAATGCTAAAATATGGTGCCACGTGAAGTGTTTTGGTTATATGCTATCTAGCAGGGAACAAAGGAAACCGTTATTAGTTATAAATATACAATGGAAAAGTATTAAACATATTGTTATATTCTGTAAACTCTGACAATAACAAAAAAATACCCAATATTTAAATATAATTCATCAAGATGAGATCATTACTATAATATTAAAAGTAATCTTTATTTTTTATTACTATAAGCAACAGATGTAGCAAGGTAATTTACAAACTGCTAGATCAAATCTAAACCACAATCCTCATATACATGAAAGGTCTATTCTATTTTAAAGTCAAATTCATAAGTAAATAAATAAAATTAGTAATAAAATTAATACATTTTTAATACAAAAATTAATTATCTATGTTACTGTAGGGCATACCTGAAAATTGTTTTGCAGACCATAATCACATGTTCGCTGGGAACAATCAGTAAAAGTGCCATTGAGGTACTCATTAACATCACCACTGGCATCCCTCAACACGCAGGATCCCGCCACAAAGGCCATTGTCACGTATGACACAGACGTGATGATGATAGATAGGATTGTACCCTTAGGCAAAGCTCCTTGAGGGTCCTGTAATATTCATGAACATTAAACATTACCGGATATGCTCCTGCCATGGAAATCATCATCATCATGTACACAACTGATTAAATTATGATAATCAGAATTGTAAACATTTAAGATTCTGTAATATATTGATAATGCATTAAATGTTTGTTTCTTAAAGCAAATTCTTCATTAACACGCAAGCACACGCAATAATTATTTATTTCCAAGATGGCAAGCACAACAGCAATTTGCTCACATTTCGTTATATTGTCTCTCACCCTTAAAATCATTTAATATAATAATATTTTTCAGTATTATTGGGTACCTTATCTTCATATATATATATATATATATATATATATATATATTTTCATATTCCTCAGTAATATTTATTAAATAATATTTTATAAATTTTAACCTAACATCATAAAAAATCATAGTTTGATTTAACTCAGCTAATGGTGCTGAGTGCCTCGGTGAATTTTTTCTACTGATATGAGAATATTTTACTATTTTAAAACAAGTTTAACACATTGACAATAAAATGCTCACTACAGTAGATTTATGAACCACAC
Source organism: Homalodisca vitripennis (assembly GCF_021130785.1). Taxonomy (NCBI): domain Eukaryota; kingdom Metazoa; phylum Arthropoda; class Insecta; order Hemiptera; family Cicadellidae; genus Homalodisca; species Homalodisca vitripennis. The sequence continues at coordinate 169,792,362 of NC_060210.1, read as the reverse complement.
AGTATCGAATAGCAATGAATTTAAAAAGAAATGTCACAAGAGAACGTACATAAGTCAAAGTCAAAGTATCTTTATTACATGATCATTAAGAACAGTAGTTTGTCAGATTATAATACAAAGCAAATTGCTAATGCGATGCCATGCATGTTTATTAACTGAGGATTATGTAGCCTTGTTTGACGTAAAACCAAACACCCACATATAATATTGTAAAGATGATGCATGTGCTTGCATATTCAGAAAACAAGTAAACAGTTTTGTTTTGACCAAATTGCAAAAAGTGACAGAATTAAATTATATAAGATCCAAAGGCCTCTATACCAAAATTAATAGCAGACTGGATAATTAGGAATATAAATAATAGCAATTCCATTAATTACTACATAAATATTTAACACAATTTCAGAAATTATGATTCGAGTAAAAAAGTTACCTAAGCTAGTGGGGAATCTAAAAGGTGACTAATTTGGAATACAGCTGCAGGCATCACAGTGCCGGTGAATGGCCCGGGCCAGTCCCAAGTAGACGAAGGGTCAGGGGCAGGTTACTTCATGCACACTGTAGTAAGCACTTTCTTGTTTCAAACAATACTTACAAGGGAGGAAATTCTCGTGGTAACGTATATGTCATAAAAACAACTAAAGAGACAACAAAAAATGTATTTTCTAAAATAAAACTGTTTGAATAAATTTAAAAAACTTACACGCAAGTCACCAGAAATGTTAGCGCCAGCCAAAAATCCTGAGGCAGCAGGGAAGAATACAGCAAAGACAGAAAAGAAGTCATGTTGTACATTTTTCACTTGTCTGTAGTCAGAAAATAAATTTTCTGTAACTGTTTTGGCTGTAAAATAACAAATACTTAATTAGGATTATCTTCCTAAAGTTTTGTTTTTATCAGTTACTTGAACACATTAAAATATATTAATGTACCTTAATGATTCCATGATCACCAATCTTGTAAAAGTTATCCATGACAAGAATCCATCAGAGTTTCAACACTGCCATATTTAGAACTGATTTACATAATTATTGGTTTAAATTATAATATTATATTTATATAGTATCTTGAACCTTTTCCACTGCAACATACTGTACCTGTAGGCCGTTATTATTATAACTTTCTCCTGGCTTCCTGTTACTGAATGATGCTGAAGTTTCCACTAGTTGACCAGTGGTAAATTGTATTTAATGTATCCATAATTATTACAAGGCAGTACAGCTGATACATGATTTTGGTACCATATAGTAAACACTCCACTAAATAGAAGGAGAATATTGGGACTCTTCCTTCAAAAAACTATTGATTTTAAACCTCATTAATGTGTGATAGAACTGTGTTTTAACATACCTATGTTAATGTATCAATGTTTAAACAAATTCAGAGGTACCAATGTACATGTAGTACATGAACAATATTAATTTCTTATTGTTCAGTGTTTTCAAGAAACGTTATAATCAAGATATTTTTTTAACTCAGCTGTTTTCATATGAGTAAGAAGAAAAAATGTTAATGTTGTAGGTTGTAAAAATGTATTATAGATGGAGTGAGATAAAACAATAAAATAGTAATATTTCATTGCAGTTAGTTTTTTATTTACACATGAAGTGAGACTATTATAAATTATAGAGGTTCAAATATAATAATATTGGCAATACCCAATGAAAAAGTTTAAGTGTTACGTAATTCAGCATATTATGATAAATCAGGATCAACAAGCTAAAACCATATAAAATATTTTAAAATCTGGAATTCAAGTTTGTAGCTAAATATAGGTTTTAGTGATGCTCAGTCAAATCCCATGGAAGGCATGGCACTATCATAGAACAATTGTTTTATGTAGAAATTAAGTATTATACAAAACTTAAAATCTACAAATGAAATCTTTCTCAAGATACCTTACAAATAGTTAGGCTAGATATGTTACTATGTCACATGTTTAAATGTCATATGATGTACTCAGTTTGTTTATAAATTTATTTATTCTGCGACTTCCTTGTTACCAGCATGGTTACCCATAAGACCAATGTAGAAATGCTGACTAACACTCTGCTAAATCCCATGGAGTGACATGCATCATCATCAAACTCGTTCCCTATTAGAAACGAAGCTTTGTGCAAAATTTCAAGTCTATTGGTCAGTTCGTTTGCAAGTGGTCATGTGAACATACTAAATAAAACTTTTCCAGCCCCTTGAGTGATAGGCTTCACTAATGCTCAGCCAACAAGTTTGGTTAAAAAATCAAATACAGCAGCTCTTCAAGAGACATTTTCATGAAATATTTTAAGGATAAAATAAATAAATGTTCATAATATATAAATGGACATTTTATTTGTAATAAAATCCTAACTAAATCACAATAATTTAAATGAATACCATTTTGATACTGCTTATAGGACCGAATTCGTTTGAATATTTAATTTCTAAAACTATGTTTTTGTATGTATGAGTGATGTGGAAAATTTATACTTAACCCATTAAGTCATTCTAGAGATACAAAATCTTTAGTAGTAATAAAATGGTCGATAGCCGGTAAAAGAAGTATTTTAGATTATAAAACATACACCTACAGAAAACATTTTCTTTACTTTAGCCCATACAGCTACATCCTAAATTATATTTGCATATTTTATAGGCATCATGTATACAGTACATATAGTTTTTACAAAAACATACATACCAAAAGGCCCACATTTATTCAAAGGGCACTCTGTGATGTAATCATAAACAACTGAGCTGAACTTGGGTTTGGGATGGTATGTTTTGAACATATCCCATATATTCAACCACATTTTAGAGTAATTATGACTACCATTATTGATATGGACAGTCAGTACAGCTGATAAGAGATATAACAGAAGTGATGGGAAACATGCACATTTGCTCATATGTTTAAGCCAGACTGGTTTCGTAATTGGCACGATGCTTTACTACAAAAAACAGCAATCAATAAAGCAAAAGACTGAGACTAATTCATGGATTTTTTTATTTTATTAAGAACAAAAATAAATTACAAATCATTACTGTAACTTTTTAACAGAAATATCCGTCATTAATTGAAATAGACCAGTTTAAATCATGCTCAGTAGAAACTCGGTGAGAGCGATCTGCACTGTGTTTATGGTTATGTTAATGGTTGATAAGGGTAAAAAAACTGTTGTAATTTCACTATTTCCAAACTTTTAGGTGGTTAAGCTTATTGAGCTCCCTTCTTATTTTGTACCCATGAAGTTCAATGATATCCCTATACAAACTTAAGAAACTAGATAGGCCACTTTGATGTGAGATGTACACTTAGTTTGGTGTAGACTTGATTTCAAAACTATATTTGGAATTAATTTATTTTTTATTATTTAGTAGGTATTTAGTAGGTTTATATTTTCCAATGTAGTCAGACTCTGATTCAGCTCGGATGTAGTATTAGCTTGCTCACTTTTATCTGCTAAAACATAATTTTTCCAGTCATGCAAAATAAAAATATATGTTAATCAGACTAGCTACAATTTCTTCCTAGTTTGAACAAGAATATTGTTGATGAAATCTGCACAATTTTTGGTCAGTAAAATGTGGGTTGTTAAATTTTCTTATTTATGCTGATGATCGCTTTAATATATCAATGTGAAAACATTAATAAAACGGCTACCCACTGACAATCTTAAAGTCCACATAGACTATTTTAGAACCTGGAAGCTTAAATAAAACTCTACAAAAACGGAAAGCATATACATGTACAATTAGAACGTATTATTAAATATGATTAAAATTTAATTATTAGACTTACTATTGAACCCAAGAAAACCTTTAGCTCTAGCTTCATTGTTCTGTGGCCCCATCAGAGCACCAAGAAAGAAATCAGCAATTGCAATCAGCAACACAACCAGCAGCCCCATTTGAGTCTGAGAAGACAAATTAAAAAATGTATAAATGTCTTAACTAAAAAATAACACAATATAATGCATCCATCATACATATTCATTAAATTTTTTACTGGTATTGGCAATAAAAACAAGTACTTGAGGTTTAACTTTCTGCAATTGTGTCTTATCCAGCTCAACTATAGAAGATACAGCTATTGTTAAGAAGATATAAGTGCACCTTTATTCTGATAACAGGGGTACAATTACAGTGATGCCATTATAGTTCAAAATACAATAATATACTATGTAAATTTAAAACAATATTGAGACTATTAAATTGAAATTAAAATGTCATAAGACAGTTGAGAATCAAAATCTAAACTGATTTAAAGCACTACTCTTATTGCTATTAGTTTGAAAGTTTATTGTTTTAGTAAGATAAGTTAATACTTTAGCCCATGCCATTAAATGGTCAATGAAAAATGTTTTGGTTATTCAACATATATTTATACTTTAATATAACCAATATTATGTCATGTGTACATAGTTAAATCATAAATTGAATTTTTAAATATAGATCAATGTATTTCCAATAGTTTTAATTAAAAATTACAAAACATTACCTTGCTGAGACAAATTGACACACAAATCAGTGCAAATAAAGATTATGTACAATAATAAATATAGTATCAAATACAATATAATATAAAAGTTACACCCAACAGCAAGGGCTGGTTTGTAACTTACCTTAGCTTCCCACTCCATACCAATCACAACTATACAAAGGAGAAGTAAAATTGTGATGCAGCCAATAATACGCATATCTTGTATGCCTCCATCAATTATCTGTATCTCAAATATCTTCATTAGGTCTAAGAAAGACTCGCAGAAGCCCACTGTGTACATGGCACACGCAACAGCATTGGCCAGAGAGAAGATGAGACCAATTGAAGCTCCAAACTCAGGACCCAGTGATCTTGATATCAGGAAATACGTTCCCCCTTGCAAACATAACATACCTTTCTCAACTCAGTGTATTCCAATCATTTTTGTACATTCATCTAGCGTTTTTCACAACAGAATTGTTTAAACTAATTACATATTTTTAAATATGTGTATGACTATATTATCAAACACAGGTAATGTACTTATCGATTTATTAACATTTATTGGATTTAAAACTAAACTTATAAAATATTTTAAAGGCTAATGATTTCTGTTAAATACTTATATTCTTTTTAGATGATTTATGAACTTAATTTTATTAATATTTTTGCAGATGATGTCAGTCTTTGTTAAACTACAGCTAAATATATGTTTAAAGCTCATTATTTAAGTAATCCTTAACAATTCTCAATTTAACTATTTTTTACGATACCAACCTCCTTTAATGAGTCCATTTGTGCAAATAGCCGACATTGATAGAGCTGTGATACCTGTCACCACTGAAGTAGATAAAATTAGAAAAATTCCCTCCGCTGTAACAAAATCATTGATAATTAAATACAAATCTGTTAATTTTCCACCATTATTTTTAGTAATTAAAAATTCTCGTAACTAATGTTAAAAAATACACCATGTATTTATTTTCAACTGTAAAATAATGCATTGTGCACATTACAAAAAAGAGAGTTATGACTTTTTGCTAGTCTGTTTAGACTCTTTTAGTCTCTCCATATAGTAATATCTCTTTTTTAAATAATTTTCACATAGTAATATCTGTTAAAAAAAAATAATTTTCAAAAGTTGAAACAAGAGTGAGGTAAAAATAATTTCTTTATTTAAAATTTATTATTGAAAACATGTAAAGTATAGTATAACAGTATTTCAGACATTTGACATAAGTAATTATTTGTTCCTAAAACTGTATTGATTCAAAAACTGGTATTTGCCATTTTCTTCAGGTGCCCTAAAACCCTAAAACTAAAACATACAGATTGACGCAAAAAAAGTTAAAATAAAAAATTATGCCAATGAACCTGCTCAAATCAATGCTGATGGAAAATAGAACAAAAATACAAATATAAGTATATTTGAGACCCAGTACCAAAGTCATGTGATGCTCAAACAAAACACAACACAATAGAGGCTCCCAGTTGCAACACATGCTGCATACATCATAGGATTCATAGTTCCATCATGAAACACCCGCTAAGTAACAGTGTGGCTCAAGCATTTTATAGAAATGAAGATATTTATTTCATCAAGTCAAACTTGGACACACACACACACACAATGACCTTAATCAGATATATGAATAAAGTAAAGTTCAGGCTTCTACCTGTTTCCTCTACGCTGTCCTGTCTTTTGACTATCACAATAGGTGCTGCACTTTTGAGTGGACGTTTTCTACTCCACTTACATGCTGTGGTGCACTTATTTATGCTTCCTCTGATTTTGTACTGAATCTCAGACATATATATCTTGAGATATATATATATATATATATATATATATATATATATATATATATATATATGTAAAATTCTTTTGTGTGTATGTCACTCAATTCTTCCTAAACGGCTAGACCGATTTTAATGGAACATTTTGTGTGTTTTCAGGTGGATTCGAGAATGGTTTAGATTTACCATTCCTGAACCAATTTAATTTGTTTATTTAATAATTTTTTTATTGATAGATTGTTGTTGATTTTGGAATGTTTTACATTGGATCCAGCAGACTGCGCTAAGACATGTAATACAAAGGCAGAACATTTAAATTTTAGAAAATGTAAAATTAATTATTATAAAGCGCTTGACAGCAGTGTAATGCAGATTGCCAAAGACAATGTTATCTAATTATTTATCTAAGTTATCTAATCTATCTAATTTTAAATTTAAATTGCACTAATGATCAATAAACCATCTAATGCAATTGAAATAATAATTAAACGCCATTATAAAAACTGTGAATGTTTGCTGTGAATTGTTACATAAGGCAATCAAAACTGGTTAGATGGAAAGTAAATTAATAACGCTGAAAGAAGACGCTTTATGATCGAAGTTGGTTTTTGTTGGTATAATTTTCTTGCTCGGGGCACAAGGCAAACTCTACAATGGTACTGGAAATATTTTAGTGAATTTAACAGATGGAATTTCGTTCTGTATAACCAAATTAATTTATCGAGACTTATTTAAAGGAAGTGTCCTGAATTACTTATCAACGCCATTACTTATTTGAAGCTATTAACCATGGGAACTAACATAATATATAAGATAAGCTTACTTCAATTCCTAAACTGCACAGTACCCTACCATGCTTTATATAATTCACTGCTATTTTTTTTTGGCTATCAACTGTTATTTGGCAATTTTCATTGGCATTTTTTTTATTTGTCAATTTCTTTATGTTTTAAGTCTTGATACTTAAACAAAATGGCAGATAGTAGCTCTCAAAATCATGAATTGTGTGATGAAAATATCTGAAGTCCTGTAAAAACAATAATAATTAAACAGTTATTGGAAATAAATTAAAAGATGATACAGTAATTATGTATAAAGATACATTCTTGAAAATTGAGACTATAGAACAATAAATGGACTAACCAATGCCAGCTTGACCAACCACCCAGGACAGACGTAAGAAGAGCATGACTCCCCAGATGTTAAGCAAATTGCGCACAAGAACACCTTTGATCCATCCGAACTTGATGGCTGTCTCTCCTTCTTGTGCCATCTGAATGATAGTGCCACACTGCAAAATACCAATGTTACTGATTAGTTCTAATGTTAGTTACAATGTGACTGAAGTCAAGTTACCAAAAGTGCCACCTGATTCTGAACAGATACCATACTGCAACAAACCATCATTATTGTTTGTATATGTTATATACAGATTCCATATACTGTAGTCTCTTAATATAATCAAAACCAACAGTACACTTTTTTTCTTGTTCAACAATTTTTGAACACTGTTATAGAGTACCATTGGAATGTGGATATTGTGCAGTGTACTTACACAACACATCCTTTATCATCTGAGCTTGCTGGTGTAGGTCTCTTTTCTTGTGTTATTATAATGATACACTGGTACCACAAAGCAACATACTAGCATTACCGATTGAGGAATGTGGATATTGTGCAATGTACTTACACATCCTTTATCATCTGAGCTTGCTGGTGTAGGTCTCTTTTCTTGTGTTATTATAATGATACACTGGTACCACAAAGCAACATACTAGCATTACCGATTGAGGAATGTGGATATTGTGCAGTGTACTTACACATCCTTTATCATCTGAGCTTGCTGGTGTAGGTCTCTTTTCTTGTGTTATTATAATGATACACTGGTACCACAAAGCAACATACTAGCATTACCGATTGAGGAATGTGAATATTGTGCAATGTACTTACACATCCTTTATCATCTGAGCTTGCTGGTGTAGGTCTCTTTTCTTGTGTTATTATAATGATACACTGGTACCACAAAGCAACATTCTATTATTACCCATTGAGGATTGTGGATATTGTGCAGTGTACTTACACATCCTTTATCATCTGAGCTTGCCAGTGCAGGTCTCTTTTCTTGTGTTATTATAATGATACACTGGTACCACAAAGCAACTTACTATCATTACCGATTGAGGAATGTGGATATTGTGCAGTGTACTTACACATCCTTTATCATCTGAGCTTGCCAGTGCAGGTCTCTTTTCTTGTGTTATTATAATGATACACTGGTACCACAAAGCAACTTACTATCATTACCGATTGAGGAATGTGGATATTGTGCAATGTACTTACATATCCTTTATTATCTGAGCTTGCCAGTGTAGGTCTCTCTTCCTGTGCCATTATAATGATATACTAGTACCAAAAAACAAAATACCATCATTATTGATTGTGGAATGTGGATATACTGCAATTTATTTATACATCCATCATTTATCTGAGATTGAGGTGCTGGTCTTCCTGTACCATTATAATAATACTGTAGTATACGGTAATAAAATAACAGACTACCATTACTAATTACAATTATTATAAATGACATTATGTTTCTCCATTGATCCCGTGGCATACCCAAGATTAGAATTTCAGAGGGCAAATCTCTAAAGTTGTGTTTCATATGGTGTTTGTGAATGAATGTATGGAGGGTTGGGGTAATCAGAACTTGTTTTTTTTTTTTTCAATATCATAATATGTTAAAGATACATAATATTAAATTTGTGAAATTTCAATATAAACTATGAGAAATGGGTAAAATAGTCTAATATCCCAAAAACAGTAAATAGGAATACAAACCAACTTCTTCTATCATCATATTATTATTTGTCATCCAGTTAATACAGTGCAGAGAGCTGTGTCCCGATCTACTATGTTGAGGTGGATTACATGAATAAACAAAGTATTTATTTTTCGTAATCTTTTATAAATGATAATCATACCTGGAAATAGCTCCTAATCAGGTTCTATACAAAGTGTATCAACCAATCAATCACTCAATTATGCCAAATCTAGAATAATAGCCAATTTTATTATTTTAAGATTTCTGATAGTTGTGAACTCTTTTAGAGCAAGAAATAAGAGTTTCATAGAATACAGATAATAAATTGATTCATTTTAGGTGCAAATTGAAAATATAAATTCGTTATTTTTATTTTAATCATTCCTCTTAATTTCGTTTAGTGGATTTATTGTATTTTGTAGTATAAGAAATCATTTATATTACGTTTTTTTCACTTTTTATTTGCCAGAATAATTGTAAAGGAGCAAATCCAAATGCTCCATATTTTGTTTCTTTAGTGTATTTACTTCTGCATGTGTAATTCCATTTTTGTATAATTAAATACAGTTCTTATTTAATTTTAATGATTATATTTATGAGTCTAATTAATTATAACAACCCTGAAATACTGTAGATAGCTTCCAAGTTCCACGATTAATTTATAATTATACCAGTTATAAAATGTATTATACATTAGTAACTTTGATATAGCTAGACATCATGGCATCTTCCTCTTCTATTTAAGTTTTATTAATAATGCCACACCATAAGAGGTATTTTAGCTATACTAAACATAATATAACATAACATTCTGTGCCCATTCCAGTACATTCTTAGTTTAACACTTGATCTATCCTTTGCATCAATAATTGTCTATATAAACTCTGATGTAAAATGCTTCTTGATTCATCTGAGACACACTATGAAGTTTGTCAGAACCTTGAGGATGTGGAATATCACTAACTGCAGAAAGGTTCAATGTACTCTCCCAAAAGGATTTGTAAATAGGGCTTTACACATTGACAGATGCCTTATTGCGCTTGCTGTTTTGTAAGGCTAGTTGTCTTCATTCAATAAAAGCCAACTGAGAAGGTTTTAAATCACTTTTATTTTACAATAAAACTCGACGTAAAGTATCTGTTGATAAATGAATTGTGCAAGAAAAAAACAAGGTAGGCTAAGTCAACTTTTTATATTTTATTTCATATTTTCTCGTGGATTTGATATGGAAGAAGATAACATTAAGAATATCAAACCAGGAAAAAGAAGGCCGCAGAGTAAACCAATGGGCTTATCAGTCGGGTACCGACCGATATCTCGTAGACCCTGGTTCGAGTATTACTGCAACGTGCCGATAGCCGCCAAGTGTGGGAGGCCGCAGAGCAATCTAATGAGCCTATCAGTCGAGGACAGACCGATATCTCGTAGACCCTGGTTCGAGTATTACTGCAACGTGCCGATAGCCGCCAAGTGTGGGAGGCCGCAGAGCAATCTAATGAGCCTATCAGACGGGGACAGACCGATATCTCGTAGACCCTGGTTCGAGTATTACTGCAACGTGCCGATAGCCGCCAAGTATGGGAGGCCGCAGAGCAATCTAATGAGCCTATCAGACGGGGACAGACCGATATCTCGTAGACCCTGGTTCGAGTATTACTGCAACGTGCCGATAGCCGCCAAGTGTGGGAGGCCGCAGAGCAATCTAATGAGCCTATCAGTCGAGGACCGACCGAAATCTCGTAGACCCTGGTTCGAGTATTACTGCAACGTGCCGATAGCCGCCAAGTGTGGGAGGCCGCAGAGCAATCTAATGAGCCTATCAGTCGAGGACCGACCGAAATCTCGTAGACCCTGGTTCGAGTATTACTGCAACGTGCCGATAGCCGCCAAGTGTGGGAGGCCGCAGAGCAATCTAATGAGCCTATCAGACGAGGACAGACCGAAATCTCGTAGACCCTGGTTCGAGTATTACTGCAACGTGCCGATAGCCGCCAAGTGTGGGAGGCCGCAGAGTAATCTAATGAGCCTATCAGACGGGACAGACCGATATCTCAGAGCCCCTGGTTCGAGTATTACTGCAACGTGCCGATAGCCGCCAAGTGTGGGAGGCCGCAGAGTAATCTAATGAGCCTATCAGACGTGGACAGACCGATATCTCGTAGACCCTGGTTCGAGTATTACTGCAACGTGCCGATAGCCGCCAAGTGTGGGAGGCCGCAGAGCAATCTAATGAGCCTATCAGACGTGGACAGACCGATATCTCAGAGCCCCTGGTTCGAGTATTACTGCAACGTGCCGATAGCCGCCAAGTATGGGAGGCCGCAGAGTAATCTAATGAGCCTATCAGACGTGGACATACCGATATCTCAGAGCCCCTGGTTCGAGTATTACTGCAACGTGCCGATAGCCGCCAAGTATAGGAGGCCGCAGAGTAATCTAATGAGCCTATCAGACGTGGACAGACCGATATCTCAGAGCCCCTGGTTCGAGTATTACTGCAACGTGCCGATAGCCGCCAAGTATGGGAGGCCGCAGAGTAATCTAATGAGCCTATCAGACGTGGACAGACCGATATCTCGTAGACCCTGGTTCGAGTATTACTGCAACGTGCCGATAGCCGCCAAGTATGGGAGGCCGCAGAGTAATCTAATGAGCCTATCAGACGTGGACAGACCGATATCTCAGAGCCCCTGGTTCGAGTATTACTGCAACGTGCCGATAGCCGCCAAGTATGGGAGGCCGCAGAGTAATCTAATGAGCCTATCAGACGTGGACAGACCGATATCTCAGAGCCCCTGGTTCGAGTATTACTGCAACGTGCCGATAGCCGCCAAGTGTGGGAGGCCGCAGAGCAATCTAATGAGCCTATCAGACGGGGACAGACCGATATCTCAGAGCCCCTGGTTCGAGTATTACTGCAACGTGCCGATAGCCGCCAAGTATGGGAGGCCGCAGAGTAATCTAATGAGCCTATCAGACGGGGACAGACCGATATCTCGTAGACCCTGGTTCGAGTATTACTGCAACGTGCCGATAGCCGCCAAGTATGGGAGGCCGCAGAGTAATCTAATGAGCCTATCAGACGGGGACAGACCGATATCTCGTAGACCCTGGTTCGAGTATTACTGCAACGTGCCGATAGCCGCCAAGTGTGGGAGGCCGCAGAGTAATCTAATGAGCCTATCAGACGGGGACAGACCGATATCTCGTAGACCCTGGTTCGAGTATTACTGCAACGTGCCGATAGCCGCCAAGTATGGGAGGCCGCAGAGTAATCTAATGAGCCTATCAGACGGGGACAGACCGATATCTCAGAGCCCCTGGTTCGAGTATTACTGCAACGTGCCGATAGCCGCCAAGTGTGGGAGGCCGCAGAGCAATCTAATGAGCCTATCAGACGGGGACAGACCGATATCTCAGAGCCCCTGGTTCGAGTATTACTGCAACTTCGAACGGTCAAGGCCAAGATGTGTAATCAATTTTGGGTTTTAAAAATGTTTGTATATTAAATTGATAGCTATTTAAAATATCAGCCTTAACAACTTTTCATTATTTCTTCTCGTGAAATTAAAGTACTTCAAAGTAGGCTATTTAGGAACTTTTGTAATCAGATCTGAATAAAACTGTTGGAAACAAAAATATGTAATTTTTACAATGTCTACTTAAGTTATCTATTCAGAAAGTGGCGTGTTTTATTTTGTTTCTTATGACTCAGGTGCATTAATATTTTTGTTTGTTAATTACTTTATAAATAAGAAAACGCGTCACTCCCTAAAGCTATAACTCATTGTACATGTTGATAAATTACAAATTTTTATCTTCAGCCGTTTTTTTATATTTGATTACGAAATTGCCTTTATTTTTGTATCTGAAATGCCTGCAATATCTATTGAAGTGGCTGTCATGTTTTACACGTTATGTCATACAACTAAACTAGTCTTTATATTTAAATGTTTTTCTAGCTCCTTGTGGGGCAAACACAAGAACACTCGCTTTTGGAATGCATTAATATCGGTACATGAAGGAGATTTTTTGTTGAGACATAGATGAAATTAATGTATGTATTTTTAATTGCCTTGATTGAGTATATAATATGCATCAATAAGCTACACTTAAATTCGTGTTGTATGGTTCTTTCGTGACTAGTACAATTCTGTAAAAAAATAAGCAAATTAAATCAATTAGGCATTGAAGGGATACTAAGACTTCGAACATTTGCCATCGTTGTGTATTACAAAATGTTTGCATCCTATTTTGTTGTCGATAACAAAATTCAAACTAAGATTTAGGAATTAGTATTAAGTTTGGTATGCAAAATCTTAATGCTTGTGTCTTGTTAAAACGGACTAAAATAGATAAATATAGTATTCAAAGAAGGATACAGGTACATACCAAAACATAAACAGACCGCTTTAGTACAAGTATAAATACTAAATATGCTCATTGATACCTAACCATCACGAACACTTCAATGACTGCTGACTCCTACCTCATCTCACTCGTCGCGCTTCTCTGAGTGTCCATTTTGCATTTACGATTGCTGAAGTGATTAATGCAAAATATGTAACAGAAAATTTCTAGAAGTTTCCAATACAAAACCAGGGGCAATACCCAGGGATTGTTGAATACGTACGGAATAGGTTACGGCAATACCTAGTGTGGCCGTTGCTTCTAATATAGGTTCAACCCGCCATGGTACGAAGCTACAGTCGTGGTTGTGTTATAAGAGATTGAGTCACTGGTTCACCCGCTAGTGTTTTCAGATTTCTGGTCTGCTTCAGAGTATACAGCAGAGGAAGGTGATTTCACACCGTTCTGTACAGATGGCTAGGCGTGCCGAGTTCAAAGTAAGTCAATGGACATGACCTTCTGTGTTTGTTTTAAAAGTAATTTGTATTGTTGTGTGGGAATGTTGGCGGCGGTGGATCCTATCAGGACCGAGATCGGCTGCACTGGAAGTGTTGTAACCTTGACTTGAGTGGTCACTGCCCTGGGTGGGTTGGGAAAGTTGGCCTTGCAACTCTCCTGGGGTCAGGCCTCTGGAAGAACGTCTCGTGTGTTTGTTGTGTTGGTATACCTAGTGTTGGAGGATCCAACTCCATCTTCCTTGGGGAAGGAACTCCATCTTCCTTGGGGAAGGAACTCCATCTTCCTTGGGGAAGGACTGAAGTTCTCCGGGTTTGAACATTATTGATTAAGAGTACATGTTCTCATCAGAACATTTAGAAACGTAGGTTAAGTAAAGTTCTTTTATACTTTGTATGGCACATCTCGTTTTACGCAATTATGTTGCAGTAGCCCAATCTGAACAATACCATATCGTTCACGTCAATAATAGATGAAATTAGTATTCTGTATTGTAGGGGCTTGATTACCAGAGAGTTAAATTGATCAGGAGATAAGTTTACCAGACGGTGACTCTTAACAATGCGACGTTTATTTTTTTCTTAATTTGGCAAAAATTGTAAGATACAGTATGTAGAAAAATAACAATTTCCATAGTTCTAAACCCACTTTGTCATAATTATGCTCTCAATCAGTGCAAACTATTCCCAGCTTCGTAGACGTTAACTTTAAACCTCACACCACCAAACAATTAGGTCACAGTTATGTGCATTTTCAATGTACATTTTACAAAAGCAATAGTTATATAAATAAAATGTCGGGTTTCGAGTTTTAGGTCGATTTTATAGTATAAATATGTCTATTATAATCACATGACGGAATTTTCTGTAAATGTTGTGCATTAGAATTAGAACTCACTTGTGGAAGTGAATTAGAATTCTCAGGTCATTTACAATAACGTATGTTCTTACGTGTGTTTTTTTTTATATCTAGTAAGATTTTAAGATATAGGGTGTACTAATTTGTAAGTAGTGTATAATATTGCGGAAATAAATGTGAACATGATAACTACCAGTTCTTATCGGATTCAAACTAAACTTTGTATAGAGGCAATATTTGTATAAAGCTTAGTTGAGTTCGTTAGATAGTCTTACCCAATGAACATTTTCAAGATGGCATCCATTCACGTTCGAGTAAAGTTTTTAAGTTGATAAATTCCCAACAGAGGCCCAAAGTAACACATTCTTTAATATATTAAGTAGTTACTAACAACTGTATTTCAATTTTTTTCTACATCTCGTAAGATGGCTCTGCTACGCGACCATTCACAGCCGGCCTCAGCTTCGATGAATAATCACGACTAATGAGTCTGCTCGCAGTTGGATAAGAGCCACCACGACAGCGCGGGTGAAGCATCTACCTCATCAGATGGTGACTTCGAGCCTGTTCGTCGGCGTGGCCGCGGACAGCCCTGAAACCCGAAAATCGGAGGACTGCTGCCCGGACTTGGTATAACCAGCGTCGTCAAAACTCTCCACCTCGATCTCTCCATGGCTCTCCTGTGACTCTTTGGGCTCCGTCATTTCGTCCACGGTATAGCCCTCCAAAGCTGCCCCACCTTGTGAACAGCCTAGACCTTCTACGGCTTGCCCAGTGAAGACCACTGACGCCGATCAAAAGTGCCTTTTTTAAGGCCACAGCACCGTTTCTGACTCTGCTCAGCAGACCGCTGCCTACTTCCTCAGGCAAGTATTGGAGGAACTGTAAAAAATTACAGTTCTGCTACAAAATCTCTTCGACCTTCTCATGCTCACTCGCCATGTCTAGACAGTTTTGTCTCATTACGTGGAACTGCAGCTCAATCAGAAATAAACGCCATGAACTCATTCATTTCCTTCATTACTACGATATCGACATTATCTTTGTTCAGGAAACACACCTTCCTCCTCGAAATTCCTTTACCATTCTATATTATGTTATTTATCGTTCCGATAGGCCAATTCAAACTGGTGCTCTTCCATCTGGCGGGGCTATTCTTGTCCATCGTCGAGTTTTGCACTGACAAATCGCTCATCTTGTATTAGCGAAGTCACTACGGTTGCTGCTTCTTTCGGCGGACCTGAAATTCTATCCTAAATTTATAACTCTCCTCGTTCACGGATTACTCTCGCAGGACTTGATCAGCTTCTTCCTGCTGGCTGCACGGCATCTTAGCTGGTGATGTTAATAGCAAAAATGTTGATTGAGGCTGCTACCTTACAAACACCACCGGTTAACGTCTTCGCTCATATGTTTCGACGTGACCGCGTGTTTCTGTTGCTACGCCTACTACTTCAATTCATTTCCACCAAATCCATTCCATAACTATGATATTCTTGAATTTGCCCAGCATACTGATATCCCATATCCACTCACTGTTGATTCCATTGTTGATCTTTCTTCAGATCACATACCGGTGATTATTATCTTGGAATCTCCCCGTCACTACCGACTACCCTATGGGAGGCGCCCTAAGACAAAATGGACTAGGTTTCATAATTATCTAGCGAATCGTTCACTTCCCGTTCCTGAAAATGCGTTCACTTGCGACCCTGACCAATGCGTGTCTTCTCTGCAGACTTCTCTACAGACTGCTGTTGCTCATTCCAGGACACCTGGTGGCTCTGTTCCTGATCACTTCGGCAATTACCCGAATTCCTTCAAGAAGGAGTGCGGCTGCACCATCGGCTCTGGAGGTGCTGACAACGTTCCCGGTTTTCAACCCCGTTTTATTATTCATTGCGTGGAAATTTTAAATTATAAAACAAATTATGAACAACAACTTACCGGTACTTAATCTTGTGGCCGGTTAACCAAAATCTGTTATTGGAATGTAGTTGGAACCGGTCTGTATTGATTCAGGTGTCTAAATCATAGTAGATTAGAACATCAGGTAAGTATGGATTTGGAAATGATATACAATGAGTGGCACATAATAAACTATTTCTGTCGATTACATTTCAAATATCTTTATCGAATTAGGATAAAGAGTTGATGGTTAGATTTTGTGGCCCTGGCAGGGTCCACGAGCGAGGTTGCCCTTTGTCATATCAGTGACGTGATTGATGATCAGACTTATTTGTAGTTTAAAAATTAATAAATAGCGCTTGAACAAACTGAACAATTAAATTACTCTTAAATAATTAACAGATTTTCTTCATGGGAATACTATTTGTATTCTGATTTGTTACTTAATCTATGGGAAACAGGATAATCGATATAAATGTTTGCCAATGGTTATAATTAACCCCAGGAGTGCCTGGACACATTTTTAGGTCATATCATTTTTTAAAGTTATGGAGTTGAGGGTCTTGGTAAATGACGTAAAATGTGTTTTTATGAAAGACCTGATGGATCTTGTGAGCAGTTACGTGTATTTCACCACCACACTATGACGTTTTATGTTGAAGATCACGAATTGATAGCCCTTATTCTAACATGACGAGAACAATGGAGGAGACGAGGCCTCATGAGAGGTGCGATGACAATCAACAGGAAGTTAGGCGACGACTCATTTTTACTGGATAATTACGAAGTAGTGACTCCAAGTGCGTGTGCGCCTTTCTTAAGTAAAGATAAATACATTTTTTTAAACATCACAGAAACATAAATTCTAACTGTAGATATTGCTTCTTAGAATCTACGTACGTGACTAATGTTATTGAATTAGTGTGTGACCTGTATAATATTCGCACATAACAAGTTTAAAATCCAAACAAAATACACAACTTAAAGTGTTAATTTAGACCAAATACTGGTGTTAATACAAAAACACAAGTATTCTGTGCGTTCCATAGTTTGCCATAAATCTTGTATATCTTTGACCATGACTATCTTCAGAAATGCTCAGAAACATTACACCTTTTTGTGGAACAAAATAATGCTCACTGTTTGAGGGTACATGAAATATAGTTTAAATCAGCAGGTCGGAGAGATTTTTCTATACTCATAAGTTACCTAAGTGATGCTAGGGAAATGTTTCAAAATTTGCGTTATGGATGATGATGGTGTTGCGTTCAGGTGGAAACGGCCTTGTGGGTTTCGTAGAGTCCACATGGCCCCCACCATGACCGCCACCTGGAACCCTAGCGTAAACGATGAAATCTCCCCTATCATCACTGAAGTAAACCACGACCATGCAATTCTATCTCTCTGGTCCATAAAATTGTATTTATATATAACACTGCAAGATTATTCTTTGTGGTATTAGTGACATTTCTCAGGTTTATTTTGTAATCTGACAGTAGATAACTAAACAAATGAACGACAAAATACCAGTTGGAATAATTTATAGATTTTTCTAATGAGAAAAACTAGATTCTAAACTGTTTTCCATATGATTTTGCAGCCCAGGTTTTATGTAACACGTTAGCTACAAAAAATACTCCCAGACAATGTTTTGATATCGATATACATTAATTATGGTTATTTTGAGGTAAATAAAATACATCACAGATTTTGTGAGAAAACAGGCCATTAGACAAATGAAACATGCAAAATTACATTTCGTACAGCAGTTTACAAAAGGTCATTGCTGAATTATTGATGTATAATCATAAAACTACATAGACAGAACAGGTATAGCGTTTCTATTTAATATTTCTATCTGGTGATTTTGATTTTACTTGATTACTGAAGTTGTATTTTTTATTTAAAATGAGATTTGCATAATTATTCCTGAAGTTTCTGTTAGTATAGTAGAGTAATCGCCGATCTCATTTCTCCGTGCAAAAACTAAAGGAACACTGAATGCAATCTGAAGAATGAGAATTCTCACAGTTTCTCCATACTTGGTACGGAAGTAACGCCGCGGGAGAAAAGGCCTCTTGTGGGTGGTAAGGGGAAGAAAGGTCACACGCTGAATGAGACAAGGTTAATGGTGATAATTACTGAAGCTCCATTATTGCGGTCCTCTGCCAGTTTTAATTAATTAATGACACCTTCAGTGGTCGAGTCAACAAGTGCACCATCCCCAGGAAACACACCAAACGTGCAATACGGCATCAAACAGCGTGTTTTATTTCATGGCATTATCTACGCAAGAACATTGCGACGCTCAGTGCATTGAAACAGAAACAGCTAGTGCCTTTTCGAACCCTCACCACATTGGTTAGAACCATAACATACCTATTCCAATTAAGGTATATAAATGGAAAGAATCTTGAATCCACATATGTGTTTTGATTGTTCAAATTGTTTGTTAAACCAAAAAAGGATTGAGGAAATCTAAAAGCATGAAAAACCACACGTTTAAGTATGATGCTTTGCCATCAGTGAAATGATTACCTTTAGAAATTAAAGATCAATCCAATAAACTTATAATATAAAATATTCTTTGTTCTAATGTATCACTTTTAACAAAACTTAATACAATAATAAAATCATTAATTTTATTAGATTCTTAAAAATTAAAATACTAGGGCTATGAAATAGCTTCCACCACAGTTTTTTAATAATGATTTATTTGCTTTAGACAGTATATATATATATATATAGTAAAGCAAAAAAATTAATTATGATAGGTAAGTTTGCAGTTTATTTTAGGATTTAACTTCATAAAACATTTCTGTTTAAATTATATATTTAACTATGTAAAAAAATATTTATTTATGTCAATAACGGTAAATAACAAATTTCAGTATTATTTCGATACCTTATATAGAGAATGATGTAAGGAGTAAGGGCGTATCTACCAAGAATGTGTTTTGAGATATGACCGAATAAACATTTCACAAGTGAACTCCAAAAACACTACCAGTTTCGTGATGCATTGGCTTTTCTTTTAAACACTCATATTCCAGCCCCCTATATATACGAGTAAACTATTACGTTTTTAAAATTGTTCTTTTAATCATTACAAAGGAATTTGGACAAGTATATCACACGTTCTTATCGAAGAGAATAAACAATATGTTTTATAGTTTTGTTAGTTCTTTGCAATAAAATCAAACTGTACAAATAAGTACTATAATGATTATAGACTGTTTTTTTGCCAATTTTTTTAAAAGAAGTACAAATTTAGTTAGGTCTATGAATTACTTTTGTAACCGCTACTTACAACGTATGCACTCTGAATAAAACACAATCATGTTAATGCTTTAAAATCTTACTAATATTATGTTTAGATAAAATTCAAAGCTAATAACAGAGAGAAATCAGTGAAGTGTCTTAACCCAAAAACCGTAAATACTACAAGAGGGACATTTGTATGCATCATGTTCCGCAATCTCATCTTCTATATCGCCTGGATCTGATTCTGACTCAGATTTATTTTGTCACATTTTTATCAGATCTTTCGCATTGTTCACTGTCCTGAAAAGTCTTCATAAAACTGAATACTTGTTGGTTTAAAGTAGGGATCCAATTCACGAATGTCAATGATCTTGCTATTCTTGAGAGGGATCGAGTGGGCTTGTTTAAAGAAAGTGTTTGGTTATTTTAAGTGATATCTTGAAAGTGTTGAAAATAAATGAATGACAGGGAGGAGCATCATTTACGGCGGCCTTAACGGAATACATTTCTCCTTTTCAGTCTTCCTTATTCTACTTTATAAAGCGTTCTCCACAAAAAGAGCGTAAGGTTCTATAAGTGTAAAATCAAATTTCAGTGTTACGAAAATTCATATATCCAAATAAATAACGAACTACAACTATATTAAGGGATTCCGAACCAAACCAAAAATTGCTACCATTATGCAAATCTTCAAATCATTTTTGCCAAAATCACAACTCCAAACAAAACAAAAAATAGTCAATAAATTTACGATGAAAATTGTCTGAATGTAACAAGTATTGTTATTTAAGTAATCATTCAGAAGATCTAATGTTAAATTTAATAATTTTTATTTTAATGCTTTGAAGAGGCACAAGGTTGAATTAAACCCACTCGTACCATACAGAATTATTTACTACCTAATATATCTCTTAGCTTTTTTATATTATTCTTGAATTATTCCATTGACTAATTAGTCTGACATTAAAACATTATTTACTGCCTAATATATCTCTTAGCTTTTTTATATTATTCTTGAATTGTTCCATTGACTAATTTGTCTGGCTTTAGACTTTCTTATTTAACCAGTTTTCGTTATACTATTGTTATAAATGGGTTTTCTTATTTTACGAAGCTTGCATTTTCGCATTAACTATACGGTGAAGGGAAAAGGGGAGTTTTCTTTCCTTTCCCATCAACCATCCCTATCGACGGCTGCTTTGTGTACATTTTTGAAGAGGTGTTTAGGAATCAAAGACACCTCTCTAGTAACCCCATGACCTATTTTTCAGATTATAACATTGATTTCTCTATATTTTTAGGGATGCAATTCCCAACCGTAGCAGCTGTTCACACATTCAGTACATCTGTATAGAAGAATGCAATTTTTGTATAAAGTATATACCTTTTTGAATATTAAAACGATTAAGTACAACAATGAGGTATTTTCTGAATAACCTAAAAATCGATTAAAGTAAAAAGCGTTTAGGTGCGTATTAATTACATCACCTATAACTCTACGACTAAAAGAGTCGTTAAGAGTGAATGAGGTTTAACAATGTTGTTATGAGGCTACAATCAAGATGACCGCCAGTACAGCCAGCTCTTGAGTTTACCAACACTCAATAACTTTCAGTGCCACCTCAAACTTGAACAAAACTAATAACATTTACTCTGAAAAAGGCGACATTTTCTAGCGCATTCTGTAGGTCTATTTTCCATCCTTATCTACAGGAATACATTTTCCTGATTTATATAACTGTCAAGATTTCAAATTCACACGGAATCTAGTAGCCTACCCTTGTCGTTAACACCAGTCCGGACGTCTTCTAGAACCAGTCTGGTTTGCCATTGGCCAATCTCGAGGAAGACGCTTCCACACCAGTGTTGCATACTTATTGTGGCTACTTGGGTGCCAATAGATTAAGACACGACACTTTGGTGGATCGCACGTATCATCATAAGACATGCCAGAAGATGGCGTAATGATAGCGCCATGCTCCTGGCTATGTGTAACCTTTGGCTGACAACCCTGTCGCGCTCTCTCCGTTCTCATTCCTTTAGTTGGCGCTGGAAGCGTTGTTGTCCCCGATAACATCAGTTACAAGTGCCCCAGCACTGGTGACATCATGGTATTTGCGGGTTAATATAATAAGTATTGCTGTATACTGATTACTTGCTCAGTAACACACTTCTCCACCTTCAGTTAATTTAATTGTCTTTTGCAATTATTTTTCCACCATATATTGTTATACAAGAATGATAGCTTAAAGTGAAATTATTGTACCTCTTAACAAAGCCTGGAGTTTCTCACGCACACGCTCCGACGCGTCGCAGTTGC
Organism: Homalodisca vitripennis; assembly: GCF_021130785.1. Taxonomy (NCBI): domain Eukaryota; kingdom Metazoa; phylum Arthropoda; class Insecta; order Hemiptera; family Cicadellidae; genus Homalodisca; species Homalodisca vitripennis. The sequence goes on along the minus strand of NC_060210.1, from coordinate 169,770,063 downwards.
GTTGTGACAGGCTGTCTACTGACATGGTCATGACATGTTGTTCATTTAGTAGTTACAGACCTACTCGCAGTTAACCTCAGTAAGAATTCAAGGTAGAACCTTACCAATACCTTGAATTATATATTATAGAAAAATAAATTTGAAAATAGGAAATAACGTTGATATAATAAGTTTAATGATTAGCTTAAGTATTATTTGAAATAAAATTGTTTAGACTCGTTTAAGGGATATTTTCAAATTTTGTCTGTTTGTAAACTTCAATTTAAATGTATTATTATATGTATCACCCTAGGGTCACTAAGCTTCTTTTCTGGCAATTTTATAAATTCTAATCTCTGCACTCTACTTTTATTGTGTTGCTCCAAGAGCGATTCTAGGTCGTTTGGAACTAACATGAAATGCGAAACATGCTCTACTATCAATCAGGCAACTACAGGCCTCTGAACATTCTCCTCAGTGACAAAATTTGTCCCCCCGACCATCACAAGATAATCCGAGGCCTCGGCCTTGCCAGTCACCGCCCCCGTTCTCCTGTAATTGAAGAAAATTCCATATCTGCAACTTATTTATTGTGACACACCACTTACCGCCTTGTTGTGGATCATCATCAAGAAAACCTGACATAAACAAGAATATTTCCTGTGCGTCTTTGCATTTCTGTGGCATTTATACCTTAATCCATGCATTATATCCCGTCTCGATATTTTTGGACATATATACAAAGTGTCCCACGAAGAGGTTTAAACGTTTGTTTTTATATTACTTGCCCATTTATCCACCGAAAAATTTTCAAACTCAACAAAATTAATAAAGTAGATTTTAAAAATATTCTATGAAACTTTCAACTATCTAGCAATTGTTGAAACAAAATGGTGGCATTTTGAGAAAATATACTTTAACAACAGTAAAAACACAGCATCAATTCTCCGCTCTCCAGATAAACCGAAATCACTAAGGAAGGTTGAAACTGGTGTTCCAAAGTCTTCAGTACAGAGAATAATTGAGGAAAACAAAATTAAATTTAACAAAAGTCACCTAATCCATAATCATCTTGAAGGTGATCCGGTCAGGAGAGTGGAATTTTGTTCTCGTATAATTGAGTTTCATGAGCTAAATCCTAATTGGCACCTAGCTCAAATTGTTTCTTCAGACGATTCCATTTTCTACTGCAATGGTGGTGTACAAAGGCACAATTGTAATTGTTATAACAACAGTAATCCACACATTCTTAAACAGACTCTACTCAAATCAAAAGGAATTACTGTTTGGGCAGCTGTCATTTATAATGGGGTGCTATCTTATGACATTTCAGACAGTATAACTGAGAATAGGTATGAACAGGTTTTAAATGAACAAGTCTTGCCTTATTTTACGGTTCCATAAATGGATCAAGCAATCTTTCAACAAGACGGTGCTCCTCCTCATTTCGCAAATCCTGTCAAGCAATTACTAAATGACAACCTTCATGGCCAATGGACTGGTCGTGGAAGTGATTTTTTAGATTGGCCTCCCCGATCTCCAGATTTAACTGTGTGTGATTTCTTTCTATGGGGTCACTTAAAGAAAGTATAAACTTTTATACTGGTAGTTTCAGTGATGATGAGGAATGTATTTATATTTTACGGAATAATGCATATATTGTTATTTACAGTAGGAATAGCACAATATAGTAATAACCAGACAAATGGTATGTTCAATCTTTTGCAAAGGTATACTTTACAGATAGGCAAGTCTGAAAATAGAGAAAAAGCTCTACTAAATCGAATCGTAGTCAAGTAGGAGCTCGGCGACTGGCACGTTACTATCGCGATGAGCCGGATGTGAAGTGCCGGGTGGGCGTGGGCTGACCTCCCGTTGATCATGAAATTATGAATGGAAGTTTTAAACTTATTTGTAAAAAAAGCTGAGCACCAATTCGTGTTTTAGGCTAATGTATTGCAGTTCTTTTTTTTCAATTCCGTGCAAGTAATTGTAGTTCACACAAGTCGGACAACAGACATATGTATTGTTATTAGCGGTTAATTATACAGTATATTTAGGATGATTATTTTAGGTCCGGAACCCTGAGAAGATCACGTTTTGTGTTATATGAGAAGAACTGAGAGGTATATGTTGGTCATAAATATTCAGATCTTCAATGAAATAAAATACTCTAGGTAACATTTGCAGAGGAGATATTACCTTACAATATCACTTTTATAAATTTTGTTCACGTAAAGGACGAAATAAAATTAATGTTCGTCCAATAGAATATTATAAAACATTATTGCCAGGAAATTAATTTTAATGTTTGGTTAAATTTCTGCGATATCGTCAGATAGTTCAAAACTGATAAATTTGTAAACTCAGCAATGCTGAGTCAGCATGGAGGCAAGAAAGGATGGCTTTGCAGCGTCTACAGGTAAGTTCTCAGAACTCAAAGTCAAGCCTGTGTTTCACAGTACATCCTCATGGCCTTGCTAAATACTGAAAATATCACCCAGTAAATTTACCGTAACCACAATAGCTCAGAGGGAGAACGGACAATTACTGCATGATATAGTGTTGAGTTCACGGAAACACTGTAGAATAATTCATTGGAATTACACGCTAATAGACGATATACCGTAAGATTAATTGAGACAGTTCCCAGGAAGGAGCCACCTTCATCGCTGGCTTGTTTAATGCTCCAAATCAGTTTTTAACATTAAATATGAAAGAAAATATTTTCATAACTTTCAAAACTTGCATTAAAAGATCGTATAGTAACTTATACTTATGTCACTGCTTAAGAACCAATACAATGATAATTCAAGATTTGTTCACGAGAAGTTATAAGCGATTAACCCTGGAAACGGTCATGACATTCTTTCTCAATATGAATTATAGGTTTATTAAACACAAAAACAATAACACACATTTATGATTTAAACTCTTGGATTTCGAGTTCACGCATATTATTTTAAGTTACTAACTTTTGCCTTATATTTTATAAATAAGCGACCTTGTTTAAAAGCTTGTTGTTCTCGCAAGTAGCAAACTATTAGGTTTCAGACCTTCACACAAAAAACTTGATGTTGATGAAACCATTCACCCATACTATAGCTCCAGCTTCATCCATTATATCCCTACATTACACAGCTGTACACACTACATCATACGTCAGGTTAGCTTTAAACAATAAAAGTATTGTAACATTATTAGAATGATAGCTCATCTAACGGTTCACAGTTCTTATATAAACTTATGTATATGTATACAGTATATACATTTTCTGTATATATTGTGCAAAATATAGTTGGACATCGTATACCTGGACATACTTTGACGTTATTTAGACGTTTAGACACCGTTTATTTGTTCATACTCCAATGGTAAATGAACGTTTATAAATTGTATATCTGTACACATTCTGACGGTATATAGATGTTTAGACACCGCGTATATGTACGTACTCTGACGGTATTTGAACATGTTTAATTGTGGGTGCGTACGTGCGCGCGCGCGTGTGTGTGTGTGTGTGTGTGTGTGTGTGTGTGCGTGCGTGTGTAATACATTCATTAAATTTGTATGAATGGCAATAGCCGAATTTAATTTCAATAAACATTGAATCACAAAATATATAGTATAAAGTAAGTATAGTTCAGTATAACGTGCTTTTATTTTGTAAATTGGTTAGCTAATATACTAAATAGCTTAGCATAATGGATATGTTTTTTTATATTTCGTATCTAAATAAATACATTACTATTTTGATTTAGCATGCAAATTTTGCAGAATATTGTTGTGAAAAATATTCACACGTCCGTTCTTGTATTCATTGTATAAGTATAATATGTATTGTATTGAATAAGAATAAATTAACATATATTATAGTACATCGTGTCTGAAATGTATACTCGCAAAATTAATGCGTGATACTGACAAAACCAAAGCATTCGTAAGTAGTAATTACAGAAATACACGTAACCGAACAAGAATCATCTTGCTTGTTCTCATTCTTGAAATTACCCATATACACTGCGTACATATTCAGTTCGATGTACATTATATATTCGTAATAAAAGTCCAGACTTGATCCCTGTCATGACCGATGAAATTGTAATGCAAGAAATTATAACAAGTCTTAGAAATATTTATATATGATTAAATATTAAGGAACGTCGAGACTGTTGGTCACAAAAACGTTTAAAAACAACTTAATTTATATTTATTTTACTTTAGTTGCATAAAACAAAAACAATTTATGTTGTAATTTAACGATGCATATTTAAATTGAGCATTCTTGTCATTCTTTCAAACCATATAAACCAAACAATGGTTGCCTGTCATTTTAATTGGTCGTTTGTCTACCTCTATGTCTTGCCTATAAATCGATCCACGAAGTTCAAGAAATGAATAGGTAACTCGATATTAATTTCTTGATACAAAACTATTTTATAAAATATAAACCGTTTCCCGCGGTTTCGCTCGAAATTTCGTAGACTTTGCACGTGTATGAGCACTTCTGATTCGAGTGAATTGTATTTCCAACGCCAACGCTGAATTTGCCTTGATCAAGAAAATATGTCAAAAAGTGTATATTTATGGCTATTGTAATTTACTTCGTACATAGTATGTTTTGTGCTATAGTTTATTTTGCATTATTTCCCTGATCAAGAACATATACATACAAACACAGGTTTAAGAAGCTTACTTCAATCATAAAGTGTCTACTTTCGGTCGTTGTAATTTACTTTCAGTCTAAGAAACGTCTGAAGCTGCAACTGAGTTTGGTTTGTTGCCCTGGTGAAGAAAGTATACTCGTGTACATAAGCAGGTCTGTGACAACTACTTCTGTCAAAAGACAACTAAGATGTTTTATAACAGTCTTTAAATGTATAATAAAAGTTAAATTAAAACTAGTATTTGATATATGTATTATAGTACTGACCAAGCACTGCTAAAAAATATTAAAATTATATATTTACTAAAACTTTTAATAATCTTATCTGGATATTTTTTACTCTGTGCTCAACAGCGGTTTGAGAAAATTTTGAAATAAGAAGTGTTGTTACTTTTAAGCTTACTCTATACTTTCAACACTATACATCTAAACAAACTGAAAATAGTAGTTAATTAAATCAATCAAATATATGGTTGTGTGACATAAAACATTGAACAATGTAAACACAGAACAGTGGATTACATTTAACAGGCTCTTTCAATTAATATTTCGCAGCTCGGAGAGACCAGTTGCTCGGAGGAATTTTAGAAATAGGAATAGACCTATTTGTTACCAGGAACCTTAAGAATGTCCATGTAAAATCGGCACAGTAGTTTTTATGTGATTGACATGTGAGTATGTATGTGACACACATACAACAGAGTTACAATTAGTTTGTATAATATAGTAGTATAGAGAACGTACACAATTTGTTCTTTGTTACTTATATTCGCCTGTCCAAATATAAGAACAAACTGTATGATCTCATTCTACAATGTTATTTTCTTACCTGATTTTGATATTTCATAACCTGAAGCACATTATCATCGACACCATACATTTGTGCGTGTATTAACATGATAATGTTAAAAATGTATACAAATTATACTTAATTCTAAATTAATGTACAGTAAAACCTTAATAATTTGTAATGTATATACTTTATCAGTTTATATATGTTTTTTATTAAATCCGTTTCTATACCAATTGTTAAAACATAAACCATGGACTTGTTAACTTATCGTTAACAGTGTTTATCTATAATCCCTTGTTATCTATGCCATTGAATAACAAATGCTCCTGTACATATTCTGTAAAATATAGTTGGACAAATCTGTACATATTCTGACGGTATATCAACGTTTGGACACCGTGTATATGTACGTACTTGACCGTATATGGACGTGTGGACACCGTGTATCTGAACGTACTCTGACGGTATATGAACGTTTACACCTTGTATCTATACGTACTTGACCGTATATGGACGTGTGGAAACCGTGTATCTGAACGTACTCTGACGGTATATCAACGTTTGGACACCGTGTATTATATGTAACGTACTTGACCGTATATGGACGTGTGGACACCGAGTATCTGAACGTACTCTGATGGTATATGAACGTTTACACCTTGTATCTATACGTACTTGACCGTATATGGACGTGTGGACACCGTGTACCTGAACGTACTCTGACGGTATATTAAACGTTTTACACCTTGTATCTATACGTACTTGACCGTATATGGACGTGTGGACAACCGTGTTACCTCTGAACGTACTCTGACGGTAATATGAACGTTTACACCTTGTATCTATACGTACTTGACCGTATATGGACGTGTGGACACCGTGTATCTGAACGTACTCTGACGGTATATGAACGTTTTACACCTTGTATCTATACGTTACTTGACCGTATATGGACGTGTGGACACCGTGTAACCTGAACGTACTCTGACGGTATATGAACGTTTTACACCCTTTGTATCTATACGTACTTGACCAGTATATGGACGTGTGGACACCGTGTACCTGAACGTACTCTGACGGTATATGAACGTTTACACCTTGTAATCTATACGTACTTGACCGTATATGGACGTGTGGACACCGAGTATCTGAACGTACTCTGACGGTATATGAACGTTTACACCTTGTATCTATACGTACTTGACCGTATATGGACGTGTGGACACCGAGTATCTGAACGTACTCTGACAGGTATATGAACGTTTACACCTTGTATCATATACGTACTTGACCGTATATGGACGTGTGGACACCGTGTACCTGAACGTACTCTGACGGTATATGAACGTTTTTACACCTTGTATCTATACGTACTTGACCGTATATGGACGTGTGGACACCGAGTATCTGAACGTACTCTGACGGTATATGAACGTTTACACCTTGTATCTATACGTACTTGACCGTATATGGACGTGTGGACACCCGTGTAACCTGAAACGTACTCTGACGGTATATGAACGTCTTACACCTTGTATCTATACGTACTTGACCGTATATGGACGTGTGGACACCGTGTACCTGAACGTACTCTGACGGTATATGAACGTTTACACCCTTGTATCTATACGTACTTGACCGTATATGGACGTGTGGACACACCGTGTAACCTGAACGTACTCTGACGGTATATGAACGTTTACACCTTGTATCTATACGTACTTGACCGTATATGGACGTGTGGATCACCGTGTACCTGAACGTACTCTGACGGTATATGAAAACGTTTACACCTTGTATCTATACGTACTTGACCGTATATGGACGTGTGGACACCGAGTATCTGAACGTACTCTGACGGTATATGAACGGTTTACACCTTGTATCTATACGTACTTGACCGTATATGGACGTGTGGACACCGAGTATCTGAACGTACTCTGACGGTATATGAACGTTTACACCTTGTATCTATACGTACTTGACCGTATATGGACGTGTGGACACCGTGTACCTGAACGTAAACTCTGACGGTATATGAACGTTTACAACCTTGTATCTATACGTACTTGACCGTATATGGACGTGTGGACACCGAGTATCTGAACGTACTCCCATGACGGTATATGAACGTTTACACCTTGTATCTATACGTACTTGACCGTATATGGACGTGTGGACACCGAGTACCTGAACGTACTCTGACGGTATATGAACGTTTACACCTTGTATCTATACGTACTTGACCGTATATGGACGTGTGGACACCGAGTATCTGAACGTACTCTGACGGTATATGAACGTTTACACCTTGTATCTATACGTAACTTGACCGTATATGGACGTGTGGACACCGTGTACCTGAAACGTACTCTGACGGTATATGAACGTTTACACCTTGTATCTATACGTACTTGACCGTATATGGACGTGTGGACACCGAGTATCTGAACGTACTCTGACGGTATATGAACGTTTACACCTTGTATCTATACGTACTTGACCGTATATGGACGTGTGGACACCGAGTATCTGAACGTACTCTGACGGTATATGAACGTTTACACCTTGTATCTATACGTACTTGACCGTATATGGACGTGGTGGACAACCGTGTACCTGAACGTACTCTGACGGTATATGAACGTTTACACCTTGTATCTATACGTACTTGACCGTATATGGACGTGTGGACACCGAGTATCTGAACGTACTCTGACGGTATATGAACGTTTACACCTTGTATCTATACGTACTTGACCGTATATGGACGTGTGGACACCGTGTACCTGAACGTACTCTGACGGTATATGAACGTTTACACCTTGTATCTATACGTACTTGACCGTATATGGACGTGTGGACACCGAGTATCTGAACGTACTCTGACGGTATATGAACGTTTTACACCTTGTAATCTATACGTACTTGACCGTATATGGACGTGTGGACAAACCGTGTACCTGAACGTACTCTGACGGTATATGAACGTTTACACCTTGTATCTATACGTACTTGACCGTATATGGACGTGTGGACACCGAGTATCTGAACGTACTCTGACGGTATATGAACGTTTACACCTTGTAATCTATACGTTACTTGACCGTATATGGACGTGTGGACACCGAGTATCTGAACGTACTCTGACGGTATATGATACGTTTACACCTTGTATCTATACGTACTTGACCGTATATGGACGTGTGGACACCGAGTATCTGAACGTACTCTGACGGTATATGAACGTTTACACCTTGTATCTATACGTACTTGACCGTATATGGACGTGTGGACACCGTGTACCTGAACGTACTCTGACGGTATATGAACGTTTACACCTTGTATCTATACGTACTTGACCGTATATGGAACGTGGTGGACACCGTGTACCTGAACGTACTTCTGACGGTATATGAACGTTTACCACCTTGTATCTATACGTACTTGACCGTATATGGACGTGTGGACACCGTGTACCTGAACGTACTCTGACGGTATATGAACGTTTACACCCTTGTATCTATACGTACTTGACCGTATATGGACGTGTGGACACCGTGTACCTGAACGTACTCTGACGGTATATGAACGTTTACACCTTGTATCTATACGTACTTGACCGTATATGGACGTGTGGACACCGTGTACCTGAACGTACTCTGACGGTATATGAACGTTTTTACACCTTGTATCTATACGTACTTGACCGTATATGGACGTGTGGACACCGAGTATCTGAACGTACTCTGACGTATATGAACGTTTACAGACCTTGTAATCTATACGTACTTGACCGTAATATGGACGTGTGGACACCGAGTATCTGAACGTACTCTGACGGTATATGAACGTTTACACCTTGTATCTATACGTACTTGACCGTATATGGACGTGTGGACACCGTGTACCTGAACGTACTCTGACGGTATATGAACGTTTACACCTTGTATCTATACGTACTTGACCGTATATGGACGTGTGGACACCGAGTATCTGAACGTACTCTGACGGTATTTGAACGTTTACACCTTGTATCTATACGTACTTGACCGTATATGGACGTGTGGACACCGTGTACCTGAACGTACTCTGACGGTATATGAACGTTTACACCTTGTATCTATACGTACTTGGACCGTATATGGACGTGTGGACACCGGAGTATCTGAACGTACTCTGACGGTATATGAACGTTTACACCTTGTATCTATACGTACTTGACCGTATATGGACGTGTGGACACCGTGTATCTGAACGTACTCTGACGGTATATGAACGTTTACACCTTGTATCTATACGTACTTGACCGTATATGGACGTGTGGACACCGTGTATCTGAACGTACTCTGACGGTATATGAACGTTTACACCTTGTATCTATACGTACTTGACCGTATATGGACTTGTGGACACCGTGTATCTGAACGTACTCTGACGGTATATCAACGTTTGGACACCGTGTATATGTACGTACTTGACCGTATATGGACGTGTGGACACCGTATATCTATTGTGAGTATTCTCGTTGTGCAGATCTGAGACAACAGTCAAGTAATACGTTTTTGGTAAATAATATCTAATTACTCTTACATAGACAATATTTAAGAAAACCAAACAGTATAAATGCTAACTACTTACTTCACACTAGATAGAACATCTAAATTTATATTGCTTGTTGCATGTTATAAAAATTAATCTTTTAAAATATTTAATTATTTTTGTACTCTTGTTTTATATGAAACTTATTATTAGTTTTATTGTCTGGATTAGCAGGTACAACCACAAGATCGACCCTAATCGAAGTATTAATACATTCTTTGATGCTTCAGGAGGCATTCAAAAATATAAATTAAACCATGAAAGATTACACCATAATTGTTTAAAGAACGACGTTTTAATAATTTTGGATCAATGCACAACCAGACCTCTAATGGCCGGTCTGATATACAGTACACTCACCTGGGAGGAACCTGACAATTTAGATGCCCTATACTTCGTACCTCGTAGCTATTACTATCACCGATATTGTAATATACGTCATGCCTCTAGGAATGTTTATGTCTGAAAGCTGCTGATCTCTACAGGCTCTGCACTGCTCACTAGCTACTAGTATCACCAGTCTACTCTTTATGACTGGTTGTATCTGGACTAAACGTCTTATTCATGCAAGCTGCTGATCTCTACAGGCTCTGCACTGCTCACTAGCTACTAGTATCACCAGTCTACTCTTTATGACAGGTTGTATCTGGACTAAACGTCTTATTCATGCAAGCTGCTGATCTCTACAGGCTCTGCACTGCTCACTAGCTACTAGTATCACCAGTCTACTCTTTATGACTGGTTGTATCTGGACTAAACGTCTTATTCATGCAAGCTGCTGATCTCTACAGGCTCTGCACTGCTCACTAGCTACTAGTATCACCGAGCTAGTACCGTACATAAGTGTTACAGTGTACAAGCGTCTTGTTAGTCATTAGTCAGTCAGTGATTGTTCAGCCTCCATCATGTAGAGACGGATGCATATTTATTTATTTATTAGATTTAATATCGATACATGTTCTCCTGTTAAACATGCACTAGCTCAACTTCACATAATAACAGAAAAAACAAACATACCACTAAATGTCGGTTAAATCAACCGAATTCTATAGTTTACTTGTTTTACTTAGTTCCTTACTATTTTAAAAATGATCCAGGAACTTGTAATATGAAATATTCATTTGGAGCTTTGAAAGTTAATATTTTACATTTTTTTAATATCATTGTTGATAATGTTTGTACATTTTATTTAGTTATTTTTCAATATATCACATGTATATGCTTAGTTTATAGCGGAAGAATGTTACTGTGTTTTATTTAGAAATAATATAACTCTTTCCCTTAATACAAAAATAAAATATTCGTGAGAAAACATTGTTCGTCTTTGTGTTATATAGTTTTTTTAGTATAAATATATTTGGATTTAATTTCTGTAAAATTCCGGTGTAAATTGATTCACTGTAAAACTATATGTTTTAGTTTGATCTTTATTCACCTTGCGTCCGTAAATGTAACGTTTATTAATAATTGCCAATATTTTAGTAGCATTAAAAACTAGTATTCAAAATAGTGTGACATCAAAATAACAAATGGTGTTGATCTAAGACAAAATTTAAGTAAGATCTAAGGGGCTGGAAAATTTTGTTTCTGTCTGTCCAAAAGATATCTTGAAAACGAAGTGGCAAATTGACTTGAAGTTTAGCGGAAATCTTCATTTCCTATATAAGGTAACATTGAGCTCGATGATGATATATGTTACACCACAGGATTTGGCAGAGCGTTAGTGAACATTCTTACATTTGTCTTATTGATAACAAGAAAATCGCAAAATAAATAAATTTGTAAATAAACTGAGTACAATTCTATGACTTTTAACATGGAACATAGACTTGAAATGTTGCATGAAGCCTGAACGAAGCATATAACGCGACACGTGGTGTGGCGTAGGAACCTTATTACAAGGATATTCCATGCCGAACGTCATCACTCTGACGCACAAGTGGATGTCATCACGTTTTAATAAAGTAGTAATTGAAAGTAAAATAACCGTCCATTCTAGGCGGACAGCGTGATTGTGGTAAATAGAAGTCGTGACAAAAGAAATGCTAATTAGCTTTTGGAAACGTGCTATCTTGACAGTTCTGACGTGTTTGTGGCGCACATACGAGTGATAGATTAATATATGTTTCTACAATAGGAGGGTCTACTTGTTTGGGTAGTGAGAATGATTGCTACACGCTACTAGGTGAGTGAAGAACACTCGAGAACACGTTGAGCCGCTCAGCAGATAACACCACGACACTCGAAGTTTACAGTAGCTTTCATTGATACACTTCCACTGGTCTTCACGTCTTATCACATCACTATGATCATCAAAGAACCACTTCAATAACCTAACGTGTCATTGATTCTGATATACTTCTGTAATCTAGTGGCTGACCCGTTTCGTTAAATGTGGAAAGTTTTACACGATATCCGCCCCGTAGCAAAAGTATCCCCCCACAATGTGGAGGTAGCCGGGTGCTAGCGAGGTCTTGACTATACTATGTATATTACGCAGAACCTCACAATTGCTGTACACAATGAACAATAGATCCTGTCAAGGCTACGCCGGCTGAGGTCTAGCGTACCAACTGTCATCGTATTGGTGATGTAATCGTTGTATTAACTCAGTCACGAGTTATAAACAATAAAATATTGTTAAGGAAGGAGCAGCCAGATCTTGAAAGAATATTTCGATTAGTTAGATGTTCGATTTTGTATGGTACAGAGGTGTCATGCGGTATGAAATCATTCCTAAGGAAGAAGAGACCGTCCCTCGGAAAGGTGGTTAAAGTCATAAAATGATAAAAAGCCAATTGCACAATTGCAATGCTCCTCGTGCAAACATTTCCTACGATATTTTACGAACGCGCATTACGACTTTTCTTTTAATTATACGAATAAAACAAGGCTATAAATATTTCATTGCTACATACATTTGTATTCATGGTAAATGATAATGTTAAAATTCACGATAGAATATTTTGTTTTAGTAGGTTTATCCTTTACAATAATCTTTCACCGTTGCAAACTTGGGGGAAATAAAAATAAGTTTCAGAACAATGAATTTACTCTGTATAAAAATAAACTAAATTGCAAAAATAAAATACTACAATTAAGTATGTAAAAGGTGAAAATTGTACTGAATGAAACAGGTAAGTTTAGTATTAAAAAACAAATATTTAAGTAAAATCTGAAAAAATATAACAACATATTATTGTGGTATTCCACACCAAAGACTTTTTAGAACTTTAAGAATAACGAAAAGATGACATAATCTAATGTGTAAAAAATGAGGCAACTTGGATTATGTATTTTATACATGTTTAAAATAGTATTCAATACAATGGGAATCTTGTTAATATCGGTTTCATTTTTGCAACCATACTTTTTTTTAAATCAATGCATTCTTTGTAATGCACAAAAATTCAATAACACATGTGTTACTTCTGTGTAACGGATTACTATACCAGTAGACATAAATTTGTAATAGCAAATAACTGTTTTCTAAACATATTTAGATTACGTCCCAAGATTGAATTCTGTTACAGAAGAATGCTTTACAGAGAGTAAAAATTCTTCAAATCAAAGAAAAACCACGACCACTTACAAAACTTGCATTTTGTTTCAAGAGCTTTCTCGGCGAGTTACGTTAATAATCAGAAGAGAACATCAGGAAAGAACGCACAACTTGTTTTTAATTTGCTTTAAAAATAGTAATGTGCATTTCGAGTCTTGGTATGTACACAATACAAAGTAATTGTGGTCTTATGTTATAAGATACAGTTTAAGGTACAGATCAAATATAGAGGGGAGGAGGGGTCTGTTTCTTAAATCCGCTTCTGGCCTCATTTTTTACTAAATGTGCCAACAACGTCGTAAAACTACGCAAAACAAAAGTGAAACTAACCAATAGTTACAAGAACTAGGACTGTTGGATCTTGGCCAATAGATTTTAGAAACCCGTTACTTCCCGGCGCCAAAAATCAAGAGTTTCGACATCGTTGAATTCTTTTTGCTTGACAATTTTGTCTACCCAGCTTTATCGCCAATTAATCCGTTTTAAAAAGTTTAAATTATTTCTAAATTTGTTACTTAGTTTTCATACGTGAAAAGTCCATTAGAATGTTTTTGTTCATATTCAGAATAAAATATTGTAGTGCACACAAGGGATTGCTGTCAAATGAACAGCCTATATACATCACATAAAATATTTATAAAAATAGAGACGTTTATCTATCTGCTCTGAATTTAGCCTTCAATTAAAAATTAATTAAAGATTATTTTAAATTTACTTTATTCAGTAGCTAGATAGTCGTCAACCTTGTAGAAAACTTGTTCTCTCAACCACTTTTTCGAGCAATTTTTGAATTTATTAACAGTGACAGTGTGAGCGGATTGTGACAATTTGTTGAATGATCTATTCTCCATGCACAATATACTGTTATTTGTTTTTGTAGCAGGTAGTAAATCAGCATATTACCACTAACATGCTCTTAATAAATAAGTCATTCTAGGCAGTTTTTTTGCAAAGAATATGTGTATGTATGTACATCCCATTTTAAACTACTAACGTACCTATAGGCTAAGTAGTTAAATAGACTTTGTCTCGATTAATTTAGTTGATGAAAATAAAATTGTTTTTTGTTTTGATATTTAAATTATTTGTTAAAATTATTTAAAATTTTTTGTTAATGTTAAATTATTTTGACTCAGGAAATTATTTATTGCAATTAAAAATTGGAAAAGTGTCCAAGATTGGGGAAAATCATATTTAATTGATTTAAAGTTAGTAGATCCATCATTATTCTAATATATCCTTTGTTTCCTGTTACACAAGTTGGATGCTAAGTTCTTTCCCTAAGTATTTCAAAATCGATGCTTTCAACACAATGTAACACCCCTCTACCTCCAAAAATATATGAGGTTTTCTCTATATATTCTGTACAAGTGAGCCACAACAAAACCTTCAGGAACATAAAGTAACTTTTACGTGTGTTAAGCCAATGCTCATTTAAACTGACTAAGTTAAAATGAAGTTAATTCAATATTAGTTCTAACATTCCAACCTTTTTTTCTTAATGACTTATTGTTTAAGTGAACTAAATTAAGTGGTGTAATGTTTACTACATTATTTTTGCTACTTATATAACATGACACATTTTTTTATTTTACGATATCTATTTATGTTGAGGCCAACTCCTTGTGTAGATAAGGTTGTACAAACCCTTGTTCAAGCTGGTCTTCCATTCCCTGAAGTGGACGCATTTCCCAAGTATTTCTGATTCATTATGATTACATCACTGATTGTAACAGATTACATAGAATTAGTTAGTGTAAGATTTCTGGGCTCCATTGCTTAAAACGAGTCAGCCGCAAATCAAAGACATAGAAAATTAAATTAAATTATTTTTTAATATTATGCGTCAATTTTGAAACACACGTATGCACATACATTCGATGAAACTGTAAACCATTAATTTTCTATTTATAAACATAATATCTAATTTACTATTGTAAGGATAATTTAAAAAGTTTCCTTCAAACGATGTTTGAATACAGCACGTTTCAAATCAGTCCTTTCGTCTTTACTCCCTACTTTACTCCCTACTCCCCTCTTCCTCTTATTTTCGAGTCACTCATGATCATTTATAATACCCGCATAATCAAGTGGCCTACGATATTGTGGTCCCCAAACGCAACACTTAAAAGCATCAGCTCCTTAATTTAAGAGCAATGTTTGTGTCAAGGCTTCAGTGTTGACGAATTTAATAATAGTAATCATGGACCAGTTCTGATTATAAAAAGAACTACGATTATCGTAGTATAATGAAAGTCTAAATATCTATTGAGTGTGTTGCAAAATTCCATATAAAAGTTTCTTTTAGAAAGTAAATTTCACTTTATACTGAAGATTAAAACAATATCACTCGAAACGAAAGTCCAGTCGATCTTAATTCAGTCGGTTAAAATCGTGTACGATGCCGTAGCATTTAATTACCCGGTCACACATCCCGAATTAGGGTCTTAACTAGCAGGTCAAGAGCATCTTCTGGAACTCTTTTAAACTGTAACTTAGTAGTGAAACGATATTGAAGAGCAAGTGGACACAGATCAGCGACATTCCCAATGTTATAACGCTTGAATTGACTTTAGAAGTGCTATTAAATAGGTTCCGATAGTATATAGTATATGACAACGTGTGATGAGCGGAGTTGTTACAAGCGAGGGGTCACAGGTATATCCATCACACGGGTAGTGTTGTTAGTCCGGGTGATGGATGTGTTGTCAACTTTTTTTCTAAGAACCCGAGAAGTTCTTAATATCGTGTCGTTGTCGATCTATCTGTCTGTCTGTCTGTCTGTGCTATAACTCATGACAGAAGCGTACTAGATACTTAAATCTTGGTCCAAGAATTGAGTCCTAATAATTTTGGGGTAAAATGAAACAATTGGAAAGTCATTAGATATATCAGAATAAGACAATGTTGCAGTCCTGTTCGGTAAAGAATGTTGATACGTTGTATCGATTGTATCGATAGTGTTGTTTCGGTTTATTCTTGATACAGTTTTAAAACAACTACAAGTTTTAAAATTTTCACGGCACGCCGACCAATTTGTTTGAATATATTTGGCATTTCAAATTCAATGTATTAGTTTTGATTTATCAATCTCCAGTATTACGATTTAGGCATTTATTACATGGAACTCGATCAGGAGTATAAACTACAACACATAACATATTGGCCAGGATAATGCGTGACAAAACTGAGAGCAAACAACAGAGAGGGACCTGGCGGCGCGGCGGACAAACGAACCGCTGAGCACATAGGCAGGCTCAATAGGTTTTTATAGAAAACCACTCACGACACGCACGCCTCAGTCTATCAACAGACCCTTCCCGCCTTTAAGGCCGCCCATCCACTTACAGTTCGAACTGCAGTTCTTGACTGCAGTCAGAACTTGTGAACGGTGGACTGTGGACTGTTGAAAAATGTTCACGTCAGTACGGACTGCAGTCGTGGACCGCAGTCCGTTCGGTGGCGTGGTTGTCGTGGTCAGTCTTTCCGGTGTTTTGCCGTAGGTGTGTACTTTGTAGTTGATTATTATTCGTTATATTATTTATTATATTTTTAGTTATATTATTCGTTTTGTGGCTGTAGGAAAAGTGCATTCTAAGTTCTTATCGTATGTGAAGTTAAAGTGCAATGTCTACGTTTGAAGATTTGGCAGCATACGCTGTAATAGCGGTAGCTATTAAAAAACGCAAGAAACGAAGGCATCAAATGTGGAAAAAAGAATGGCTTCAGAGGAAGAGATTTAACCACGTTCACCTTCTTAGGGAGCTTGAAGCATATCCTAGAGACTGGAAAAACTACTTAAGAATGGACGAGAAAACGTACTTTGATTTATTACGTATAGTAACACCATTGATTACCAAACAAGATACAAAAAATGAGGGAAGCCATTACACCACATGAAAAACTGACTGCGACATTGCGGTATCTAAGCACTGGCAGAACAATGGAAGATTTAAAGTTTTCAACGAGAATTTCCCCCCAAACATTAGGAAGAATAATTCCAGAGACCTGCTCAGCTATTGTCAAGGCCTTGAATGACTATTGCAAGGTTAGTAGCCTAATGTGTGTTGTTTCAAGTAGTTTTGAAAAATCCAAAATATGAAACCAGATAAAAGTTAGAAAAAGAAATAAAGTAGGTCTTTGTTGTTTTCGAATGCCAACATACTGTTAAGAAATTACAATATTTTTAATCTGCTTATGGATTTGTTAAGGTACATAGCCTACACATTGTATTATGTCACTACTTTTTGCTAAATTTTAAATTACAACTCCAGTATCTCTAACGATTACGAGTTCATTTCTGTGTGTGCACACAACATTTAACCATTTTTATAAAGTAGTAAAAGGTAATGAAACTCATACAAAATTATTGTAAACATTATATTATCCATACTTGTATTTGTTGCGTTGTACAAACAACACATTTACTTTTTATAACTAAGGAAGAAAAAGTAAAAAATCAATTTAAATTAATGTAAGTATAAAAGATAAAAAGTAATACGTACCTATGGTGTATGTTTAACCACAAATGAGTAAAGTAATAATTATAAAAACTATGACACTGTCAAACATAACATTGCAATCTAGTATTACAAACACATGGCAGCTCACAACAGTACCGCATATGAATAAAGATTAAAGTGTAATTTTAATTGAGTGCAAAAATATTTTCACCACAAACAAAAAAAAAATAATAAATGTAATTTGTTCAACATATAACTCTCAATGTACTCAACTACTGGAGTAGGCCTACTAAAAAACCGCACAGCTTGGGTTGTGAAAAGTTTACAGGTTTTAAGCCTACTTGTTAATAATAGAACACTTAATTTAGATTGTATAGTTGACACTGAAGCCAGACATTGCTGTATCATCATACATTGGTTCATAGGTTGATCTACCTCCTGAACTTGGGGTAACACTAGCTGCCGATGGTGTTTGTGGAACTTGAGTAAAGAATACCTGGGTTAACTGTAGCAAATCGTGTTAGTCCACCTAGTTCTGCTTCAAACAGGGCATCATTAATGATTTTTCTGCGCATAAATCCTTTGCTCATTGTTCAGCAATCTCAGCTTTTGAGCAACGTTCTTCCCAAAGGCGTCGTAGTGATCTTCTTCTTTTGTTGTTGCCAGTCGTTGTCCAATATTAACCAAGACTTGATCACACGGGGACAATTTTTTTTTTGCCGTTTAAAAGAATCTTTAGGTTCAGGTGTTGCAGAGGTAATATTGGAAGCGGTTCGAGCAACTTGAGGAGGATTCTGTAGAGATTGGGGCGCTGGTACATTTTCCTCAGCATCTAATGGTTCTTTTGTGAATCGTCCAGCATCTCCTGTAAAAAAAAAATGTTTGAAAAAAATGTCAAAATCCGTGACTTTTCGCGGATTTCCTTTATTTCCGTGCCCGGTAGACACCCTGTCATTACTTAATAATGAACCACAATATCAATAATGATTCAGTTATCACCACAGTACATTCTTAACTACTTATTTATTACTTTCTCAAAAATATTATATTGAAAAAAATTACAGAGGGGGTGGCGAACGGAAAAACGAGGGGTGATACGGTTCTCGATGGTTTGATTTCATTAAAATTTGTTTCCGTACAAAACGCTGGTCTGAAATATGACAGCTGACAGTTTATGAATTGTTTTCAGGTACCGAATACAGCCGAGGAGTGGAAACAAATTGCACAGAGAGTACGGGGAAAAATGGAATTTCCCCAACTGCCTAGGCAGCATGGATGGAAAGCATATAGCCATAACACCACCACCTGGAAGTGGTTCTTACTTCTATAACTATAAGGGTTTCCATAGTCAGGTACTTTTCTGCATTGCTAGTGCAAACTATGAAATAATTTATTTACATTTTGGGTGTTTAATGGCCGGGTATCTGATGGAGGAGTTCTGAAAGAGACAGACTTCAACAAGAAACTAACAGATAAAAGCCTCAATTTACCTGAAGAGGGCATTTGTAGACGGCGAAGCTCTTCCATACGTATTCATGCAGATGACGCCTTCCCCCTAACTGAGGTCATAATGAAACCCTTTTCCTATAGGGTTGCAAACAAACCTAGAAAGGTATATAACTACCGACTCTCAAGAGCACGCCGAATGGTCGAAAGTGTTTTTTGGGATTCTCGCTGAGAGATTTCAGGTTCTACAAAAACCAATCACCTTCATTGACTTGAAGAAAGTGAATAGTGTTGTTGTTGCGTTGCTGCTACCTGCACAACTATTTGCGTAGGACAATCCCTCAAAGGTACTCACCTAAAGACTGGTTGGATTTAGATGACGACGAAGTTGGTGTGTCTAAGCCTGGACCAAGAACCAGCGATCACACATGGCATTACAAGTAAGACAAACCGATCGCCCAATGGTAGTGCAAAAGAAGTAAAGAAATAAATTTGTTCATTATTTTAGCAAACAAAGGAAAAGTGGAATGGCAAAGACAGATACATCTCTTAGTTTATAATGATTATTTGAAAACAAAATACCTCCGATGACAAACTGTAAGTTAGTTGTAGCATTGTGAATACATTATTTAACCGCAAAACTAGTAATTTAATTCTCTTACCTCGTCTTCACTGACTCTTCCTTCTCCTAAGTTGGAAAGTCCCCTCCTAGACATTCTTCCTGGTCAATAAGAAACAAAAGTTCTCTGTAGTACCACAGCTTTGGTACATATATATCGTCTTGTACCACTGCCAGAACGTTGAGAGGCTGTTACCTTTCTTTGTTCCTTACGAAATGCACTTCTGATATTGTTTATCTTCTTCAACACATCGCTTTTTGTTGCAGTACTGTCAAACCCTTTCACTACTAATAGTAAACTACGGTGGGGCTGCTTCCTTCTTTTCCCTAATAGTGATAGTCTTTTGACTTAACCTTCCATACACATTCATGTTTCCTAAACTCCTCTATAAACTGTAAAAGATTATCCTTCGACCAACTGGCCATGATTGCCGCGTCACAAACAAAACAATGCGCAACCACCAAACGCTCTCACCACTCAATGACGCATGAGGCCGACACGGAGCAGCTGAGCTAGCGCATGCGCATATCTCGCAGCTTGGACTGTCGACTGTGGCCTGTCACGGGAGCCTCCACTAACTAGCAGTTCCGCCTGCAGTCCGATCGTTGAACTGTCGCACCGTGCGACAGTTGACAGTCCAACGATTCGCCTGCCGGATTCCCCATCCACTTACAGTTCCTAACTGCAGTCCCGGACTGTCTCAGTCCAGGACTGCAGTTAGAACTGTAAGTGGATGGGGGGCCTAACACAAGAGCCAGCGGTCACATTCTTTACCTTTTTTTCGAAAAAAACCCGTCCCTTGTTTGTTTACTCGAAGTAGGGTGTCAGCCAACCTAGTGGAGCAGGCGTTATTTTAAACAGACGTAGGCACGCAGCTTTCGCGTAACAGCGATTGCATTTCACACACGGCCAAGTATAATGTTTTGTCTCTTTACACTACCGGTGCAGTATTTGGGAGAAAGACACATTCTCTTTCAGTGAAGATAAGTTTATGAATGTCAGCTTCAAAAAAGGACCGTCAATTTCAGGAACAGGTCGAGACAGTTACGGTAGCTGCGACTATCTAACACTAATTAACCTATAGTACAGGAGTTCTAGAGCAACATGGTCTTTGTGAGTCAGTGTGTGTGTGTGAACTTCTTACATTAAGCGGTTTGCTATCTCCGCCGAGTATCGGGATTACAATTTATTTAGGCTGGTTCTGTCTAATGAATTTCTAAATCTTTAACCTAATACATTTTGTAGCGCGAAATATGTTTTTTAAACACAGGAAGTTTGGGTGTCACGCACGGCACGGATATTCACTTTGGTACTGTAGGGTTGTGCAGGGTCAGATGATACGTTTTTGTATTAATCGTGTCCTTCTTATCACTTCTTTCTCCTATTACTCCATTTTTTTTTTTTTTTTTTTTTTTTTTTTATTGGAGACAAATTTGTATTTCTACTGAAAATTGTAAACAAATACAAATTTAGGTAAGTGAACTTCTAACTTACAATTGTTAACGAATTATGTCTAACTTCTAATTTACCCATTTCCAGGATTTATTTTCGCACAGAAGTGTCTTGATTTACACATATCTTCCTAGCAGTGCTATCTGAGAGTGGTATTGGACCGCTCACCCAAGGCAAAAAAGCGTTCATTTTAAAAACCTGGTGATCGACATGAAGCGATTTATAACTTTGCTTATTGGTAACGCTATTTATATGTCTGAATGTCGTTAAATTAAATGCAGCAAAATATTATAAAAATGCAACAACATATTATACTGCCACCCTCATTCTATTAACTCATTTTATAATCATTCCCGGCTGTGATGCGTACTCTAGGATCCAGCCTGTCTAGGTATCAGCCAATATAACAGGGTAAATGCGACACATTGTTAAAGAACTGGCCGCAGATCTGGCTGCGCCCTAATAATATAAGGGTCGTGATGGCAGCAAATCCAACTACCAGCATAGCGGGTCCATGGCACTTATGTTGTTAATGCACTGACCGAACATCTGGCTGCGTCTTAATAATACATGGAACGTGATGGCAGCAAATCCATCATGGACATAGCAGTACTGCTGTATCACACGTGCACTGGAGTCCCACATCACATTCCTTGTCGACAACTACCAGCATAGCGAGTCTATGGCACTTATGTTGTTTATGAACTGGCCGAAGACGTGGCTGCGTCTTAATAATACAAGGAACGTGATGGCAGCAAATCCATCATGGACATAGCAGTACTGCTGTATCACACGTGCACTGGAGTCCCACATCACATTCCTTGTTGACAACTACCAGCATAGCGGGTCTATGGCACTTATGTTGTTAATGAACTGGCTGAAGATCTGGCTGCGTCTAATAATACATGGAACGTGATGGCAGCAAATCCATCATGGACATAGCAGTACTGCTGTATCACACGTGCACTGGAGTCCCACATCACATTCCTTGTTGACAACTACCAGCATAGCGGGTCTATGGTATTTATGTTGTTAATGAACTGGCTGAAGATCTGGCTGCGTCTAATAATACATGGAACGTGATGGCAGCAAATCCATCATGGACATAGCAGTACTGCTGGATCACACGTGCACTGGAGTCCCACATCACATTCCTTGTTGACAACTACCAGCATAGCGGGTCTATGGCACTTATGTTGTTAATGATGGGGGGGGGGGGGGTGGGGGGGGGGGGGGGTGGGGGGGGGGGGGGGTGGGGGGGGGGGGGGGTGGGGGGGGGGGGGGGTGGGGGGGGGGGGGGGTGGGGAATTATCCACATTCTTAATGAAAAGTATAATTCTAGAAACAAAACTGTTTCTAGATTTACTCACCAACAGTTAATTTATTAAAGACAAATACTGAAATGAATAAAGTTATGATAAAATAATAACTACTTTAACATGATTGGTAGAGTAACGTAATTGGCAAAATTTTCTCTTATTTCATTAAGATTATCATGAATGTTTCTGGCTGTTATCAATACAACCAAATCCAATTGTTTTCTTAATAGCTACCATTATATTATCAGCCATGAAAAACCTAATTAGGCGGATGCAACTCCTTTCAACAGAATTCATAATGACACTGAGAATATAATTAAAATGGATTAGGACAGTAGCTACATCACCACCAGGCTCAGGAGAGATAGTCTGACATAACAGCCGGCTTGACTGGTAGCCAAACCCTTTAACCAAGACTACCAGCAAAGTTTCTCATAGTCGCTTCTAAAGGGAATGTAATTTACGGAAGTTCCTACAATGCCATTACACGAAATTCCTAACAATACTTATACCATTACTAGATTGTACTATTAACAGAATAGTAAAGGTCTTACTGAGCCGCGACTCCCTTCACTTAAATACACTTGAGATTATTAAATGTTGTTTTAGCTGCTGATTGTTGTTACTCTGATTATTATTTATTGTAGTGAATTAAGGCTCAGTGATTCAAAAAATGTTTATATAAGTGAAAAGTTTATATTTCATTATTTAACAAAAATGTTTCATAAACTCTTCTGTTATTTTAGGTATTAGTTAGAAAGTTTTTTATTGCCCACCATTTTTAAACCTGAGGTTGAATATTTTGTCAGAAACTTCTTTTTAAGAAATAGTTCATTATATTAAACTAAAGAGTTTGCCAAAGTTTGAAAATGTATATTGTAATATACTTACGTAATAGTATATACACTTTAAATAAATGGTTAAACTTAAGTTTGTATTCTGATGATTATAGCTAGAAATAGTAAATAACTCAGTTATGCATACAAATGTGAGAACTTTTAATTGATGATAAATTTTAAATTGACATACAGGTATTGAATTTTGAAACAAGATGGGAGGATACCAATAATGGTAAATTTTTAAATACAGTTTCTTAAATTTTAGGGCAGGCAAGGTGGTACGTGCTGGCTTTAATGAAGATAGAAATATTAGGTACTTGTTTTTAATAAAAAGATATTTGTAAAATTTGAAAAATAATAATTTAGTTAAATTTTAAAATTATATTAATTTAGAATTGTTAGCCAAATTGAATGTTCCTGGGTTTTATGTTCTTCTATCAATGGATCATCTGTTAAAAAATTTAAAAATGAATTTTCTCAACCTCCAATGTCTGTCTTCTGCTTCTCTGTACTTCAGTGATAATATGAAATTTAATAAATTAACCTTTCTTTTGTACCAAATACTGCTGAATAAAATTGTTAACAGTTTTTCTTTATTTAAAATAATAATCTGGCTTCAACTCTTCTATTTCCCTCTCTCCTCTAAACCTTTAAACCTCCTGCTCTCATTCACTCTTCAATCATCCCTGCACACTGTATCAACTGACTTTAGTTTACTTTATAACTTTTGAGTTTTATATGTGAAAATAAAGGTGAATTTTAATTTCATTTTACGATATCTTTAATTTTGTAATATTTATCTGTTTGTCATTTAAAAATTTGAGACAATTTATAATATTTTCTTTTTATTTAAATTTATTCTTTATTATTTAATTATTATTACTAATAAAATTTCTAAATTAAATTAAATATTAGAAATGAATAATGAGGATAGGGTGGTATGAAATGAGTCATTATAATATCCTTACTCAATTTTAAAAACGATATACAGTATTACTTTCGCTATAAAATACAAATAGAAACAGACAGGACACAGTAATTGAAGCAAGAATAGGACTATTCTTTAGTGATATTTCTCCCTCATTTTTACTTGAAAAGATCAAATAGTGAAGTTTTGATAAACTAATTATTTGCAACCATTATGTAATAAATTAAATACATTCTCACTAGTACACCAGCAAATTTTGTAATTCTACTGATACACTGTAATATTCTCTAACACAATATGTATAAAATTAACTATAAAATACAATATTTTATAATTTTTAAAATAGAGAACATTTACAAAAGGAATTAGAGAAATATTTTTTCTTTACACAACCCAAAACATAATTGTACTTAGTCAAGCAAGTAAAATCAGTAAAATTTCTTTGGTCAATATTTTTAATGCATGATAAATAAAAGAACTAGATGCGACAAAATGAATGCCATCCATCCACGCATTAAGAAATTCCTACCTGTAGTATTCTTATCCCGTACGGAAGACATGGTAGAAGAAGGTTTATTGATGAACGGTATTGGCAGTAAGTATTGTTGTAAAGCTTGGATGTCATCAGCTACTACCCAGGGTGTTCCATTCTCTAACAAGAGCTATCTGTTGAGGGTACCCCAGCAGTTTTCAAATATAAACATAGGTCAACAGTGCAATTCTCTGAAAATAGGACAAACCACGAGTCAAATTAAAGAGAAATATTTTCAAGTAATCTGTTTCTGAATTTCTTAAAGGTAAATAATTGATTTTACTAAAATAATTATTATATACATAACATTAATGTTCATCACTATCAGTTACATTAAGGATCGTTAACCCTTCTGATGAGTTTTACCGGTACTCAGTATGTTTGCCGCTTTCTGCATTTTCCGAGCATTTGGACCATAGTTATGTTCTATTGACACTCGACAGAATTGCGTCAATTTTTAAAGTAATTTCCTGTTTTTATCATTCAATTCACAAAAACTATGTTATACAGAATTAATACTTGCAATTTATTTCTAGCTTATAACGATTATTGACAAACAATGTAACCATATCTTTGAGTATCTTTGTCGCAATCTATCATGTGGAAGCTTAACCATTCGTGTTCTGGAGTCACGTTGGGGCGGTTATTTGAATTGTGCTGATTGCGTTTATGGTGTCTTTGATAATTTATTTTAGGTTTGTTTTTTACACCTTTTCTTTTGTCTACTCACTATTATTACATAGTTTCAACAGTTATGGACTGGAACAAATGATATAATATAGTAAAATTGACAGGCCTTACAAACTATTAATCAGTCAAGAAGATTCTGACAATGAATTTGAAATAGGACAGCTATTTTTTTTCTTCTTCCATGGGGCGGGCCTATTCCAATGCAGTTAAAAATCCAAGGGCCTTTAGTGCACCCTGGACATTTACCATGACACCAGCGACGTTGTTCAGAAAAATCAGTTGAAAACCAACCGATAAGATCCCACTTATGTTTGGTGTGAAACCACATTCAAAACAATCTAAAAGATTCATACCTAGAAATACCAAAGATCGGTTGATTAACCCGTTCATGTTGGGACTCTGAGTCTGGCGATCTGTGAAAATGATAATCTCCTTACTCCTACACCGCAGATGAAAATTCTCATGACGCATAGTCCATAATTAATGGCTGTGACTGGTGTTGGAAAAACCGTGTGATATGGACCCATAGGGACCAACCAGTTCATAACTTGGTCTCACTCCCTCAAATTCCAGTGCCTGTGTCACATTTTTTGTTTTAGAGTTATCCGTAAAACATTCAAGCTAACTGGTGAAAGTGGTTTCATTCCCTCAAGACCAAGTTTCCGTAGAAGTACTTTTAAGAAGAAATTAAATTCAAGCAAACACTATGTCCCACCAAAGCAAAGTAAGTGTGGATGTAGTATTGTAGCTTTTTAAGGTAGGGTTGTTTTTAAAATGTATAATCAAGACAAACCTATCAAATGGGGCATCGAGGTTCTGGGTCTTTAGCTCTAGGGACAAAACAAACCAGATACTATTTACGCCCTACAGCCCATACTATTGCAAAACACAACCAACATCCTGGAAAGACAAGACCTAGGAGTCCACTAGCCACTTTAACAAAAAACTAGGAAGATGGCTATGGGGGGACAGTTTAAACGGTCAGGCATGTATTTACCTAATCAGTTATATTACTAATTTGGACTTGGTAGGCAGCATTTCATGAAAAAGAAAAGCTCATATAACCGGCACAATAATTATAAAGAACAGTAAAGTACTAACTCACCTTGAAGTGAGAAAATAAGAAAATCTAAAATGGATATTTACCCCAAAAGGACTCGCCAACCCCATAAAAATTAAGAAAGGGGGAAATTAAAGCTACTGGTAAAGGATAAGTATTCAATTTTAACTTTGGAAGAAAACCACAAATGTCAAGATGCTTACAACATTGCATGAAAACCTCCATGCAGGTAGTTTTTTTGTTTCATACAGTAACAGAACCTGCAAAGGGTGTAAAGTATCACAAAGAAAATTTAGAAAGCAGCTAGTGAAACATTTGGTAGGGGAAGTTTTTGGGAATCTGAATAAAAGGCAGATGTCTTATCTAGGCCACCATGAATATGGATGAATTCTTAACACATAGTTTTTGCGTTGATATTGGAGTCACATGCTTATTGGCGGTTGATCGGATTACATATATATGGTAGCCAAAATTTATTAATAGGTCTTTTAGAAAGATTTTACCTAGATAAAAATGTGGTTTTTTAAAATATACAAGAGTACCATCTGGAAAAGTAAGGCCCAATTTTCTTATGAAAAAAAAAAATAAAAAATAAATAACAACAAATTAAAAAAAAGTTGTTTTATTTGATTCCCTTGGACATTTGTCAACAATCGTTTTTCATTTTTGTGTTGACAACATTATTCTGATTTATCTGACATACTCTTTCTTTATTTTTCAACCATTAGTTTTTCAATTTTTTTTAAACATTTGTAATCATCTTTATACAAGCTATTTTTGAATGCCAATACTACATAGAAAGTCCTGGCCGCCAGTGAAGGATTAATCTATCTTTAATTACCCTACTTCTTTCCACATCGCCATTAGTGTTTGACAGAGCGCATCACCCACCAGAGAAAACTACCCTTAAGGGTAGCTGAAACAAGTGATAAGTTTCCCATGGCGGGCAACTAAAGTCTTAGTCTGTACGGCAGTGGTCACTGTCTCAAACCAAATTGATCTGATGAGATTTGGGTTGTGAGTAGGGTTTGGATGACAAGAGTGTGGGGTCCTGACATTGTCCATGGCTCCAAATGAGAACTCCAGATGGCAATAGTGCCACGTCACTTATTATTAGTATTGCACCGGTTCTAGGTTTAGTCAGGAGTATCACATTTAAGCAGCTGCATTTATTAGTTCTTCCTCGTTCCATAAACTTGGACTAACAATATTTTCATGTCCAATCCCTAAAACACAGTACCCACAATCTATAACCCTTGTGTGTTGAAAATTTGTTTGGTTTGCGTACTTGACTTTAACAAACCGGTGACGTTGTGTGAAGCCATTCCATTGACATGGGCATTTTGTTTCTGGGAGTTTATGGGTGAGCGAAACCCATGTGTATACCTGAACCAATGTTCTCTCTAAAGTGTATCACACTTCCGTCATGATATCAGAAATCCAAACAAAAAACTCGAAGAGCACAACCCTTTCTATCTTATTTTGTGTTCGCCAGTAAGTCAGCCTGGGAACTCAATGTGCGCACAATTTGCATAAATTTCAAATGTTTAGAGAAGTTTTGTGCAATGTTGTTTTTTACTTAGCAATTAGGTAAATTTCAGTGCTAATGATGAAATGTTGAAATTGCCGTATCGTTCATGAATCGTTTTCAAACAGAAAAACACTGACCAAATCTTCCATGATCGCTGCGATGTTCCGGCCAGATCCACAGACGTTCATCATGGATATGTTTCCATGAGACCATTTCCCTTTTAAAAGCTCTCCAGCAAACATTTCTTGCAACTATCGCTGTCACTTCATCGCATTAGTGCCGTATACAACTATTTCTCACATTTTCTGGTCTCATGATGATATCTGTTGCTGGAATGTTCCTGATGTTTGTTATTAAAACAAAAACCAGATAACTGATCGTATATATACAGTCAGAGCGGGTTGATAAATGGTTTGTTGAACATCATTAAATTTACAAAGTAAACAGAGCACTACCTCTACACAATGACATAATATTCACTGCAAATGAGCGCATTTACTTACACAAGTCACGCACACCCTGTTCAGACGTACACCTCATCAAATATTTACAGTGTGACACGGACGTCTTACTTTCCTAGTTGAAAAAAATAGTTCAAGAGTTGTCCTTTCCAAATGTATATATAAGTAAAAAAAATATTTATATAGCCCTATATCCTTACAACACACAACGCCATTATAAGGAAGAAAATAATAAACAGGTTAGAGTACTGTGGTTACTGAGTAATATTGACTTTTAAATTTTGAAGGCTTTGCAAGCTTTCTTAGCATGCAACTTAGTTACAGTGTTAAGTACCCACAACATTAAATCTGTGGTTGGGTTAAAAGCTGTTAAACAGGTGATAACATACCAAATATAGTGTTTGGCATACTAGGCATAAGGTGCTTTGAGTCTTTTCTAAAATTTAAAAATACAAGTTCTGCAGCATGTCCTTTGTTCACTCGTGAACAATATTTGGAGGAGCCTGAAACACATTACAAAAAAATTTTAAAATGCCTTGAATTTGAAAAAGAGTTTACAAAAATATTATAATAATGTAATAACAAAAATAGCTTCACCGCAACTGATGGATAGAAAATAGTGATGGCAAATTTATAGACTTTATGCTTCATCATTACAGATATTAAATTGGTCAGTTTACTATTAACAAATATGGATCATAGTAAATAAAGTATAATGAAGCAACTGGGCTATTCTATATAGAAATATATTAAAGTAAAAATATCCGTTACATAATAATTCATTACAAGTAATAAATCAGTTGGAAGGTTTAAAATATTATTTTTTATACTTTTTTTATATATTAACTCCATTCTTTTGATTAACTAGGTTATTTGTTCTTGTTTGTCTTTTCATCTTAAGCTTTTTCTTTATGGTTTATTAGGTACAAATTGTATGAAGATTTATTTCTTATAATTTTTTAATTTTTTTTCTTTTACTTTAATATATCCTTATATATTGAGGTTAAAGTTAGGAAAATACCACTAATTTGCTGGGTCACTGTGTAATTTTAACCCCACTCGCACACTTCCTCCATCCTTTCTTATACTTCTTACAAAACCTCCCAAAATAATCCTCTCTAATATTTACTCTCCCCCTATACACACTCCTTATGTAGAAATAAAATATTATACATTTTGACTAATAAAACTTAAGTTATTGGGCTTAAGTTGAAAAGACATTCAAGATTAACCTAGGTGAATATTAGATTGAGAGATTAATATATATAATATGTTTAAAAATATATTTAACCTTCCAACTGATTTTTTACTTTATGGAATTATTATGTACGGATATTTTTTTACTTTATATATTTCTATATAGAATAGCCCAGTTGCTTCATTAATAATTGTATTTAATTTGATCCATATTTGTTAATAGTAAACTGACCAATTTATATCTGTATGATGAAGCAGTCTAAATTTGCATCACTATTTTCTATCCATCAGTTGCGGTGAAGCTATTTTTGTTATTACATTATTATAATATTTTTGTAAACTCTTTTTAAATTAAGGCATTTTAAAATTTTTTGTATGTTTTTCAGGCACCTCCAAAATATTGTCACGAGGGTGAACAAAGGCATGCTGCAGAACTTGTATTTTTAAATTTTAGGAAGACTCAAGCACCTTATGCTATATGCAAACACATATTTGGTAAGTTTCACTTTTAACAGCTTTACCCAACCACAGTTTAATGTTTGGTACTAACACTGTACTAAGTGCAATGCTAAAGCTTGAAAGCTTCAAAATTTAAAAAGTCAATATTACTCAGTACACAGTACTCTAACCTGTTTTTATTTTCTTCCTTATATGGGTGTGTGTAAGGATAGGGCTATATAAATATTTTTTTTACTATATATACATTTGAAAGGACAACTCTTGAACTATTTTTCAACTAGGAAAGTAAGGTCCGTGTCACACTAAATATTTGAGAGGTGACTGAACAGGCGTGTGCGTGACTTGTGTATGAAATGCCGCCATTTGCAGTGAAGTCATTGTAGAGAGTGCTGTTTACTTTGTAAATTTATGATGTTCAAAACATTTATCAACCCGCTGACTGTAAAATACGATCAGTTATCTGGTTTTTAACAACAAGGAACATTCCAGCAACAGATATTCATAGACAGATGAGAAAAGTTTACGGCACTAATGCGATGAGTGACAGCGAAGTGCAGAAATGTCTGAGAGCTTTTAAAGATGGTCTGGAACATATCCATGATGAACTGTGATCTGGACCCGGACATCAGTGATCATGGAAGATTTGGTCAGTGTCGTTGAAACGATTCATGAAGATCGGCAATTTAACATTTCATCATTAGCACTGAAATTTCCTAATGTAAGTAAACAACATTGCACAAAACTTCTCTAAACATTTGAAATTTTGCAAATTGTGCTCACATTGAGTTCCCAGGCTGCTTACTGGCGAACACAAAAATAAGAAGAATGGGTTGTGCTCTCGAGTTTTTGGTCTGATATCATGAGGAAGGTGATACACTTTAAGAGAACATTGTCAGGTATCACATGGGTTTCTCACATAACCCCAGAAACAAAATGCCAGTCAATGGAATGGCTTCACACAACGTCACCGGTTAAAGTCAAGACCAAACAAACAATTTCAACACACAAGGTTATAGATTGTGACTGTGTTTTAGGATTGACATGAAATATTGTTAGTCAAGTTTATGGAACGAGGAAGAACTATAAATGCAGCTGCTTTAATGTGATACTCTGGACTAAACCTAGACGTGCAATACAAAATAAGTTGACGTGGCCTATTGCCATCTGGAGTTCTCTTTGCATGACAATGTCAGACCACACTCTGTCATCCAAACCCCCCCCAAATCTCATCAGATCATTTGGTTGAGAGTGACCACTGCCGTACAGACTAGACTTAGTGCCGCATGACTTATCACTTGTTTCGCTACCTAAGGAGTTTCTCGGTGGTGAGCGCTTCAACACTAATGGCGATGTGAAAGAAGTAGTTAAAGATAGATTATCCTCACTGGCGGCAGACTTCTATGATATTGGCATTCAAAAGCTTGTATAAAGATATTACAAATGTTTAAAAAAATGAAAACTATGTTGAAAAAATAAAGAAATATGTCAGAAATCAAATAATGTTTAAACAAAAATGAAAACATGTTGACAAATGTCAGGAATCAAATAAAACAACTTTTTTAAAATTTGTTGTTATTTATTTTTTATAAGAAATTGGGCCTTACTTTCCAGATGACTCTTGTATATTTTAACACATTTTATCTAGGTAAAATCTTTCTAAAACCTATTAAATAAATTTTGCTACCTATATATGTAACCGATCACACCAATAAGATGTGACTCCAATATCACCAAAACTATGTGTTAAGAAAATTCATCATATTCATGGTGCCAGATAAGAATCTGCCTTTTATTCAGATTCCAAACTTCCCCTACCAAATGTTTCACTAGCTGCTTTCTAAATTTTCTTTGTGATACTTACACCTTTGCAGGTCTGTTACTGTTGAACAAAAAACTACCTGCATGGAGGTTTCATGCAATGTTGTAAGCATCTTGATATTGGTGGTTTTCTTCCAAAGTAAAATTTGAATACTTATCTTTACAGTAGGCTTTAATTTCCCCTTTCTTAATTTTTATTGGTTGGCGAGTCCTTTGGGGTAATATCATTTTAGATTTTTCTTATTTTCTCACTTCATTGAGTAGTACTTTACTGTTCTTTATAATTATTGTGCCGGTTATATGAGCTTTCTTTTCATGAAATGCTGCTACCAAGTCCAAATTAGTATATAACTGATTGGTAAATACATGCTGACCTTTAACTGTCCCATAGCCATCTTCTAGTTTTTGTTAAAGTGCTAGTGACTCCTAGGTCTTGTCTTTCCAGGATGTTGGTTGTGTTTGCAATAGTATGGCTGTAGGGCGTAAATATAGCTGGTTGTTGTCCCTGCTAAGACCCAAACCTCGATGCCCCATTTGATAGGTTTTGTCTTGATTATACATTTTAAAAACAACCCTACCTTAAAAAGCTACAATACTACATCCACACTTACTTTGCATTGTGGGACATAGTGTTGCTTGAATTTAATTTCTTCTTATAAGTACTTCTACGGAAACTTGGTCAGAGGGAATGAAACCACTTTCACCAGTGGAGCTTGAATGTTTTACGGATAACTCTAAAACAAAAAAGTGACACAGGCACTGGAATTGTGGGAGTGAGACCAAGTTAGGAACTGGTGTGGTCCCTATGGGTCCTTATCACACGGTTTTTTCAACACCAGTCACAGCCATTATTATGGACTATGCTCATGAGAATTTTCATCTGCGGTGTAGGAGTAAGGTGATTAGCATTTTCACAGATAGCCAGGCTCAGAGTCCAACATGACGGGTTTCAACCGTTCTTTGGTATTTCTAGGTATGAATCTTTTAGATTGTTTTGAAGTGGGTTCACACCAAACATAAGTGGATCTTATCGGTTGGTTTTCACTGATTTTCTGTACAACTCGCTGGTGTCATGGTAAATGTCCAGGGTGCACTAAAGGCCCTTGGATGTTTAACTGCATTGGAATAGGCCGCCCCTTGGAAGAAGAAAAAAAAAGAGCTGTCTATTTCAAATTCATTGTCAGAATCTTCTGAACTATTATAGTTTGTAAGCCTGTCAATTTTACTATATTATATCATTTGTTCCAGTCATAACTGTTGAACTATGTAATATAAGTGTGTAGACTAATGAAAAGGTGTAAAAACAAACTAAAATAAATTCAAAGACAACATAAACGCAATCAGCACAATTCAATAACCGCCCAAACTGACTCATGAACACTAATGGTAGCTTCCAGTTAGATTGCGACAAAGATCTAAAAGTTTGTTTCATTTTTGTCAATATCGTTTTAGTGCTAGAAATAAATTGCTAGTTTAATTCTGTATAACATAGTTTGTGATTTGAATGATAAAAACAGGAAATTACTTTAAAAATTGACGCATTTCTGTCGAGTGTCAATAGAACATACTATGTCCAAATGCTCGGAAAGCAGAAAGCGGCAAACATACTGAGTACGGTAAAACTCATCAAAGGGTTAACGATCCTTATGTAACTGATAGTATGAACATTAATTTATGTATATAATATTATTTTAGTAAAATCAATTATTTCCTTTAAGAAATTCAGAAACAGTTACTTGAAAATATTCTCTTTAATTTGACTCGTGGTTTGTCTATTTTCAGAGAATTGCACTGTTGACTATGTTATATTTGAAACTGCTGGTACCCTCAAAGATGCTCTTGTTAGAGAATGGAACACCCTGGGTAGCGATGACATCCAAGCTTTACAACAATACTTACTGCAATACGTCATCAATAAAACCTTCTCTACCAGTCTTCGTACGGGAAAGAATACTACAGGTAGGAATTTCTAATGCTGTGGGGATCATTTGTCCATCTAGTTCTTTTATTTATATGCATAAAATATTGACCAAAGAAATTTTACTGATTTTACTTGCTTGACTAATACAATTTGTTTGGGTTGTGTAAGAAAAATATTTCTCTAATTCCTTTTGTAAATGTTTCTATTTTAAAATTATA
Source organism: Homalodisca vitripennis (assembly GCF_021130785.1). Classification (NCBI taxonomy): domain Eukaryota; kingdom Metazoa; phylum Arthropoda; class Insecta; order Hemiptera; family Cicadellidae; genus Homalodisca; species Homalodisca vitripennis. The sequence goes on along the minus strand of NC_060210.1, from coordinate 169,735,507 downwards.
ATATTTGTATTTTATAGTTAATTTTATACATATTGTGTTAGAGAATATTACAGTTATCAGTAGAATTACAAAATTTGCTGTGACTGTAGAAGTATTTAATTTATTACATAATGTGCAAATATTAGTTTATCAAACTTCACTATTTGATTTTTCAAGTAAAAATGAGGGAGAAATATCATAAAGAATAGTCCTATCTTGCTTACTTACTGTCTGTCTGTTTATTTGTATTTTATAGCGAAAGTAGTACTGTATATCGTTTAAAATTGAGTAAGGATATTGCATTTCATACACCCATCTCATATTCATTTCAATATTTAATTTAATTTAGAAATTTATTAGTAAATAATAAAGAATAATTAATTATAAAATTGTCTAAAATTTTAATACAAACAATAAATACAAAATTAAATCAAAATTCACCTTATTACATATAAAACTCAAAAGTTATAAAGTAAACTAAAGTCAGTGATACAGTGTGCAGGGATGATTGTTGAGTGAAGAGAGCAGAGGTTTAAAGGTTTAGAGGAGAGAGGGATATAGAAGAGGTGAAGCAAGATTATTATTTTAAATAAAGAAACTGGTTACATTTTATTCAGTAGTATTTGGTACAAAAGAAAGGTTAATTTATTAAATTCATATTATCACTGAAGTACAGAGAAGCAGGACAGACATTGGGTGAGAAAATTCCTTTTTAAATTTTAACAGTGATCCATTGGAAGAACATAAAACCCAGGAACATTCGATTTGGCTAACAATTCTAAATTAATATAATTAAAATTTAACAAAATTATTTTTCAAATTACAATATCTTTTATTAAAAACAATACCTAATATTTCTATTTCATTAAGCCAGCACGACCACCCTGCCCTAAAATTTTAAGAACTGTATTTAAAAATTTACCATTATTGTATCCTCCATCTTGTTTCAAAATTCAAACCTGTATGTCAATTAATTTATCATCATTAAATTTCACATTTGTATCATACTGAGTTATTTACTATTTCTAGCTATAATCATCAGAATACACATTAAGTTTAACCATTTATTTAAAGTGAATAGAGTAGTATATTACAATATACAGTTTCAAACTTTGCAAACTCTTTAGTTTAATTAAGAACTATTTCTTAAAAAGAAGTTTCTGACAAATCACCTCAGGTTTAAAAATGGTGGGCATAAAAAACTTTCTAACTAATACCTAAATAACAGAAGAGTTTATGAAACATTTTGTTAAATAATGAAATATAAACTTTCACTTATATAAACATTTTGATACTGAGCTTAATTCACTACAATAAATAATAATGGTAACAACAATCAGCAGCAAAACAACATTAATAACTCAAGTGTATTTAAGTGAGGGATCGCGCTCAGTAAGACCTTTACTATTCTGTTAATAGTACAATCTGTAATGGTATAAGTATTGTAGGAATTTCTGTAATGCATTGTAGGAACTCCTAAATTAATTCCTAAGCACTATAGAAACTTTGCTGGTAGTCTGGTAAAGGTTTGGCTACCAGTCAAGCCGGTGTATGTCAGATATCCTCCTGAGCCTGGTGTGATATAGCTACTGTCTAATCCATTTTAATTATATTCTCAGTGTCATTATGAATCTGAAGAGTGCATCCCTAATTATGTTTCATGGCTGATAATATAATGGTAGCTATTAAGAAAACAATTGGATTTGGTTGTATTGTTAACAGCCAGAAACATTCATGATAATCTAATGAATAAGAGAAAATTTTGCCAATTACGTTACTCTACAATAATGTTAAAGTAGTTATTATTTTATCATAACTTTATTCATTTCAGTAATGTCTTTAATAAATTAACTGTTGGTGAGTAAATTTGAACAGTTTTGTTTCTAGAATTATACTTTGCCATTAAGAAGTGGATAATTTTCAGGAAAGAAAAGTTTGTTAATTTCCAATTGGAATTGGTATGAGAATCCTATTAATAATAAAAAAATATGTAAACAAACATTGTTGGTAACTTTTCAGATACAAAAGAATTAAATTAACTTTTTTATTAACCTATTGAACATTTTTGCAGGTCATAGCCATTATGGTGAAAAGAGGAAGTGTGACCGACTTTGGTGTTGAAAGAGGGAAACTTCTAACTGAAGTTGAACAGCTTATTATGAAAAGTAATGACTTACCCAAGGTATGACAAATAACTTTTCGACATTAGAAATATTGTTTTGTTTACTTAAAACACTATTACAATTTGTAGTCAATAACAACTTAAATACTCTGATATAACATATTTTATTTATATTAGGAATGAACATTTCTGATCTTCTATTATACAATCCTTCAATGTCAGTGGTATTAAGATTGTTGTTATTGTATGTCTAACGATAGTATACATGAACTGATTCAAATCAGTTTGAAAATGAACGTAGGACAATTGCTAACAATAAAAGAAATTGTCGGAGTGCCCTACAACTATGTAGAGTTAATAGACGATGCTCTTCATAACAATAACACTGTCACCAAGAATATTAACCCTTCTACATGTTAATTGTTTTACACAATCAATTTCTTACTGTGTGGTAATTCTGGCTGGATTTTGATTTCAAACTTTAATTTGTTATAGATATAATGTATTGTTTGATTTATATTTAATATAACTTTGAAGGGTTCAATTATGTAAAAACTATGTACATGTAATTATTGTGTGTGTGTGTGTGTGTGTTCACATGTGCGTGCGTGTGTGTATCTACTTAGATTTATACAATATATTAATTTTATCTATATTCTAAGAGCCTTTTAATTTCACTATCTCTAACCTTATTCAGGCCAGCCATGTTGTATTATAAAGTAAAACAATTGTGTTGAGCATATCTTGATAAACAATTGTTTAATATTACCACCAGCTAACTCATGAATAGTGACAAACAAATGTCTCTGTCTTGTGTCATAGTCTGATTCAATACAAGTTAACACTAATATTGATTGTGTTCTACTATTCAGGAGCTAATTTTATGTTCTACAAATTAATTTGTGCATAAAAATTATTCAATTAGTCATATCAGCACAAAATTGTTTGTTTTGATTGAGTGTCATGGAACGTAATACTTGAATACGTCAAAAAACATAGCAAATGTACTTATCGCCTTAAAGCCCTTATCTATGACGATACATTTAGTTTTAAGGCGAACATATTATTTAAATTTAACAGCACATACTTATTTCATTGGTCAGTTTCTTACCTTATATTAAACAGTTACTTTTTTAATGTTGAGCACCTATATCATATTTGTTATGACTTAAGGGTTTATTTCTTGTTTTAGCAAGTTTTAGGCTGCAGTATTATTTCTGCCTTGATACAAGAATATGCAACAACTGTAAAATCATCAGATGTTGGCTTAACATGGGAAACTCACTTCAAAGCCAAAAAACAGTTCGAGGTAATTATATATGTTCATGGTTCCTTTCATAAGTTGATCTAAAGTGATCAGTAGAGGGGGGAGTTAAGGTGCTCGGGATACTGAATAAAATAGCATCAACTTAAAAATAAATCAGCCTTTGAACAATTTAAAAATTAAACTGTATTATGAGTATAAGATATCAATAATTAATCATCTAGTTTAAACCCATAGTAATATCAAATCATTGTTCTGTTATGTAAATGCAAATGTATATGTTTTAGCCAGATAATGAAAAGAATAATATATTTAAAATTTAAATAATATAAAGATTTTTGTTAAAATTCAATATTTTTTAAAATAGTGTACAATTTAAACTCTGTGTTGATACATTCCGTGATTACGTATTCTACTTCATGAAATATTACAAATTATTTTAACATTGAATTAAATTATATCATTTTTTAAAGCGCGTGTTTAGCTTCATAGCTCTGCATGTCCTCTAAAAAAAGCCATAATCTAACCTTTTAATGATTTTACTGGGTTATGAGTGCTCAAATTGTGTTATTTTCTAAATATACTTGTCTACAAATCGCAACATTTCTTCACTGAATGTATATCTAGCGTTCCGGAATAGTTGCATACATAATTATCTTAATCACTACATTTAGAACACAAACCAATATTAAAAAACAAAGTATTGTGATGTGTCTGACGAAGATAGTCTTGCTATAGAAAGGCCTCACAAAAATAAAAGTTTTAAATTTTGGTTTGTGTTTTGAATGTTGTGATTAATTTAATAGTAGCCAATACAAGCTCCATCTTCAACATACATAATATTTTTGGCTGCCATTTTGAAACAATAAGAAATAAAAAAAAAGCTCAAGTACACAAATTTACATTTTAAAAAGACCTTTACTTTGTATACAATGTATTATATATTGTTATTTAAGAATTTTAAGATTTAGGGTTTTTATATTATTTAACTTTTTTTTTTTATAAATTTTGAAAATTCAATGAAAAGTGGCTCAAACACATTTTATTCAAATACTCGTTCAATAATAAGCTCAGAGGAAAATTTGGTGTTGTTCTATGTTTAGTTAAGTTAGTACAGTACTTAATTTTAAAAGCCTATTTTAAAGCAATTTGGTACACTCTGTAATAAATATGGTTAAAGATAAAGATGGCTGTGAAAAAGTGCGTGGTACACCGTTACCTGGTACCGCTCTGGTACCACGTTTCTCAGTTTTCTCAGTGATAAGATAATCCTGGAGAGTTTTGTGAAGACTTTATCTATGTGGCAATTCCAATTTAACTTTAACAGGTTTAGCCAGAAACCGAGTAATTTAACAGCCTCCTTACTGTCCATTAAGACATCTCCATTGTTTAGGGTACAGAATAGCGGTTGTAGTTTTTCTTCATTTAATTTTAGTACACTACTGGTAGAACCAAAAGCAGGCCTATAATTCACCAATTCCTAATGATTTCTTTTCTTGTAGATGGGGACTGTGCGTGCAATCTTCAAAGCACCCTGAGTTACATTGAGAGTTTGTGTGTTTCAGTTATAAAAAATGCTTTAGTATTACATTTCTGGGCCAGCGGGTACAATCCATAACCTTTCTCTATGTAAAAAAATCTATTGCTAGCTTGAAACCCTTATTTCCTCTCTTGTTATCAAGTTTTTCAGCACTAAAACTAATATTGAAGATATACTTTACTTACAAAACTTCTAACATTCAAGATTCAAGGTTTTTATTGTCGTTAGGCAATCCATAGAAATGCAATTGACAAAGTCATAGCTAATTATTTACAATGATCATAGCATATAAACCTTAAAAAATACATATTAGGCACATATTTTTCATGTAAGTCAATTGAATAAATATGACAGTCAATAAATAAACTAAACTATGTACATAAATTATTTACTAAAGTTAATGTAAGGTTTAAAAGTTGAATCTACACACAGTTAAAAATATCATAAATAAATGAATAAATAATTTAAAATCTTAGGCTACTAATATCACAGTTCAAAAAATCATTCACTGAATAAAAAACATTTTGCTTAAACCACCTTTCTGTTATTTTTTTTAAAACTTTGCAGGGGTACAGTCCATGCCTTTTCAGGTAATTTGTTAAAAAAATTAAGTTTCATTTTAATGTGACTTCTATTGGTTTTCTCTAATTTTATTTGAGGCAATTCTAAAAAATAATTTGATCTAGTTGGATATCTATGTACTTCCTGCCGTACTTTTAAACAACTCAAGACTCTCTTTAACACTAATTAAACAGCAATATATATATAAAATTATAAAGGGTCATTACTTCTAGTTCTTTAAACATTTCTATACACGACGCCCTAGGTTCATCTTCATCTTCACTCATTCCCATAGCAACTTTGCCTAGATGAAACCAAGCCTAACAGATGAAATTTTAAATTTTAAAAACCATGTGGTGTAAGATTTGTAACAAAATGTTAGAACTTTAGTATGTTTTTTTGTTTCAGGTTTCAGATCTGAAGCGTATCCTGCAGTTTACAGTGTCTGCACTGGGAGAGATCTGCAAGCTGTCACCTCCATTCCCACAGCCAGCCCTCACACTGGTCAAACACTTGCTCTCGATATCAGAGACTATCCTTAACTGGGGCTTCATATCTGCTCATCATATCCTTTCATAAACAGGGTTTCAACTTACTGCAACTCAGTATATGAGACCACATAATTTGTGCTTAAATTGCTACTTTCAATTGATATATTAAATCTATAATAAATGTAATGTAATAAACATTACAACTCTTGGAAGGCTCAATATCTCAATTAATCTTATGGTATATTTCAATGTTTTACTCGTTTCAAATTATATTTGTGTAGTAATTTTAAAATATCTTATTTTTCTTGTATTATATCAGAATTCCTAAATTGTGCCAACAAATGCCTGTATTAATTTATTATTATCTGGCATTATTTATATGTAATTTAAATAGTAGGCTTGTTTTACATTAATTTGTTTTTAATATAAGTACATAGTTTCATTAATAATATGTATTAACCCTAGAACTGGCAGTTAGATTACTCTGTATTGACGGCCTACTTTTGGGTAAAAAAAATTTTTTTAAGTATAAAAATCAATATAAACCATGACATATTTATTATATATGGTTGTATTCATAAATAATTGTAGAAAATAGACATCTGCATAAAAATAAATATTTTGTATTACTATTCTGTAGGTAAATATAGGTACAGAGTACCTAACATAAAAGCTTATAAGCAAAAAAAGTAAAATAAAAGCGTGGAACCACCCCTGAAAAACAATATTTTTACTGTTCAATAAAAATTCAAGATAACCTAATTACTAGAAATGTTATCTAGTTTATGGAAATATATAACATGATAGTTGTTTGATGGGTTTGAATGTTAATAATTTCAGAATATTGAAACAATGCGTGGATATGAAAAAGCATTCAAAACAAATCCAAGCTCTATCAGATCTGAGAATCTGTTATAAGTTTTCCTCAGCCGTGGCTCTATTTTAATAATTTAAGAAAGTAGGCCCAGTTAATAAAGGGTTAATTTTACTATATAATATTAGTTTTGGAAGCAATCATGCAGAGAAGATCCAATGTACCTGTACTTGCCAATGGTCAAACGGACAGTAGTCACCCATTCATGGAACAGCTGTACTTGCCAATGGTTAGGCAGACAGTGGTCACCCATTCAAGGAACAGCTGTACTTTCCAATGGTCAGGTGGACAGTGGTCACCATTCAAGGAACAGCTGTACTTTCCAATGGTCAGGCGGACAGTGGTCACCATTCAAGGAACAGCTGTACTTGCCAATGGTCAGGTGGACAGTGGTCACCATTCAAGGAACAGCTGTACTTTCCAATGGTCAGGCGGACAGTGGTCACCATTCAAGGAACAGCTGTACTTTCCAACGGTCAGGTGGACAGTGGTCACCATTCAAGGAACAGCTGTACTTGCCAATGGTTAGGCAGACAGTGGTCACCATTCAAGGAACAGCTGTACTTGCCAATGGTCAGGCGGACAGTGGTCACCCATTCAAGGATCAGCTGTACTTGCCAATGGTTAAGCAGTCAGTGGTCACATACTCATGGAACAGCTGTACTTTCCAATGGTCAGGCAGACAGTGGCCACCCATTCAAGGAACAGCTGTACTTGCCAATGGTCATCAGGCGGACAGTGGCCACCCATTCAAGGAACAGCTGTACTTGCCAATGGTCAGGCGGACAGTGGTCACCATTCAAGGAACAGCTGTACTTGCCAATGGTCAGGTGGACAGTGGTCACCATTCAAGGAACAGCTGTACTTGCCAATGGTTAAGCAGTCAGTGGTCACCTACTCATGGAACTGCTGTACTTTCCAATGGTCAGGCGGACAGTGGTCACCATTCAAGGAACAGCTGTACTTGCCAATGGTTAAGCAGTCAGTGGTCACATACTCATGGAACAGCTGTACTTTCCAATGGTCAGGCGGACAGTGGTCACCATTCAATGAACAGCTGTACTTTCCAATGGTCAGGCAGACAGTGGTCACCATTCAAGGAACAGCTGTACTTGCCAATGGTCAGGCGGACAGTGGTCACCCATTCAAGGAACAGCTGTACTTTCCAATGGTCAGGCGGACAGTGGTCACCATTCAAGGAACAGCTGTACTTGCCAATGGTCAGGCGGACAGTGGTCACCATTCAAGGAACAGCTGTATTTGCCAATGGTTAAGCAGTCAGTGGTCACATACTCATGTAACAGCTGTACTTGCTAATGGTTAGGCAGACAGTGGTCACCATTCAATGAACATCTGTACTTTCCAATGGTCAGGCGGACAGTGGTCACCCATTCAAGAAACAGCTGTACTTGCCAATGGTTAAGCAGTCAGTGGTCACATACTCATGGAACAGCTGTACTTTCCAATGGTCAGGCGGACAATAGTCACCCATTCAAGGAGTAGCCGTACTAGTTACTCAACTCAAATTGGGTTAGTTTCTGTACTGAATACAACAATAGCTACAGTATTTGAGATTAAATTAAATTTGTTACTACATTTTTGTATTATAATACTCTTTAGTGTGTCGTTAATTTAAGATTTTGTGATAAACAAACATATATTCTCTTGCCTCATCATTAATTTCTATTTAAAACACATATTAGCCTTAACAGTTTTTAATTCCTAAAAGATTAATTGGAGTATTTGAAGCTGTGTATGAATCCGACAACAGCCCATCTCTGAAACTTGGACCTCGCTGGAAAGATGTCATTTTGGATCCCAATCTAACAAATCTATATTTTGATGTAAGTTTGTATTTATATGTTTTGTTTTTATTTATTGAAGGTCATAAACTAAAATCTGAGTTTTTTGTCTGAAAGTAGAATTATCTAATAATTTGTGTTTATGAGAAAAGAATCAAATAATAAAAAGTTATTATGTGGCTTTATAGTATAGATGAATATAAAATCTATGTCTCTCAATTTAAAAGTGTATGTATAAACCTTGTGTTCAAAATTCAAACTTTTTTCCATTCTTATTAAGCTAATTGGTTAGGTTTCTGAGGCAATTTAATATTCAAAAATAAAACAATGTTTTTGTGAAACACCATCTTGTGCTATATAAATTCACTTTACTTAATTTTTAATACTAAGTTTTATTGGAAATATAATCTTGAAAATAAAACAAAAGATCAGATGTTATTTATAGTTGAAAATGATAGTTTTGTACTCTGTTTGGTAAAATGAATGAAGGTAGTTAGGAATAAACTATGCTTAAAGATCACTCACTGCATTGAAAAATCGCAACAATCAACATTTTATAATCGTTCATTTTGTGAGGCTTTTTTTATGTATCTGACGGAGATAGCCTTGCTGTCTAAAGGCCTCAGAAACTAAAAAGTTTAACAATATTGGTTGTTGTTATTTATCTAGCCAAAGCTTTCAATTCTATAGTTATAAACGTGTTGTTTATTAAATTAGAATGTATTGAAATACATTATAGAGTGTTATCTAAGCAATCAAATTCCAGTTTTTAGTGAAAATAATATTAGCAGTGAACCTCAGGAAATAAATTATGGAGTTGTTCAGGGAAGTATGCAGGGTCTGTTGTGTTTGTAGTATATATAAATAACTTAGATAAACTGAATCTCACAGAAAAACTACTCTTGTTTGCAGATGATACAGTGGTAATTTTAGTAGAGAAACTTGGCATGAAGTATATGAAACAGCTTCGCGAAAATTAAATTTAATACAAAAATGGTTTTCTGACAGTATTTTAACTTTAAATGTAAATAAAACAAAGTGTTTACTGACAACACTGCCCGCTGCGAGCGGGCCAACTGTGACTGCTGATACACTTGTGCGGTGAATCACTCAGTAAATCAGAAAGGCTTTATTCATGAACATAAGAGTACAGAATTGATGTCAATAAACATTACAATAATTAATGTACATAAACCATGAGCACAATGTTTGATAGTCATTTAAGCTGAGCAGTGAGCCAGGAACTCGTTCACTGTGTAAATTGATCTTAACACAAGTCATTTTCGCAGCTTGTCTTTAGCTCCACAAGAAGTAAATTGAATAGCTTTGCCCCTGTATATGAAGGTTCCTTTTCAAATGGGCAGTTCTATGGGATGGAATAATGAAGATGTAAACAATATTGCATGTCATGTAAACAATATTGGCAATACTGCCTGCAGTTGCCAGCTGATAGAGGGGTTGGACCAGTACAAGTATCTAGGTGTAATAATTAATGCAAAACTTAAATGGAAACCACATGTTAGTTGTATAAAGTCCAAATTAAGAAAATTAATCTACATATTTTGTGAATTGGGCCAAATTCAAAATTATAATGAGTTAAAAATAGTTAACTTTGCGTATGCACAGTCTATTTTACAATATGTATCATCGCATGGGGAGAGGATTACAAAACTATATTATAATCTTTAAATCTTATTAATAAATCAATAATCAAAGCAGCTCTTAATAAAGAATTCATCTTCTCTGTTACTTAATGGTGGCTGATATTTTTATATTAGGCAATTATTTATTAAGACTTTACTGGCCTACTCTCATAAAGATGCTATCCTCATCCCTATTTCTTACAGTTACCCTACAAAAAACACTGTGTATGTGGGCTTGCAGGTCCCTTTCATTAAACTGTCTATTAACCTTACTAATGCCTACTATGCCACCTACACATTGAACAGACATTTGGCCTCGGTGATAAGGGACTTGCAGGATGAGCCTGTTGGCGACTTTGGCACTGCCTTGGCTTCGTATGATTGGTCCGCACTGTGCTGAGTTCCTCCTCTACCCCACTTACTGAATACCCCACACTTTATTGCTATTACTAACATAACCAATGTAGTTATCAATTTATCTTCATTATTTACATCCATGCGGGACTATCTCTATGATCATTTATTTTTGGTTTGTCCATTTTCATAATATATTTTCTTACTGTGTTTTATTCAAGTGAATAATAATACTTAATACATATTCTATAATTAATGAAATAAAATTAATTTATATTGTGATTTTAATTAATCACATTCACAAGAACAGCTTTTTCAGGTTTTTTATTTGCATTCGAATTTTTTCAATAATAATGGTAAAAACTGTAATCGTGTTTTTATGTTAAATGTATGAAATATATGTATAAATAATGAGTAATGTAACTATAATGAGAAATTGATGTAGGCTTCATAATTTTGTACAAAAAAATGTATTTCAATGCTTTTCCAAAGGGTACATAAAAGATTAATTTACCTTAAAAATGAAAGTCATGTGCCCGCCGGGGTACATGACAGTCAAATGTATTTATTTAAGCATGGGATCACATTTAACAAACCATCAAGATGCAAACAATAAAAACAATAAGAAAATGCATAGCAACGTGTACCCAATCGAGCGCACAACACGCTTGATGAAAGCCAAGTATTTAAGTGATAGGATGCACATTGTCGTGAACATGTTAAATATCATATTTTAATTTTTGTATAAACTGTCAAGTATTGTTTATTGCATTTCTGTTTTTATTCATATATGTTTTCATTTATATACAGCATTTCTTATTTTACTATTATTGTGATTGTTATTAATTTGTGCTAATCTAGATTTGAACTGGGCACAGACCTTTTACATGTACAACTTTTGGAAATATCTTGAAAATAAATTTATTTAAGTTGAGTTTGTGATTTTTAATACAGTGATTAAAATTAATTTAAAGCAATATTAGCTCCATCTTTACATTATGCTTAAAGAGTAGAAATATTTCCTTTGTGACAAATCTAATCACAACTGTTTCTTGTTTAGACCCCTTCTCAATAAAGTGATTACTGTGATTTTATTATTTTTTTGATTACTTCTATTATGTTTCCAACTATCTTGTTAACACTTACACAGCCATTAGCTAGCTATATGGCTATGGAAAGTTTCAGCTTTTGGAAACTAATAATTTGATTTTATTTACATAGAATATTTCATGTTGTAAATGATTACAATGCTATTGTAGATACACTGGAAGATACGAGACAATCCATCACTGGCTCACCACTCCCTCAGCTGTCTAGTGCAACTGGCCTCTCTTAATGGACCAGTCATGGCTTGCCGTGAGATCAAGGTTAACTACATCTGCAACTACTTACAGGCATTCATTAGATTTGTGTCCAGGTGAGAAGTAACATAAACAAGATAATACATAAACCACACAGTTGCTCATTAAATTTGTGAAAGGCCTTTTCAAGTAAAGTGTTAAGTCATTTTTTAGACCTATCTCTGGATCACTAGTTGACCTGTTTCAGTGTACAACTTCTGGACCGTGAAGCTCTTGGCATCAGCAACATTGTGCGCAAGGTGTTGCTCTTTTACCCTCCAGCAACATTGGTCACTCTGCCCAGTGATATCTTACAAGTGTTTCTCCAAACTCTGACAAGACTCACTTGTTTTTTTGCTGAAGGAGCAGCTCAAGAAGAATCGGTAAGTTTATGTTCATTGAAAAACCTACTGGAACATTATAAAACTTCAGTACTGCTTATATATAAGGTGTAGAGAAAATCCTGCAAGGGCTTGATAATTCCTGAACGATAACAGGTAAGCAAAAAAACTTGATACATCATTACTGCACCTATAAATCTACTTTTTAAGTAACTACCACTTTTTTGTCGAATGTAAGAGGGATGGCCCACAAGGATTCAGGAGAATATCTTAAATTAGGGCATAGATCGAGTAGTACATCAAATTAAAGGTCTTTCTTTATTAGTAGAGTACAATGCCACAAATATGACCTCAAAAGGTTCACTCACAAGTTACAATTGTTCATCAACTTTAAATAAATTAAGTTATGCAACCTACAATAGATAATCTGAACATTTTTGGCTGGTAACATAGTTTTATGTTTATTAAATGGTTTTTGTACACAAACAGGACATGAAAATATTTGTTTTGAAATACTGGGCCACCACCTTTTGAGTTCATCTTTAAGTCTTGGTAATTCCCTGCCTGCATGTAGTTTTCCAGTATAATTAAGCAAAATTCAGAAGGTATCACCAAACACAGAACCTCTTTAAGTTCTGTTTAAGGGGAAATGTTATCAGCAACTCTTCTCAGTTCATTACGTACTGAACAACATTGTTGAATTTCACTAAAAAACTTAGATTGTTTTGCTATTCTTAACGTGTTAGTTGTAATTGCTTGCAAATTGGGTCATTGCTCTGAGAGTTAGCAGCTCTTTTCATCAGTTGTCTCTTTACCAGTCAGACATATATGATGTATAAACACATCTACTTCTTCCTCTAATTTATTGTCTTCAGATAGTTTGGGTTGTCGAGAGAGAGATAGAGGGTATCTGAAGAAAAATATTTTTGTTGTTTGTAGACAATCTGCATTCAAAATTGTTGGAGTCTTAGTTTTAAATGGCAAATCATGAAGGTTCTTGGTTTTACAAATTAGCAATATTAGCCATGGTCGCTTTTAATTGTATAATGCAAATTACTTGCATAAACCATTGCTGATGCTTTTCCCTTAATGTTAGCACAGTTCTGTTCAATGTTGACAAAGTTCAAGAAATGTAGGCTGTAGACTTTTTGTCATTTCTCTTTCCTTGCAGTGAGATGGCATTTAATCTTTGAGTTGATGCATGGCATGATAAAAACGTATTCTTATGTGGATACACACTGCCTGATACTAATCCACATTGATAGGGAAGATTTTCAAGAAAAAGGGTTTAGTTTGCTCATCTGTATTATTAAATATGAGTCACTGTCCTGCATCACACTTAGCGATTGTCTCTTGTTTACAAAACTGAAACTGAATTTTTTATGGAAACTCCTTCCATAATGTATACAAAGTACAAGAGTTTGTCAAGTACTGCGTGATGTAACAGATTTCTTTTACAAAAGAGTTATTTTACTTACCTTTTGGCATACAATCAGTACTACACATAATAGGAGCTAGTTAAAAAATAAATTATACATCTTAAAATGAAATGTCATGATTCTTCCACAATAAATACAATTGGACATTTTCTTTACTTTCCAAATACATATTTAGTTATGGCCCAAGGTTCTACAGTATGTTTCTTACAGGAATATTTATAAAAATATCTTGAAATATTTCTCTAAAAATAGTTCAAATTTGGTCTACAATTATTTTATAATTAACTAAATTAATTGTATTATATACCAAAGCTTATTTTATTATAATCAGAATATATCCTTGATTGTTGTTTAATAGGTATGTGTGGATGACTGCTTCTTCATGGAAGCATTTGACAACATGTTGAAGGCTTGGACTACTGTGTTGGGAGACTACCAACTGTTCCCAGAAGAGTTCTGTAAACAGTCATGCTTACAGATCTTTAATACATATCTCCAATCCCACCTTTCACCACCTGATGGCACCAGAGGAACGGTTGGTAGAGTTAGAAAACCTTAACCATTACTCATTTTTTATTTACACTTTAAGAAATTGTGTTTCATTTGCTTGTTTCATGAAATGAAGCGTTTTTTAGGAGGTGAGATTATGTTTGTGTATTTTTTATTGGTAGCAAGTAGCAATACATAAAAACCATTTCTATAATTTACACATTTTGGGGTAACAAAATGTTAATTACAAAACTATTTCAAACTGTTAAACTTCTTTCTTTGAAAGCCATAAATGGTACTTGTAGTATATTAGTTATCTCTCATTTATGATGAAATTTCCAATTTTAAATGATATTTTTAAGGGTCGTGATATTGATTCTGAAGAAATAGATGAAACCGAAGAAGATGACCAGATAAAATTCAGAGATCAATTACAGTCTATCGGAGTATTGGGTCGTCAAGTAAGTAAAATTATTGTTCAAAACAAATTTCATTTTTGTTATTTTACTTACTGTATGAGATTTTTTGCAAAAGTTTATTTTTACTAAGTAAGATATAAATTTGTATATTGATGACTACAGATACCAGGTCATGCTCTTCCCCTATTGGCTAAACTTCTGGAGGAGCGCATAAACAGACTGCATCTGCAGCTACAACGCATGCACATGCACATGCAAGGTCTCAACATATCCGAGTCCAATGTCCTTGACTGCTTGTTTGAAGACATACATTGGCTTCTTCTAATCACTGGTAATTAATTATTTTCAATGTGCACTCTCGTTAACAAAAACAATATTTTTTGTTACTAAGATTATGAATTTTACTAACTTTCAAAGTAATTATTGTAATGCATCATTACTATTTAAACAAATCGTGTATTATAAAGTGAATATGAATAAGAATTCAGGCCTGACTAATGGTAACCAAGAGAGTCCTACAGTTTTACATAGAGTCTGAACGGCTAAGATTCTGATTTTGGCTCTAATTGTAGCCTGTTATCACACAATTTTACTTTTCCTCATGGGCTACAAACCTGTACAACAATCTTATAATATAGTAAGAAGTGTCGATATACAGTACAAAGTCAGCAGTACTGATAAGAAGTGCTACAGGTATGGATAGGATTTGAACCTACTTTATCTCTAACTGAGATCCAATTTCTGATACATTAGAACGGACAGACACTGACTCCCCATATTTTGTGCTCTTCATAACATTTGTGAAAATATTTAACATTAAGGTAAAACTTTATAATTCTTATACTGTTGTATATAGACTTGTATACCATAATATATGATATACTAACTAGAAACTATATACAATCTAAAGAAATATATTGTCCTCACCCGCATAAGCTCCTGCAGGGCCTCCTTAGAACTAAAGAATGCTTTTCCAGACAATCCATCATCTTACATTTAAACATGATATAATTATTATATTTGTAATGTAGTCTGTAAGTACGATAATATTAAAACATATATATATATATATATATATATATATATATATATATACATAGAAAACTTACATTTACAGAATAATTAATAAATATATGTTTTGTTTCTGGTAACAAAAGCATATGAACTATATGGTAACTTTATTAGAATGAAAATAAAGTATTATTATATTATTATGTTATACTGAGGATGGCTTAATGCCAAAAACGTGTCTGCAAAGTAAAATGTTTTTACTTTCTTATTTTTTATATTAATTTAAGAAAGTATGGATAATTTTGAACATGAAGCAGGAAGTGTAACTATTTATGTTTTAACCCTTTCCACTCGAATCTTTGTCACTAGTCTGCCCCCTCAGCTCGTATTTATTTTGGCATATTTTCAGTAAAAACCCATTTTTAGCAAACTGGAAGTCAATAAAGTATATACATTATTATATTGTATAACAATTTAATTTTATTTCTAATTTATATTATAGAGATATAAAATTTGATACTTACACTAATAAGTTTTATATTTTAGCAGGGTATGGTATCAAAACACTCTGCAGGATGAAGACCAGGATTTTTTGAACAGGTTTTACAATAGTAAAGTGTTTCCTTTCTTCCTCCTGGCACCTTTCTATTGCTACAAACATCACAGTCTTTAGTTTTTTTTGGTGGATGACCTGCAAGAAAGTGAGGGTGTTTGTTTAGCCTTTCTTCTTTTTCTATTGATGAAGGACGACCCGCTTCAAACTCATAGGGTTACGGACATGGCCTACAAGTTCAGTGATGAGGATTTCTCTGAAATTCCTGTATTGAATTGTTTTTTCTCCATGGTTTTGTTATTCATGTTGAACAAGAGAAAGCTATTTACTACTGCCACTTCCAACATCCAGAAAAATAGCTTTCTCCACCACTTCAGAGATTTACGGGAAAATTTGTAGGAAGCAATATAGTGGTCTGCTTGGTCCACGTCACCCATATATTTGTTATACTGACAGATAACTGTTGGCTTTTTTATGTTTATTTGATGATCCTTGCCTCTTCTTGAGATGGTTTCAGTATCATTGTTGTAGAAATTACTCAACATTACTACATCACGCTTATCCTGCCAAGCTAAAACTAAAGTGTTGTTTGTATGACGATAGGTCTTAGTTTCATATTTTTTCAATTTAAGTTTGCCTTTTTTTATGCTGTTGGGCAAGCCCTTTCGATTAATCATCACTGTTCCAGTTAAATGAATATTCATTTTTTTTAATTCCTCCAAAAGTTGTAAGCTTGTGTAGTATCGATCTGTAAATATATGAAAACCAGATCCTGCATTGTCATCCGATACTAATTTTTCTGCCAAATGCAATACAATTCTGGAAGTGAATGGTAGATCTGGGTGAACTAATGATTCAGTTGTAAATGAACCGTAATAAGGTTCAAAACTATGAACATATCCCGATCTTGAATCACTGAGTACAAAAACTTTCAAACCCCATTTGGTTGGTTTTTGTGGATTGTAACATTTGAATTCCATTCTACCCTTGAAAGCCACGGTGCTTTCATCTACACTACATTCATAAAGTGGAACAAAATATTCTCTGAAGCGAGCTTGTAAATAGGTTACAACATTCTTTACTTTATCAGCCCTGGTTCTATTGTTCATATCAGGATTTGGAGGATATACATGAAAGCACCAAAATATTTGTAAAAACCTTTCCCTTGAGAAAACATTCACAAAAAACGGCTGGTAAAATACCCACTCAGAAGAAAAATAGTCTTGGATTGATGGCTTTGGATTCAGTGCCATATTTAGGGTGACTCCTAAAAAAAAGCCTTTATTTCTTCCAGAGAAACATTTTTCCAAGTGTTCCAGATAGATCTAGCTTTTAGGGGTCTCAGCTTGTTTATTTTCACTTGTGCGTAACGATTTGTTTCAGCAATAATGTCATTCAAAAGTTTGATAGTAAACATCAAGTGAAAAAAAGTCTGAAATACTCACAGGTTTATTTACATTTGGCTCCTTATATCCACCTAACAAAGTGTAAGGAAAATTAGGAAAATCAGGTCCTTGATAAACAGACCAACTGTTGTCCAATCCATCATCACCACCACCACTATTTGCTGTTGGACCTAGGTCTAGGCTATTGTCACTGTCACTATCAGTTATGTTTTCCAGTGTTGGAAGAACTTCATCACAATCACTTTGCATATCTTCGTCAGAACTTGAATCATTGTCATTCTGTAATTCAGCAATAACTTCTGAATCAGAAAGAAAAGATGTACTTGGTAACGACATATCGAGTAACTAATGCGAACGCGTCTGAAAATTGGTTAGGAAACGTGACTACAATGACAAAGCAAAATAAATCAGCAGCCAACCAATCGTAGTTCAGCTGTCATTTATTAGTTCCTGAGAATGCCGTGCGATCGCAGCACCAATCGGAAACATCGTAGGCCGGCTAAAAATAAAGTAAAGCTGACGTCATTGCAATGTCGGATGGCGTCCGACATAAGAGTTGAACGGCAAAATAGCAATGTCGGACAACGTCCGACATATGAGGGGAAAGGGTTAACAAAACAAAACAAAATCCCTGTGGCGATCAAAGTGCCCAGTGGACACAAAATATCCAATTTATTTGTTTTTATTATAATGTCTCTTATGTGTTGAAGAAGAAAAAAGAATAACTTCCAATATGGTAAAGGTAAAGCCTGCTCTTCCTATTCCATCAAAACTTTAGGTTAAAACCTGGCATTTTGCCCTCTTTAATCATAAGTAATTTTAGAAAGTTTGTAAATGTGAGGAAATTCTAAGACAAAATCACTCCCTACAATTATGTTAATGGGACTGAAACCATCCTGAAGGCTCTCTTCTGTAAAGGAAAACTTGTTGGAAAGTATACAGTATAATAATAACTCCAGAAATTTGTAAATCAAATTAGCTACCTTAAAATATGCTGATCAGCAAAAGAAGACAAAAGTTTTAACACTATGCACTTGAAAGCAGTATTTATAATTTGTCCTTAGAGCTCGTATAGCAAGCTCTACTGGCCGCTGCCATTTTGTCGGAAGCGCGGATTAATATTTGCCATAATGTTATTTCAGCTTGCATGTCCAGCTGTACTGCTCAGGATTAATACGTCAATAGCTCATAAGGCCAGCATCGCTGGCCACTAAACATAGGAATTATTTTCTAATATTCTCTTTGTTTTATAATGAATAGTGATCTGTACTGGCCAGACGAATTGCGAGGACAAACTACGACAAAACTAACGTAAGTTGTCTGCAACCTTGGTGTGGCCAGTGCTGCTAGCCTTTCGAGCGCAAAGGGTTAATAAATATAAAAATTAATAAAGTTTTTACAAAGATAGTAAATATGTGTTTCCCACAATCAAAATGAATACTCAAGAACTTGGCTGAATTTTCACTCCTTAAAAAGAGACACAGTTGAGCTGCTGGCCACAAATCTCAGGCTAAATTGCTAAATATACAATTACTGTATAACTAGTATGTTAAACTAATGTTTTGTATTTCCTATTTAACTTATATTTTCCACAAAGAAAATATATATAAAATGTATATCATAATCATTACTGTTAAAAGATAATTATATAATATTTAACTGTTCATTAATGTTGAGGTACTAAAATCTAATTTTCTCAAGAGAAACATTTCTTAATTTGACACATTTCCTATTTATAACACATTATATTTTCTCCAGCATATTGTATACTATATCAATTAGTAAAAACAATAAAATAAAATACAACTATATTAGGTGTGTTAATTTTTAATTACATTTTTGATACTTTTTGAGTCAACAAGTAAGGAAAATTGGCTGAGTTTGATTGTTACAGGGCATGTAATCTGCATGGATAGTGAGGGAGAGACAGCACTGATCCCAAGTGAGATAATGCATTACAGCATTCATCAGTCAAACAGCAACAAAGTTGACATCAACACTACTCTAGCTTTACTAGCCTCCCCTAGCCGTAATCTAGCAGACATCCCTGGTGCAGACCAAGCTGCGGACCACGTTGTCAGGTAAACTGTTATGTACGATACTACACGCTGAAGTCATCAACTTC
Source organism: Homalodisca vitripennis (assembly GCF_021130785.1). Lineage (NCBI taxonomy): Eukaryota > Metazoa > Arthropoda > Insecta > Hemiptera > Cicadellidae > Homalodisca > Homalodisca vitripennis. The sequence goes on along the minus strand of NC_060210.1, from coordinate 169,715,754 downwards.
AAATTCTTAATATACATGAGTTTAGAAGAGACTAATTCAGGCTGTGCCTTTAATTAACCCAAAAAAATGTTACATACAGATATATATACGTACCATCAGCATCAGGTTAATTGTGGATTATGGTAATTACCATATTGCCTTTTTTTAGGTGATTATGAACATTACAAGTCAAGGAAGTACCACAAATGTGTTTTTATTTTTAAGAGCTTCTTGTTTATCATTCTGAAAAAGTTTGTGGAGTGATTCAATTCATGATAATTGAAAAGCAGGATGAACATGAGTAGGATGACTTCCTTTACCTCGATAATTAAAGTGTACGCCCTGACGAGAGAATGTATGTTTTTAAGATCTGCCAAATCTATGATGCTAGCTTTATCAATTATTTTTGCAATCTCTTTCATGTAATTATTTAGTGTAACTATTTCCATATTAATTGCATCAATTGGGTTCAAATCATAACGGTAGGGAACTGCTGTTATTTTTGTCTATACTTAGGTGTTGTTAAGTCTTCATCTAAATTAGAATCAGGGTTGATTTTTAAGAATATTGTTAGTACTTGCAATGATGATCACCAGGATCGGCTGGCCTCATCATACACTCATTCATTTGTAGCCCCTGGCTTTACCAAGTCCCTTAATCTAATCTTGCCTTTACTACAAGTACCATTAATTCAGAAATTCCTCTGCAATGACTTCAGCATAAAATTCAACATCAATTGATTTACTGCATATTTAACTCCTTACACGATGCATTTGATTGGATTAGTTCAGTTTTATTTTTATGCTTCAATTTATTTCTTACTCTAACATTGCTACCTTGTGTATTATTATCTTTTGAACTTTGCTCCTTGGCATCCAATGCTTCATAACTATTTCTAACATCTTGAACCATTTTGTTCTTTTACAAGTTTCTTTTCTGGTTTTATCCTCCATTTCACCTTTGTATAATATTTTGTACATTTGTCCATTCAAAATCTATATTATTTTTGTGTAGTTATATGTCTGCATTTTTATCAGATTTCAAAATATCTGTGTCAGAGCAACAATACGTCATGTCAACAAACACTGCCAGTTTATTAGAATTGTCTAATAATTATTACATTTGAATGTCAGCTAAGCTTGATTTATAATAACATCAGATAATTTCAATGTTACTATAAGGTATATTTTACAACCATCCAGTGTGATAAATTCCATTATGCCAGGTTTTGTTTCTGTGTTCATTAGGACCTATTTCATTTTTTGCTCCCACTACCTAAGCTGCTGTTTATTTATGTTTTCAATATCGCACCACTGCAGACGTTATACAAAATAATTTGTATAAACATAATTACAACGCTACATATTAATATATAACATTCTTCCCAAAAATCTCTTGAAACGGTGGTGGATTCTAAGCTGGTTTGTCTGCTCAACCTCCCAACTGAGCAGCACAACTCTTAGTTAATATTGTATGTGTACTGTTTCAGGCTGGTGGCAGCGGTGTTAAGGTTTTGTGAGGTTGAGTCCAAGGTAGTAGAGGTTAAAGTGTTTCATCTGCTCAGCCTTCAAGTGAGCAGCACAACTCCTAGTTAGTATTGTATGTGTACTGTTTCAGGCTGGTGGCAGCGGTGTTAAGGTTTTGTGAGGTTGAGTGCAAGGTAGTAGAGGCTAAAGTGTTTGATCTGCTCAGCCCTCAAGTGAGCAGCACAACTCCTAGTTAATATTGTATATGTACTGTTTCAGGCTGGTGGCAGCAGTGTTAAGGTTTTGTGAGGTTGAGTCCAAGGTAGTAGAGGCTAAAGTGTTTCATCTGCTCAGCCCTCAAGTGAGCAGCACAACTCCTAGTTAATATTGTATGTGTACTGTTTCAGGCTGGTGGCAGCAGTGTTAAGGTTTTGTGAGGTTGAGTCCAAGGTAGTAGAGGCTAAAGTGTTTCATCTGCTCAGCCCTCAAGTGAGCAGCACAACTCCTAGTTAATATTGTATGTGTACTGTTTCAGGCTGGTGGCAGCAGTGTTAAGGTTTTGTGAGGTTGAGTCCAAGGTAGTAGAGGCTAAAGTGTTTCATCTGCTCAGTCCTCAAGTGAGCAGCACAACTCTCTGGTTTTTGAGGCAATGGGCTCTCTCATACCTCCTTCCCACAGAAACCTACTACTCAGAGGTCAGCACTAGGCACTAAGGTTTTATTCAAATTCCTATTATTATTGGGGAATTGTTTGTTACAATGAACAATAAATTGAAACCTAGATACAAAGCAAAGGGTCCAGCTGAGTGGTATTTTAAGGTATAAAAAATTTCTATTTGACAATAACTTCATAGTTATTGTTAAAAACCCACCATAATTCAGTATACATTTAACAACATTTATTGCAATATTTAATTTGTCACAATCAGATCCTCATATGATTTCTAGAGTATTGTTCACAATAACCCGTAGTATCCTGTGGTCTTGTCACTTTTCTTTTAATTTAAAAATTCAATTTTAAATATAGAATTACCAAGCACTTAATCTTTACATTTATCTCCAACATTGATTATCTACAATTTCATGTTTTGTTTCATAAACATAGTTGTTTATTTTAGTGCACTACTGTACTATGCTTAATTTAGTTGCACATTATTGAGTATTGCTTTGCTATATTTCCAAAAATACACAATATCCATTAATATGGTTATGTTATTTAATGTTTTTGTTTTCAAAGTTATAACTGTTTTTGAACAATTGTTATATTGTTCTCAGATTAGTATGCCTTTGGTGTCAGCATTTGGGCAACACACAGATGGAGCTATGTGGACAATGAACTATCTACTCAATAAAATCGAGTCAAATCTTTGCTTACGTAACAGTGAACCGGTTTTAGTCAAGGAAAGTGTCAATCTTCTCACTTCTCTTGTGGAGGTTCGGGACAAGTAAGTGATGTCACTAGTCGTGATATTGTGAATTTATGACTTTTAAAGTGTATATTTTAAGCATTTCTGTTGATTTTGCATCATTATTTATTATTTTGTAGTAAAACACTTTGAAAATAATGCAACTGAAATGTATTGGAAAGAGCCGTAATATTGAGAATCTTCTATACCACTCAAAATCGAGTATTGGAATCAACCCATCCCTTACTACAAAATAAATTATACTTTTGGAAAATAATTTTTTCACCATTAACAGGTTTTTTTATTGTAAATTCTCGTAAACCGATACTTTTCTAAGTGTAATAAAACAAGTAATTTTTTATCCTGAACAAAGCAAAGACTGCTTGTTATCCAATCTGGCTCTAAAACTCTCATCAACTTTTGTATTTATTAGTTGAATAATTCAGTTTTAATTTTACCTAAATTCCTAAGATCGTAATGCAAAATCACAGCAATTTAATGTAGAGTTAAGTTTGTAAAATGAGAGGTTTGTTTAGAGGCGCAGTAGTCCTGAAGTGTCAGGGGTTCTGGCAGATAGTGAACCTACAAAACAAGCTGGAGCGAGGAGTGCTGCCGCAGGCTGCCAAACGAGGTCTCATGAAGGCTTTCATCCTGGCTGGTGCAGCCTTGGAAGACAGCCAGAAACGGGATGAGTATTGGCTACAGGTACTTGTTAAGTTCTGCAATATTTTATCTCTTTGTATACAAGCAAGGTGGTTACCTGAAGGGAAAACTGGAAATTTAATGCACTAAGAATAAGCTGGGAAAAAATTAGTATAAACAAAGAAGCAACACTAACTTGGAATGAACTATATTAAATATACTCTTGAGAAAATAAAAATGCTGATTGGCAATAATTCAGTATTGTCAAACTCTTGTTATCATTTGGTTATAATTCCATTGATATATCTTTCTTGGACATCCAGTACATTCATAAGTACTCCTTTAGTTGAATTTTTGGATTTTGTTACAATTAACTTGGCATGTATTCATTACAATATCTTCTAATTTGATCAGAAGTGTGATATTATTTTTCAGATTTTGAAACCTCTACAAGAACGATTCAAAAATATTGTTTGCCAAGAAAACTTCAACCAAATTTTTCAAGATGACAAAACCAGAAATGAAGTTATAGATATTTTTGAATGCTTTATTGGTAAGTAGAAAGAAATAATGTTTGTTACATATTGTGTTTTGTAGACAGTGTATAATAGTAATTTTGTTATATTTCGTTCTAATAATTTGTCTTGTTTATTTTGAACTGGATTTAATATTGGTAAAAATTACATCTAAACCTAATTATCCAGCCCATGAGAAATCCACTCACTGAATTTGACATATCAACTGAACCAAACTGAACTTGCGTAGCGGGTACAACGGTTATCACAAGATAATCGGATCAACGTCAAGCGTGGCTGCTGCTTGGATGGGTGACCGCTGAGCGATCCTGTCCTTGCAAGCAGCTCGCCTGCCCAGCCATTGTGGTGGTTCGGAAGTCACCTTTAAACCGTTGGTCCCCAGGTTGTGTTAGAGAAGGCTTCTTAGCCCTAACTTCGCCTGGTAAAATAAGACTACTTTATTTTACTTTTTAAACCCTATATTACACAAAACAAATCTTTCACTTGGACAATGCATATTCCCAGAAATATAAAATGGCTAAATAATATAACCCTAAATATAAACAACGCAACAGGGATGAAGACGCAACTGCTGTAGCATACCACTGTCACAAAATTTCTAAAATCATTGACAATATTGTGCTCTCCAGAAATCTTAAATTACTTATCTAAATTGTAACAATCTCCTAGCCAACAATGTGATTTTAAAAGTGAGAGATATATATTTACTGTAGTGGTTAATTGGTTGAATAAGTCACAAACCATGTACGTGAATCACTATCATAGTTATTGTCTTAGACCTGAACCTGAACTTTGTTTTATCAATATATTATTTTTATACTATTGTTATTGTTATCGCTTAGATGGAAATATTGATGATGCCTATTGCAATGTATATTACATAGTGACAATAAAACCTATATATATATATATATATATTTATTTATTTATTAAATTTGTATAAATTTAATGGCAATAGCCTATTTAAATTTTTCAATAAAAATTGAATCTTAAATAATACTTGCTCTGTCAGGGCTCAAATCCGGATCTCACTTGCCGGGTGAGTGGGCTACCACTACACCACAGAGCCCTTACTTTTTATGATTCAATTATTTTAAATATATATACATATATATGCTGTATACATTATATGCACATACAGCATATAGTATGTATATACATATTTTGTTTCAATAGGTTGGTAAAAATGTTAAGTTGGCAGCAACACGAAGTAAGTTCATTCTTGTCTGTTCCAGTGGCTAGTGTAAAGTGACGCTCTTTGCATCTGTTATTCGTTTGTGTGTGTTTTTAAAATGTTCACAACCTAACGATTTGACATCCTTCAGTTGTGGTTGAAGCATAATAAAAATACTGCTAAATAATTGAAGAATTTAGTGGTAAATATCCAGGTGTCACAATAACCACTTGACAGTATATGCGGAAGTTAAATAAAACATTTTTAAACACAGGAAATGTTCTAAATGCCCTGAAGTGTGGTCGTTCATGATCAATTTGCAACGAAAAACTCCTGCAGACAGTTACTCAAGCTTTTGTAAGGCATCTGTTGAACTAGAAATATCAAGATGAAGTGTGCAAAGAATGTTAAAGCAATTAAAATGTAAGCCATACCATCCATTTTGTGTTTTGATGAGGCATGTTTTAAACTAAATGGACGTGTTAATCGGCATAACTATGTGTACTGGTCGGATGTATATCCTCACATAAGCAACAACTGCTGACATTGACAGCCCAGCACACTCCATCTGCCACCACTGAATGAGAATGAGAATGAGAGAATGAGAGAATGAGAATATCTTTATTTACAATCTTTGAGATTATAAACAGTGTCATTAAATAAATTAACATCAGGAAAAGGTTTTTTGAAGATACTCTTCCAGCGTGTAGAATGGCCGGTCTAGAAGCCATTGATGTAGTGCTATCTTGAGTTCCTTTCCTCTTTTGGACAGCAGGTGAGGTGGTAGGAGATTGTGTAGCTTCATTCCCATATATGATGGTTTTCGCTCATAAAGCCTCAGACGATGTACAGGAAGGTTGTAGAGGTGTACATTTCTGGTGTTGTAGTGGTGTACATCATTGGTCCTTGGAAGATTCTCCCCATCAGCGTACATTATTACTTCTTGAATGTAAAGCGAAATAACAGTGAGAATCCTCAGAGACTTGAATGCCTCTCTACAGCTCTCCAGAGGTTGTAGTCCCGCCAGTGTTCTAATACATTTCTTTTGTATGATAAGTATCCGTTGGAGATTTGAAGCAGTAGTTCCACCCCAGGCAGCAAGACCATAGCGCAGGTGAGACTCAAAAAGGGAAAAGTAAGTTATTTTTGCTGTTTCAAGGCTACTGAGAGAAAGAATTTGCTTGATGACAAAGTGACCAGTGTTGAGTTTTTTTACTAAGATTGTCGACGTGATTAATCCAATTTAGTTCGGTATCCACTGTTACTCCAAGGAATTTTAAATGATCTTCAATACTGACATCTGGAATGGTTGGGACTTCTGATGCTCTCCTTCCAAAAGCGATCTGGTTAGTCTTTGATGGATTTACTACAAGGTCATTTCCATAGCAATATTGGATGGCCATGTTGAGAGCTGTATAAGATGAGACCGCAAGGCCATCTGCTGAACGTTGGGTCAGAAATAAGGTAGTGTCGTCCGCATACATTAGAGGTGTGCAGTAGTTTCCTAGGTGTTGGGGTAGATCATTGGTAAAGAGAATGAAAATCACTGGTCCTAATACGGAACCTTGTGGCACACCTCTCAGCACTGGAAGGACTTTTGATCTGACTGCCTTTGTGATACCATTTGATGAGTGGTAGAGCTCTACTAGTTGGGTACGACCCTTTAAGTAGCTCTCAAACCAATTATTTGCTGTCCCTTTGATTCCAAGCAATTCCAATTTCTTCAGAATGATGTCGTGGCTGAGGCAATCAAACGCCTTACTTAAATCAAGAAACAAAGCTGTGGTCAATTTTCCCTCTTCAATGCTGTCTGTCACTGATTCAATTAGTTTGATCAATGCCGTTGTAGTTGACTTCCCTTTTGTAAATCCATGTTGGTTTTCATTTAAGAGATTGTGCTGAGCGCAATGGTCCAGGAGTCTTTGAAGAACAATTCTTTCACATAATTTTGAAAATGTTGAAATCAGTGAAATTGGTCTGTAGTTGTTTGCATCATGTTTGCACCCACTTTTAAATTTAGGGAATACTTTCGAAATTTTTAATTTTGAGGGGAATTGACCCTCTTTAAAAGATTTGTTGAATATGGCAACCAATGGGGGGGCTAGTTCGTCAGCACAAAATTTTAATACTTTGGAAGAAATTTCATCAATACCGGCTGAATTTTTGAATTTGAGGTTTTTAATTGTATCTTTAACCTCTTCGATGCTCGTTTTGGTCATTGTTTCCATTAATGCTGTTTCATGTGGTTCCACAGATTCCAATTCCTTCTTCTCATCCGCTGGGATTTTTTGTAGTGTTGTTTCTGCCATATTAACAAAAAATAAATTCACACAGACCTGAGACATTCAGAATCAGCATTACCACACCTCTCATTGTTGGTACTGCTTGTTTTATCGGAGAAGGCATTTGATTGTCACTTAATCAAACCCCTTTTACAATTTTGACAACTTGGAGTCTTCCAAACCAAGTTATAAAAAACAGTGTTTTCACATTTGACAACTTCCACCCCCTCATTTTACAACTTAGAGTCTGCCAAACCAAATTATAAAAACATCATTCTTATTACAATAACTCTATTTTGACAATAGACAAACCTCGTTTAACAAACTGCTTCTCTTAAATATTAAACTTCTTGACTACTGACTTCTAAAATGCCTTCAAAATATCCCTGTGGCATATATGAAGTTGGAGTAAAATCCTCTGGAATAAAATGTACTGGACCATGCAAAAAATGGTACCATGTTGGCTGAGAGAATATTCAAGAAAAAACTTTTTTTTAATGGGCTCCAGATGTAATTATAAGCTGGCAATGCAAAACATTTTATTTAGACTACCTCTGTCCCAGTCCATCCAACCATCAAGCTGGGATAAAATTTGAAAGCCAACACACTCAATAGTCCTATTAAAGAACTAGAAAGCAGTCTTATTGAAAGCAACCTAATAGAAGATTCAAGTAACAAAGAGCATAAATTACAAATGGCTGCCAAAATAGGATCTGCCTTACTAGAGGAGAACAACGAACTGAAAGAAGAAAAATTTAAGCTAGAAACCAGGCTAACAATAATGGAAGGGAAGTTGGAAGTGGAAACAAGTGCAAAAAGGACATTGATAGGATTGAAAACAACAGAGTGCTGAACTACAAGGTCAGCTTGACAGAGAGAAGAAACTCCGGCAAGAAACGCAAACTATAAGAACATGACCTTAAACTAGGCCAGTTCATTGATACACATTTAAAACAATAGCTGAACAAGAAAAACCCATTCTTACGCTCAAGAAGAAGACCAAGGAACAGGAAATGGTAAATAAAACTTACCAGGACTCCAATACACAAACCACCCCCGTATTGACTGACAGTACAAGCAATGTAGCAAGTTTAGCACCTCTATTGATAGAGCTTAAAGAAATCAAATCTACACTTAACCAAATGGAAGGGACGCTCCAAATTCTGGCAATTGATTTGAGCCAGGAATACAAACCCTTTCCCAAATTGACCACAGACTAGCCCATCCCCTAGGAAGAGGAGAAGCATTATGAAAAGATCATGTTTAGTGTCTCTCTTCAAGCAGCTAAATTGAAACAAAATGATCCACATTTAGAATACATCAGGAAACCAGATGCAAATAAAGAAAATTATGACACAAATTTACTTTCACTTCATAGCCAGTCCTACAATGCCAAAGAGTCGGTAAAAAAAAAACTCAAGGAGAGACTTGTAAGCCCCCACGTAAAACACCAACAGCCAAAAACGGGGCTTCTCAGAGGGAAACTGCAACTGCAAAGGCAGTCTTCAATTAATGTCCACCCATCACTGCTTACAGACTAGAAGAAGGGGAGACTATTGAAGAATTCTTCTACAAACATACTAACAACATTGAAAAAAAAAAAAACAGCTGCTTCCAGCTCACTGGTAAATGTACAACAAGAAATTCCAAAATTGAACTTACCACTAAATACGGCTGAAATCAGGGCTGACATAGAAATTTCTAACCCAACCCCTCCAAGCAGTAATTTTTTAGAGCAAACCCAGTATACAAAGCTCCAAGCAGTAATTTTTTAGAGCAAACCCAGTATACAAAGAAGTGCTACAAATCAATGCTATTCCAATGCACAGCAATAAATTGGGGTAAAAACTTAACAATGTAAACCATAATGTCCAGGAGATGCAAAACAAGAAAAACCGCATCATCCATCTTCTTGAGGACATACAGCCAAACATAGTCATACTGATGGAACATGGTCTAGAGCATGAGTTACTACTGAACACAAGAATCCCAGGATATGTACTTAAGACTGATTTTAGCCAGACGGTATATGTCTCTATGGAAAAGGAGGAGTGGCCATTTATGTGACAGAAGAATATGGAGAGAAAATAGACATTTACACCACTGCATGGAACTAACCTGAGAAATGGTGATGGTAAAAATTTCTCACAGTAAAGAACACCTTTATGTTGTAGGCATCTACAGACCACCTAGTGGAAATCTTATTGATGCTCTGGATATAATATCCAATGAACTGGAAGATACAAGAGCATAAAATCATCCCCTAATTATGATGGGTGATGTAAATGTGGATATTTTTAACCCTTTCCGAGCCAATGACTTTACTAGACGTCATGCCTAAACTAGCGCTAAAAGCCAACGACGTCCACTGACGCAAAATCAATTTTTTTTATATACATTATTTAACAGCATTTCTGGGTTACAAAATTAGTAAAAACTGTTAAACAAGGTTTATTTAAACAAGGGACAACCGTTTTGTGTCTATTTTTAAGGTCACGGCTCTTGTGCTAGCGACAAAATAGTGGGGCGGCCGGATGTTCATAATCTCCCGCAGAGCCAACGACGTCTACTTACGCGCGCTCAGTCTGCCTGTAGCCTTCCGTGAGGTAGATGTTTATTCGCCTTTCCATTTTCGATCCACGTATTTATCTTTTCAATTTTGATGTTAATCAATATTTTTACTCAATGTACAGTGTAGTTAATGTATTATTATCGTGATGTAGGGTTTTATTGTGCGCAAGACGTGCGCATCGAAGCCTGCCTTGCATTCTGACGTGTATTTTGAGCTGTACCACACACAACAAACCTACACCTAAGGATCACATATATGTAGCTCATTTTCAATAAGTATCATTTTTAAGTTTTCACATGTTATAATATTGTAAAATGTAGTGTGTTCTTTATTTTATACTTGAAAAATTGAAATTTTTGTAGTTTTATTGCTTTTATTTAATTTGTATATATATACATTTTTACTATATTCTTTATATTTTCTCTAAATAAAAATTACTATTTGCTTGGTTTTTGTATAATATTACAATAATTGTGTTCAACTATTGTTAATATTATATATGAACACATAGAATGTAAAATTTAAATTTTTTCAGTGAAATTATGGTTTTAACCATTTTTTTGCTATAAAGAGTGCAATAAAGAGTGAAAAAAATATTTTGTTGTTTTTCTTACCTCTTATGTTATAAGAATTATAAAAAAAAAATTGGTTTTGGTATGTGGGATTTTTTTTATTTTTAAGGTGTATGGCTCTTAGGAGAAGTTTTGGTTATTTATTTGTGGCTCGCTAAGGGTTAAAACATCATGACCAGGACAACCGTATTCTAAATAAAACATTAAGGAGACACAACCTGTCCAGACTGACTCTTCCTCCCACAAGGATAACTCCCCAGTCCAGTACTTCCATTGACTGTGTATGCACAAATTTAAAAAAAGACAGATTAAAAACATCAGTAATTGAAGCAGGCATATCAGGTCGTACAGCCCAATTGATCACAGCACAGTTTAAAATGCATGACATTTTCTATTCAACACTACAAGTTCTATTCAACAACAATTCAAGAAAGAAAACATTAATACATTAAAGGCTTGAAAACTACTTGAAAATGAAGATTGGAACGAATTGAATCCCAAAATGTTGGTGATGCATATAATACCTTCTTAGCAACACTGACAATGGCCATGGATGCTGCTTGCTCCATGGTGAGGATGAAATCAAAACAAAAGAAATTTTTAGACAAAGGAACACTTAATATTAAGGAAGAATATCTCAAATGTCTGAATATCCATTAGCTTATAGGCACTGATCAAGATAAGGCGAAAACATTCAAAGCTAAAAAGGACTGTGATCTCCGACTGAAAATGCTAAGGCAGCAGATATATATATATATATATATATATATATATATATATATATATATATACAAACATACACACAAGACTATTTCTATAGAGAATGTTAACAAACTCTCTGTTGATATGTTCTTTAGGTCAAGGCAAACAAAAAATGTTATGTAAACATGGGTCAGAAATGCTTAGTTTACCATATGTCTCTGTATTTATGTGTTTATAGATTTTATTTTTTATTTTAAAAACTAGTAAAGAAACAAAATTTGAATTTGGAACAATTTTTGTTTATTCATTCTCAAATAAAGAGAAAATTATCATTTCAGGTTTCAAGATAGATGGCAGACGGTTGAAATCCTTAAAGCTTAATAACGTAAAAACTAATGAATTAATTAACATTTGTTTAATAATTATTAAATTTGATTCATTCATTAGCTATTTTTCCTCTAATTAGACAAAACACGTGTTTTTATTATTAATATCAATAATATAACTTGTATTCCAAATATTTTGATCTTTAATGCATTTTTCTTCAGTTCATATTATAGCCTATTTTTTGTGGAAAACGACTCTACTATAATAGAGTACTACACTATACCTGAATAAGCTGTATTCGACAGATCTGTGTGATATGTACAGGAGTGGTGCAGGGCTCACAAGTGACTACAGTCCAGTCACTGTTTGTGTTTCTCTCTCCGATGTTGTATGAGTGTGCTGCCGTACTGAACGTCTACCACAACTATCAGCAGATTGTTGAGCTCATTTTACAACTGTTCTGCGAGTGTGCACGTGGGATGCTCTGTTATCTAACACCAGTAAGATTTTATTCATTTGAATATTTTTATAAAAAAATATATGCTTGTTTATAAAATAATGTATTGTGATGTGGTGGATGTGTTGAACTACTGTGTTCAACCTCTCCTTTTAGTTTAAGGAATTATTTGAGGTTTGCAATTACTAGTTTCAATTTCAAGGTCGGAAAGTTCTAGAAACTGAACTTGGATGAAGAGAGTTTTCGAAGGTAGCTTTGAGAGTCTAAAAGCTCTGAGACCGGAAGCTGGGAGTTCCTAAACACTGAAAGCTCCCAGGGGCTGGGGCTTCTAGAGTCAGAATCCTTCTAGTGACCCAGAGTTTAGAGTTTCTGTGTAATGTACATTGTATAAACTATAAGGAACCAGGGGGTTCAGTACCTATACATTTCAATATACCAGTCTTATGAACAGCAACATAAATCTACTTGAATCTTGTAACTGGTGAGCCAAAATGTATTATTTCATATTTGTTATAATATTTCTTACAGTAAACATTTTTTATTAATTTATTATTATATTGGATTTGTGCTAATGCTTGTCCCTTGTCAAGCAGATTCATTTTGAAAGTAGGAAAAATGTTATTACTAAGCATTAAAAAACCCATTTTTAACAAGATTTTTATTTAGTGATTTTATTTTTTTATTTTTTATTAGTGTCACGAGACTATTGCACCGTCATCGTCTGTCACAGTCAACGTTTTAAACTGCTGTACAATAACTGGCTATCTAATAAATGTAAACGCAACCGATTTATCACGTTTGTAAGATCAGTTTGTAATTGGTAGAATTATGGAAAATAACTATTTATTACATGTTAAAGGTTCTGTAGTCAGATTCAGTAATGAATTTTAAATACAGTAACAGCTGATTTAAATGACAACTGTTCAAATGCTGGAAAATTATAGGCTATTTAGTTTGCATGTGTAATACAAAATCTTCCATAAAATAGTTATTTCTGAACCGATATTTATAAATTATGTATCTTAGGAAAGGAAAAGTTCTGTTAAGGACTTTAATGTGTCTTATAAAATTTGCATAAAAACAGTGGTTTATTAGATATTTCATAAAACAAAAATTAAATGGCTGCCAACTTATTTTGAAATCTTTTTCTGATATAATACCTTTTGAAATGGACCTGTTTACCAAGTTTTGTAGTAATGTAACAATTCCAAAGGTAACAAAAAAATTATTTTAATAAAAAATTAAATGGCATATAGCTGCTAAACAAAGTGGAAATTGGAAAATATTATTTTTCATTTTTAGCTTAGAATCACACATAGAATCTGAAAATGCAAAGACAGCCTAACTTTTTTGTTACATCCTGTTTATAAATGTCTTTATTTAAACTGCTTCTCAGTTAATTTTCTGTTTTTCAGAACTCAAGTTATCGGTGGTCTTAAATTACTACTTAATACTAAATATCAGTTAATATATGAATTAAAAATTCTAAGTAAATTAAGTAGGTTAAATAAATAAATAGAAATCTTCTTGCTGATTTAAAATTTGTATAACAAAAACCATATAAAATCTTATAAACTAACAGCTTAACTATTGTTGTCAACAATATTACAAATTCCCTAAATAAATGAGCTACAACTGTATGCTTTGGGGCTAGCAGGGAGAATTTTATTAGAGTGAAAATATGAAAAGCTCTTCATCCCGACTTCAAGTCTGACTTTATGAAAATTTAGTAGATAGCTATGTCGAGTGTTACGTTTCAAGATCTCCTCCTAGACAACAGTTGCTCGCTCAGGTATATTACACCTGACCTGGTTGTGATAGGACCTTGTGGATCATGAAGGATGTAAGCAGCCAGCAAATGTATTCCATTGGTAGCAGCTTGATAGCCTCTCGATAGGGGGATAGGTGATTGAGTCGCCTCAAATTGAAAATAAAAAGTATAGTAGAGTTTTGAAGTTTCAAAATATACGATCCATATCACCTCGTGCTGTTACTGTAACCAGGGTTGCAGTTGTAAATAATTGAAAAGACAATCAAGTGTATTAGAGAATTCTGGCAACAGGCTTCTGAACCTGTTGAGGCCTCTCAGTCTACCAAGAGCATGTGAAATAGCATGAATGACATGATCAGAGAGTGTAAGGTCGCTATTAATCTAGTTGCACTTGACTTGATCACACACTGCCAAAAATTCACCATCAAGAACGATCCCCACACCCCTGTCTATCAAGGCCTAAACCAGATTGTAAGGTACACTTGCCAGACGTACACTTGCCTACAGTGAGCTTTAAGCCGTTTTCTATAGACCACTTACTGATGTTTTCCAGATCAAAATTAATATGGGCGATGGTCTCCCAAACTGAGCTAGGATTGTAGAACAAGTGCAACTGGCACTCGTCAGCATACAGATGGCCACACAATGTTTAATACACATAGGAAAGGTAGAATGTACAAATTGAGTAGTACGGACCAAGACAATTTCCCTGAAGTACATCTTGCCTAACTAGAGAGGCAGATGTTTCTTTCTCAACTTTCGTAACATTGCTTTTTCCTTCATGATAGGATTTCACCCACTCAATAGCATTTGCACCAAAACCATAGAAGTACATCTTGCCTAACTAGAGAGGCAGATGTTTTCTTTCTCAACTTTCGTAACATTGCTTTTTCCTTCATGATAGGATTTCACCCACTCAATAGCATTTGCACCAAAAGCCTGTGAATAATCCAACTTGATAAATGTACTATATTTTCCACTGTGTTTAGCATCAATGAGATTACAAAATAGGTTCATCAGGGCTGTACACGTACTGTGTTTATATCTAAAATCAGAGTGGATTTGTTTCATGTATTTCATCATCTGACAAGTAGCTATTTTTTCCAGTATTTGACGTAGCAGGTAAAATTTAAATGGGACTAAATTGAGTAATGCTATGAAATGTGGGCATTTTAGGGGTGATAAATTACAATAGTTAACACCTTCACTGCCACGCTATATTGAATAATCAAGACTAGTGTCAAATTGTCAGTCAATGTATTAAATGATAATGTGCACAAATAGCGAAATTAAGTACCTGTTATTTCCTATTTTCCAGTTGCCAAATCCAGGGTTATTAAGAAATTAAATTGATTTAACTAGTTATTGTAGCATATTTATTAAGTATCTTGAATGAAGTTTAAATTATTTGCTAACAGGCAGAGAGTAGGCAGATGTATGAATGCTGCCTCTCTACAATCCAGGCATATGCAAAGTGCAATTTGGGAAAACATAGTTTGGAGGCAGCTGCAGAGGAAGATTCTTTCAGTGATATCCAGATGCTCATGGAACTTCTAACAAATCTATTGTCAAAAGATTTCATAGATCTTAGTCCTCCAGGTATAAAAATTTATCATATTCATTATTTCTATATACTCAAATTCCTTTCTTTGTTTTGTTCAGTTTAGTATTATAAAATATGTTTAACCCTTTGAGTACCACAGCGTCGCTAATTTTGACGGTACGAACAGTGCGTAAAGTGCCAGCATCGCCAATTTTGACGTTTTGTATTTCGAAAATATTTTATATAGTACAAGATTATTTTGGCCAAATAACCTAACAGCTGTATTTAATAGGTTCCAAACTATCAATAAATACGAGTTTTACGTTGTTTTTCTACTATTTTATCTGTGAAACTTATGTTGTTTGGGTATCAAGAAGCCACTATTTTTGGACGAGTTTTCCTTATCGGGGACAAAATAAATTACAGTATTAAAAACAACTGACTTTATTTAACTTATTTTGGAATTTACAAGTTATTACGACAATCAATGAAATAAAAAACTATAAGAACAACGTTTCATTATTTGAAAATGTCAGGTCATTCGTGTGTCTATTTGGAGACGATTTGGAGATAGGAATTATGACTCATCGAGTATTTCTTTATTCATTATGGAAGAAGGAACATATAATGAAGTTTATTTTGATCTCTGATAAGGAAAACTCGTCCAAAAATAGTGGGCTATGATAATACCGAAGTACCTGTGCGATGATTCTGTCTTCCAGTCATGCGACGTAGTGGATGAGTACCGTGTTGCGTAACGGCCTTTCTTTTTGTTTATGTACCGATAACCAAGCATTTGAGTAAATACAAAAGAAAATAACTTATGCAGTATTTTACTGTATTTCTTTACAAAAGTAATGTAGTGATTTGAGTTGTTTCCAAGCGAAAAACATGAATTTTCAGTGTAAATATTATTAGGAATTATATGGCCTTTATCATGGTATAAATAACAAAAATCTTAAAAATACCGTATACATTCAAATTAGGCCCAACTTAACTTTTTATACAAAAGTAAAAAACTTTTTTTATAAATACTGAAATTTTTATAAATCACATTTTATTTGTAACGATATGTATCATATTCTGCATTCAATAAGAAAAAACAGCAACAAAATTATGGAAATCTGTTTGGTAGTTATTTTGCAACAGCTTTTTTCCCAAAAGCTTACAAATATGCGAAAAACAGTGTGGCACTTTATGCTTATGCCTTCGGAAAATACCCGTGGCACTCAAAGGGTTAAGCTTGGTAATTAACTTTTCAAACAATGCATAATTATTTTTAGATGTAAGCAGCCATCCGATTTGTTCAATTTTGTATTACTAAAATGTGTTTCAGCTTAGTAATTATTTTTTTACAAACCATATAGGTTAGGTAATTAGGTTTTTAGGCCTTCCAGGTGTATGAGCACTTCGGGTTAGAGTTAATTATATTTCTGATATAATGCCATTTAATTTTCATTAGGTGCACATTAAGTCATTCAAAAAAGTTTTCAAAAACTCTACTCAGCATAGCTGGTGTTATTCCAGCGATGACATCAGCAATTGCTTCCTTAAAGGCTTCCAAGGTCCTTGGGTGAATGAAGAGGTCTTTGATAAAGATTGTGTGGGTTTTCAGCTACCCAGTACTGAAAGTTTTGCTTATTTACTGAGCCGAAGAGTTAAGAAATGGGCTTCATCACTAGACCACAGAATAGTGCCGTCTTGCAAAGAGGCTAACATTGTTGCAAGCATCTGTACGTTTCACCCAATCTTCTGGGCCGAATTCTTGAACAACTATCATCTTATAGCGGTGTAAGTGAAGGTCATAGTGTAAAATTCGCCTTACTGTTCTGATCGATATTCCAAAAGCAGCAGCATATTTCCACGCAGAGCATGATGGGAATTGTTCAATAGACACTCTCACTACCACAATGTTTTCCGGTATCCTCACACTTTTTGGTCTCCTGCCTGGTTTTCTCGGAAATGTAGATCCTGTCACCCATACATATGTAATCCATTTCCTTATGATTTTAACATCAGGAATACTATCATGACGAGTCAAACCAAACCGCCTACGAAATATCCTCTGTGTCATCACCACACTATCGCTGTTTTAAAAAAACATTTCTACGATAAAACCACGATGCTCGCCAGTCCACTGCATGGTGACAATTAAAATGGTGTCTTCCCCCCATCAAACGCCACTACTTCCACTTCACTAACTACACGCTCTTCGGTGACTGATTGAAACTATGGAGTCCATTCTGCCCCACCCTGTTATATAGGTGTAAAAAACTTACAATGGTCAAAAAGCATATACTTTTACCCCTTGTAATTTACTTAAGATTATTCCAGTTGCCATAGTTAATTGTGTGTTGAAAGTGTGTCACAGACCTGTTAAGGTTAAATTAAATTTCACATGTAAAAATATACCTATAAGTCTAATAATTTACCTGTTTCAATTTGTCATTAATTTTATTAGTTTAGCCTCCATAATAACAAAATGATTCTTTAACCTATT
This sequence comes from Homalodisca vitripennis, assembly GCF_021130785.1. Taxonomy (NCBI): domain Eukaryota; kingdom Metazoa; phylum Arthropoda; class Insecta; order Hemiptera; family Cicadellidae; genus Homalodisca; species Homalodisca vitripennis. The sequence continues at coordinate 169,697,826 of NC_060210.1, read as the reverse complement.
TTGGGAACTTACAGTTCTGAAAAAAGCCTTTTGTGAACCTATTTTTAGACATTGTTTAATGTCAGTCCATAGAAAAAGTTTGTGAAAGGTTTAGAAATCAGACGATAGCTATTTTTTTAATCTAACATGTGAAAAAGCAGTTATATATTTCAAATTAAGTTAATACCCTGTTTAATTTCATTTCTGAACTAGGCAAATTAATTCCTGATAGAAAGTCATTTACATTAAATTGACATCTTGTTTAGACACATTTCAGGACATTTTCTTGTTTGACGTTGCAGAAGACGGCTTACCCCCAGGCAGTGAAGGCTCAGCTATCACAGCAGGCAATGTCTGTCTCTATGGCCTAAATATCATCATGCCTCTAATGACCATGGATCTCCTCAAATTTCCCTCTTTGTGCCTTCAGTATTTTAAGGTAAATTTAGCTACTTGGTTTTTTGTGTAAATTGTGAAATCAGATGCATATTATGTTTAACTATCAGTTACTTATGAGAAACATTCAAAAATTGTAAGTACAGTTGCAGCTGGTCACAGACCACTGTACCACAGCTAAAGTAATCCCAATTCACACTAGCCACATAATTTCAACTCATAGCCAAATCTCACAGAAATCAGATGCATATAATTGGAATAAATAAAGAAAAAAATATCAGCTTATCACTTATTGTTAAGTTCAAGAAAGAGAGACACCCAACCCATAGGACAAACAGTGCCGTAAGAGGGATGCAATAAAATTAAACAACTAAAGATCTGGACCAAATAATGTTGTGTTGAGAAATAAATCAATCAGTTACATTACGATAAATATTATTTATGTTCTGAGGACCAGTCAAGGTCTCCGGCTTCCAACAATTATAAAGGAGACAATTTGAGGATAACGAATTTCTTGGAATGTACCAAAGAAATCACTCACAAAGAGAAGTTGTTTTTTCTGAGTACCACCACAAGAGAAATCATTAGACTAGGCGCACAAGACCAGAGGTAGACGAGACGGAGAGAGTTCCAGGGGAACTCCAGAGGTCCACACTGGCGGATAGTCCACATTATAAAGTATAAACAAGGTGTAACAAAATAGGTAAAACAATACAGGAGAATGGCGTCGACCGTTGTGGCGTTACACCCATCTACTGTGTGGGAAGGGTTCAACTTTTAGGGAAGTATTATTTACACAAGCACAATAATTTGTTAATTAGGTTATCTATCCATGGATTGTTATTAACAAAATACAACAAAAACATGTTTGAGCAATGGATTATTTGTGTACTACCGATTAGCGGTCATTCATTAATATACGCAGTAATCACGCCCCAATGTACAAAAATAAATATAGAAAATATTACCTGCAAGCAAAATATGTATGAAACGATAATAGGGGTTTTGAAATATAAAATATGATGAAACACATTTTTGCTATTGGTAATATGCATAATGCCGATCAGCTGTTATCCGCGATTAAACACAGCAGACGTGTGGCATTGCACAGACATAAACAAAAAGTATATAAACTGCAGGAAAAATATTATTTAAAAAAGCACAATAATTAGTTAATTAGGTTACATATCTACGAGTTTTCGTACATCAATTACAAAGAAATTAGGTTTTTTTAATCAGTAATGTGCGTAATACCAATCAGCTACCGCCCACGAACAAACGCAAGAGTCTAACAGTGCTGTGCGAATATGAACATAAAAAGTACTAACTGCAAGCAAAATATTATTTACGGTAATATTTTAATTATATATTTGCAGTTGCGTCAGTAATTCATGCACTGTCGATCAGCTAATAATTATTAACTACGCAGTGGATCCCCATACATTTGAAAAGGTCATAGAAAATTGTAAAAATTACTGCTTAAATCTTTAATTGGATCATTATTTTGTAATTTGAATTCAGCCCTACCAGTAAACTCAAATATGTGTAGCTAATCATGTCTTTCCACTAACCTTGTACATTATCATTATAATGATGAATGGCATAGAGTTCTGTATATTAGAATGAAGATTTATTATATTAGGCCTACTTACATTAACTTCATCAATTAGTTCTATGTGAATATATTTTTGTACGTTTTGTAATATAGGCAATTTGATGTATAGACTGACTACCTGGATGTCACCTTCATCTACGTAAACTGAAAGGTTTAGGTCTGTGTTTTGCTCTGTTTCACCATCAAACAGTAAATCATCATGGTCATTAATAACTGAACTTGCTTTGCTATCAGAACAATCTAAATCTTTTATTTGTCACTTAATAAATGATCGATTTCACAGTTTGTATTGAGAAACGATTTATTTCAGTTGTTTCATTGCCAAGACAAAGGTATAAAGCTAACAAATTTACAAACACACTTGTTACTGCAATTGAAGGTTAGTTGAGGTCTGTAATAGAAAACATATGGTAGTTTTGTCTGCTGTTTTATGACATTATTAACTGTCAGACCCATAGGCCAAGCACCTTACATGTACAGCACACATCCCCATAGACTATAACGAAGTGATCAAGGCTTTAAAACAAACTATTTTCTTCTAATATTTTGCATGACAGGAAAAGAACACCACAAATGAGTGGTAGCAGTCTAAAAGTAGAATTCAGCCGCCGTATATTTTCGGTGTTTAATAAAATCTATATTTACAGAAAATTGTTTTGCGTTAGCGAAATAGTTAAAATAATGAACCATTTTTTAGTTATGGTTGATTATACTCTGTATCAAGTTGTACAGTAAAAGGAAATAAAGAATACCAAATTTGTACAAATAAAAACACCTTAGATGACTAGTCATCAATAATATAATAAATATATATAATAGGTTTTGAGTCCATCATCTGATCTTATGTTTTTAGCCACTTTGATCATCTCAAAGCAGTACAGCTTTTATCTAATTCCTTTCTAATTGGTATTTCAGAATAATTTACCTTAAACAAGAACATCATAATACACTCTTTGTTAGCAACATTTTTAGTGTTTTTCTAAAAAAAAGGTCTAGTATTTAGGTACAAATAACCTTTGCCATACAATAACATTAATTTCCTGATCAATAAAGATTATGAACTATCCTGATCAAAATAGGGAGAATCTCTATGTAGTCCTTGGACTTGTCTGTCACTACCAACAAAGGTGAAAAACATTTACAAGGTGTCATCATTTTGACTACCTTATTTCTCCTTTACTACCACACCTTGCTGGATCAAAGTCACATCTAAGTTGCGCTAATCTCTGTTTACCTACATTAATTTTTTTATTTTATAATTCTAATAAAAATAATGCTTAACATTCACATTAACTCTTTAACCACCACACCTGACATATATCATGCAACTGCCACGCCCAAGTATACTAGACTTGTTTTTATATTTTAAAGGGTTTAGAGTGAACAATATCATTAAACTGTTTACATTTAAAAAATATTAACATAGAAACCATTCATAAAAGTGTCACTCAAAAGGGATCAGATTACTATATTATGCACATAAATTTCAACACTTTTCCAAATAAATTGTATTTATGCAGGACTTCATGGACTTCCCTCTTACCTGAAGAGTAATCTGTATCCCCCCACTCCTTGATTAGTCTCATCTTTATAGATATCTAGATTCATATTTGATTCTGGTCCTTATATATGTGTTTTAAATTCTATACACTAAATGGAGCCAGATTATCAAACACCAATACTTAAAATCAATAAAATTACTTTACATTGATTATCTTGTTAATCAGATATTTAAATGATTGGCTTAAGTTTCTTTTTCGAAGTCAGTCGCTATTGAAAGTTGTAGTAAAACATTGATTGACTAATAGTTATTATGAACTTGTTAAAGGGATTAAAAGAACGTGTTTCATAATGTCAGTAGTATTGGTATTTCAGAGTAAGAAATATTTTACTAATTTGTAATTGTTTCCAGATGATTACATTTGTTTGTGAAATGTACCCTGAGAAGATCTGTCAGCAGTCAGAGGACTTGTTGGCCAGTATTCTGATGACTATCCAGATGGGATTGATGACTCTAGGTCCAGAAGTAACAACAATGTGCTGTGACTTCATTCAAAGTCTTGGTTCACATCTGCATCGTCACAGCCAAAATGGCAGTCCAGCCTACCAGGCTCTCAGACCATTCCTCAAGGTGAATAAGAAACAACACAATGTGTCATTTGTGACTTCATCTAGAGTCATGGTTCACACATCCATTTCCAATACTGAAAAGATCATCCAAAACCGTTTTCCTCACAATTACCATTTTAAAATATGAAATATTTATTTTTAAAGCTATCTAAACTATTACAGATGTTTCATATTAGATTCATAACTGTTAATAGATTAGTTTTATTTTTGAATTTATTAAGTTGAAAAGGTTTTAAAACCGTATGAACAATTTTAATAATTCATTTTTCACTTTGAAGTTAAATTGCTGCTATTTTTGATAGTGTTTGGAATTGAGTTTTGTGGTACAGGTCATTTGGCCTCATCAAGATTTTTAGTTTGAGTTTAAACACAAGTCTAGCTATTAAAATTTTTGAAGTTAATAATTTAGCATCAACAAATTTAAATGCTAGCTTCCAATATCACTATTGATCAGGGTTGCTACAGGAGTCCAATAATGAAATTCCCTGACTTTTCCCTGATTTCCAGACCGAATTTTTCATTTTTCCCTGACTTTTTTCGACGCAATCCCCAGGGTTTTTGGCAATTAATGGGTGGAAAAAAGCGGTGTTGAGGCTAACAGGGTGGCAAATATAAAAAAAGCAAAAAATAAAGTGCGTCATCTGCAGGCTTGGACTCGGCGCGGCGGCAGTAAGTTTATTTGTGTAAAGGGATTTTATATTTTTCCCTGACCAACGTCGAAATTCCCTGACTTGAGACCAGATTCCCTGACTTCCCTGACCTGTAGCATCCCTGTTGATCTGTAAATCAGATCATAGCTAATCTCTGTAATGTCAGCAGCCAGTTGCAGATTATCAAAACCGTCTTGTGTTGCCAAAATTAGATTTGGCCATATTTACCAAGTTTATAAAAAAACACATTACAAGTATTGTACAATATGAGGTAAAATTTAAACTATGCAAGAGATTGCGAGCAAGCAAATTGTTGCATATATTTTTAAAGTATATAAATAAAATTAAAAGTGAGTGATTGTATTCACCCATTTAAATCTTTATCTCAGGAAATATTGCCAAAGTGGATGCAGGGAACAACAAAATTTTAAATGTTTTAAAAACACTGTAAGAAAAAAAAAAAAAAAAAAAAAAAAAAAAAAAAAAAAAAAAACTATAAGATATCAAGGTCTTGTAAAGAATATATGGGAAGAGATAAAACGATTACCCATGCTGCTTATAATGTTAATCACAAAAATATTACCATATTGCGAAGTGTGGCACACTGACATGGGTATGATCTCTTGTGTATTAAATAATAGTCCAAATGCATTTTGTGGTTTGTATTCTTAGTACCATCTGTAGTAAAATTGAGATAATATGTTATTTTAGTAAACAAAGTGATCAAGTAATAAATACTTCATATTTTTTATCTCATTAAACATCTATTCATCCTTTCTCATTTTTATTATTAGTAGGATATATACTTTTTCACTGATATTGCAGACCCCACCAAAGCATCTTTACTTATTTTTGCTATGTTGATGCTATAAATTTGAATTAAATAAAGAACCTTATTTATTTTGCCTCTGCACCTAACTGCTTCTGTTCAGTTTGTATTTATTTATAAAATTGAGATAAGGTGTTACATTAATAATTACTTGCTCTCATTTTGTTATGTGTATATTTTCCAGTTGCTTATGGACTTGATTTTGTCACACCAAATAAATTCAGAGCAAGCTGGTCCCGCCCTCTTCGTTCTCATATGTTGTTATCAGGTAATTATAAAATCTTTATTTCTTAAATAGTAAATATGGCAGTATGCACATTCTCATGGTTTAGAAGCCTTATCCAAATTTTAAAGTTTAATTTATTGAATTGGGATATTTCACTAATATGCTAGAATTAATTAAGAAAAAGTATTAATTAGGATGATAATAAATGTATTAATTATTATAAAATCTATGATTGTTTCTTTAAAATGTATTTATTGATTTAATATTAGTCACCACATGGCTGAGCAACCTCTCCTACTAGTCTGTGACTAAAACAGATTGCTGTCTTTGTGTGTACCCAACAGTATAAATGATAACTTTCAAATGAGTTAACTTTGAGGGGTAAATTTGGTTTGAAACTCCAGCTTTATTATTATTCCTATACCTATTTCGTTGGAAATGGCCAAAATCGGTCCATTCGGATTTGCTCTCCAAGCCAATATGTTGCCCACTATGGAATGAACACAATATCCCCCAAGTTGACCTAAAGTGTGACGTGCTTTGACCTGGTGTATCAATATTTTTTCATTAACTAAAAATGTATTATTTATGATTTTACTGTTGGTGGATGTGTATATATATATAGCAGTGCTCTTACTGTTTTTCTCTGAGCCACCAGTATGTGCTGAAGATTTCTTGTGGTAGAATGACCCCTGACGAGGAGACTATAGCAGAGGTTAGATTCAAATACAGCATAGTAAGCCGTTTTGGCTGATGCTATGTCACTGACTGCTTTTATTCTTTTAATAGTATACAAACTAGTACTTAATTTCCTACACAGTATGTGAATGTGAAATGCTCATTTGAGGTCTCCATCTATTGTCAGTCCCCAAGTACTTTGCATCTGCTGCTGCTTGGATATTAGGCAAGTGCAAAGATTTTTTCTTTCATGTGACGAATACAAGTTGCTGATTTTTAGCTTCATTAGCCACCGGGTTGTTTTGGTGGCAATTTTGTATTGCTATATTCATTGCTTGGTTTTCAGAGATTTTATCAGAAAGGAGTAAAACCGTGTCGTCAGAGTTATGGTAAATCCATTTAGGTGCTTCGGTAGACCATTAGTAAATAAAGTAAAAAGGGTCAGACCCAGGACTAATCATTGCGGGACACCCGCAGAACTGGAAGTGGATTAGATGTAACTTGTACAATCTTGTTATTTTTTGTTTGCTGGATTTCACCTACCTGTTCTCTGTTGGTCAGGTGACTTCTTAACCAATCAGCCTCAGTGCCATGTACCCCCACGGTATTCAATTTTCTTAACAGGTGTTCATTGTCAGGGGTGAAAATGCTTTTCTAGAATCCAAAAATATTGCTAACACATGTCCCTAATTGTTATAAAAATGTATTTACAAAAATGTACAATGATAAACCTAGTTGGGGCACTGATATCTTACACTAGGCCTAATCAGATTCATCACCGCTGTCATGGTCTACTGGTTCACTTTCTAACATCTCTCTTATATCACTTGATCAATCTAAACCTACCATTTCAAATGCATATAATGTTAGTAAAGTCCAACATATAAAATAAATAAAACTTGGTAAAATACAAATTTTACAGTTCTAAACTAGGCCTACACAGATTACAAAACTTACAAAAAGCTAATTATTTGTTTCACTACATTACTCCTGTGAAAGATAAATACTTTCAAAAACATGTTTATACCACTTGACTAAATAATAACTTTCAATAATATTACATATGTGCACTACGAAAGGTAAACAAACAAACTAACCAATAGATAAATAACAGCAAAGCAATGATAAGAATGGAAATTTGATACAATATTCTTCTTCTCTCTGACTTGTATAAAAGATCAAAAAGTATTGAACTTCATACAAATAGATACATTGATTTATCTGCTATCGATTGCTACCACTACTTTCGTAGAAAAGCATTATAATTACTTTATAAAGTGGCTTTTTCACGGTGATGTTTGACCGTCACTGCAGCTATGTCATCAGTACCTCAAGTATCTATGAAATTTCTCTTCAATATTTTATGATGTTTTATTGAATAACTCCAATGATTTCAGTAACAATTGAACCAGTTTGAGCCAGTGCAGAGAAATCTAAAGGAAGACTAAAGTCAAAGTCCTATATGATGGAATGAATTATGGCATTTTACAGTAGTTGATTAAAATCCCAATAAAAACAAACCCAGATAATGAAACTTTATGCACATAACATGACATTAGATTTGTAGATGTGACTTTGACAGATGAATAACAACAAACATTTACTATCACGTTTAAATGTTTATAAATTATTATGTTTATTATTCGTGACGGTTGGTGTTTAAAAACACATTTACCATCTGCCGATTTAATAAATATGATGGATAAAAGGGAGGTTACAATACAAGTGGTGTGTAGTCCGGAGGGGTTTTTGAAATAAAAGTAGGTCTATTATGTTAACCAGGGACTCTAAGAATGTCCATATAAAATTTCAGTACAGTCGATCCAGTAGTGTTTACATGATTGAGTAACACACAAAGAGAGAGACACTATTAGATTTTTATATAATATTATAGATTATTTATTAGATATTTTTTCGTTCAACTGAATAAGGATCTATTAAAGATCTCTGAAGTGTTGTGTTTCACATGTAATGTAACATTGCCCATAACAACCATGTTTTTCTGTAAAATAATCTAGCATAAAAATTTATTTTAAAAAAATGTTTAGTTAGATGTTATTTTCTTCTAAATTTTGGAGTGAATTTAAAGAGTAATTGTCTTTTAAACAGGAAGATTACCAAGAAATAGCCCAGAATCTGATAAACAATCAATCGGACTCTGAGACTGCACAGAGGCTGGCCAAGGCCTTCACTGATCTGACTACCAACGTTACACTGGACACAGCAAGGTCCCAAAAAATGAGGTTCAGAGAAAACTTCGACAAGTTTATCGTCAATGTCCATGGCTTCCTGCTTGTCAAGTGAAAATTGTGTCTCCGCCATCAAACCAGTTTTATGGTTTGATTTGTTATTTTACTGTATAATATTTCAATCGAGAGGAAAGAGTCACTCAAGGTGATATTATTTGTATAAAAAGTATAATTAATATTTATTATTACTTTTTTACTCGTACTCTGGACTTATATACTGTGTACTGTACTTAAGTCATTTTGTTACTATGTAAATAATTGTTACATAAATGATTACCAAAAGTGTTTTAAACAACGTAAAGCAACACTAATGAAAAGCCCTCTTTACCATTAATTTTTATACAGAAAAATACACAATCAGGTCCATGTATTTTAACCCTTTGAACAGTAATGATGGAACGACAGTCATGTCGGCGTACTTCAAGCCACCCACAGTAGCGATGCCACAGAATTATCTTAAAAGGCAGTGTGAACATGCATGTTGCGATCTACGTTTTTTTTAGTAGTTAACTACTTTGTCATCTTTTGACGAGTTTCAGAAGCAAATTTTTGTAGTTATATCACATCCCTAGGTGTCAAAAGTGTGTTATTTACATAATTTGTTAACACTACTGGGCGGAGCCATCTAGCTCATGCCAAACACTAGGATTCAGAACTGTACGATGTAGGACTATACAACATGAATGTCTATTTATATATTTTTTTACATATATATTCTTTGTATAGATTGCTTTTTTTATTTTTCCTATTAATTTTTACCAAAATTTGAGTTAAAACAAATTTTTTTTTAATAAAAACTTGGTTAAACGACATTTTTTATAAAAGATAATAATTTCTGAACTTTCGCCAGATAAAGTATCAATATAATGAAAAAAAAACAGTGATTTAACAAATTTTTAAAACTTGCGTTTTAGTATTTGTTGGATTTTTGGAAAGTCATTTCCAAAAAGATTAAACATTAGCAATTACTAATTATGTTTTATTTATTATTATTTCATGTATAGACAAGAGTTAAGACACACTTTTCACAAATGACAGTAATAGAATACGAGTTAATAGCTTTGGAATGAAACTGACAAAATCCAGTATAATATGAAAAACTAATCTTTGACTGTTAAGATTTAGTAAAACTTTGAATATTTAATGCAAAAGTATGAATTTATATGTTATGCATTAATTAAATATGTATGTTATGACGAAACCTAAATAAGTTCAAAGTAAATTAATATTCTGACTCTTTTCAACAATAAGTCTGTGAATCTGAGCAGACATTTTGATGCTTACATTGTATGTTCATTGAATAATAAAAGTGTTATATTTTATTTTGTATGGTTACTGTTCATAATGAATGTTACTTTATATTACCACAGTACTTTTTCTTTTATGATAATAGCAACATTATTTTATGCATCATTATAGGATGTGAAGACAGGGCAGATCAAACACCACTTTCTTTTAAACATTGAGTAACAATAGTTTATGTATTTATGCTCTTAATGAATGTTTGTAAACTATGTTTGACCCTCTGACATGTTTTTATTGATTTTTCTTAATACAATGTTTAGTATTTACAATTTGGTGGTCCCCATAGTTTGTATGAAATTTAAACCACATGTTGGACGAGATCTGCACTGGCTGCTTTACATAAACTGTCCTAAATTAATTAGAACTAAACTAGTTTACTGAATAAATTTATGTAAACTCAACGCCTTCATCCCCCAATCATACATGAAAAATATAGGGTGAATATAACTATGTTAAAATACAGGGTGTACCAATAACTGAGAATCTAATATTTGAGCCTTGAAAGTGTCAAATCCAAAATTTGGTATATTTAATATAGGTTGTGTTGTGTATAAAACTGTCATAAACTCTTAAAATTTTTGGAAAAAATTCAAATAACTGTTTTGAAATAACAACCATAAATGTATGTGTGGACAGATACAGAACATCTTGTGCACTCTTAAAAACTTAAATGTATGAGAGATAATATTTTAATTATGTCATAAGAAAACTTTTAATAATTGAAAAACTAAACATGTTTTATATTTAAACTTAATATTTATATCCATATTCGTTTTAAATACACCAAATTTAAAATGAGAAAAATCTATATATCCATAACTTTGTTTTCACTCATGTTGTGTGTTCAAATAAGATCAATCGTACTATGGAATATAGTAAATCTATGGAATGAGTAGGCTAAAAACTGGCTGTTTTATTTATAGCTTGATAGCAAATGAAGTTGAATGTAAAAAGTATTGTTTTATATTATTTTCTAATTGATGTACAACACAGCATGGCTTGTTCATTTTAATTGTATTGTTTAAACAATTTTAATTTTTCAGAGTAAAACCGTTCTTTGCAAATAAAAATGTTTTGAAAAATTGTCTTGTAATATCTAATTGGTAAAAATATTACGTTCTAAATAATTATAGTCCTCAAGTTTTAATTTTACATAAGTTTTGTTCAAATCCCAAGATATTATGTTTGTACATTTTATATTTATTTATGGTTGTAATTGTTTTAGTACATTTGATATTAGGCCTAATGTTCAACACACTCTATGCTTACATAACAACTGTTAAGATTTGATACCAGTATGAATCAATTGCTAGAACACCCTGTATTTTAAAATGGTTGAAATGTTTTCATTGAATTTATCATGCATCATGGGTTTATTTCAAAACGATCCGGCAACTATTTTGTCCACAATCCACTTAAGAGATATGAAATACCTATTTAAATATATACATTGTACAATAATATTGTTGTTACACTTTTGTATGTAACACTAATATATAGACATAAGGAATGTAATTATAATTATTTATTGAACTATTATAATTATTGTAAAGAACATAATACAAAAAAATACTTAGTAAACACAACATAAATTCTTTTTTAGTTCATTCTAAAGATACTCAATACTGCCGTTTTTACTTTTACTAGTAAATTTTCCTCTATACATATTTTTTGAACATATATATGTTTTTTGGATTCAAATATGAAAAAATAAATATTAGTGCTTTTAAAATTGAGTTATGATCCAACCACAGTTGATAGTGATAGCCTTTCTTGTTAGCTCCTTCTGGATTGGAGGTTGTCCTCCTACCCAGCATTTGTACTGAGTGATTTTGTACATAATATAATAAGAAACTGTGATGTCTAACTTAATGGAAAAATCAATTTTGGTTGGTAAAAACCACTGTTGATATATGTTATTGTAATTTATTCTGCTTTTTTGCTGTGGAATGAGTGAAGACTTGGATTAAAATTTTAAACTATTTGCACTTCCCGATTCAATTTATGGGGAAATGCTTGAATTAGTGTATAAATACTTGCTCCTTACTAATTGTAGCTTGTATACGAGACACGTTATTTTTACAGGCTTACACCATAGTGATCAAACATCATATACAGAATTTCCATGGTTTGTGTTCCCAAAAAAAGGGAATTGGAAAGTAGTATATTAGTTTTTCTAAGAAACAATTAGAACAGTAATTTTTTAATTTGGATTTGTATGAAAAATTCGTTATTAATTAAAAACTAGTAGAACATCTAGAGATTAGTAGATTTTTTATTCGCCTAAAATTAATCAGTGTAAGAAATTGCTCAGTATTGATTCTTGTTAGTGATCATGGCTCTATAGTGAGAGAGTCCAACAATTCAGTCAAACTGACGTCATAAGGTGTATGTCGCAGTCAACATGTGAACCCAAGCAAAGATACAAACCAACATGGTACAAAATCTGACAAATCACAACCATGGTACAACCAAATACATAACTCAACATGGTACAAAATATTATAAAGCAATTATATTATTGAACAATTTTTTCTTTAGTATTTTTTCCAATAATTTTGATTGGTTTTAAATACATTTTATAAACTTTACTTGTAAAAATACTTTTAAGAGTAAAAAATACTTAGTAACAACATTTAATACAATACTGACAAGTAACATTTAAGATATAACCCCTTTAGTGCTGCAATTTTTTGTCTACTGCCGTACGCAAGAATGCTAGCAGATTTTACCCAAAATGGAGTAATTTCCCAAAAAATTCCTAAAATTTAAATTTATTTAGTTAATTCGTTTTATTCATTATAAAACGTTTAAAAAATATAAGGCCAGAAATGTAAAATAAGGTACTGTGAAAACATTTTGAGTTTCATCTATAATACTTATTTATAATTTGTTGTTTACCTTTTGTTAAGTGTCACTGTAATAACAGTAAGTTAAAAATAACAAAATGTACCAGATTAATAGCAAAACCATAAAGAATGACATCAAATACAACCAAACAGTAATCATTGAACATAAAAAAATCCAGGCAAATTGAATGATTTGCTGTTTTTGTGTAGATTCGTTAGTTAAAGACAGTTCACGAACATCAAAACTACTAAAATCAGTACATGAAGCCTTTGAAACAAAATTATATTTTTACTGCCCACTGTTATTATATAACTTCAGCATAAATTTTTAGAATTGCTCTCATACTCTCTGCACCTTTAGACTAAATCATGGAATTGCTCACAGCAATGCTGTGGCATTTAAAGGGTTAATCACTTAAATCTGACTGTATTTCCAGGTTTATAATAAAACTCTAATGCCATACAAGGGGTATCCAAAAAGTAAGTTTCCCTAAGTTATAAAAAATTAAAAGTTGTAGATATTATATTGGGTTTCCGGGCTATAGGTATCAAGAAATAATTAGCACATTTAATATAATAATATACTTTCTATTTGCAAACAACTATGGCAGCATGTTATAAATACAACCAAGATCATTCATTATCTTTCTCAGTACAGTTGAATGTGATCACTTGTTACTCTCAAGCAATCCAACAATCAGTATTTAACCTCCCACCATGTGTTTGTAAGCATTTCTGTTATAAATACAACCAAGATCATTATCTTTCTCAGTACAGTTGAATGTGATCACTTGTTACTCTCAATCAATCCAACCATCAGTATTCAACCTCCCACCATGTGTTTGTGAGCATTTTTGGTGCTATACTCTTATCTGGTACATAAAATCTTTGATATATCCCCATGCAAAGGATTCTAGGTACAGTGGCCATCTTATTGGCTATACAATAGGCCCTCTCCTACGCACTGACCAACTAGGAAATCATTCGTTAAGAAAATCCCAAACATTATTAAGGTGATTGGCTGGAACACCGTATTTCCAGAATACGGTTTGGTCTGGCATTTGGTCTGCAAAATTTGTCCAAATAAATGTGGCCTGGTATTGTTCCATACATTTTGTATTGGTATGTCTCTTTCGTGCATTACTGAAACAGTGATTTTTTATCCCCAAACATGATTATATATATGTTTAATATTCCAAATAAATGAATTAAAAGTCAAAACTGGTGCTGTAATCAGCTGACTTCTCAGAAAACATCATCATTTGTCTTATATTCACGTTGGTGGCAAAGTTGTTGTTGTGGGCAGAGATGATTAACTTTAGTTGCATGAAATTTTGTTTTAGTTGGTAGTTTTAAGAGATGGTCCAAGAAATAGTACAGTTAAACTTTAAACATACAATATTGATATTATTACATTTTAAATTGAAATCACAACAAAATTATTAAATATTCTTCATGGATTTATTTCTTGATACCTCTAGCCCGGACACTAGATATTTTTATTTTTTTGTAATGATCTTATTTACCTAAATAATTACTATTTCAATTAAAACATTTTTGCTATCTTGTCAACAACTTTTTAATTTTAATGTAAATCTAGTATCATTGATTCTACTGTCAAATGCTTCAGCTGGTTATCCATAAAGTTTTGGCCACCAAGATAGCATTTGAGTTTGTAGAAAAAATTAGCCACTTGTAACTAGGTCAAATGAATATAGTGGATGACCAAGCCTTTTCCATCTAAATTAATCTAGAAGTTCATGTATTGCTTATGCAGCATAAGAGCAAACGTCTTGGATAAACAAAACTTCTTGACAAAAGCCCTCATCATTTATTCTTTATAGCCCAACAAACTTTAAATAGAAGTTCTTAATTATACTCTGTGTTTATCAACATAATTGTTGGCAGGTAATCAACCAAGAACATGCCTTGGAAATTGCAGAATATTGTAGCTATCACTTTTCCTGCATAACTTTTACTTTTTGAGGTGCTTGATCTCCTATTTTTGCCATATCATATTATGTCATTTAGTTTCAGGAGTTGAATACAGCACCCAGGTTTGTCACAATTCTTGAAATCAGAGCCTCTATTTCATTTTTTTTTTTTGCAGTAAGAAAACAAATAACATTGTAAGTCTTACAGCTGGCGGAAACACAAAGTGGAGTATCCATTATTGTCAGCATGCACAAGACCACAGGATGGTCACCACAGATACCAATACACCCTTTCTAAATTACTCAGTTGTAGGGTAATCTTTTGTGTTGATTCATACTGTGAGACAACAATAAGGAAACCTTCTATTTGACACCCTTTGTTTTAATGAATCTTTTACACAGTCAGCCTAAAAATTTGAAGAAACCTGAGGATAAGAAAAACCATTTTCTTTTCTTATGATTTCTGACCTAACTAGCAAAGCTTGTAATGGAAGTTACTGTGTTAATTTTATGTACTGATTTCTATTATATTTAATGAATAAAACAACACCATGTCTGCTCTTGCATTTTAGCACAGATTACCAATAACTAACATAGTACTTTAATGAAAACTGAACATTTGTGATTTCTTTCCCCTTAACAATTTAGTTAATAAAAGTTGTTTTTAACGATAAAAAATTATTCTTGCTCTTTACTGTTCTGACTTATAAAAGTACCATCCATCCCAATTTTAGTTGGAATATTTTGATGTTTTATACATTGATTACTTATGATTATTTTTTGTGCTGTGTTGTGTGAGTGTGTGTGTTCTTTGTGTGTGACTTCATTTCAAAATTTTATGATATATATCTGTTAGGACATTGTGTTTCTAACTTAGATATGTCCTTTTGTATTTGGTTTGATCAGTTATGGTGTTAAAGAGTTTACTACTTATGAACTTTAATTTTGCAAAGTATTATATAGTCATTGGGTTGAAACAATCTTTGCTGTTTCTATCATTTGTTTTGTTTAAAATATATGTTTTGAATAAAACATATTTATATTGACAGTGTTAACTTGTGTGTTCTCATCACAATATTGTATGCTGTGTTACTGCTTCAACTAATGTGGATAAACTATAATAATTTATTTGTAAAAATATGTATTATAGTCATTCAACCCATTTACTGTTTCATTATTATTTTATTTTATTTATCAGTTTAAAAGGACTATATAATTTATTATTTTATATTACACAATTTTATTAAAAAGAAAAATTAATACAAACTACATGGAGACACCAGCAATTAAGGTAGTGTGGTGCAAGATAATTTTTAGACAGACAAATGTGTTCCTCGTCCTGAATGGTCAAAGAAACTCGTGATATACTTCTGTACTCTAAAAGAAACTTGTTATTGATTACTTGGTTTTGACAAATAGAAAGCAAAATACAACTGATTGGTGTTTAGACAAACATGATTTTTTTACATCTCCTGCTTTATACATACATACATATGCATACACACATATATGTATGCATATGTTTTAAATCCAATGTATAGGGGCTACTATAACAAATAGATAAAGAAAATATGCAACATAGTACCGTTTCATAACTATAATGAGATTTCATATTGCTAAGCATCATTAATTCAGCAGTTTAGAATACACATTTGCCTATAAACTGATTTAGAAATTTAAATTAAAAGAACTCTAAATACATAATATATTTCACTGTCTATAACTTTTATGGCACTACAATTCTATGAGATTCCTAAAAATCAATTTTAATTGTTTGATTATATTTAAACAGTCAAATATATTAAGTTGAGGTGGTTTGTTCCCGAGTCTTTACAATGTTTATAGAAAGTCAGTAATAGTTTACAAGGTTGAAAATTGTGTCCCAAATCGGTGCCACATTGTGTACAGTAGTTGAGATTTAACCCACCATTGTAATTACAAGTATTACACTGTTAATTTATTTCTTTTTCATTATAATTTTTATTGTTAATTTTCAGTTCATATTTTACTATTTTTTCCACGTGTTTTGGGCTTTTCTTCAGAATTAGAAAAGTGTGTGTGTTGTATTATATTAATTTTGTTATAAAACCTTTAGTGTTGTAAAACCATTAAATATATTCCAATAAGAAAATTGCAATGTAATTTATTGTTTTAATACAAAAATCTGTTGATATTACTTTTTTGTATTTTGTTCTGTGTAACAGAAAGCCGTAAAACAATTAGTTAATTGGTATTGTATTACAACTAATTTATGTTTTGTATTGAAAGTTAATTTGTATTTTTTATTAAAATAAAAGTTTATGTTTCATAATTTACTGTCTCTTACTATTTTTTCCATCTGTTAACACCTTCACTGTGACACATGGCATGTACCAACTTTAGGACAATAGGTATCAGTGTACGTCCGCTGCAGTCAATGTTTTAATACCATTGGCTCCAGAAACAACGTGTCTATTATAACACTAGCTCTTAATCCTTCACAAACAACAAACATTGAGATTGGGCTGCAAGTAGGTCTTGTGAGTAACCGTAAACAGAGGTTTATTCAGTTGACTTTGTTTTGTTTGAATTTGTGATATTAAAGAATTATTTTATGTGTAAATACATACAAGAGTGAATATGAGTTTCTAATTTAAGCAATTATAAATCTAGTGCTATGGCTATCATGTGTTTCTAATACGTGCTTTTATAACTATCCTGTTAACACGTTCATGCTGACTGCTTATTCCATACTTTTTTATTTGCTGCCGAATTTTTTAAAAATAATGGCAAAAACCATACTCCTTTTTTTTGTTAAACATCTTAATTATAATGAAAAAAATGTATATATGTTTCATAATTTTGCACAAGAACTTTATTTTGATATGTATTTTCAATGTTTCTCCGTGTACCCCAAGGGGTACCTAAAAGTTGATTTGTCTTAAAATCTAAACATTCATGTGCCAGACGGGGTACATGATAGTATAAGGTATTTATTTTATTATTAAGTTATTCATTTCTGCACGGGATCACATTTAACAAACCACTAAGGTAGGCAAAAAATAACGCAATAAGGAATACATAGCAACGTGTACCCGATCCAGCACACAATGGCAATATATTCTATCTGAGGGTAAAAAACCATATTTTGTGAAACTACTAGGTTATTGGCTGCCTCATGTTTTTTACATGTTACTGGAAGATTTTCTCCTGAATGCTCTATGTATTCAATGTCTTCATAATGGTTCTTAATTATTTTACCAATTGTAAAAGGGTTTAATTTACGTTTTTTTATGTTGAATGATAATCTCAAAGGGTTTTTAATTTGTAATATCTCATAATAAATGCTTTTTTTAAAGTTTAGTATGATTTTGTTATTATCCTGACTGCCAAAAGGGCTGCTAGCATCTATATCTCTTTCCCCCCATTTTCATTGTTTTCTAAATTAAATCTATCCATGTAATCATGATCGGGTACAATAATAGTTTGGACAGCTCTGTGCACCTCCATATTCTCCATCTCGGCTAAGTTCACAGCTGGACCCTCCGACAAGTCGGGTCAGGCCCAGTATACAAAAGAAAATTAAATTATAAGTACACTAATAATGTACAGTAATACAAATCACAGGGGAAACCGCAGCAAAGAGCACTAGTTACTTCAAAGTTCGACCGGGGAAATAACCACTATAACCTAACCTCTCCTTGAACACCCAACTGAAACCAAGGAAAATAATTCAATTAAGAAATCCAAATAAATTCACAGTCTATCTCTTATGAAGACACAGTTTGACTGTGAAGCAAAAAGTTAATAACAACAATAAACACAAAACGAACCTAAGTTATTAAGATTACTTCAACTGTCAACATGTAAATAAATTTGTGATATTTACAACACATTTACATTGCAACGATGTCACAGATTATTTGAAAGAATTATCCATCGACATCATGATGTACAAATGACTCAGATGCTAAATGCATTACCTAACAATTAACTCTACTGACTAGAGGGCCAATGTTTTAATCCCACCAAAGGTAAAATCTTCTTACTACATAAAAACAAAAACCATATAAAAATAAGATTGTCTACTTATTAAAGTAGTTTTCTTATTTCTAAAAGAAAGAAAATTAGCCTATCTATATTTATTATAAGAAAGAAACAATACTTGTCTTTTACTTTAACAATAAATGTTTTCAGTAAGTAATAAAAGGGGTCTTAAACATGGCTTTTCTGCTGACTGATCTAGTTTTCAAAAAGGTGAAAGGATATCCTTATTGGCTGGAAAGGTAATACATGTTAATAATGAAAGCTAATGTCACTTAATTTGAAGTTTTTTTTTTTTACAAATGAACTGCCAAACCAAGTAAAAATAATTTGTGTCCTTATTGAATGAAGTAACTCAGCTAGAGATTTACCTTTTATTGGATTCTGTATTATACGGTAAGTGAAAAAAGAGAATTTAGATCATCATTTTTATTTTTGTGTTCCAGCTAAGCCTTTATAGCATTTTTAAATGTTCTCACAAAATGTTCCGCTTTTTCAATTTACAATGGCTGAAATGGTGAAGTCGTCAAATGTAAAATTCCAGCTCTAGCACTTAACACGTTGGTTGCAGCAGACGTATTACGCACATTCCCAGTGCGAGTCATTGGTCTCACTCTGTATAGAGCCACAGTGAGGGTGTTGAAGGTCTTATATATAAGTTGTGTTCCATTGTCTGACACAAAAATGTCTGATAGTCCTTCTAACAAGAGTATTTGATGAAGCGCATTTATTGTTGATTCAGTTGTAGTATTATCTTAGCAGCAAAAGGAAATTTAAAAAAGCATTAATAGCAATTAACCACATACTATTATATACTTATAAGCACATATTAGAACAGTCCAGCAAAATTTACATGAACTCTTCCTTCCAATGGCTTTTTTGGAGAAGACCAGTCCTTGAATTCTTGTTTTCTTGGTTTTGGTTTTACTTGTTGACATGAGTACATACCACGTCTGAAACCACTGACAATGCTTTTTTGCCATTTGCTTCATAAGAATAATGAATTCCTACCGGAGTGTGGTAGGAAGTAATTGAAAACAGGTGATTTAAGCTTTGATGGCATCACAACACATGAATGCTTGCATTGACATATAAGTATGCCACAGAGTACAATAAGAAATATGGTAAAACATAATTGCTTGGAGAAGAATCTGGCCACCCATGCACCACATAGAAAAGAACATCTCGAAAGATGGAATTCTTGTTTGTTTCTTTAGCTGCCCTTATAACTCATCAGAAAGGTACATTATCAATTAGATTTTCTATAATCCAATTACAACACTTCTAAGTTGTCTAATATCAAATCAGGGCCACAAGGAAGAAAAGATACAGGATCAAATTTTGGTGTTTGTTGTTTGATCTGTAACTGATGGAAAACCGATAGCTCAATAAGGTGATTACCCATTTCTGGTCTGGATTATAAACAGATATTTGCTTATTAGGATGAAAAGAAAACATTAATGGGTTATGATTCATGATTAATTAAAAAGATTGATGAAACTTCAAGACCTCAAAAATTATAAACAGGTTCCTTTTCAATCTGACTATACCCTTTCTCAGCATTGGTAAGTCTTAGAAGCAAATGCTACAAGACACTCTGAAACATCACAATATCTTAATTGTGTGCGAAGCACCTAATCCATGGCAGGAAAATCTCTGTTATAAGTCACAAGTCTTTCTGCATTAACTATTAATGCAGAGTAATTCTTAAGTAATCATAACCCAGAAATCACCATACAAGTAAACTTTACCATTAGGTTTTGAAACAATAACTACATGAGCTGCTCACTGACTGAACTTAAATGGCTTGATTATGCCTAAATCCAAGTCTATCAATTTCGGCCCTGACAGGTTGGGAAAAAGAATGGGGCAATGGCTGGAAGAATTTTTGCCAGGTTTTTATTTCTCAGATATAAGGAAGCCTTAAACGATGAACATGTACCCAAACTGAGCTCAAATATAAACACAGATTCCTCTGATATCTTATCAAATTTGTACTAATCTTTGAATCAATATTGGATTTTGACAATAATTAAACACTATCAACATCACAAAGAGAGCTGAAATAGTAATTATTAAAAGTCTGAAACCACGGTATCGACACCTTTGGAGGAATATGTTACAACTGTCTGCATTCAGATTTCAGAATTTTATCAGCCAAAAACTAATCTCTTTTTTAGACAAGAACTTAGGGAAGTATTGGTGGTTTACCTCATTAGTATCAGGACCAAACAATCATTGATCATGAGACACCTAAATCTAGTGTCATTTTAATATAGCCTTACCATTCAACACACGTAAAATTACCTTGAAAATATTGGGAGTTTAATTCTGTAAAAAATTGCGAGAGAGAATAGACTTCTTTAACTAATTTTACTTCATGTTTTGACTAAGAACAACAGACTTTTGGCATGACCCAATTTCCCAAGAATCGATGATTCAATTATTATAAGTTGCTTTGTAAAACCAACAGTTTCTTCCCTGATGAGCAAAAAAACAAGAGGTACATAATTTGTGAAAATAGGGATATCTACTTCTCTAAAACTTGAGTCTGTCTTTGACTTGATTTGACAAAACATTTGGCTTACCAGATATATGGCGTAATGAAGAGCAAGTTTCTGTATTTGAAGATCTCGATAAAGATCAGTAAGTTTTTTGATTATCGAAATATATTAGTAAAACTCTGTATATAGAATTATCTGTATATTCCTTAATCTGTATAGCAGCTTGAGTAGTTTCAAATGTAAATATAATTTTAACAACCATTTAATGTGGGATTGATCATCTGCAATGTGGACAAAATCATGAGGCGTGTAAAGGAGTCATCTCTAATATAATCATAAAAAAATGATTGGTCACAACTTGATCTCATACATTTAAAATTACAAGAACGAGTAATTACACATAGATTTTTGATCCATTCTGAATATGATTGTCCTGATTTCATGATAGTTTTAAGAAATTTGTATGGAGATGCTAACATGTTTTTTTTAATACAAAGTACTCTGAAAGTTTATCAATAATATCCTATAAGATTTATTTCTTAGATCAGTACAACCAAATAGTTTTAATGTAACAAGATAAATGAGTCTGAACTCACCTATGACAGAAAAATTCATGTTTCTTTTATTCTAAATACGCATTGTTTTTAAATGTTCAAGGCGTAAACATTTGATGAGTATGAGCCAAAAATTGGAAACATTTCAAAAACATGTTATTTCTGTTGCTTGTTTTTCATTTAAAAGTGTTTAAATTATTTTGTTTTTATTGTACAAACACTTTTTTCAAATACTGTAGAAGTTCTTGATCCATATCCTCGTTGCCACTTAAAAATTAAAGGAATAAAAGTTTGCAAAGAAAATATCAGTTTAATGAACAACATAAAATATAAACATTGAAAACATAGTAAAGAATTCAACTGCCAAATAAAATACTAAAGTAAATATCAGCTTTTCTATACTGATCTGAAATCAATGCTTTTTTTAAATCTCATTTAAGCCTTAGCGTCAGCTATGCCGGCTTCGAAGTGCACTGGTTTTTATTTTCAAAGTACAAAGTACATGATTGTACCTCCCCGGGATTTGAACCCATGATCTCTCGGTTAGAGAGCCAAGACTATAACCATTAGTCTAAGGAGGAGAACTGAACAGTTGCCTTAAAACATAAAGATATGTACGGTTTGGTTTTAAAAGAAATGGGAAAATTACGGAAAAACAGTAAACTGCAAAATAAAGCTACGAGTCTTATAGTTATGCAAACATACTCACAACAGTACAAGGAGCTCTATAAGTGATCTACTACCTAACAATTTGACACCTATATCATCTGTCTCTATTCAAACTGAATCCAACCTACCGAAATCTA
Organism: Homalodisca vitripennis; assembly: GCF_021130785.1. NCBI lineage: Eukaryota > Metazoa > Arthropoda > Insecta > Hemiptera > Cicadellidae > Homalodisca > Homalodisca vitripennis. The sequence continues at coordinate 169,675,099 of NC_060210.1, read as the reverse complement.
AGAGCAGCCTAAACACATCATCCAGCAAACAAGATGCAGCCGTAGTCACACCTATCAAGTTAGAACTAAATTTTCAATTACAGGCCCTCACAGAAAAATGTATTTCATTGGAATGTCTCTGATAGAGGAAATATCGTACCTTAGAACTTAAAATAAATAAGAACATAAAGAATAAACAGCGAAACATCCGTTAGAAAAGACTTTCACACCCCAATTTTAAAGCAGCAGCTGAAAAAAATCAAATAGAGAAATTTTAAATCTTTTAAAATCAATTGAACCTGTCCTAAATGAAATAAATAAATTACAGCAAGAATCGGAAAATCAAACGGAATTGTCTTCACTGCTGCCACCTCTTGTAAATTTGATCATTATGAAACTCATGGAAGTATGCCAAAACAAGCACATTTCTTACTAATAAGAACATTGAAGGAAATGTTCCACATTAATTTTAATTATTTTAATCTATTTAGATTCTCTGTTCTATCTCATGATCTCTTTAGAAAATGACAAAAAAAATCTAAACAAAATTGGAAAACATAAATCTTTTGAAGTTAAAATAAAACTGCAGCAAAACATACTAATTTAAAACCTAAAAATTAAAAATATAAAGTTGGTGATTTTATAAGATATTTTTGGAAAACTATTTAATAAAATGAAGGTCACATGTAGATGCCTGTTCATATGTTAGGTTAGGGGCAAGATTTAATAAACTAACTAAAGACGAGCAAGAATCTAGGAACTTATTAGTTGACATAAGAATTAGCAGTTTTAACAGTGAAATTGTAAGGATAAACAACATAAAACTACTCTCTTTACATTTGCTTCCTTCTAATTATTACTTCCAATATGGGCTATTTTAATAAAAAAAGGCAAGGATAGCATTGCTATTATGAATGTTGGATTTATCCCCAGTTCTATTCGGATATTGCTATTTTGGTGACAAACATATTAAATAAATTAAAAAACACTTCAGGTAAAACATTTTCTAGGACATTAGATGAAGACTGAGTAAATATCCTGGACGCAGATATTTGTGCTGTGATTGACCAGCTTGAGAATAATCTTTCTGTAAGTTTTTGGCACACTTTATCTGCGAACATTACTCACCATAGACAAATGTCAGCTGGGGTGGCAGTGATGTTCATTGTTTTAGGATACTTCAAAATCAGACTATGTTAATACCAAACTGACATAATTGCAGAGAGTGGAAAATGGTGCATCAGAGTATAGTCTAGTTACCAAAAAGACTACTTTGGGAAACAACAAAAGAAGATTGTAACAACACCTTTTAACAGCTTATCCCAGATGTCAAGAGAAAATGACTTAAAACCTTAATATTCTCACCTGTGTGGGCTGTAAAAGAGATTTAATACAGCCTATTTACACACATAAATTTTGTTTTGTTTAATCAGGATAAAACATGTGTCCTTGAAAGAGGCAGACAAACTAGCAAAAGAAGTTGATACATATTGCAGTGAGTGCCCTGAAGAACCACACATGTGCATAGACTGCTTCAGTAGCAAACACAAGAAGCCTAAATTTACGAGTACTCATTGTGAGCTTAAACTGTTAATTCAACTAGAATGTTTTCCAAACTTGTAATTTAACAGTTATTTGATTTTTAATCTAACTATTTATATAACGTAAAAGTATTAATTTGTATATATTAACAGTAAAAAGTTTTTAATGCAATTTCTATTTTATTTCCCTTAAATATATTATAATTAGACCTACAAATTATAATGAGAATCAAAAAATATATTTCCTTTATAGAAATAAAATGTTATTATTAAATTTGTTAAAAACAGTATCTTCCTTGTGTGCAGAACAAGTAACCAGTTACTCATTCAATGGTGTCCAATTCTACTCCTGCCATGCCACATTTTCAACAGAGATGTAGTACTTCCTGCTAACTAACCTAGAGCGCTCCAGGGTAGTCGGCTGCTTAGAAATAATTTGCAGAATTTTTGCAACGCAATGAGTAACCCGTTACTCATGACGCACACACATTATATTTATGCACGAGTAACCGGTTACTCGTTCCGTACCCAGGCCCAGGTAATCTGGTAATGTTTGTTTATGGTATTACGACAACGCAGTAAACTTGTTAAAGAAAAACATTCAATGAATTTTTGAATGCTCCATTGCATGAGCTGAAATTCATTATGTTATGTATATATTTTAATATTTGTATCAGTACCATTTTTAATCATCCTTATAATATGCAATGGAAGTATTGTCTGATCAGTATAGTCTTTTGAACAGCTTTTACACAATTGGTAAATGACGTTGCTGCATTCACAAATCATTTTACTCCCATTATTTGATTTCCTTTTGTTATGCTACAAGAGAAATTATTGGACTTGATTAGTAAATTACAAGTTTTGCAGCGAGGTTTACAATAACGTTCATAGTCAGAAGGTTTATTTCTCAATTAACCTAATAGGTAGATTTTTATCTATTGTAATTATGCCATATCAAGTTATAAATATGTTATAAGAAGTAAATGCAAAAAAAATTAAACAGAAAATTTCAGTTAAAATTAGCATATTTATTGATAAAAATCTAAAAATAACAATTTACTATACTGTGAATTTGATCTAAATTCAAATTCTTGGTACAAACTAATAAATTATATAAACGACTAGTTATTAAAGCATTTCCTTATCTAAGGTTTCACAGATAAGTTCTATCATCTTACATTATCATCTAGGCAGACAAGGGATATATTTGGTTATGGATCTGTAGGACACACAGAACAGATGAGCAGGAGCAGGTCGACAGCTAAACAAAGGACACTCCCTCCCCCCTGCCATGGAGTGAAGGTCGTCTATAAATACTTCCTTATCAACTATGATAGGCAAGGGACATGCACCTGCCATTTCGAAGGTCTTTTGTGAACTAATAAAAACTCTAAGAGAAACAATGTGTAATATTGGATACACTTGAGTTTAGGTTTTGTCAAAGTCTACCATTCTGATATACCCATCTACGGTGGCAAGGATTAAAAATAATTATTACAAATTAGGTTATAAAGTAATAACATTATGTTCATAACTAAACCTCTATTTGTGTTCTATTGTGTGTTGTTTTGTGTTTTATTGTGGATTCTTGCAATGTGTCTTTTCAAGTACCTTGCCAAAGAAAATGTGCGGTCACACTGTTCGCAATGAAATAATTGTGACTGAGAATGAGTATTCAAGTGTAAAGACAATGTATCAGCTCTATTGAAAGATTTATCACACAATGTACAAGCAAATAGACGCTCTCCATGAACAACCATATGCCTTTTTAAAAGATTTTTTGTAGAAAATAATTCATCACACACTGTGCACATGTGATGTTTTTCACTGTGAGAAGACTTATGTATGTATAATGATTGCTTCGTTTTCAAAATTTTCCCACAGATCTCACATATAAAAGCAGTTTTTAACTCACCTGATACTTCGGTAACATGTGAAATTTTATGCTTTCTTAGCACATCATATGTCCTAAATTTTTTTGAACATACATCACATTTTGCACGTAACACAGAATCATCATCATGAGTCTTTAAATGGTGTTCCAATGCTTGCTGTTGCTTGAATGTTCCATGGCATAATTCACAACGGTACATTCTCTCTGTTTTATGTGTGTTTAAATGATCTTGTAAACTTCTATTTGTACTTGCCACAAAATTACAAACATTACAAACAAATCTTAAACTGTGCCTCACCTTATGTACCTTTAGAGATTTTTTTGACACACTTTTCATACCACATATTTCACATTCATACATTTTAACTTTGTGTTTCAAGTGTTTATGCATGTATAATCTAATTTTTGTAACAAATAATTTACCACAAATGCCACACATTTCCTCAGGAATCATGTTTTTATGGTCTACTTTGTCGTGATGCAAAAGACTACTATATTTAGTAAAAACTGTACCACATATATCACACTTGTACTTTTTGCTGTAAAAATTAAAATATTTTTTCCTAAAATTTAATTTGCTTAAGACTTTCTGAGCTGCTTCCTCATTTTGAATTTTCAACTCTTTTTCACTCTTATTTGTTGGGTCATCATGAGTACTAATATAGTCGTCTTTATGTAATGTAGGATTCGAGTCACTCAGTGGTTTGTTGCTTTGTAAACACTCGTGTTGAGCGTCTTCTAATTTTTGAAATAAGGAATCATGTTCTAAGAGGCTATCAACAAAACTGAAGTCTGAAGATGTTTCTGGTAAATCAAGGCATGTACTGGCGCTATTTTGAGAATTTTTTTCAAGAATCTGTAACAAAAAAAATCATATAGTTATGATATATTCTTAATCAATTAAAAAATTAAATATTAAGAACATAAGTGTTTTTAATTTTTAAATCAATTAATTGACTATACTTTTCTCATGTTTTATAACTGACACACTCCTCATGGAATCTTTAACATATTTACAGGATTTAAAATTTTTGTTAAAGCTTGTAATTTTTTTAACACATTGTTCAGATTTGCCTTTGTCAAGATATATCTAGAAATTGGTATTTAGGTATGAGATATTTACATCTTTCTTTTGAGAAAATCTGGCTCTACCTATCTTTTATTTTATTCTCAAACATTACAACATTTTTAGACATGTTGATAGTAAAGTTATGTTTATACAAACAACTGTTCAGATATCCTTATTTAGCAATTGACTTTAATAAGAATAAATTATTGCAAATTTGCATGAATTGAAATATCAATAGTTTAAATACGGCTAATCAAATGTAATTATTTCACTCTGCATGGGACATAGATAGCATTCACAAAAGTTTTTGTAGATTCAAAAACACATAACTAAATATTTATCTAAATTTCACCTGTGAAATAATATTATAATTTAAAAATAAAAGTACGAAGTTTATCCAAAAAGTGTCCAGCCTCCCTTTGCTGTCCTATTATTATATAACTGACCATCTCAGACCAGTTATAGGAATTGAGAGAGGATCCTTCCACAAACATCACCAGACATTCTCTGCACTCCACCAGTCAGTAAGCCATAGCATTCTGTTCTGTATATTATAACATGTGCTTATGTCGCATTTTATAATAACTGAATGTATTGAGCAAAGAATTTGCATTAAGCTTTGTCTGAAAAAGTATTGTTCTGCTTCAGAGACAATCTCTATGATACAGCTTTTGATGGTGAGTCTACGAGTGACAATCAGATACAATTTAGTTGTTTAGGTGAGTAAAAGACTACTGTACAGCTATTCAGTGGAGATTGAGGTGCAATCTAGCAAGATTACAATTTCCAGAAACTCTGCAAACATTGAGAATGAGATTACTTTTTACAGTACAGTTACTTTTGTTTTGTTAGTGACCTGCAGACTACAAGATTTGGCCTTCAACTGCATGGTGAGCCAAATTGAAACAATAGCAAACCCAATATCCTACTTGTTGCTTTATAACATAAATTCATTTGTCATGTATGTAGAACATAGGTATTTTAAACAATTATTGGAATTTTAGGATTATAAGGATTTTAAATAGAAGCTTCAATATAAACTTATTTCTCTTACCCCATCTGAAAGTGACTGAATTCCTCCAGCAGCACACTGAAGTAATAATGTATTTGCATTATCACACAGCTCCTTAAATTTAACCCAGTTTTCAAGTTGTTCCTTACACCGATGGCAAATCTTGTTAGGTAGATCATCTCTGGGAGTAACCTAAAACATTTGAATTTAAAAAAGTTTGTTCACTTTTAACAATTTAGGATAATGCCTCATTAAGAACAATGCTTTCATTTCTCTAAATTTCTTTGTATCCTTCACATTTTTTAATTCCATGTAAATAGTGTCTACTTCATTGACACCAACTGCAAATTTAGGCTTGGTTACCATTTTACGTAGTTAACTTTAGTTAAAAAAAGTATTTAGTAGAATTTAGGAACTAAAAGTGGATTTGTGGGTTTTTAAATCACTGCAAACCTTCCAAAAACTGTATCTTCTATGTGTTTTAATCGAAGGGAAAATGCTGAGTGTATGAGTTAATGTTGGGTGAGAGTTCAAGCCAAATATGACTATGAAAAAGGCCCATATCTGTCTTTAGGAAGCTAAGATAACATTGTTAGTTGCATGTCTGAGGACTGCGCTCTCCTGCTCAAGCTCAGTAACAAAACGGCACTTTATTGTCAATGTAAGTTTTATGAAGATTAATAGTTTTCAATGTATTGCATTCCTTTTGTTTACAATCATTTGTACAATATTTCAGTCTGAAGACATAGAATTAAGATATTAATGAATTACGAATAAGAACAACAGTCAGCAAAGAGACTATGAATTTAAGTTGGATAAATTTAAAAGCAGAAACTCATTTGGAGATAACTTCAACATATAAATAAACTTGAAAGATTGTTACCCTTTAAACGTGATAGCTTGATATTTCAACTGCCATATTTGTATACACAGCCAAATTTAATGTTACTTGCAGTAACATGATGGTGGTTAACAACTTTCAACACTTAATGGAATATCGACCACCTTAAAAGTAGCTACTGTTTGTGCACACAGACAAATTTTTTTTAATGACCAAATAAATATAATATTCATCATGTATACACCAAGATGAAATAAAGAAAATAATTAAGAATATTATTTTATACTAACTCTGTTTGGTATGGAGTGGTTGATGTTTCAACCAGAAAGCATTAGACAAAGTATCAACTGTAGCTGTGTTCTGATCTTAAGAGTCACTGATGTAGAATGTTTACACTTATGTTCTCAGTACTATGTATAATTTTTAGAAGTGAAATATAATAATTTTGTAGCCTGAATATATTGATGGGTATAATAATTAAATATCATTTGACAATTTCAATATAAAAAGCTGGGTCCCTTTATCTTACTCTACACGATTATTGTAAGTCTATAGTATGGATGGACAAATTAAATATTCACATATTGAGGAATTTTCTCCATTTTTCAATTTTTCATGGGTGTTCTTCAGGGTAGGGTACGATAAGCAGACCCAGTTTTTATATCAAAAAAGTAATCATCGATACCTAATATTCGCATCTCAAATCCTAGACTATCAATCGATATAAAAGTATCTATATAGTCCTCAATAACAATCATATGTTTTTAAATTAAAATATGGATTTAATATTTACAGTGATGAAACAAATTATTATTAGCAAAATTAGGAAAACAGAAGACGACCATATTTGCTCCTCTCACAGTTACAGTTGTTTCTTTCCCACAAATTTCACATAATGGATTTTTCGGTACGAGTCCAACATGTTGAAGCCACGTATAACATGTCTTATCATCTTCCAAAGCAATTTCGTGTAGTTTTCTAAAATGGACTGTCATTTTTAATAATCAAATGTTACTTTTATATGTAAAATTTAAATATTACCCAACGTGTATTATTTGAAAGTGTTTACAGCTGTTGATATAGATTATTTGTTCAAAATAATTAATCAGTATCGATTGATTATATCGGTGGTTATGATTAAGTAATATCGTTTGCCAATTTGTATATAAAAAACCAGGTCCGCTTATCGTACCCTACCCCTTCTTCATTTTATTTAATTAATATAGCTATCCTATTTCCTCATTTAAAAAATCAACAAAATGTTTGAAGTGAGACTGTAAACATTTACGGAATTAGTATACAAATGTTAGTATGAATGTTGTGACTAAAGTAGTTTAGTTTAGCCACTAAAAGTATTGGAACATTGGAGAAATTCAAGTCGTTAACCAATGTGAAACTGATAAAAGTAATAAACTGATAAACTAACCTCAATGTCAACACAAGCTTTTATTCTTGAAGTCATAGAGACTAATGAAGAATCGGCTGTTGTGCTGTCAGCAAATATTAGATATAAGGATGTATTCTGACTTAAACATAATCGACACATGTTTTTCAGATCTAACAAGGAATTAATTAAAGTTTCAGGAGCCATTTATGTCCAGCACGATAATGGCAATAGAAAACGTATTCCACTGTTGATATCTGAAAACTAAACTATGAAACTGACACTTATCAGTAAATTGAGTACTGACACTGACACTCACAGAAGAAGGTACTGACTACAATTTTACAAACAGTATTGCAGGAGCAATGCAACAAAAAAAGGCAATGCTTGGCAAAGAGAACTCTAGACTGAGTGGTGAAACATGAAACACATGGCTCTCAGACATGTGTCGTTCGGTCATGGCCCGTTCAATTCGTACGTCAGTTAGGTGAACGAGTGATCCGAGTTAGTGATGGGAGAATCTAATACAGAATCGAAGAATATTCGAATACAGGCCGTGTATTCACATATCGGAATACCTCAAAATAAATTCCAATACTTTTGAAACGAGTATTCGTATATATATATATATATATATATATATATATATATATATATTTTTTTTTTTTTTTTTTTTTTTTTTTTTTTTTTTTTTCTAAAGTCCATAAATCTTGGGTATGGCATGTTTGTAAAAGGCACAGAAAGGAAAAGAGTTTTCCAACCTTTTTGGCAGGTCAATTCCAAATAACCAAGAACAATAGATTTCGGGAAGGAAGTATGTCGTCTAGACCTGTCTGTTAGAAATAAGCCTACTAAACGCATATAAAGTATTCGAAATACAAGGGTACTTTTGAATACACCATATTCGACTCTTTCAAGTATTTGATTTTCCCATCACTAATCCAGAGTGGAATGCATGGAAAACATTTTAGGAGCGAACCAGGAACTTAAGAACATCAATATTACAGGCTGTTGTGACACTAAATTTTTCCCTTTCTAACAGATGCACGTGTATTGTTTCGATTTATTTGGTATTTATTTTCATCTGTCCTTCTAACATAGCCAAGAGATTCCAGTATATCAAACAGATTTATATATATATATATATATATATATATATATATATATATATATATATATATATATATATATATATATATATATAAAGCTATTTTATGGTCTGCGACGTGTGTGCTGACAATCTTGAACTTAGTCAATTCCTCCCCATGGGCGACTATATGTATAAACGAAAATTATACTTTTAATTTTTTATTTGTATTCAGTAATGTCGCGCGCGCGCGCGCGTGTGTGTGTGTGTGTGTGTTCATTTATTCACATTATGAGTAATTTTATTTATTTTGACGGCGTTTTCAGTTTTTAACGATTTGGTAGTGTTATTTGAAAATGGGATAACGCACCATCAAAAAGTTATAGTCAAAATAGAAAGAAAGTCGTACTTACGAAGAAAATGTCTGTAATCATATTTATTTTCATTTCAAAAAATAAAATCTTTTCTTTTGTTGATAAACTGTATATTTTTTGTCCTTGAGACACATTTTGCACTTATTTTAGATTTTGACCCCAGCGCCTCGTCATGAATTCATGAACAGAGTAAAACTTGTTGGACACTAATATGAAGAGATTCGGTGAGAGTGTCACCATGAGTATTATAATTACTGTTGTCGAGCGTCCCTACTTTGGTATTATTTATATAATACAAATGTTTAATATACTGTAATGACTTAGCTTATCTACAACAATAGAACAAACAATGCAATGAATGTCTCATTATAATAGCTTGATAACTTGTTAAGATAAATATTGCAACCAACTCTTATGAGATAGTGGACATTAAGTATATTTATGACGAAATATTTATAGCCACGCTTTGGATAGGAACATTGACTTTACTGATTCATACAATCAAAAGTACTAGTAAGTCACAAATGCGCTATCAAGCCACTACAACGGGAGTGCCTCTTTTGTAAACGGACGCGTGATAGAATTGTGATGAGCTCGAGTTATAATTATCGTTGTAGAAGCTTGATAGTTTAAATCGCTTCCAATTGATCAGGCTCCGATTAGTATGTTTGAGTTCTTTAGGATTAGGCTTTATACAATAACCAACGAAATGGTTATCTGCTAATTACTATTATTGAGCTTTAATTAACAGCGTAGTTTTTAGACTTGTTGAGCTGATCTTTTGTGGTCTGTTGATTTTTTTGTTATATGTCCCTTTTATTATTTCGGGGAGGGATACATCCTGATGTCCCAGCTGACTACACAAATGAGTATAGTGTAATAATTAGATGTAGTTAAATTAATGTAACAATCACGCTCGGTAGTAAGGACGAGCCATGCATTCCTCCCCTATCCGATTGGTGAAAATTGGTCTTACCTTGCTTTACTTTCCTTTCGCCCATGCACGTCTTATTTCTTTCTTAGGTATGTCTAGTATAAAATAATGCAGTTAGCAATTGTTATGTATTCTTCAAAATTTTGCTTAGACATGCCCTTAAGCCATCTGCATCTCGTAAACTAATCACACTCTAGTTGTACACTATTATTCCCATTGGCTGGTCTCTAAACTGCCAAAGATCTTAGTTAATTATTTTAAGAAAGAAAATTATTAATACTTAAATGTTGTTTTGTCCTTTATGTTATTTATAATATGCATACGGATCATTCTGGACTTTTTCTGGGAGGAATTCCGTAATGCAATTAGCATTATAAGGTAAAGAAAGTTCATACTTCATACAGAAAGCATCGTAAATCGAAGTGAGTTTTAAGCTGCGGTTGAAAGGAAGATACAGAAACGTATTTGTACTCTATTGTCCTCATTTAAAAATCAAAAACTAAAAAATAAACAAAATTATTTCAGATGCTCTGAACATAATGTATATCTGGAACATGCTCACGAATAAAATTAATAAAGCCTTTTATCTGTATTTTTGTATTCATTATCCAATCATGATCACAGATTAAATAGACTTTCGACATACCACCATTTATGTTGACTGTCAAGGCCAGCTGTGAGATACATGTCATGTCACAGTAGTGGTGTGGTGTGACGTTCGGATCAACTGATGGATTTAGCTGTCACTTCCGCGACGCATTCAATTGACCCGGTCAGTGCATAGTGAGCCTGCTTGCTAGAACGTGTATACTGGTCATAGTGTAGACCAAACGAAATGAAGGACTGAACGGAATGACCGAATGAAATAAAAGATCTGCTTGCAAACAAGTGAACGAATAGAGGAAGTAACAGTATATCGTACAGCGAATTTATAGATGCATATGGCAATAAATGTATTGTTTCTGGAATTTAGTAAATGTAAAAACCCATCAAACTGAAAAAAATGGAAAGGCAGTCGCGGGACTGACCAATACAAGTAACTACTTTTTACAAAGGGTTGAAAAAGTACGTTTGCTAATTAATAAATGGTTATTTTCTATATTTTAAAAGAATATGAGACACCCGATTCTTTAACATAAGAAGACTTGTATTTTCTACAAATTTTCTTCATATTTTGTAATACTTGTTACATTTATACATTACAATGATCACTGATTTCTAAATATTGAGGTATTAAATATTTATACAATTTCAATAATATCGTTTGTATTAGTTTCTATAATTTAGTTAGTATCATGTTCACTACAATCTAGTATTTCCGAAGTAATGCTCATTTTCATTGTCATTAAATTCTAAAAATGAAATTATAGTTTTTATAATAACTGAAATAAGAAATAAAAAATCTGGAATAAAATATTACAAATGATCTTGTAAACACAGATTCTATTGCTGTTCTATGTCTCTTGTACTTCTGTTTTTATAGTTTGACATTGTTAAATTTATTTATCTTTTAAAATTTTATTAATGGTATTACGTTTTTTCAGCAAAATTGTATTAAAATATGTTTTTAAGTAATTTATTTTTGACGTGACAACGTCTTAAATTAGGTTGCTGCTCGGAGTCACTCATGATAAAGTGTAACGCCCGGTAACGTTACGATGCCCGTCCAGTGGGTCCGCCGCACGGATCCGCACGGGATAAAGCAGATAACTGTGGGTCCGCCGCACGGGATAAAGCAGATAACTATGTTTATTCGTGAAAAGTGGAGTGCCTAGATTCGTCATTTACAACAACTACAACAATAAAGTAAATAATTGTACACTGATATTTCATTATCGTAAACTATGATTGATTGATTAATTGTTTAGATTGACACAAAAGTTGAGAAACTGAGTTTATAGGTTATGTCATACTATTGACAAATGTTGATAGTGTTAAGTAAATTATTAGTTTAAATCACTCTGCAATCAATCGTAATTCAGTCGATTGAGAAGAAACAGCGCGTATTGCTAGTCCAAACATTTAAAATAACAAATTATAACCTCTAAACCTGTCATAACAGTGCGACCAAACAAACGAACTAAACCGACCAATCACCACGCGCGGAGTAAATTTAACTGTGTTTAGCAAGAATTTCAAATTCCAATTTTAGTAAATGTTTTATTCAACTTTACCATTTACAATAACAAATTTTAATTAATTTCAAATTATATACAATGTTTTAGTAAACAAAATATATTTCTATAGTTAAAATTTGGGCAAATCTTAAGAACAGCGACTACCGCTCCGATCGCCGTAATATTTTTTGCATTCTAACACAGGTTAACGTAATTTCACCGAAAAAAATAGTCCCGATTATCGCCGAAGCCGTTTTACTCCCTCCCCACCAAAAATATTTTTGGAAAAAATAAAATTAATAAAACCTGACTGACAGTTGCATTTATTCGTTTTTGGTGTTAAAATTAGTGCAGGGCACGTCATTTCACCGAAAAAAGTAGTCCCGATTATCGCCGTAGCCGTTTACTCCCCCCCCCCAAAAAAATTTTTGGAAAAAACAAAATTTGAAAAAAATTAACCTGACTGACAATGCATTTATTCGTTTTTTTGGTGTTTATTAGTTCGTAGGGCAGTAGTCCATGTACTAATTCTAGTATAAACTCGTCTTATCTATCAGTCATAAACGCGCGCCGCTTATCTTTTGCCTGTAATGAAACCTGCGTTAGTTCTGTCTGAAGTTTTGTGTGTGTAAGCAGTCATGGCGTGATCTGGGCTTGGACTTTGCAAGCTCGAGTTAATTTTTTTCGATTCTAAAAGAGCAAGCAGCGCAAAGCGCTGCGCAGCGGGCAAGCATCGCGTGATCTGAGTTTGAATAGGGAAGCTAGGGTCTTTTTTAGCGTGTGACAAGAACCATCGCACGCCATTTCAATAACTTCACTAATTATTCCTTGTCCATGTGGGTTTGTTTGTTTACGTCTCTGGCGGTCTATCGAAGCCGTCCTACAGGTCACGTGATCCGCCCGGCCAATCGGAAACTTTCCTGTTTGTCACGTGACTACTGTCAACTCATCAAAACGACCATGGTCGGCCATTGTTTATAGTTTGATAGTCGAAAAATCTTGTTATTTAAGTGTTTTGTATTGCCAACATTGTACTGCCGAAAAACTGGTTTTTATATAATTAGCGATAATCACAATTTTTTTCGGTGAAATTACGTTAACTGTGTTAGTATGCAAAAAAATTACGGCGATTAGAGCGGTAGTCGCTGATCTTAAATATTTACCAAAATTTGTGCAATTCTTATTTTCATTCAATTCCTTGTTTCCTATTGTGCAATTTAATAATATTCATATCAATAAATATTCTACCGAGAAAAAAGACGTTGTCACGCAAAAATCTTCGCCCGTAAAACCGACTTTACAGGCAACCATAATTTTTTTTTGCAATATATTTTAATTCTTTTTTAAATCTCGTCAAGACTACACTAATATTAGATTGGAAAAAGGAAATTAATATTTACCGTGCTGAAAGTAAAGTACTGCTAGAAAACTCAGTCAATTGTTTGAAGTAACTACTACTTCTCGGGCTATGGATATATTATTTTGCACGGGGAAAACTTTTGTTTCCCGTCGTAGAACGTCATGCTTGCTGTCTCTGTTACTGTATGCGCAAGCACAAGCACACTAGCACAGCCCGTTATAAGAACTATTCACCTGTGTTGGTCAGTCTCTCGACTGCTTTTCCATTTTATTTCCCTGGATACGGGTTTCTAAATGAGTAATTCTTAATTTCTTAAATTATACTTTTTAACAATTCTTAAAAATAATATATCTGATTTAAAAGAAAATATCAAATATATTCAGTTGGCGGGAAAAATTGAATGAATCTACCTGAAGTATCTAATCTAACGAAGTGTCTACCTGAACGGATCTTTCAAAACACTGACACTCTTAATACGGAATAGTTCTCTCTTAGTTGTGTTGGTTCTTTAGCTTTGTTATCGTGGGTTTTATTAGCGTTTATCAATTTCCATCTTTATTGTTTAGGTTAGTTTTATTTGTTGTTAGAATCAAGATATGTAATTCTAAAATATTGACAAAAGAATTTTTTTAAACCAAGACGACTGCTGAAGGAAAATTATTTATCTATGATTTTACTGTAAATATTTTTACCTTAACCAAAGAGCAAAAACATGAAGAATCTGTTGATAATATGTGTTGTTATTTTTCTACCAACACAAATTCGAATGCTTAGTACACTTTTACAGTCATGTAAAGATGAAAACAACAACTCAGTTAGTTGGTAAGATAACATTATATTGTTATTAGGCCTATTGAAACAGCATTGTGTTAGGTTAGGTACCTTTTGCTTAGGACAGGTCTAGTTTTAACAACGTTTTTTCAACTATATATCGTGTAACATACCTGTACATGGTGTTAGGGGATGAGTAACAATATTTGTTGTTTATGATTTGAAATGGAAATATCATTTTGTTCTATTTGTGTACTGTAAAACTGATTATGGTACAGGTATTCAGGCTACAGTATAGTCTTTCTTCATCTGTTTTTATATGTAAAAATGTAAGAACTTAGTTATGAATATAAAGCATTTTAGCTATATGTATTTAATAAATGTAATAAACGGCTGCAGTGTGATAAGCGTCCAACATTTGAATAACTGATAATATTGAATCACAATTAGCCTAGAACAATTTAAATGCTGTCAGACATGTTTACCCTGTTAAGTATTTTGTAAATACTAGGCTATGCTGCACAAACTTAATATAAACAAAGTTGTATTATTTTTTATCTAAAATGCGTATATTTCTTTGATATATGAAAAATATAGCTTCACTGTAATACAACCTTAAAAGTCCATAATGTAATTCAGTTTGACATTATTGTTCCAAATTAATTCAAACAATGTTAAATAATTTCTATAGTATTTGAGTCATGGCTGCTATAGACGAAAAGTACTGTTGTTTGTCAATAACCTAGTACAAAATAACGTGTTGATGTGTTACATTTCAGTAACATGTTACTGTTTTAAAATTTAAGCATACAAAAGTTTTAACTAACTGGTTACAATGTAACATAGACTGATAAACTAATAAAATTATAAATGGTTTAATTCAAATTTTCAATATACAACACAATTATTAAGTATTACAAAGTACTTATCTACTATTTGTTATTAGGCTATACATACATACGTTTTTATAAGTATAATAAATTGAAGATAATCTTAACAAGCGCTCACGTGATCTGAGCTTGAATTTGGGTACCATCTAGAGGCATGTTTCTCTTAATCACCAGAATAGCAGGGTTGCAAAGGCTTCTCTGACATCAGATCACATTGCGCGATATACGTCATGATTTGAGGTAGGGAAAATATCAATCAGAAATGCCCCTGACCTTTAGTGCAGACTTCAGTACTGCTTTCCTGCACTTTGGCATGCAGAATAAGAAAAACATCCCTTGAGATAGTTCCCAAATTCAAGCTCAGATCACGTGAGTGCTTATAAAGGTTATGTATAACTTTTTATCTACTAGTAACTATGGGCCTGTAATTTTTCATAGTTAACCCCAGTACTTAAAACAACTGTACATGTGCTTTAGTACTTGGTAAACTCTATGAGCTGTTTAAGATTTTAAAGAATTAATATATAGATTTGTTTTAAACATCTTATTTTTGAGAGTGATCCAGAATGTGAGATTGTTGTTTCTAACGTATATGTGAAATATTCGGTACTTTGTGGAAATTCAATATTTTGTTACCTATTTATATATAAACTTACTTGCTAAACACAAATATAACAGAATTTTTTATTGGAAAAGCACCTAAAATATTATATACAAAATTTTATAATGAATAAAATTATAAAAAATTAAATGTTAATAAACGTTAAAATGTAATAGATTTTTATTAAATTTAGTATTTCAAACATAAATATGATATTGAATATGTTAGAGTAGACTTCCTGCACCACAATAATCTTCTAGTAGACATCCATGAAAGTCATTGGTTGACCAAAAGACCTTGCTGGTTGTAAGTGGCCATACAGTTATTTGGTGGCAGTCTTTCCAGTACGTAGCATTAAGACCGTAAATGGTAACTTTCTGTCTGCTTATTTCAGAACTATCCGGAGCACACCAGGCTCTCAGGAAAGCCAGCCTTATTGGTCAAACATAACACCTGGCAATATATCAGAACAACTGCTGGTCTACGATTTTGCTGTAAGCTTTCATAGCTTCTATTAAACTCAAATTGGCCAAGGTGGAGTTCGACAACATGGTGCAAATGAGAATTACCAGACCATTCTCTAGCAGCTAGTCTTCTACCCTCCACATGGTCCCCAAGATAGGCTCTGATTGGAGGCTAAGCAGAGACCATAGAGCCTTTAACTCCAGAATTATTCCCGGCTTTAACCAATTCCTACAATTGATTCAAAGATGGTGTTTGGAGGGGCCTAGATTTCTGCTATGTCCTTATTAAAAACGTTCTTGTGGCAAGTCTGAAGAGGAGCATCTCGCTCATCTGCGGTTGTTGTTGAAAGACTCCTCCTTTGGCATAATGGTCAATTCCAGCAAGTGCATTCTGGTTCTGAATATGTTAATGTTTTTCTGGTTCCTTGTTTCTGGAGAGGGCTCCAAATCCTTACTTGAGAAGATACAAGCTGTGCTGTTGTACCCCAAACTGAAGACGATTAAAGAACTCAAAACGTTTCACAGTAATGCCAAATTTCTATTGTTATTTCCTGCCCAATGCTGCTTCAATTTAGAACTTGCTACATGACCTCTTGAAAAGGAACTTAAAAAGTAAAGTACAGGTTGTCTGGACGTAGAATGGCGAGGAACCATTTTAGTTCTGTAAGAACATTCTTAGTGAGGCAACATTGATGGTCCAACTGATTCCAGGTGTTTCCCTGGCTATTATGTGTGATACATCTTATCACTCTGTGGGAACTGCCATACAGCAGAAAGTTGTCCTTCTCCAACAACCTTAGTCCTGCTCAAAGGAAGTACAGTGCCAACAATCGAGAATTGGCAGCTATATACCTGGTTGTCAAAGCTTTATGTAGTCAATGGTAGGGGTTCCACCGTTTACTCAGACCTGACTTTTGGTTTCCATTAGAAGTCTGAAACATGCTCTTCACGTCATTTCCACCATCTAGAATATATCGGCTAGTTCACAACAAACATCTGACGCGTGATCGTACACTTTTTGTAGGGATTAAAGCAGTCGCTGCCTAGACTGTACCAGTTAAGTTTCATACTAACTCGTTGACAATAATTTTAAGCTGACATTCTCTTGAAAGACATCAATCATACTGACATCTACATTAAGGTGCTTTGTTGCTTCATAAATCTTTTTAGTATTTTGTCCATTCATTCAGAGTGTTTCTACATTATATTAGAGAAGTATTTATTTGTTTGTTTTACCTCTTATCTGAACAAAGTGTGATTCACTTGCATTGACATCAACTTTATCTCTGTCCTTATCTACTTTCTAATTTGCTGCTATCCTGACTGCATTGATTGAAAGAATGAGAAGGATGATAAGGGGGAAAGGGATAGAAATAGGGAGTTTTAAGTAATGGTAGAGATTGGAGGGGACAAGAAAAAAGGAAAGAACGAGCATGAGTGGTATAAAGGAGGTAACAAGAGGTGTGGATTAAGAGAGTGAAGCAGGTTCTGTCAGTAATTATAAAAAAAAATAATTTTCATGTGATTCAATTATTTATATTATTTTCCTTAATAAACAATATTATTTAATACATTGTTGTAATTCTTTACAGGTTTGTGATCTACAAAATACCTAAAATTAAAGGTCATTCAAATGATTTAATTGGATCAGGATTAGCGTATGCTTATATTTTATCTGGAAGTAACCTAAGTTGGACATTATCAGAAAAATCTATAAATGACAGCTCATCCATACCTGGTCTCACATTGGCACCCCTCTATGGAAATTCTTCAGAGGAAAAGTCTCAGGTAAGAGAGATGAAAAGATAATTGGATTTAGAACATTTGCCATCATTATATGTTACAAAATGTATAACAAATGTGTGTTATAATTTAGTAACATAACGATAGCAAATGTTGAAATCCTGTTATCCTTTCAAACCTTACATGGTCAGTAGCAAAGTTTAAATTAAGAGGGATGCATTTTCAGGTAATATGTAGATAGATACATTTTATTTAATGATTATTTAGCGAGTAAGGCCTAGTTTTAGAAATCATCACATTCATAATTCTTAATTACTGTTATTGCGCTCTTCATTTTATTCACATTCACATTTTCATGAATATAGCTATTTAATTCTGTGACTGGTGGGTTTTTTTTATAACAATTATAGCCTTGTAACATCCAATATTAAAAACCACTTATGCGTTTTAGTATAAAGATACCACATCAGAGAATTAAAATACAATACGTATACATCAGCATTAGCTTTGTCAAAAGTATTACTCAGTTACATGACACAAACGAATAAAAACCGATAGGTCTATCCGGTTTGTATATTTCAGTTGCACATAGAAAAAACATATAAAAGGTTTATTCACTATAGTCACAACCCACAAAGTAAGTTTTTGTTTTGTTGTATTTCATTTACTAAAGTGGACAGGCTATAATTTAGAAAGAAAAAATAAACTTTTAAAATTTAAATATTTTTATTTTTAGACAGTTTTAAACAAAACGAGAAATTCAAATAAAATAAACCATTCTGATCTAACATGAAGAAATGAAAACATCGCACAGTGTTGCGATAGCACTTTGAGGGTTAATGAGAGGAATTCATGTAAAATCAAGTGCTTTTAAGCTATCAATAAACCTTTAAAATATTGTAATAAACAGCATTAAGTTATAAAATATTGCGGGTGTTGAACAGGATGTGCTACATATTTTATACAATGACCAGCCTCCAATCGGGAACAGAAGTTTCAGCAAAGGACATACAAAGGGAGTCGTGTATGCCAGGGACTCAGGAGGATTTTGGTTGGTGCATAGTGTGCCTCACTATCCACCATTACCGAATACAACTCATTATAGCTACCCAAAATCAGGATTGAAGAATGGACAAAGTTACTTATGTCTCACACTACCTCCTGATCAGTTGGAACTTGTAGGTACTGATTGTCTTGTTCATTAAATATTTTCATTGTCACACAAATTATCAATAGTTTTTAAACATTTTTATTAGTTCACCTTCTTTTCTGTCTGTTAAGTACAAATTTTCTTAATAGATTCTTACACTTTCACTGCTGACAGTCTTTTGACGGCACCGACAGTAATAAAAATGTATTTAAACGTATTTGGACTTGGGTATTGATATCATTCGCTATTTCCATGTTTTTATTTCATACTCTATGGTTTATGATCCATGAAATGTTAGCAGTCATCTGGAATATCGGAATAAGGTGGTGTTCTGTTTACGAAATCGTCGCGTTAGCTGTTTGGTCGTCCTGCTATTGTTTTACTAATTCGTTGTCTGCATTGTTATTGTTTTGGTTGCTATTAAAACTAAAGAGTTTACAACAATTGTTTTGTGAGTAAACACAATGAATCGTGACAGTATTGAAGACAATCAAGTGCTAGAAGAGTTACTCAGATTTTCGAGTGATAGTGAAAGTGATGATTTATCCCAAGATGATTTACTCGTGAGTTAAAAAAAAAAAAAAAAAAAAAAAATTATAATGCATGAAGTGCCTGTTGGCACCCACAGGAGTCAATGTGTTAAGTACCATACATTTTTCAGAGATTTTATATAATTCATGCATGTAAGTTAAATTTTTCTCTCTTCATAATTTAGGATTCTGTTCCAAATGAATAAACGTTAAAAAAGGTGCTTACAGTATTCTTTTGATTTTCATATAAGATGGTAAATGAAAAATGTATTAAACATGGTATCATATTTAATTTTAAAAAATTGGCAGGTAAAAACTATTACTTACAGATTTGTTTGGGAGTTATACAAAAGATAGTGAAATACTGAAGCCTACCTTAAACATAAAAAAAAAAAAAACTGTAAACTGTTTGGCCTAGTTATGAAGCCACCCTGGCCCTTTCCCTTTGTAAACTATAAATAACTCATATTGCGTTTCTCATCAGCGTCTCATTACATATAACATAACCTCTCTTTATTTTTTACTTAACCAGTCAGTAATTTATTTATTTATTCACCAATGGACAATCCATGTATACAAAACAATTCAAATCAATTCAATTCTGTAGTCACCATAAACAACTAAAGATTTATTCTATATACAACACTTAACAGCAAAGATCATAAAGAAGTATGAAGCTGACAATTTGTCAGCAATAACATGCAGTTAATTCTAAGTTTTCAATGTGTTTATTCCTATTTAACATGGAATGCGACACGCTACAATCGATAACTAATTTTAATTTTAATGGTAGAATGAATATTAATGCATAAAAAAAAACAATAAATACCAAAAGCCTGTACTGTAACTAATAATTTATTAATAACTTTATACATGCAAAAATTGGTTTCTACTTGTAACAGAATAAACTGTTAAAGAGTCAACAAGAATAACAATGAATACTTAAAAAAAACTTACCAATAATGAATAGCTTTCCACAAGGATACTCAACATGAGATAAATTAATTTCTAATTGTAACAGTAAAATAATTATTTAAGCATCCACAAAAATAACAGTAGATACAACATATATAAAACAATCTTCAGATCAAAGATAAATAACTAACACAATACATAATAATAATTTAATGTGAGGTGAGAGATACGGAAAACATGATCAAGTGTGATCTTTTAAAGGCACCACAAAAAAGATTTTCATGCATGCTCAGACACTTGGCTACATAATGATAACTCGTTAATTGTACAGATGGTACCCACTAGCACTTGACGTGACCCTTGAAAGGCACTCCGCATAAGTATTACTTCACACTCAACCACTCAATTTAAGTATTACAGTAACATAAGATGGCATTTAATATTATTTTAATTTTATTCCCTGAGACCTCCATCCAATGATAGTTAAATAACTAAAAAATACCCAGAAGAAATTTATGGCTGTGTCCCTGGATAAAAGTCTTTATTGGATTGGGTGGTTTCATTTCAGAGCAGAAACCTCTTTTTCTGGGTTTAAGAGATCGCTGAGAAACCTCCTAAAGAGTTCAGTGTTTTATTCTCTTAAGGAGTTCCTCGTGTTTAATATTTGACTTCCTTTCAATTTTTACTTAGAAAGTTAAGGTATCTCGTTCTTGCTTTTCCTTAATTGATTATACTTAACTCCATCATGTTACTTGACAAAACACAATATATGTATATTTTTTGTAAAATTGTACAAATCATATGTGTGAATAAAGAATTGAATTGAATTGAATTCAAATGAAGAACTTTTGAAATTTAACTGCAATGCTGCCTTCATAGCAAGCCAACAAAAATGTTGCTTCATCCATTACATCCCGGACGGGTGGTCTGCCCCACCATGAATAAGTGTTACATAAGTAATTATTAGTTGGTCACCATATTGGAAAATGTGAAAATTCTATGTTCATATTTTTTTTTTTTAATTCTTTAAAATGTAGGTTAGGCCCTCATTTAAAATTTTCTGTAAATTTAGTTCTTTTTATATATCAATGGTGGCAGTTGAAATTGACACTCTGTATGCACATTTATATATCAAGTATTTTAACAATTAATGTCTGGTTATTTATAAATCAGTTATCCATTTCTTATACCGCCATTTTTTTGTTTTAAATTTTGCAAGTGGTTGCATAAATATTAAAATCAGCACACATTTTTAGTGCAATCAGTACAATGGGATTATGAGTTTTGTTCAATCTATAAAAAGTAGTTTTACTCCTTTTAGTCCATTTAAAAATGTTTTTGTTGGTTTAATTATTTTATGTATAATTCAATATTAGATTTGGAATTTAACAAGTACATAGATTTGACTTATGTGGTTGCAGGTACCCAGCTTATGTACAATGAACCTCACATATTTGCCAACCTGACATCATCAGATCTTGGTGCCTTATATCCATTGCTGACTAAAGCTGCCCTTGGCTCAGAAGTTACATCACCGCCGTGGTATCATACCCAGTTGCTCACAACTGAGTCCCAAATTAATTTTCAGAGTTTTGCTAAAGCATCAAAATTCCAAAAAGGTAATATAGAAAGAGTTTGATGAACTTATAAAATAGAGTTTATAGATTAACTTCTTCGATTACCATAGCATTACATTTTCTAAATGAAAGTGTTTTTATTAATTTGTAGGATTTAACTGTACATATAATTATTATAAGGCCAGCAAAGTATTTTAATTTATATTTTTAACATCTGTACAGTATTTAAACTTTTCCCTAAGAGAATTCAAAGTGAAAGTTGAACTGATCCTTAAGAGCTGATTGTGTAATGAAACAGCCTTGATTTTAGCACCATAAGAACAGTGTTAATCTGCATGCACTTTTATTTTAAAGGTATATTGAATACACATTCAAAAATTGTTTAGTTTTCTTTGTAAAGTATATAATGTTCTATTATCTAACTCTTTCAGGACTGTGACAATTTTTTTTCATTGTACAAGAATATTTTTTAGCACTGGGTGTAAGTGTGTTCATATAATAATTATAATTAGCTCACTTCATAATAATGTAATTAGCTCTTTTTACATTTGAAATTACTCACACAATTGTTCTTAAACATGTCAACACATGTTATTTAAAAAAAAAACTTTAGTAGGCTGCAGCTTCTAAAAGAGTAAGTTAAAAAGAATTCATATTCAAACTAGCATATACCAACGGTTTCACCTGCAATTTATTTGCAACATTCCGTGAATATTTGATTGAATAGCTCCCACGATTTCAGTAACACTTAAACTATTTTAGACCAGTTGTGGAGGAACTCCAAAGTCTTAAGTTCATAGCAGTCTTAGTGAAAGCACTTATGATGTAATACATAAGGTCCTATGATATTTTTTGAAATGGAATTAGTCATATGTCATGCATCAAGTATCAATTTTTAGTGTTCATGGTTCAGAGGATCAAAGGTTAAGCAAAATGGTGAATGATTCTTATTTTAGGTTTTGCCCTTTTAATAGCATTTCTAGTTCGAATTAGTTATATTTCTGACAGCAAATTGGAGTTTGCTTTTATGTCCCAAGAAAGAATATTGATATGTCTATATATAATTTTTTTGTGAGGTTGGGTTTAAAACAGTAAAGTTTTTTTAATTTTATGAATATATAGTTATTAAAGATTAACCCTCTTAGTGATAGAAGCCGCTCTAGCGACGTTCATTTGTTTAATATGAATGATAGAGGTCGATGCGTCGACGTTCAAACATGCCTTCGAATTCGTCATCGCTGCTCGGCTATCTTCGGTTAAATTCGGCCATTATTTACTGCATTGTGTACAGAAACGTCTCCTCTTTCCTCTAGATCTATCTCCAGATGAATTGTTAAAATAATAATTAACAAATAGCTGGTATTTGTTACGACGTTGTGTTTTACTCGCGGCCGCTAACCGCCGCGCCGCTAACCTATGAGTTGTGTCGGCGTGTTTTATCGGTGTTATTTCGTTTATTCCGATCGTAATACGTTCGAAATGGCGGATGATTTATGTTCACAAGATATTAGAAATGTTTTAGAAGAACAAATGAGTGATGTGAGTGACAGTGATATCAGGGCAGACAATTTTCCCGATGATTATAATTCAAATCCTGGCGCAGGCCATTCCCTCCAACGCTTACCAGGAAGACAAGAGCGGCTATGTATTGTATGTGGCCACACAAAAAAAGGGGAAGATCAGGATTCTAGTGTCCAGGATGCAATTCTGGTATTCATAGAGAGTGTTTCCATAAATTGGATCATTTTTGGAGACCAAAGTATCAAGGGAGGAAGAGAAAGCATGATAGTAGTAGTGCCTAAGAGTGAATGGAAGGATTTCTTCCATGTACATACTGTATATATTTCCATCATAACAGTTTTTTCAAGTAAAATATTGTGCGAAAACTGTATATATTATTTATCTTCATGAAATTTAGAAAAAATTGGCTATCTTGAAATCTTTGTCTAGTAAGATTTATACTATGTGGTTTTTGTGGTAAATTTTTTTTTTTCAAAAAACTGTTTTTTTTATTTTTGAGCAAGATTTTAGGGATATGTACAAAGGTAGGTAGTTTTATTTATTTTAAAATCGTTCTTTATGTTTTTATGAATATTTTGGTATATAATATGTTGTATTTTCAATAAAATTATTAATTTTTATTAATTTTTAAGAAACCCTCAGCGAAACACTCCAAATGCACCTATCATTCATAATAAACATATTCATCACTAGGAGGGTTAAACATTAAAAATTTAAATCAATATCAATAATACTAAAACATTTCAATACTTAGAAACAATAATAATAATAATAATAATAAACAAATGGATATCATAAGTGTTTAAATTTGCCATCAGCTGTTATGGAGTCTATATAAGTCTTGACAAAGAAATAAAATTATAAAGGAGGAATACAGATTTATCTTTTATTTTGACCACCTTGTTGCCTAGATTTTAAAATTAGCTGATTTACAATAATAACATCTAAATTAAGTTATACATGCAAAATTCCTTTTTGAAGTGGCAATTTCAAAATGATTTTGGTAATGTTTAATTGCAATGCAGACAGTGGTATTTCAAAATTTTGAAGAATGATCACTTCAATGATCAGTTATTCTTACTATTAAAAGAGAGTTTTTTTCAAAATAACTTGGGAGTCCTGATTTATATGTATATACACATTATACATACTTTAGATTGAGAAGCTCACTACAGTTAAAAAGTGTGTATGTTGTTTTTCACTTTGGGTAAAGGGGTAGATTGAAAAATAAAAACTTCCTCCTATACCTTACTCTTCAATAGGCTAAAATTTGTATTGGTGCTAAAATCTCTTCACTGTATGTCAAACAGCTTTTGAGATAATGTAGGGATGAACCTATGTAGACTTACACACAAAGACCTGACTTTTCCAACTAGCCCAATGTACTAATAATATTTACGATTAGTTTCATTCCCTAAAAGGGAATATATGCCTACTTTGCAGGCCACTCAGCTTGCTGCCTTTGTACCCTCAGTATTTGTTTTTCGAAAGAATGAATATCTGTAAACCTGATACAGTAAAAAACATGATCTTGCTTCTCTATCCATATTGGCTATATCATACTTTTTCCTTGGTTGTGTAGAAATTATATCTATATATATAGTGTAAAAGAAAACATGTTTCTTAACTTTGAATGCTTAGTATTTCGTCACTTTTCAGTGACATTATCAAAAGCTTGTATAAATAAAATATAAACAAATATAAGAATGAAGGTTATAAACACATTGCAAACAACAGAAACATATGGTATCGAAACAACTAAAATAAAACATGTGTATATATATACCTAATGAGTATCGTGTTCATCATCAGTAATAAAGGGAGGCGACATTCCCTCAACGATTTTCTGTCATGAAAAATTGCATTTAGTATGTGGCGTATTTTTTTGTGATTCCACTAGATGGTCATAGACTCATTACCGCTGATTGTTTCCTAAAATTGTTGTAGTCATGGAGTGAATGGTTTGTTAAATCATGCTAATGCCCAGTCCGTCTGTTTTTGTTTCTTCAGCTACTGTAAATATGCCGCCCAACAATGTATAAGGAAATCGAATTCAAAATCCTACATGTACACATTCACATATTTTGTTCATTAAGAAAAATCCAGAATAAACTAATTAGTTTCAACTCGCCACAGCTGCCATCTTCAAAAAAAGTTATGTGAAATTGCATGTGTAATATCAGTTGTCTAAAATATTTCCTATCTTTACACAGAACAGCTGATTAACAGGCTCTTTCAATTTATATTTTGTAACTCTAGAGACCAAGATGGGATTTTTCACTACTGTAGAGAACAGACCAATGGAGTGTAGCCTGGAGGGATTTTTGAAATAAGAATATGCCTATATTATATTCATATCGGGGACCCTATGAATGTCCATATAAAATTTCAGGTCAATCGGTTGAGTAGTTTACGCATGACAGCAAAACAAACAAACAAAGGCACTTTTGCATTTATAATATTATTACAATTTGCAAGAAAGTGTTCCGTAAGAAATTTTAAAGTTGGTCTCCATATTACAAAATTACAGCCTAATTTTGAAATTCAAAAGTCAAGAAGTCCACCATTTAAATTTTAATGTAAATCTAGTTATTTTTTAGATGTCAATAGTGGCACAACTGAAATGGATACCTAGTATAGGTTAGGAAGCTTCTTCAGTGAGCTTGAATTCTGATTAGGGATATTTTATTTTACTTTTTGACACTGTTATAATTTTATAAACTGTTAGAATTATTTATATTTTGTAGGAAACAGTTTTTTAGTTAATCACAATCAGTTTTAATACTTAATATCATTAACATAATGGTTACTATGAGGATTTTTTTTCAACCTCAAATCTCACACCATGACGGCCAGAAATGTGGCAGGTCCATAGTGTGTGTGATGTTTTAACTGCCTTGATTCTACTGCCAAATGTGAATTAAGGAGTTTTAATCATTTCCTGGAAATAGAAGGGAATAGTACAGCAGAAATCCGTTGGAGAATGTGCTGTGATTACGGAGAAAACATGATGAGTGATTGTATTCGTAAATCGTTTCAAAAGTTTAAAGAAGACCAAAAATCAAATTCAAGGATCAATTCAAGAAATGTCAGAGAGCTGAAGTCATTCAGCGATTTTTGTGGATATCAGTCATCATCTTTGCTTTCTTTACCACTCATGTACACCACCATCACTTATAATTTTTCTCCGTAAACACAACACATTCTCCGATGGATGTCTGCTGTACTATTCTCTTCTACTTGCAGAAAATTAATAAAACTCCTGAATTCACATTTGGCAGTAGAATCAATTGAGGTGGCCATGTTTATTGGACTGCAGAGCTCAGCGCAAATTGGCTACTTGAACTCGGTAGTGACAAATGGAAGATGCCCGATCGACTACTGCACACACCACGGACCTGCCACATTTCATGGTGTGTGACTGGAGGTTGAAAAAAGGGGGCCTTCTGGATTGTAACATTGTATTGGAATTAAGAGGATTAAATGTTCATATGTATATATATATATGTGTAATATTGGTATGTTTTTTGTTGAATTTGAACTATTTTGTTGTACAGAAATTGCTTAATTTAACATTTTTACAGATTTATACAGTGACTGGGTTGTAACAGTTTTGAACGTCAGCTTGCTGGCAGAGACTTGGCCAAATGGCCCGGGCCGTCTGAATTCTTCCTGCAAGTATCCATTTAGGTATCCATTCTTTATTACTTACCTATATATTGTGGAACTATTAAGTAGTGTTACTTTTTTGATTAATATTGCAGGTTTGAGAAGGACTCTGAACCAAAGGTTGAGACAGTTGGTATGGATCCTGCAATACTTACTATATGAAGTACTGGTAAAGTAACAAAATAATTAACTACTCACTGATGCTTCACCATTACTATCAGTTTCCTCAAAGCAAGTGAGAGAGCAGTGAGAGTTAATGAAGAAAACAGATTTCTGTCTTAATGTATTCTTTGAATAAGTTAACTTTGACACAATCTCTACTACCTCTATATCTGAATTTAAAATGGTAAACATGTCTATTGAGACTCGCTCTCAGGCCACAATGTTGTGCACTGTGGAATGAATGTGATACCCTTTGAATGAGTTAACTTTGACACCATCTCTACTACCTCTATATCTGAATTAAAAATGGTAAACATGTCTATTGAGACTCGCTCTCAGGCCACAATGTTGTGCACTGTGGAATGAATGTGACACCCTTTGAATGAGTTAACTTTGACACCATCTCTACTACCTCTATATCTGAATTAAAAATGGTAAACATGTCTATTGAGACTCGCTCTCAGGCCACAATGTTGTGCACTGTGGAATGAATATGACACCCTTTGAATGAGTTAACTTTGACACCATCTCTACTACCTCTATATCTGAATTAAAAATGGTAAACATGTCTATTGAGACTCGCTCTCAGGCCACAATGTTGTGCACTGTGGAATGAATATGATACCCTTTGAATGAGTTAACTTTGATACCATCTCTACTACCTCTATATCTGAATTAAAAATGGTAAACATGTCTATTGAGACTCGCTCTCGGGCCACAATGCTGTGCACTGTGGAATGAATGTGACACCCTTTGAATGAGTTAACTTTGACACCATCTCTACTACCTCTATAATAGAATCAAAATTATAAATAGAGGCAAACTTCTGAATTTGAAGCCGTTTTTGTGATGTACCTGTGAGAAATAATGTAAAACGTCATATAGCCTTTATTGTTGATTGGATAAATTGTTAAAGCAAGATTACCACCAGATTTGATGTAACACCTCTAGTTTTACCACAATTGGACTTCAAATAAAAGCTTACACCTAGACTTTTTCCAGGTAAAATTTTCTTATACCTAATTTTTCCTTTATTTACGTTTGTTTTAAGGCTTAAAACAAAAAAAAGCTGTTTGATTCACTACTACAATCCTAAGTTTATGTCCATTTTGACAATATATGATTGAGATTAACTTCAGGATTAACCCATTGCGGATCGTATTGTTTTGACACACGGGCAAGAATTAATTTACGGTTAGCTGCTGAACGAACAGCAATGGTGCGCCACATCGTATCACTCGCTATTGTATACTAGAAAATTCAGCTGTGAAGGTATTCGATCAGATGGAACATGGGCCTGCTGGGGTATCCGTGTTGTAGGAACGATAACACGCGAGCAAGGTTCCGGGGACAGAGATGATGTCTGAATCATAGTCTAAATAAAGCGGCTCGGGCGAAGCGATTACAACATCCGGGCCATTGTCTAAACTAAACCCGCCAACATGTACTTCTGCGTCGTTTAGTTCTGTGTCACTAACCTCAAAAGTATTATAGTAACAACTGAGGAAAACACCCAATCAGAAGCACTAAAAAGTAGAGAGTAAACTCATGAATGATTTTTCAACTTCGACATACAACTGCAATCTGTAGGATATTTATAAAACTTTTGAAAACTCTAAACGTAGACTGTTGTTAAACACTCTTAGTTGACAAGTGAAGACGATCGCCCGATCTATCAGACATTAATAGAATTATTAGGAGGGAAACTTAAAAGCAAACCGCTTTTGCGACCTGAGCTCGTCATCTGTAATACCGTGCCATTAGGCCCGGCCGCTGCGTGACGAGCTCGTCAGTGATCTGCAATGGGTTAACCAATAAGATCACTTTGTCCTCTTTTGTACTTACTCTTCCCTAATAAAATTCCCAGGACAGTGTTGTTGATAATTATTGTTTTCACCCTGGGGCTTTGCCTCATTACCTCCAAATTTATTTTTTATTAATCCTAGCAACACATGCCAAATTTGGATAATATCCGCCTAATAATGAAAGATATCTAGATGTCACGTGGTTCACTGCTTATTGTCGGATTTGTATTTGTCTTTAGAGCATTGTGACTGAACTTTGTTAAAAGAATAAGGAAAGCACATTGTGCTATTACATGTAACAACTATCATCATCATCATCATCAACCAAGTCAATCATATCTCTGAACTCATTTATTCTCACACTTTCTTTTAAAAAGATAACGTATTAATAACCACTCCAATTAAAAGTAGCTTGTTCAGATTATCCCCCTAACTCCGCCTCTTGAATAAAGGCATATTTCATTTCATTATCATGCTATCAGAAGACTACTGCTGTGTACATTCGCAAGTCAAATTTAAAGTGTAATCAGTGAAATTAGGTCAGAGCTAATAGCGCCAATAATTCTTTGACTAACCATTTCTTGAATGTGATCAACATTTTCATATGTGTTGGAAGTACAGGGACTAATGCCCCTGCATTTCAGTCATCTTTGATGTGTGCACTACCTTCCATAATGCTTTACTGCCATGGATTTATCATTGCATCCTCCCTTTATGTTATTTTCATCTCCAGGACCATACATAGTAGTTTCTGAAGCGACACAGAATTTAATATATCTACACTGCTCTGATTGCAACATAAAAACAAATTATTAATAATTTTTATGATTTTATCACTTTATGCAGTATTACAGTTACTTGTCGGTGAAATGTCCAATCATAATAAACATGTCATTTATAAAATCAGTATTTTCACTGTTTGGTGCTATATAATGGGAAACCTTAACTGTATATTATTTGTAACAAAAGCACTGCAATGTATAATACAACATGTAATAATAACAATTTTATATGCCTGTAAAAAAATACGGAATCTTAAATATTTTTAAACATTAGTAAAGATATTAAAATGTAAGTTTAAGAGTACAGTAAAATCTTTACTATCCGGCCATGCACCAATCTGGCATGTTCTGTTCTCAGGCACTTGGTGGGTGCTAGAGTGACGAGTGTCAGTTGTTTGTTTTCATGTCTCTGCATGTTTGTGAGATTGCACAGCAACGTAGTCACTCACATCCTCTGACCATTCTTGACTGTACAGTATCTGTAATTAATATAGGAATGTGTGAATAGTGTATACAATACAATTTGAAAAAAAAACAGTGACAAGTACATTCTTAGGAAAACCAGAAACATGTTAAATTGACCATAAAAAAATTATAATTTTTTAAAACATTTAGAAAAAGGTGAATAGTTATCTTATTTGTCTAATGAGTACAATGTTGCCCGTGCAACAATACATTACATTAAATATAAAAAGGACCAGATTGAGTCGTTCTTCAAGAGTAAAAATTATCTGCTGTTGTGAGAAAAACTGATATCAGGTGATTTTCCATAAATAGAAGTAATACCTTACGCTTACTGGGTTCATTTAATTAAGAAGCCCGCATACGCCTATTTCAGGTGACATTTGAATGGAAAAGGCTAAATTCTTCTTATATCCCAACATTATGAAAAAAGATGATTTTTGTTCAAGCATTGATTGGTTTGATAAATTCAAAAGGTGTTTTGGGTTTAGATTGTTATCCTTAATGGGTGAAAAACTTTTGTGTTATGTAGAATCCATTGAAGCATTTATTGCAAAGTTTAAACAAATTGTTGATGAAATGACCTATACCCAGGTCAGGTATACAAAGCAGATGAAAGCGGCTTATTCTGACAGCTTTTGGCAAAAAAACTTCATAGAATAGAAGGTAGTACCTGGCCAAAAATTGGCAAAAGACAGAATAACTTTCATGCCTTGCTGCAATGGCAGTGGTACTCATAAATTGAAAATGCTTATTATCGGTAAATCAAAAAGTCTCGGGCTTTTGAGAAATTAATTTGTCTGTTTTATACACGAACCTGATTAAGGGATGGATGACTAAAACTTTTTCACTGTATGGTGTCATACAAAATTTGTCCCATCATTCAAATTGGTTTTTATTATACAGAACTTGCCCCAAATGACCCTATTGATTATTGACAATTTCTCTAGACATCCTGATGAAGACGACTTAAAAGTATGGGAATGGTCAAATCTGCACATTATTCTTGTCCCCCAGATGCAACTCTGTTGCTTCAACTAACGGATCAGAATGTTATTCAAACTCTTAAAAACAGTTACTAAAAGAGCCTGTTGTACTGTGTCCGGTCAAAAGACGGATGTGTTGTTCAAGCATTGAAAAATACTAACTTCAAAGATGTCTTTAACTTAGCAAACGATTTGAGAAACTTTTAAACAAAAACAGTTGTTTATTCTTGGAATAATACTGTGGCCCTACTTTTATTGCAAGTTTACAAAAAAATCAACAAGACAAAGAAAAAGACATTGAAATAAATTACTTAAGAGACACAATTATTGAGCAGCATTTGAACAATTCCAGAATATGAATATGACAAACTAAATCGTAGCAGATGTACTGGACAGTGACATGAAGAATGAAGTAGGTGCGGATGGGGGGATTCTGCATCTGTTTCACCCCATATACAGTGAACAATGATAAGGCTCTTAATTCTTGTACATAATGTATTTTGATGAATGAAGATTTTTTTTCAATTCAATTCAAATCCGGCACTACCGATCCCAATATAGGGCTGGATCAGTGAGACTGTATGTCAAAAATTAAATGAGGTTTAAAGTATCGAAATAAGCTTAAATAAATTTTAGACAGTAAATTATTCTAATTTTAAATATAATCCCAAAAATATTTGAAAGTAAGTGAAGTAGTCTGTGAAGTTTTGATTAAAATCAGTATTTCAGATACTAATAAAGTAACTTGCACTCTTAAGTCTGTTTTGTGTATTCATATCATGCAATCAAAACAACAAACCATGGTAATTCTAAGCAATATATGGGTCAACCTCGATTTTTCTCATATTACAATATAATGTTCCAATAGTCAATTAGAAAAGGAAATGACTAGAATTTCTTGCCGGAAAGCAGTTATAGGTAGCAGGCAACTCATATTACAATATAATGTTCCAATAGTCAATTAGAAAAGGAAATGACTAGAATTTCTTGCTGGAAAGCAGTTATAGGGAGCAGGCAACCGCGAGAATTACCTATTAGTGATCAGGGGCACTGACGTGATCTGGGCTTCAAATTTGGAACTACTCGAGTTAATTCTTTTTCTAAAAGAGCAAGCAGCGCGAAGCGCTACGCAGCGGGCAAGCATCGTGCGTGATCTTCGTCTATACTGAATTGATTCAGGCCAAAGGAATAACACAGATTCCTTTACCAGATTTTTACGGAGATTTTGTATTGGGCGGATTATATTGGTTTACTTTGCTTTCCAGCATGTAATTATGTGTTTAAAATTGTTTTACATACATTACCTACATTATATTGTAATATGTAATAACAATTTATCAGAAATTTTTAATAAAAAATGGATAACGCACGATGCCTGCCCGCTGCGCAGCGCTTCGCGCTGCTTGCTCTTTTAGAAAAGAAATTAACTCGAGTAGTTCCAAATTTGAAGCCCAGATCACGTCAGTGCCCCTGATCACTAATAGGTAACTCTAAGCAATATATGACCGTCTGGCGGTTGCCTGCTCCCTATAACTGCTTTCCGCCAAGAAATTCTAGTCATTTCCTTTTCTAATTGACTATTGGAACATTATATTGTAATATGAGAAAAATCGAGGTTGACCCATATATTGCTTAGAATTACCCAAACCATTATATTTTGTTCACAAACAACATTTGTCTAAGAAATTTTACACTTTAGTAACTTCATATTTACTGCTTTTAGTGAAGAAATTAATAAATTTGGTATTTATTACTCTCTACATTTTCAGGGTGGAAAATGTAGACACTATAGACTTGTCCATTGTTGGAGACTCCTTCACCTCTCACAAAGACCACTCAAAATGGGCTATTTCTGAGACCAAGGATGATCCCTGGGTATGCATTGGAGACATTAACAGAGCTGTAAGTATAAATGTGGATAATACAAACATGTCATACTTCATTTTTTTATCATGTGAGAAACTATTTTTAATTTTATTGGTACTAAATATGAGTGAAAGTTTGATTGTTAAATGGAAAAAATTGCACTTCTAATGTAAGTGCTTGTTTACTAAGGTATCAAAGTACTTTATTTGCTTTTTCCGTTTAGTTTTACACCATACTGGGTGTGTCCTTTTTAAGGACAGTTTAATTTTGTTTCATTCCAAACAGCAGAGCCCCGGTAAATAGGATAAACCTTATAATGTATTACAATTAGTTCAGTTCATCATCCAAACAATGTCCAAATTATCATTCGCAAGGATGGGAAAAAATTGCATTAGAGATTGGAAGGCCACCAAAATATTAAAAGTTTAAGGAAATTATTGCATTCCCACAAGAAATTAAAAATCAGCAAGTTGAAATTTTAGTAGTAGACAAGCAAGATAATACAACTGTAAAGACTTTTTATGTAGCTTTAGCATGGGTAAGAATCATATTTTTGATAATCAATATGATAAACTATTAAGGTTACTCTAACTTAAAGAGCAAGTCTATCGACTTTCACTTATGTTTATTTAAAAGAAAAAAATATCAGAAAATGTGTAAAGCATTGAATAAAAGCATTCTTAGATGGTTGCAAGAACAGGACTCGCAGTTATCAATGAGGGGAGTGTATCTAATTTTTGCAGGCCGGGGTGTACACAGACTACCGGATGTTATTTTTGTAATGGAAGCATTTGCATGCCTGCAACACTTCCATGCCCAAGACATTGATGGCACAAGAGAGAAGGCCATGTACTGGTTTACAGATGAGTTTGCATGTCAGCATTAGCGAAGGGTCTTGACCAGGGTGACAAAGAGAGCAGGTGATGTTGCAGATGAAGCTCAGTTGGAATATAGGTGTGAAAGAAGAGAACTTAAGTTTACAATAAATAAGAGCAACCGCCTCAAGTGACAGAGCTTAAGTGTTAATATACACCTCTGGGCTCTGGGATTCAGGTTCATAATGCGAAAGCTTGGATCTTTGTCGCTCGGGCCCAATGATGGATACTGAAAGGATGAACCATGTCATCGACACACTCTTTCCAACTCATCCTATAAGAGATTTGCATGTGGCACCAGTTCAGGGCGTGCCACTGTTTACAGAAAAAGAAAGATGCAAGAACACTTTGAAACAAGAAGGCTCCAGGGCCAGGAGGCATATCCGGTGGAGTGCTGAAGGTAGCTGTGGAGGTGTGCCTAGAACTGCTCCTGAGGATGTACAGCCGCTGCTTGGAGATGGGCATTTTCCCAAAAATCTGGAAGAGACAGTGTCTAGTCTTGATCAGTAAAGACAATGGGGATCCAAGCTCTCCAATAGTGTACAGGGCTATCTGTATGCTTGATGTTGCATGGAAGCTGTTCGAGAAACTTCTCCTGCCACGTCTAATAAAGGTTATTCAGGAAACTGGCGACCTCTCCACATGGCAGTATGGCTTCAGGAAGGATATGTCAACCATTGGTGTCATCAAAGAAGTGGTAAGTACATTTCAGGTGGCACAGCAGAGAAACCACTACTCCAGGGAGATGGTACTGCTGGCCACTCTTGACATCAAGAGTGCTTTTAATTTGGCAAGACGGATTGACATGCTGGAGACCTTAGAGAAACATCTCAAGATCCCGAGTATCTTGAGTGCAAAATTACTTGACAGATCGGCAGCTGGTCTCTGTGACATCAGATGATGAATGCAGGAGGGAGGTCAGAAGCAGGGCTTTCAGGGTTCCATCTTGGACCCCGACTTGTGGAACGTTTCCTACAATGGAATTTTGTATTTGCCCCAGAGGCTTCCTGGTGGGATATGCAGATGATATAGCTGCAGTCATTCTTGTAACACAGAAGATGCACAGTTGGTGCTGAACATGATAATGCGGCACGTGAGCTCATGGCTTCGAGAACACGGATTAACACTAGCAACTGAGAATTGGTTTTACTCACACGGAAAAGAATTCTTACAGCCATCCAATTCCAATTTGGAAGAGTTGAGATATTACAAAGCCTGCAGTTAAGTACCAAGTTCTCATTTTGGAGTCATATCATATCCGGTACTTATCAGAAAATGCTACCTAGGTAACAGCAGCTTTTATAGAGTAGACTTATGGTGTAAATTGGAGGTCCAACCGCAGTGTGAAGGCAACTCTTGATGTCAGTTACCAACTCCATCCTACTCTATAGATGTAAGGTTTGGGTTGACACTATATAGAAAAAAAAGTGTTGAAAGAGAATGGCTTCTATTCAGAAAAAAGTCGCTTTAAGGGTTGCTAGCTTGTATCGAATAGTCTCTGAGTTGGCGGTTCAGGTCATCACAAGGTGGAAGAACGTAAGTATGTTTCGACAGCAAGGAAGAGCTCGGAGTTGAGTAAGCAGGCAAGCTGCAAAAGTTGTGAACATGCAGAGACGGAAAGTTTGCTGGGATGCTGAATCCCACAGAAGTTGGACGAAAAAGTTGATTGGTAACATGATGCAGTGGTTTGAGAGACAGCAAGGTGAGCTGGGCTTCTTCCTCACTCATTTCTTGTCAGGCCACGGTTATTTTGGATTGTACCTACAGAGGATGGAGAAAAGGGAGTTGCCCGCTTGCATTTTTGAAGATTCACCTCGGGATCATATGGAACATACCTTCTTTAGGTGCGGACGATGGACAGAAGACAGTAATGACGCAGTTGCAAGAAGATCTTACCGCATTATTATTGGAGTTATGCTCCGAAGACAGAAATGCTCAAATATGGTGGTTAAAAGCGTGGAGAAAATTCTAAGGGTGAAGAAGGTGACTGATCGTGAACATCTAATCGAGGAAAAAAAGGTAATCATATGAGAGCTTGAATAAGGCTCAAACAAAAAGCCTAGAGTCCAAGTATTGGGAACACCACTTACAGGCTGTTCTGTAATTTTTCAAATGTCCCAAGGACCTGCAAAGGAATTACTACAATTTTATTAGAAAATAATGTAATTATACATGTTTCTTAATTTTTGTTATATGTATAAATAATCACTTCATAACAATTTCTGAAACTGAATGCCTCCCATTCAAGTGTTTATTTCATGTCTCACTTTTAAATTTATCTATTTTTGGTGTAAGTTCTCGAAATTTTGTACATTTTTATTGGATATTATTTTATCGCTTAATATGACAAAACTGAAATAGTTTACAAAGGGTTCGACCTGACTGGAGTAGGAAAGAAATGGTATTTACATAGCTGTAGGTAATGAAGTGATTTGTGGAAATACATAAAAAATTATAATCACTAATTTTAATGTTATTTTTGTTAGTTACTGTTGCATTATTCTAAAAACTTCGATAAAGTATCATGCCACAATTAAAAGAAAAATTCTAATCATATTGTTAGTATAAGATATCATTTTGTTTGTACAGTTAAAAATATTTATAATTAAATATGAACAAATAATTTAATAACATTTAATGCACTAATAGGTTTGATTATGAAATATAATTTTAAGGACTAGATGTCATAGAATATAACAAGATTTACATAGTATATTTGTATATACATGAATTATTTATACTGTAAATATTTGCTAATTTATGGATTAATATTTGAGTTTGAGCTGACTATATAATTTGTTTCAGGTTTCTCAAGAATTACGTGGTGGTGGTACTGTATGTGTAAGAGACAGAAGCTTATGGGATGCATATTTTAAGTCTATCAGTAGTGTGGAAAGTTGCCCTAAACGGTTTTAATATTCAAAGAATAGATGAATTTTAATACTTTGACTACCAAATGACAAAGTGACTGTATGTACAACACACCACACACACACACGCCGTGCGCGCATGTGCACACGCACACACACACACACCTGCTACTGTAAGCTGTGATAGTTCACATTTTAAGATATAAAGGACAACTTCGGTATTAGTTTCCACTCTTTAGAAATATTAGTTGGCCAGACTGAAACGTAGTGGTTATTATAATTTCATTAGATTTGTTGGATTTTATTACTTTGATTTCATATGTTTTGCTGCCAAAAAAGTTATATTAGCATGATGTGGGATTCTCGTAATGATAAACAATGTGACACTTGATAGTTAAACAAATTGTTTACATTTTTAAACCATAGCTTGGATACTTTTGTTATGTAAAACATGTTCACTAACAATGGCTACATTAACAGTGAGTGGTGTATTACTTTATATAAGACACTTTAACACTTGATAGTCAAAGTAACATTTTATACTATAGCTTTGATAGTGTTGATATAAAATGTTTGCAAACAATGGCTACATAAACACATTCACTGCTGAAAAAATATTGAAACTCATTAGGCATGCTAGAAAAATTTGTTAACTTAAAAATATACCTTACACAGAGAGTGGGATGATCGATAACGAGTGAACACGTGTGCACGTCGGCTCCGTATTTTCTCTTTCGTTCACTGGGATTTATCTAACTGTTTCTAGTAAAAGTGGTTACCAGTGCACGCGGAATTTAATCCATCACTTTTTTCATAAGTCCTTAAATATATATACAAAGCGTGTGGCGATAAAATAACGTTATTTTTAAAATACATTTTTAGATATCGTATTTCATGCAGCGATTGCCCGCAGCAATTGAGGTCCGGGTCCAAAGGTGAGCCTGTCTCATTATCTGGCAGTACTGATAAGAAGCTGTGCGCTGCTCCTTTTTTTTGTCGTCTAAACTCGGCCTGCTCCAAAACAACAATGACTCCCACTGGAACTGATAAGGCCAACATTGAATTTTTACGTTTAGTATTTTATTTGATGCAAGCCAAACGTATATGCTGTGTGCATCAGAAATGGCCATTAATCTTATATTATTTTATTTCCATATAAGTTTACGAAGTACTTCTTTCTGTATGTGTGATTGTGTGAATGGTCTGACCACATTGTTACTGCCGCAGATATCTGACTGCCCCGCCCTGGGCCAGCCTCTCCGCCCTCCCAATCCGCGCTTCTCTGCAGCTCTCGCTCCCTATAATAATTTTCTTAAGGCAGAACACGTTAACGCACAGTCACTGTATGGTCATATTGATGAATTTCGTTCTATTTTTGATTCTCTTCATTTTGACAAAAATCTAATTTTCGAGACTTGGCTAAAGCCTGTTACGGACAATAAATTCGTCGAACTGGCTGCTACAGTCTTTAGGAAACGACCGCCTGTACAAGCACGGCGGTGGAGTCACTGCTTATGTCAGGTCTCACCTTTTTACTTCTATTATATTCTCCCCAACATTACAAGGGAGGGACGCCCAGAGTATATGTTTCTGGATGTTAGTGTAAACGGAAGTCATGTACTTGTTGGTGTCTGTTATAAACCCCCAAATATCGGGCACCTTATAGACTTTGAGCATACACTTATCAATCTTATGGCTCGTTACAGTCATGTCTTTATCATGGGAGACCTGAAGTCTAACTTGATTGGACCTGCTACTTACGACCAAACATACTTGACTACAATGTTGCAATCTTATAATCTGACTTTACTTCCACTTCAAGCTACTCACCATACTGCTACAACCAATACTTGGCTGGACATCACTGCTGTCTCCGACCCGACCCATGTGGCGCACCACGGAAAACTTCCTGCCCCCTGGACTTTTCAAAACATGATTTAATTTTTTTCGCCTATAAACTCCAAATCCCAAAATTTATGCCAAAAATCATTAAGTACCGGAAATACAGAGACTTCGATCATGTTGCTCTTCTCGCTGATGCTGCTTGCTTTGCCTGACATGAGGTTACTGCCACCCAATAACGTAAATGACATGGTCAGTAATTTTAACTCTTTTCTTATCAGCTTACTCAATAAACATGCACCAATTGTCACAAAAAGAATCTCTAAAGCCCCAGCCCCTTGGATAAATGATTTTATAAGAGATTTACAGAAACATAGAGATTCAGCTTTCCGTAAGGCCAAGAGGTCAAAGTCTACGCAAGATTGGGATATATACAAATGCCTTAGGAATTGTACACAGCAGCAAATGCCAAAGTTAGATTTTATGATAGAACTCTTGTCAGCGGCAGTCCTCGAGGTCGCGATGGAACAGGGTTTATTGGAAAATCAAATGTCTATACCCCTGTTTCCTTTGACCTTAATGAAATCAATGACTATTATGTAAATTTACCAATAGATGAATCTGCAGCTTGCGATTATGTCGCCGAGCTGAGGGCTGCTACTCGAATGCGGGGAATTGGGTCGAGTCTTACCTTACTGGACGCCAGCAATGTGTGAAGGAGGGTAATAAAATGTCAGACTGGAAACCCGTTATACAGGGGTTCTCACAGGGCTCTGTACTTGGGCCCCTTTTATTCTCACTTTATATAAACAACGTCACTTCAATTATAACACATTCAAATTTTCATCTTTATGCCGACGATTTGCAAATATACATTCACTGTTTACCAAAACAAACTGAAAAATCTCAGACTCACTATGAACACAAATCTCAAATGGACTGACCAAGTTATGATAACGTGTTTAAGAATCTTTGCTGGCATCCACAGCTTGAAGCGGTTTTTGCCTTATATCTGCCATTTGATGTTAAGGTGATGCTCATTCTCTTATATTACCACACTTTGACTTCTGTGACGTCGTGATGAATGACATGACCGTTGAGAAATTGGACAGACTCCAGCGTGCTCAGAACTACTGTATTAGATTTATTTTTAATCTCAGACGTCAAGAGCATGTTACACAATATTTTCAGCAATTGTCACTCATGAAACTTCATCAACTACGTAAATTCCACATACTTTTATATTCTACATTTAATCACCAAAACCAAATATCTTGTTTATCTGCCCGATAATTCAAATTTATCTCTTATATTAGTGAATGACCTACAAGTAAGGGGAGCCACATTACTATCAATTCCAATCCATCGATCATCAATTTTTAATAGGTTCTTCACTGTTGAAGCTTGTCTTTGGAATGCTCTCCCCGATAATATTAGATGAGTATTGAGGACCGTGCACGCTTCGGGGTGAGGGTTAGGGGCTTGCTGCTGTGGGGGTAACGGGTGGTGCTGCTTGTTGCGTTCATGTGTCAGAGGGTGTGTTTAGAGTGATTGAATGTCTTATCGTTCTACATTAATTGAATTTTTCTTGTATTAATTACAACATATATAAACTTTTCTTTGTATTTTACGTTTGAAATATATTTTAATATGTATATTTTTACTTTAAGGTCATTTTAATTTTGTGTAGGTTAAGAAATTTTGTTATTTTTATATTTAAATTATAATTTAATAATTTACCGAATTTGTATTAAACTACTGTAAATTTACTGTATATATATATGAGGTTGAGTGGTTGAGAGGGCTTCATAGCCCTAACTCCACCTCTTTAATGAAGGCATTTTTCATTTCATTTTCATTTCATTTCTTACCATGATGTAATTCCAGAAACAGTAACAAAAAAATGTCCAATATAAAATTTCTTGGAAATGTGAGGACATCGGTTGTTGTCTCCGATCAGTACATGGCAATAGTTTGTTAGGAATCAGTCACGAAAGTTTTTACTATGTTAAAAGTCCCATTCTACTAAATTAAATCCTCATATAGCTTTTTATTTAAACTATTTACAACATAACTTTCACAGCCCTCTGAATATTCTTAGGGGGAGCGCCACTTGTAAAAGCAGGCCAGTGCACATAATCCTGGCTCATCTGGATACGAGCACAAACAAATACAGTTAATGATTTTTTATTTTCTTTTGCACATTGCCTGCACCTCTTCCGTTTGAATTGATCCCCAACATTGCTTCGTGCTCATAGTTTTTGAAAGTCAACATTACTTCGTACTCATGGTTTGGAAAGTACATGCCTAGCTGCTGATTGTTGGTGTTGACATTGAAGCTTGGCAGGAGTGGGTGGATTTTTCCTTTGCAAGGATTGTAAAATTCATTCATTTTATATACGTTGATTATGATGTGGAGCATGTGTATAAATATGTGGGGCCTGAGCCAGGTTGTGGGATAGCCTTCTCCAACATTAAAGCTCTGGTCAAAGATTGGGAAAAGAGGACAAGACACAAGAATTGGAGTAGAGCCTCAGGTTTAAGAATATCCTAAATGTTTATTCCTCCTTACACAAAAGGTGGACAGCTCTCCTAGACCAGAATAAGGAGGATATAAGACTGATATTAGGAATGTGACAGGACATGGCCCTCTGAGGAAGCACCTTTTGAAGGTAGGCCTTAGTCAGAGCAGCGAATGTAGACTCTGTGGAGAAGAGGAGGAGTCAGCGGAGCACATTTGGTTGGATTGTCCTGCCATCGTAGAGACTAGGAAAAGATACTTGGGAGCATATCTCCTCAGCCCCAAGGACATAAGAGAACAGGAGCCCTTAAAGCTGATTGGTTTTTGCAAAAGCCTCGGTCTTTGAGGGCACAAATTAAAGTAAGGGAGGCGCAAAGGTCCTTTTAGGACTAAGTGCGGGGACAAACTGTCCTCCTCATTCCCTCAGGAAGAAAAAAAAAAAAAAAATGTGTATAAATATCTTTTTATACCACCTGAGAGATTTTACGCTCTTATAGTGTAGTTAGCTCATCTTTTGATCACTCCAGTCCACTCCTTTCATATAGGCGTTATACTGGATTATAGGGTGTGGCTTTTCATAAAGTTGCCCATGTCTATTCAGAGACACCCGCCTGTTTTTCAAACTATGTTGATATGTACATTACTTGGCATGCCATTTGGCAACCAACACTTCCTCTGCGAATTTCTCAGGTTTTACTCCTTATTCAGTTTTGACCTTTATTTCAGTAGGGAGATACTCAAATTCGGCAAAAAGTACCAGTACAATATGTATTTCTGATAAGAAGTTGAGCAGTCATAAGGAAACTATTGTAATAGTTGTTCATAAATAGTAAATGGCCAACTCCAACTCACATAAGGTACTTCACAACCTTGATTGAATGTCCTTTGCCAATTCAACTATCCACCTTTGCTACAAGATACTGTAAAGGAAAGGCACAGACTTTCAGGCTCACAAAGTGAGTATAATTTTATACCATACTTGTACCTTTTTTCCTTTTTTTGTACTGTCAGAATTTGAGTCGTCCTATCCAGACTACATTACCCTCGTCAATTGATAGTTCTTGGCCAGGATAATGTACCAACTCCATTTTTTTATTGAAGTAGTCTATCAACATTTTAATTTTGTACAGATGGTCATCAATCATCTTGTTTGTGTTGCTGGTTGTTCTGACATGGAGACATCATAAAACAAGCAAGTCTGTCTCTGCTCATTTGTTGTCTAATAAAATCGCAATTGAACATTCTGTTCCTTTTTCAGTAATCATTTATTTTATTCATCCTCACAGTGCTCATTTGATAGAAAATTCGAACAAATGTCTTAAACACATAAAGCAGCTATGGTGAGAAGGGATAATTCAATGTGAATGTTGAGTTTAGCTCCAGTTCACCTTCCTCTTAGGTGCAGCATCTGAAATCTGATGCTTACTCCTGAAATCTGGGAGTCATGTTTGTCTGAAGAGATCCAAAAATTCATGGTAACGGTAGAATTAGTACTCAATTGTGCACCTGATGACACAATGAGAATATCTCCTTACCTAGATTGCACTACATTCTGTAGTTCTGATGTTAAAATGATGCAGAGTTTTTTTTTTAGCTACTTCGTCGCCGACTATTTTTTGGATCCCTTCAGATGAACATGACTCCAGCAGTGGCGTAGCGAAGGGGGGTCCGACCCCCCCCCCCAAAATTTTAAGACATATAAAAAATAAAGCATGGAGCAGGAGAAAAAAAGGAGAGTTATCATTACTCTTGTCTACAAACATTAAATTGAATTGATTGATTTAATTGATTAAAGTGACCGTTGTTAAAAATAATAATTGTCCTTTTGTTTAAATCAAACGATACTTTTGGGCTCGGCCTTTCGGATAGTGTAGTGTAATCACGGTATCGCTATAGAGCGCGGTCACGTGACGTCGCAAAGTAACCTAAATTGTAACACGGCGAACATTCGACCTCCAGCGCTCGTTGTGTCAACAATTCCTGGAACAACATGAGTGACATCTTCAAGAAGATGGACAGCGTTCCTTTGGAAGCGCCGGGCAGAAAGCTAAGAGGCCTAACTCTCCACCTGCCAGCTCGGCGCCTAAGAAGGTCACTGCTCCAGCAAAGGGGCTTTTTAAAGGCCACAACGTCACCTCTGCTACTGTGACATCTGACCAACCTACGGCTTCGGTTTCTACGCCCAGGATATCCTTGCTGTTCCTGGACAGTGTTCCGGACTGGCCTACCCACGCCAAGAAGTTGGAGAAGTTGGCGCGGGACGGCCTGACGACAACATTCCGCCGTGCTCACTATCGCTTGAATGTGACCACCGTGGAGGACTTCAGGGCAGTTCAGCGGTACCTATGTTTCCAAGAAGCTGCCCTTCTACACTCACAACCTTGGGCGTGAAAGATCGCTTAAGGTTGTGACCAGCGGACTGCCCGACACCGATGATGTGGAGCTCTTCGTTGTCTTAACTGACGAGGGCTTCGCCGTCAACGAGGTTGCACGACTTCGGACAGCCAGAGACCTACCAGGAGCTGGGTGATCACACTGACCAGGGACAGTGAGCGAGACAACCCTGACACCAAGCGGGCTAGCCAAATCTACAACGTGACAAGCCTGCTCCATGTCAGGGTCTCAGTCACTGTCTACAAGAAGCCGGTCGGCCCGCCACACTGC
Source organism: Homalodisca vitripennis (assembly GCF_021130785.1). Taxonomy (NCBI): domain Eukaryota; kingdom Metazoa; phylum Arthropoda; class Insecta; order Hemiptera; family Cicadellidae; genus Homalodisca; species Homalodisca vitripennis. The sequence goes on along the minus strand of NC_060210.1, from coordinate 169,630,838 downwards.
TACCGGTGCCAAGGTTTTGGCCACGGCTCCGGCAACTGCGGGAGGCCGAGAAAATGCGTCCGCTGCGGGGAAAACCATCTGAAGATTAACTGCCCCAAAAGTCTCGACGGAGAAGGGTCACTGCTGCAACTGTGGCGGCGATCAAACGCCAACTCTCATGGGTGTCCAGCCTACAAGGAGGCCAGAGCGGCAGCTGTCCAGTTAGGCCGCAAGTACCGGCCAACCAAACCAGCGGTGAGGCGACTAACGCCCAGCCGCCCAAGCGACCAGCGCGGGACGAGTCACCAGCGGACTCCGTATCGGAGAGTGAAGCTGAGGACGACATGCCTCAGAAGAAGAAGCGCCGGAGGAAACCCCGGAACCCTGCCAACCGACTATCCTCGCCCGCCGGCATCTGTGGCTGACCTTCCGGTCACACAGAGGCCTAGGGCGACTCCCAGGCAGAAGACTTTCCCCGCACAGCTGACCGCCCTCACACCGGCTCTTCAATGAAGCAGTGGCACACTGACCAGCTGCTAGACTGCTGCAGGAGCAAATTGTTCCAGTTGACAGGCAAGTCATTGAGCTCAACTGCTCAGATACTGCCCACAGACCAGGAGGAGCGCCCAGAGGCCATCCTAGCGACCCGACTTGGACAGTTTAAATTAGCGACCACTTCGTTCAAATTCGTCTTGGGGACGTAAAAAATGGCTGCTTAGAATTAAGTCACGACGTTGATTTTAGTGTCATTAAACTGTAGACGTGTATATAATTATAAAAAAAAAAATATAAAAAAATCACTTTCGGTCGGAAAATACATGTGAAAAGCTCTACTGATAAGAAGTTTGGATTTCACTGACTGAGGTATATTATTTCATTTTCCCTTAGTATATTCGATCGGAAGTGATTATTTTTGTTTTTTTTTTTTCTCTATAATTATATATTTATTAGTCGGCGTTGAATCAATACCTAAAAGTCAATGTCCTAACAAAATTATAAGTACCACTTTTACCTCAACCAGTGAAATCCAAAATCGTCAAAACTTGAATCTGTAAGAGAGCTTTTCTTCAGTATTTACCGACCGGAAGTGATTTTTTTTTGTCGATACTTATATAGGTAGTCGGGTGCAGTTTAATGGTAACAAAAAAATCGTCGTTCTCACTCAATCAAAAATACCTCAATAACTGAATTCCGAAGTAGTTGAAGTTTCTAATCATTAGAGTTTTTCAGGTGTATTTTATTTCCGACCGAAAGTGATTTTTTTTATATTTTTTTTTCCGATAATTATATACTCGTCTACAGTGTAATGATACAAAAAAATCGTCATTACAACTCATTCATAAATACCTCAGTCAGTGAAATCCAAAGTAGTCGAACTTCTAATCAGTAGAGTTTTTTCCGGTGCATTTCCGACCGTTAGTTTGATCTGTACCAGAGCGACGCTCGAAAATTGCCCTCCTTTTCCAAAGGGTTTTCGGCCGTTCAGTGGCCTTAATGTCCCCTGAAGGGGTATTTCACTTTTTCCACTGAATATAGTTTTGTGTCAATTATACGCTTGAGTGAAGCTCTGTTTTTTGTTCTTTTCTTTCTTATCCAGTGAATCCAACATCACTTTGATGCCTTATACTCGGCCAGAATCGAACTTCATAAAGTTTCTGTAGCTATACAAGAAAATTTGTGGTACTAGAGTTGCTGTGAGAGTTGAATTTTGTGCCTATTTCATCTTTCCACTTTCTATAAGGCGTAGTTACTAAAGCCCATATTTTTGGTATTTACCTTTTACCAGTGAATTCATTGGCAAATAACACACAAAACGTCCCCCCGGATCCCCCGGTTTCGGACCCCCCTCCGAACGAAATTTCTGGCTACGCTACTGGACTCCAGTTATTGTGTAACACTATAGAAACTCATTGCACAGTTTACTGAAAATGAGGATATTTTAGCTCTTGACTCAAATAGAACAATATTAGGTTACTAACAACACACTACAAAAAGAGTCAACATTCTTATTTGAGTGCTGGAGACAAACTAAGCATATTGCTAACATTACCGAAGGTCAGAGGTGGTAGGATCTGAATAGAGTTCTGCACGTCTCCAAACAAAAATTTTAGCAGTGAATGTGTTATTACTTATATTAGTGGTCTGTAGGCTGATAGTAAATAATGTACTAAATATTTACTTTATTCTGAGCAACATGGGCCACAGCATCTGAATTCAACTATTCCACACTCTGCTCCAAACTTCTATCAGTTTTTATTACTTTCTCACCAAATGCACAATTTATATGTGATCCTAGCTGATTGGAACATTATGTAAAGTAAAATTAACAAATACTTGTTAGTGCTGAAGACTAGAGGAGACTTGTTTAGTAATTGATATTTTGCTTTGTAAATACTTATTTATAATAATATTGATAAACAGTAAGCTATTTACTTGTTATTTTTACCAATCAACTTATTACTTCAATTATGATTATTTTAACATATTACTTTAACCCCTGATATAGTGTCATAGTGCAAGTCCTATGTGGCCATCCTGTTTTAGCCTTTACAAGACAAAACAAATAAAGTAGTCAAATACCTTTCTAAACTTATTTTATACTTTTTCCAGAACATGTAGTTTATAGTAGTTAATAATATGAGAAATTACATATGTTTTTTTGGAAAATTTGTTTTGGTGAAGAAAATGAAATTATGATAAAATGAGATGAATTAATGTGTTGAAGTTGTTTAATGAACTCCCTTCTAACCCTATTTAACTTTTAACTTAACTTCAATCCTTAAAAAGGATTGCATGGTATTTTTTTAATGTGTAAAAATATATTTAATATTTTCTATTTTAACAAAGTTATGTGTTAAAATAACATTGTATTTTGTACTGTCAATGTAGAAAAGGAATTTCTCTATGTATCTTTATTTTTTATTGTTTTGCTGTAAAATCACCTACCAAGACTAATGCAACACAGTTTTACAACAAAGATTAAATGATAGTTGCACCTCTAAAAATTAGTTTAATTTTTTTGAAGTGAATAAACTTTTAATTAATAGACTAATACTTAAAAGATTGGTTCAGTTCATACTACAGCTTATCAAACCCCAGGTTTTGTGAAACAGTTGTTTGAAATGTAATTTGTATCAATTGTTTACTTCTACAACTCTTTTGTTTTAAGGTTAAGGGATCAAGGCCTAGAGTGAAATCTACAATATTTAGATCAATCTGAAATTAGTCTGAATTTTCTTAAGAATGGTTTTAAGTTGAAAATAATAGCTTTTTTTAATTTGTAGTTTTATTTGTTTAGAGGGAAAAATAACAAATGAAGGGCCGGGGGGAATAATGATGAGAGTCAAGTCAATTAAAAAGTGAGAAAACAAACGCGTTTTTAAAAGTTTGAAACATTATACGTTCTAAGTTGTGATTAAATTAGCACAAAATTATTTTTTTAATAAATTATAACTTATTATTAATCAAACCAACAAGTGAAAGTTGTAGTTTATCATTATAAGTTTAAAATTAATACAATTATCTTAATACACTTCTTTTGAGGTAAGAACGATGAGAGTCATTGGTTTTTTGGGAAAGAATGATGAGAGTTAAGCGAAGAAGTGTGGTTATCATAATAAATTTATTTACACATTTGATACTAACCTAATATGTTTTACAGAGTTTGATTATACTAATACTAAACTCTATTTCATCAATTAGTTTGTTTCTATGCTGATTTTTTCCAAACATCCTTGATAATTTTTATTTACTTTTTTGAAGATGCTCTTCTATTATCTTGAAAGAAACAAAATTGCAGTAGATATCTCCTTAGCAATGACATGGAATTTCCTGTTTCATAATATTCCAATAACATATTAGACATTGGGAAAAATGAAAGATACAAATAAAATTCCACAACTTACCCAACAGTTACATCTCCATCGTCATCTGTGTTTTTTTTCCATCTTTAAATGTAAGTCCCTCGTAAAAAAGTTGTGCCTCTCGAGGGTAAGAATTCTTGAGATCTTGTAAGTCATTAAACTTAGCTTTTGATATTTGGATTGCCTTATTGTACAAAGGAGATGGAAAAAGATTAAGGCCACGTTTCATCTCAATCACATCTTTTTGGTTTTCTAAAAGCCTTTGTATCTTCTGTGTCTTAGTGGACTTCCGAGTCATACTGTAGGTCATGAATGTTTCCATTGTATAAGTCACCGCACCTGAATCGTTGTAGGCTTCATAATGTCAATTTCCATTTCCCTAACAGGATGTGACTTAAAGGGACACTTTTTTTGGAAATTCAATCCGTCAAAGAAATTTGTCCACCCCATAAAAAGGGATTGGTCACATTTTACAACAATGAAAGATGAAGGTTTTACCCTAGCATTTGCAATCACACTGATCCAGTCATCCGGGACCTCGATGTAAGATTTCAAGTTGACTAGGCCCATGTTTCAGTCACACTCCATGTATGAGTGACCTCGTATAGGAAATACCACTTTTAGGCTATCAAGTTTACCAATCACGTGAACAACAAAGTAAGCAAAACGGAATAGAGTGAAATTTTTATTTTGTCCTGCACATGGATCACAGAAAATAGTTAGGTGACGCACTTGTGGATTCAAGAAGTTACAAATGAAATCGTACAGCATGGATGTTACTTCATTGGAGCCTTTTTACCTACCGTCTCATCATATGTATAGAATATGCTTTCCTGGGTTGATAACACATGGATGTTAAAAAGAAAATACGAAAGCTGGCGGTTATAATAAATGTCGTTTGTTGAAATATTGGGAACGCTAAGATTTTTTTTGAAAATCCATACAAATGGCTTCTACTTCAATGCTTTTTTGAGCTGCTTTCCTAGCATTTCTTTTTCTTTCATAAAATGTATCAGCTTTTTCTGAGGTGAATTTCATGGTCAATATTAAGTTTTTTTCAGTTGTTCTTGGAGGTTGTTGCTATCACCACTGTTATTGCGATTTGGAGCTCAAGGTCATGAACACGAGCTTTAAAATTGGTCACAACAACTACAAGTATCGCTCCTTGGATAGCCAAAACCAATATTATACTTGGTATTAAAAGTGTTCCTGTACGAATCATACGACACAGGGAAGTTAGGGTAGGCCTCCTTATACAGATCATGTAGTTTTTTAATATCTAGTGTATCGGGTAAATAAATCTTTTTTTAGTCCTGTGTACTATAATGAGACCTGCGACCTTTAAGAGACTGTATATGCTCATGAAACCTTTGTATAGTATCTTCATTAAGTTTATGGGGACGATTGTTGTGGCTTCCACGAGCATCTTTGGTGATTTCCCATTATTCATAAGCTTAGACTGAAGTGTCTGTCCTCTCCTTGGTGTTAATACCATGAAGTGAAAATGAATGCTTTATAGCACACAGGTATTTCGACCAGATTGTAATTTTTCAAAAGCCTAACTTTGTAACTGTAAGAGTAGGAATGGCTTGCAGGTTCTTTTTTTCTAGGTCTTCGTTGTTTAATTAAACAACTAGAAATTAACCCACCCAAGTACAAATTCTGCTCATTGTAATCAGTCATTGCATTGAACTTATTTATTATCACTTTTTTATCATTAATATCCACAGTCTCAAACATTTTAACCTAGAGCAGTGACAGCTTGGGCCTACCTCATGATCTGTGTCAATAGTTTTGTCTTGACATCAGATAATCTGCCTAACTTGGGTTTCTTCTTTGGTGTTGGATCAACTTCCACCACTGACTCCATACTTGCAAAAACTCAAAATAACTGAGAAATCAATAAAAACTAACCATTAACACAAATCACATTCACTAGTTGAATCATAGACAGCACACCAACATCATCAGCATAACCTCAAAATAAAGAGCGGGAAACAGCTGTGGCTACCTCTCAACACAACAAACATCCAATTGTTGACTCTCATCGTCTTTCCCTCTGACCCGACTGAATCTCATCGTTTTTCTCCCTTGCACTAAATCTTTAACTTTAAATATCTCAGGACCCTCATCGTTTTTTCCCCCAAGGTGTTCTACTGAAAAAAACTTACTGCTTTATTCTACAAGAAACATCAAAACCCGAATTTTTACTAATTTATTGACTCTCATCGGTTTTCCGCTGAACCTTTCAAATGTTATTATAAAAACATATATTATTATAAAATCTATTCCACTCCTTGAGTTAGTACATCATTAGGAAAGTTTGGTGCCAAACTTGAACAAAAAGTGTTCATAAAAATTGTGGAACCTCCTTCAGCATTTCTATGAATGCAGTTGCAATGACTTATTTTAGATGTGGGAATGTGCTACAAAGAGACAGGTTACATTTTATCGGTCAAGAAAAAGAAGGTACTCTTATAGAGTTAAAATAATTTATCATGTTTTATTAATATTAAACTGTTTATTATGCATATACAGTACAGATTGTATGCTGATAACAAATGATTAATAGAAGGGATGATAAGAAACCATTTGATTTTTAAATTTATACTATTATTGGAAATAATACTAAATCAAACTAAAATTGTAAAAAATAACATTTATATAAGAACTGTATATTGCTAATATATATATATCACACAAACATATTAAAAAGTAATAAATTTAGAATTGTAATAATAAATTATTGACAAAACAGCACATTGAAATAACAAATAAATTGAATAACAATCATTATTATTTTAACACTGATATAGTTACAATCTTTACATAATAAAAATATATATATTTATATTGTATTACTGTATGATAAATACAGAGAAACAAAAACTATGGAGTGATGATCATCTCTGCTGCTAATGTACACGTTTCTGTTGAGATAAAAACCTCATCAAATGCAACGCTCCAAATAAACGACAAATTAATGTTGCCAAAGAGATTTTTAATCAATAATTACAGAAAAAAATGAATGAGCATTGGCATTATGTGTTTCCTTATTTTGCCAGGGACGTAATTCTTATCAATGACAGGTTCTTGGAGAAACATGTGGAGACATCTCTCATTCTGGGCAAGCGGGTGGCAGCAGCAATCCTAAAAAAAAAACCAGACTTAAAATTAACTTTTGCATAAATGAAATGAAATAATGAAATTTATTCCTTTAAGAGTATACATACAAAAAACAATTTAATCATAGGAATATAAGTTGACCACAGTATCCAGTAATTGTGGCCAACGATAATTAATTTTAGAAAATTAGAATATAAACAATTAATTTGTGAGTCCTGCAACAAAATTAAAAACTAGCACTCTGTGGTGCCTGTGCTAAATTGAGGAACTTAATTAAGAAAAATTACAAATTTCTTATTTTAATAACTAATATAGTGTCTACATGCTTGAACTGTACATTGTAAGACTCATTCCAAAGAGTAAATAAAAAACCATCTTGAGTGAGCAGATAGTAGAGTTAGAATATACATAGATGTAATTAATTATACAAGAGTAGCATTTAGAAAAGACACGTCATCATAAGAAAATAGCCAATATTTGATTTGATTTGATTTTAAAAAGATTTTAAGTTGGAACATGATTTAATATAAGGTGGCAATTGATTAAAATACTTAAGAGCAATATACCGAAAAGACTGTTTAAAATTAAATTTGTTGACTTTAGGTAATCTAAATATTCGTTGTAAATATATAGCAGATCCATTTTTTCAATAATTATTTTTACAATCATATACTTGCAATATATATATTGCACCAAAAGAATATGGTTAAAATATTGGTTATATTTATGTTAGTATGTTTTAGAAAGTTTTTTACAAAACCAATAATTTTTAAAAAATAGTTTAGAATCTACTCTTTGCATTGATATATAAATTCATGTTGTAAATGTTTATTCTTATTACATGAATACAGGTAGAAATATTGAAGTAACACACCACAGCAAAAATATACAAACATTTTTGTAATTACATATTTTTCTCAACTTACAATATAGAACATTTAATACTAGTTAAGATTGTTTAGAAAAACCAAAAAAAAAGGGAAATTTCAGCTTTAAATTTAATAATGTATACGAATATTTATGTAAAACACTGTAAAATATTTAAAATCAACCTGGCAGATTTAAGACATGCATCTAGTCAAATGGTTGGCAAGTTTCTTCTTCTTCTATGGGGCGGCCTACTGCTATTCACTTAAGACTCAAGGGCCTTTTGCGCACCCTCGAAGCACAACCATTGAGGCCTACCAGTCTATGATTTCAGTAGTTCCACAAACCGCCGAAAACAACCTATCAGGTCCTCCTGGGGAAATTCAGCACCCTTATCCAAACTACCAAAGATGGCATACAGCTCCCTTGCCATTGAAGGACAATTAAAGAGCAAGTGTTGGCAGTTTCATCCAGCTTATCACACATTCTACAGAGTGCATCCACCTGAAGGATGCCGACTCTGTGAAGATGCTTCCTCAGGTGACCATGTCCCGTGATCAGACCTATAACCCGAGAAGACTTGATCTATTTAGTGAGAAAAGGTCAGAAGCCACTCTGGAGGAAGGCGACTGTAGTACCATTCTGCTCATTTTCATGCCCGGATGCAACCTCCACCTTCTCTCATGTTCAGCGCGAACCCATTTTTGAGACAGCCCCAAAGGATTCACACCTTGGAATACCGCAGAACAGTTGAGGGTCTGTCATAATTGACGCTGAGGCCCTGGTTGGCCAGGGCATCGTCTCACCACCCACAATTCCAGCGCCTATACCGCTTTTTGTTTTTTAGGGCCGTCTGTAAACCATTCAAGCTCCGCTGGTGGAAGAGGTTTCCTTCCCTCTGACCAATCATCCCTAGGAGGTATCACTATCAAAAAGGGTTTTGTCAAAGGAAAACTTTTGTGGTATCTGATCAGAGACCATGTGCAGAGCATCCCTCCTGAATCAGGATCCTAATTCTACAGTGCCCACTGCTGCAGCCCGAGGCCAACCATAGTCCTACCTGCTGAAGATAGCAGACACTCCTCCTGGTCATAGTCTGAATGGCTGAAGATAGCTGACACTCCTCCTGGTCCATAGTCTGAATGGCTGAAGATAGCAGACACTCCTCCTGGTCATAGTCTGAATGACAATGTCCAAGGGGGCGAGGTTGAGACAACAGTCTAGAGTTTCACCCTGCCAGACAAGCTACCAACATCTTGGCCTCCGTTTTTAACCACCAGACAATAACTCCATACATTAGTGCAGGTCTGACTATGGAAACGTAAAGACAATACAAAAGCCTCAACTTAAGTGTCCCCCAAGACCCACCTATCACGCATCTGCATTGAATTAAAGACCATTTCCCCCTTGCGATAACCCTTTTTAGATGATGTCCCCAGTTTAAAACCCTATCTAGGATCACGCCCAGATACATGACCTCAGACTTCAACCCAATGGAATTGGAAAGTTTGGAACAGGCTGTATAAAAATAGTCTGCCAGTGAAAGGGTTGACATTCCTAACTATGTATATTTTCTTATAGTTTTACATTGAATTCTACTCAATGGTTCGTGTACTACACATTCAAAATAAATATATTATATTTTGTTTTTATTATTTGTTAAAACAAAACTATGCTTTGGAATTATTTTTCATTATCCTTCTATTTTTTTATTATCTTTGAACTACTACAGTACTTCTAAAAAAAAAATATATATATATATATATATATATATATATTAAATTTAATAATTCTATGAGAAATGTTGTACGTTATCACAAACTAATCCCCAGCCAGTGTAGATGTATGATTCTTTAATCTATTGCGTTAAGAAAAATAAGAACAAAATTTATATGCTTTAAGCTTAAAATTAAACTAGGCCTTTATTGCCAATTATTTCATTGAGACATTCCTAGAATATGGAGAAGTATCTGGTGTTTCTTTACAAAATTGCTTAAACATTTTAAAGTACAAAAAACTGATTACTAATTCCAACATATTTAAAATGTATTATCTGTTAGAATGTAAAGAATTACTTACTTATTTATGAATTGTTCTAATCCTTTCCTTCTATCTTCAATGAAATCTTCTTCAAAAATTCCATCATCTCCCCTAAATGGCATCTGACGTTTCCAAGCTTTTCCAGGCAAACTTGGTACTACAATCTGAAACATATAACATATAATAGGCTACTTATATTCACTTAAATATGATCAATAATCTTGTTTTATTTTAACTCATACTGTATATACAATTTTTTTGGGTTAAAGCATATTTTCCTCAATAATAAAGTAATAATATACAATCAATTTCAAAATCAATACATCAACAGGATCAATCATTGAGTAGGATGAAGTTTTCCCAGTTGTTTTATGAATAAGTTTGAGACTCCCATTTGATGTTTCTGGAATAGAAACTGAAACAGAGAAATACAAAGCAAGTACTGTGCAATTATTAGATAAAGATTCTTTTATATGGTTATTATTGAGTCTGCCAGTGCCAACATTACAGCAGTACAATATCATTTACCTACAAACTAAAGAAAGTTTTTGCTCAGGTAACATAGATAATATTTACCACGGTACAACCAAAACCTGAAAACATTGCTTTCTTTCCTTATCTATAATCTTAACTTTTTTATTTAAATTCAGCTATATTAAATTCATAATGAAATCATCGGTACTCTGGAATTTTGTTTAATACTGATGGGATAGTAGACAGTATTGGACACAACTCAGTAACTATTTCCAAATACAGTAATTTCCGGATAGTTCGAGTCTCGATAGTCCGAGGTTCCATTAAATCCGAGCCAACACATGTTAAAAAATAAAATGTGATATTGACAGTATTTGTACACAACTCAAAACTATGTCTGTAAACTGAGTGCAGGCTACTTGGAGAAGCGGCAGCGCAGCCTGACTCATCAGTGCCACTTCATTTGCAACGCCCCCCACCCTCACCCTATTGTCAAGGCCATGGAACATCGCGCCCCGTATTGTCTAAAAAATAAATCAGTCCGTTGTCATATTCGACTCCATATTTGTTCTAGATTACGATCGCACTTTGACGCTGTTCTGTACAACGTACAGTGCTTGTCTAAATATTAAGTTTTAGAAGCCGGCAGTACCATCAGTGCCACTTCATGAGTTGCAACGCCCCAGTTTCACCCTATGATAAAAACAAAACTAGAAGCTCTTAAAAATCGCGTATTGTCTAAAAAAAAAAATTAGTCCGTTGCTCATCACGTTGTGACTGCGGTAACGTGATTCTAGATTACGATCGCAGTGCGGTACTAATGACCGTCTGGAAGTCTATGAATAGGGAAGCAGTACAGTAAAATGTTTTGCAAGACCTATTTTATGGTTTTGTAAACAAAGAAACAAAGTGTTTATGTGTTTCATTGTACAGAAACTATGAGTTTCAAAAGTAAAAGGAAAGTTTGTACCGATAATGAAACAATGAAGGTTGTAGGAAGCTTGACTTAAAAATAGGATGGCTTGACCGTTGGAAAGGTGGAGGCAGTTAGAAATTTGTGGGGAGAACTTCTGGCGGAGTTCCGAGGCAGTTGTTCAGTATCTGTGAAAAGTTGTTAAAAAATCTTATTAAAAGTGAAAACTTAACACCTGATCAGATTTACAACTGAGTGATGAAACTGGTTTGAATTTTAAAACTTTGCCATCAAAAACTCTAGCTTCACGGGAGGAAAAAGCTGCCCTGGGTCACAAAAAAAGCAAAGAGAGACTGACTGTGCTAGCTGCTTCAAACGCGTCGGGAAGCCATAAATTAAAACTAACTGTCATTGGCAAGTCTGCTAAGCCTCGTGCGTTTAAAAACATGTCTAATTTCAACGCTTCAGCAACTTATACAAACCAAAAAAACGCATGGATGGACAAACAAATTTTTAAAAAACTGGTTTTTTAGTGAATTTGTTCCTGAAAACCAAAAAAGTTTTTTGAAGAAAGAAGCAACCTACCCTCTAAAGCCATCTTAACACTTGATAACGCAGGATCACACCCAGATGAAGGGGAACTGCAATGCAATGGCATACGCACACTGTTTTTGCCACCGAACGTGACCAGCCTCATTCAGCCTATAGACCAAGGCGTACCTTGAAACTTTGAAAAAAAAAGTACAGACGCCGTTTGTTGCAATCAATGTTTCAAACAATTGAAGGAGAGGCAACCATAAAAGATTTCCTGAAAAAAGTCACAATCAAGGATGTGATGTATTGGATCGCTGAAGCGAAATTAAACCAGAAACGATCCAGAAATCATGGAAAAAAAAATCGGAGGTGTGTAAAATTGATGATGAAGATGACGATCTACCCGTTATAAAAATTTAATAAACAGACTTCCTGGATGCAATTGGGACAAATCAAACTGATATTGGAGAGTGGATGAGTAGGGGACGAACAGTTAGAGACAACAGACGACACCATAGTTGAGATAGTCACAGACATGACAGCTGACGGGAGTGAGGAAGAAAGAAAGTGTGCAGGAGACAGACCCGGCAATGACTCACAGCGACGGCTACCGGCACTGGATGCGGCCCTGCGCTACATAGAGCAGCAAGCAGAAGCGACAGCGGCAGACACGTTATTGGCTTCGGCGGTGGAGAGACATGGCTGACCGCAAACGCTGCAGTGTGGTGAAACAAAAAACTCTAGACAGTTTTTTAAAGTAAACACTGCATCTTTGGACCTCTGCAAGTAATTTCTTAATGCTGGTATTTGTAATAAAAGCATATTTCTTTTGTTTGCCTTCAGTTCTAATTATAACCCAATTTTTCTCAAAGTGTTCCGTATAATTCGAGTTCTTCACAATTCGAGGTACATCAGGTCCCATTCACCTCGGATTACCGGGACTCTACTGTATACCTGATATCTAAGCCTATCACTCGAGGGGCTACAAAAAATTTCATTTCTGTCTTAACTGTTTGTCCACAATATCTCAAGAACAAACTGACAAATAGGTTTAAAATTTTACATGAAGCTTCATTTCTATATATGCAATTTTGAATTTGATGACGGCATATGTCACTCCATTCAATTTGGCTGAGAATTAGCATACATTGTTACATTCGTCTTATGGGTAACCGTGATGGCTACGACAAAATCACAGAATTAAAAAATGTCCAAACAAACTGAGTACAATCCTATGACACTAACACAAAATGTAACCTAGCTATCTGCAAGATACCTCACAAAAGATTTTATCTGTACTTAAAATTTTGAATGAAACTTCATTTTGACATAGACAAGAAACTATGACTAAACTATGATCCATAGGATTTGGCTGAGCATCATTGAAGCCTATCACTCAATAGACCAGCAACATTTATCTTTTATATGCTAAAGGATGTAACAATTTCATCTTTAGGATTATCTGTCTGTATTCACAGGGCATCTAAAGAATGAAATGAGCTATAAACTTGAAATTATAACTTTCCATGCAATCTCTGTGAAGCCTGTAATGTGACACATGGTGTGGCATACTCCTACCTTGTTTAGCAATAATGACATCATGTATACTGTAGTTGTAAAGTTTCTATAACTTGTGAATTACAAAATTCTTAATTTATACAGATTACAACATGGGTCTTTCTTGATTGGATACTAAGTTTAGACAATTGGAGGCTTCCCCACTTCTGCTTTTGCAGTGACAATAAGCAAAAAGAAGTATTTCTATATTGTCTACAAGCGTCTCAAACACTACATTTTTTTTATGTAGCCCCATGGGAAAAAAAATTGGGGTAAGATCATGATATCTCACAGGAAAAGTGGATAAGGCAATTTATCCCAAATAACAATCATTCATTGAAACATCAACACAACAAAGAAGATAGGAAAAGACGTAAGCAGAAGCTCATAGAAACAGTACATAGAACAATATTAAAAAGGATAGAAATGGACTCTGCAAAAGCCGGTTCAGGCATGATTATTACAATCATTATGCGTAGATTAAGTGCCCTTCCTTTTCTAATCAGTCACGATTTATTGCCAGTAACAATTGTATTTACACAAAAAATTCAATCTAAAACCTCTATCTATCCTTAAAAATACATATTCCGTAAAAAATATGCACTTTTATCAAAAGGACCCCAGGGTTAACAATAATTTACAACGCTATTGGAAGAAGGATAGATTTCATTAAATGACTGGCACCTGGAAATGTCAAATTGAAGATCGATCTCGGCATTGTCTAGGATTTGATCTATCCAGGAAAATAGTTATTATTAAATTTCAAAGTTGTTGTTTTGTTCTGAATCTGCAATTGTATGTAGGATATATAAAATTATAAAAGTTGCATATCAATATATTAAAATAGATTTAAAATGTAGTGCATACAGTAAACCAATAAAAAATAGAAAACATTCCGTCAAGACATTGAGAGCCTTCCTTGATCATCAAGAATACAAACATCATGTATCTGTTAAGTCATGGAAATTAGAGAATAGGCCAACTTGCAGATCTCCAAGTTAAATCCTCTCATTCAAACAATGGAAAAGTTCTGAATGTGGTGGATGAGACACTCAGTAAACAAATATATGGTACTTTAGCTTGTTAATCAGATCCAAAATTGTGTTTTATACAGATTTTACATGACATGTCTCAATAGTCTTATTGTTAGGTGATTAAATCTCAAAGGTTAAAAAATTTTAAAAACACATACAAATACAACATTAATTGAAAACACACACACAGAATCAATAAATTAAAAACATGATAGTTATTTTACTGAACACATACTCGATAGGTTTACTACACAAGCTACATCAGTCAACAAATCCAGATTTAAATCGCTTTATTAAAAAAAAATACAGTACTGTAAAATGTACAAATGAATGGTGTCGAGATTAGAAAATAATCAAAACCAATTGTGTTGAAACAATAATTCTCATCCTTGGAGGAAGAAATCATCAAACAAATATAATCCTTTTTTATAAAAAGAATTTTGATATTTTTAAATTTTTTTACTAGTTTTTGGTAGACTATTATAACATTTAATTCCAGTATATACAGTTTTTTATAAAGAGAAAGTTTGCATTTTTAAATGGCAAGATCATTTTGAATCTGCGTGTTGTTGCACAGATACTAAAAGCTGCAGATTTGTCACTCCTTTTCCCTCAGTTCCTGGTGTGATATATTTTATTATTGTGTTAAAAGTATAACAGGAGCTGCATTGGAGCTTTTCATTTAGGATTACACAATTTGGATCTTCTTTTTGCAATGTTTCAAATTTTCAGACCGAAAACATTTAGTGTGAAATCTATATAAAACAAAATTTGGTACTGATTGATAAGATATCCTACATTTATGTAAATATCATCATGTGTACACAAGTTGTACTATGAAAATTGATTTAAAATCAGTAAATGACCATTACATGACAGTCAGCATGGATATACAGAAAAAAACCATAATATTGCAATACACGCTTCAGTTGGGAGTGAGGTAAACAAGTGAGTACTACTGAGGTAATGGAGAAAACACTTTATAGGAAAAAATGGAATGAGATTACCCAAAGAGAACAAGTGATTAGACATGATCCCTTGAGAAAGTGCAAACTTGTGGATTATGAATTGTTTTATATTAAAACCATAGTTCTTTTAAATAACTTCACTGAATAAAAAAAAGTAGCTAAAATTGTTATCACTCCACGTGAAAGTACAGGCATTTAAAACAGGAAATTTAGGCAATTTTGTAATCAAACATAAATAAATATTACTGAAGATGAAAATTTTACAGCATTTACATGAATCATATGGGTTTAATTAGATATAATTTCTTTCAGTAAAATTGTTTTTATAAATAAAGTATATGTTGTTCCATGAAGCTATAACTCATGTACATGCTGTAAATTTCCTCTTTTACATTTAGCCATTTTTTATTTCAGCCTGATTACAATATGCCTAAATTTCCAACTTGTGGAGTTGTAAAGAAGCAAGAAAGGTAAGATAGTTTCATTGTGGCAGCCCACTGATGATTTTGAAAAAAAAATCAAAACTTCTCATGGGAAATTTTTACAAGCCAAAGACTCCTCCAAAACATTAGATAACATTAAGACTGAGAGAGCCGGAGATCTGTTAACTTGGCAATGAAGAAGAAGAGCAGTGAGATACTGCTGGCTGGGCTGCAGTTATTTTGAGTAAGCAGGAGTTCATTGGACAAGCTTTTCTGAGACTTAAATCTTCAGATTTGGAAGAGACATCCTCAAATGTTAGCAGATTTGCTAGTTTACAACTTAATTGGCAATTAATTATAATTAGGAAAGCACAAATTTAAAACTATGGTTATATGGGTTACTAGCCTCTTTAATAAATTGTTTGATCTGAACCAGTTAGAATTTATGGCAAATGTTATGTTTCATAGTCCAACTAAAAGTGTGGTCTGCAGAACCCCAGGGATCTGCGGGCACGTTAACTGTTGTGTTGTTTTGGAAAATAAATCTAATTTACATTTTTTTTGCTTCATTCTGTGAGATTGCAAATTATTCTGAACAAAATAACATTTAAACTACTAGAGCTAAATTACTGTCTTGGTTTGACTAATTATAATTCTTATATATTCATCAGGAAAACTACGCTCTGAGAATTTGTTCTTCTTATTATTTCTTCTTAACTTTTAAGTTATACATAAAAAGAAGATTGTGAAATTAGTACAATAAAAGACATATTTCTTCATATTTCAATTTTTTTTTTTTAATTACTCATAGCACTCTTAAATAAAAACCAACCTTGCTGTCTCTTTCAAGTTCATTTCTTAACCATTCAAAATCACTGTACCGCCGACGCACACTTGACTCCTTCACCTTAAACACTGGCAGATTTGTCTGAAACAATAAATTTATTGATAATTTCTTTTTGTAAAAACCTGATATGAAATAAAACAATGTAAAAGGCGTAAGAAACCTATTATAGTATGAGTCATGGGAAGAATGTTCACACTCAAGTCAGTAAGCACAACAAACAAGTTAGGTTTCATGTTTAAAAGAAGCACCATGTAAATACAAAACTGATAATAAACACATACAAGTAGCACGTAATACTATAAACACAGTTTTTAAATCCTGAATGCTCATATAAGTTCGGTATTAATGAACTTTGGCTATTAATGTATTGAGAAACTGAGCCAGAACATAATAGTAAAGAAAAATCCGTGGCATGATCAGAGGAAAACATAATGTAGGAGGATACATATTATTACAGTGATATTAGAATCTGTTTAAGGCATCGTAAACCCTCAAAGACTTCTCAACTAAACAAATAGAAAGTCTCAGGCTTTCTTAATAGCACTCAGAAGTATAAAAAACTATGTTAACTTATAAAATAAGAAATAATATAGTACATGAGCATTGAGTCTATTGATGGTACTATGTTTGTACATCCCTGTAAGTTATATTCCAAAGGCTAGTTTTATCAGGAGATGCTCATCACATACTTAATGAGGTTTTAGAGTCTTTGTAAAGAGGAGCATAGAGTATGAGGTATATGATGAAACATTTCATTAAGAAAAATATTTTGTCACAGTAATTTGTAATAAAAAATGTATTAAGGTTATTTTTAATCCTTACACATTTGATAATGTATTGACTATTTTTGGTTTTATTTGATAGTCATTAAAAAATTAGACTATTGTAGTAGCTGACATTATATATATTGTAAGTTTAGTTATCAAAATCAATAATCATATAATGTTGTCCAGAAGTCATAAAAAGTGTCTTAAATCTGACGTCATGAAGCAGCTGTTCTCACTACTGTTGTCCAGCTGATTATTTGTATATGTGAAGTGTAGAACTAACATTTACATGCTATTTTGTAATATTTATAAAATTTAAAAAGTGTGTTAAATATTGATATTGTTTTAGTGATAGTACTGCGTAAATATATATTGTATAAATCATGTTTTTCCGAGTAATCTGTTAGTTTTTTGTGATAGTTGTAAGTAACCAACCCTCTGCATAACCTAAATTTGCAACTTTTAAAAGTTTATAATAATACTAACATTATATGGTCTTACTCTTTCTTTTGAAAATATGATTTAGTGTTGGCCGCCAGATCCCTCGTTAGTGCCATAGTATCAGTGTTAATACTTTTAAATATCTAAGAGTAATGTTTGATAATAGAATTAATTGGCCAGTCCACATTAGCTATAACAATAACAAATTACTGAAATGCATTTATATGTTCGTTACAATATTGCATGTTCGTAATTTTGGCCATATCAAAACTTATTATTACACATAGACTACATGCAATCATTTCTTCAGTACAAAATCATTGCAAGGGAAGCGACTTTTAACACAATAATAAGACCATTACACATCACACAAAAGTTTATTATAAAAGCTGCCTCTTAAAAACCAACCAGGTTCCCATCAGAATGTTTGTTTTGATTATTTGTGAACTTTGATTTTTGACAATTTTGTATATTTGGTTTTACACAGTTTTAAACATATTTTTTTATTTTTAGTGAAAGTGTATCATGTGTGCATCACAAGATGGTTAAATATTATTACTGCCACCCTGCATCAAACCAAGTCTAAAAATAAAACAAATTCTTTCTACCTTATATACTAAATCTATCAAAACTTACCTAATTTAATGACATTTGAGAGACAATCAGAACATTAATGATGAATCAAACAAAAAGAAGTTAGTAAACACTATATTGACTTTGGTCTACTCAGAGTGCATCTGTTCATGGATATTTCTGTGAAATTTGGATACCTTTATTGTACTGATTATGATTCATTGTTTTTATTTACTTATTGTGTGTATTTAGCTTTGCTTAGATGGCACATGTGAACTATATTTGCCTGGAGTAAAAATCATGGTGAGGAGCAAGTGCAAACATTCTTAAATTAATTAATGCCGTTTCGTAATTTTGCTTGCGAGTGAGTGGCGTGTTTTGTTTTAGTGTAGGAATGCTTTAATTTTAAAATAGTGTTGTTTCAGATATCAAATCACAAACTTTTATATCTTTTTTATATTCTTCTTGGCTTATAAAATATGTTTCTTGCATACTCTTCAGCTAATTGTCATCCCGTTTTTGTCCTGCATCTTAGTCTTCATCCAAATTGATTATTTGGTTTGTTAAATCTTTGTCATGTAGTTTCATTGTATATCTAATTAGCATATATATGATTAATTACCATTGCCAAACTTAGATTATAATTGCAAAATGATTATGTTATTGTTCGTTACATTTAGTTATTTCAAACATTAAATTTAAATTTGTTTTTAAATCGTATATTGTATATGAGTTATATTGAGGTTGCAAACTCGAGTAAAGATGTTTATTAGTTTAGTATACAATTTGTAATAATTGACGAGTCTTTGCCAAAGCATTGTGCTTGTAAGGCGTCTGTGACAATTATTAAATAAATAAATAGATGGACTCGTAGGCTTTTGCACATGTGTGAATCTTCTCGTGTAATCTCTTCCCACTATATTTTATATTATATATGTATTTCTACATAGAATTCTCTAAGGCCTACGATAAAGTGAACCATACAGATTTCCTAAACAAGCTAAGAGGATATGGAGTTGAAGGGTCTCTCCTGGAGTAGTACTCCTTGTACCTTACTAACAGAAGACTTTTCATTGGGAATGAAACAACGCTTTCCCATGAGTTCATTTCAACATCTAGATTACCACGGGGTTGTTATCTGGGTCCCTATCTGTTCAACATCAACACAGATGATGTGGTGACCTGTATGTCTGCCAACGCCTTACTTTGTGCAGACAACATGACAATTTTAGTGGAGGTTGAGAATGAAGATAACTGTGTTGCTCTTCAACAGGACATTGTGAAGATAGAGACTTGGTGTTGGGAGAATTACATGGCTGTCAACGTCTGGAAGAGTTTCATAGTCCCTTTCAGGATGAAGAAAATTGGCCTTGGTTTCAAGTACAAGCTTCTGGACAGTCATCGAAAGGGTTGACACCATTCGTAACCTTGGTGTGCTCCTCACGTCTGATCCCAAGCACAAATGGATGATGTGGTGAACTAAGCCAGCTGTCTTCTGCAGTTTGTACCTAGAACTACAAGAGGCATATCCAGCAGCAGAGCCATAAAAATTGCTGATCCCTCGTCAAGCAAACATTGAAGTTCTAGAAAGTTGCATGGGCACTCTTCCAAAATGATCAAAGCAATGTCCTTTTACACATACAGGACAAATTCGTGAGGATTGTGAGAGTGTGATAGGGTCTACGGTACAGGAATGTTCCAGTCAAAGAGATGGCAGTAGACATGAACTTGGTGTTGCTGGATGCTTGAAGAAAGATTCAGGATGCCATTGTTCTTGTACAGGATCTTGAACTTCTTCATCAACTGTCCAAGAACTGCTTGAGAGAATCAACCTGCAAATGCCTACTGGAACCAAACCCAAGGGGAGTTTTTCTTGAGACTGCGGTAGTGGATCCTCTTCAGCCGGAACAATACGATGACGAGGTCAGCTGCATAATCTCTACAGAAGTCGACTTTTTCAACATGAAGATCTCTCTTATAAGGAGGTTGTAAAAGTTCTTCACATTAGTGTCAACACAAAAACACACCGAGATGCATGATCCAGTTTTATCATTTCTTATTAAACTAATTGTCAAATTTTTTGTTGTAATATAATTTCTTTGTCATTATAATTTTCTGTAAAATGGTAAACCGTTGAAATAAATACAAATGTATGTAAATGAGATAAATAAATAAATGTAGTAAAAGTTTTGATATAATACATATGCCTCATACAAAGGCAGGACCCATAAGAGATAGGTTATGTTGGATCATTGATTGGGACATCACTTGCTTGTCTGATAAAACTTTATTGAATGAATACTACATTCTAATAGAAAGGTAAAGCCACAAAAAAGAGATGTTGTTTGTTCCAGTTTAGTTTTCTGGTATCTAGACTGTGAAGCAGGTCGCTTTGTGTGGGAGTGTTTTGGCACTCCACACAAAAATCAACTTTTAAAGTCGAAAATACTATTATATAATTTAAATATAAACAGCATAGCACTGCATTGTTTTATAATTTTCAAGTTATATTTGACTCAAAACAACAAAACCATTTTATTTTACCAGAGCTATACAGAAAGTAGATACATTTTCATACAAACAAAATACAAAGTAAAAGAAAAAAATTGTATTATATACATTTGAATGTGACAGTAAACTACTATTTTTTGACATAGTCACGATATAAATTAGGCGGTTATAATATGCGGTGAACTAGTTTTGAAATTCCAGTGTTATAAGATTCTGCCGCCTGAGACTTCAACCAGGTAGCCACACTCACTCGCAGTTTCATGTCGTCATCAAAGTGCTGCGTCGCAAGCCAGGTCTTCATTGCTAGAAACATGTGATAGATAGTCGCTGGGTGCCAGGTCCGGATTGTAAGGCGGATAAGGTAACAACTCCCATCTAAGATTTCTCGAGTCCGATTTGCCATGTGTGGTCAGGCGTTGTCATAAAAGAATAAAATTCTCTGACTTATCTTTCTTCTGGGTTTGATTTGTATTGCTCTTCCTAACTTTTGCAAGGTCTCAAAATAACTCGCAGAATTTATGGTTGTGCAATGTTCTAAGAAATCAACAAGAACTCCTTTCCTGTCCCAAAACAGTTGCCATAATCTTCTGTGCCGACAATGATTGCATGCATTTCCTTGGTTTTTTGGGGGAGTGTGTGTGTGCCCCCACTCCATGCACTGTAATTTGTTTGTTCAATTCACGTGTTTAACCCACGTCTCATCTCCTGTAACGATTCAATTGAGCAGCAAGTCACCATCTTTACCATAAGTGTTCAAAAATGTCAATGAATCAGCAATACGATGATGTTTTGGGTTTCTGTTAAGATTTTTTTTACCTACCTTGAACAAAGCTAATGGTAACCTTACTTCTGGGTAACAATTTCGTGTAACAAACACCTTGAATTTTGAGTAAAACTAAGTGAGAGTTTTGTTAATGTGAATCTACGGTCTTCTTTAATATTCTAATCAACTTTAGAGACAATTTCATTGGTAACAATTCTTGGCTGTCCACTTAGTTCATCACCACGCACATTAGTTTTGATATAGAATTCATACTGCCAGTTTTATAGGTTATGAAAAAATTCTTATGTAAATTACATGCAATCAATATCTGTAAAACTGTACACCTGTATAAGATCAGTTTTGTTTTATACCAAGTTTCAACTTATCCAGGCTTTTTTTAGGACAGTCTCCACAAACTGTGTGGTATAAACACACAAACATGCATGCACGTGTGTGTGTGCACACACACACACATGGAGATCTCTCTATGAACATCAGGAATCCTCACCACTGACTGCTGTAGAACTGAAGAAGGAGGAGTGACTAAGGAGCCTTCAACGCTAGCAGAAATTATGGGACACCTCCACCAAGGGGAGATGGATACGTCATCTGATCTCTGAAGTAAGTAAGTGGTACGAGCGCAGCCATCGAGCAGTACACTACTATCTAATGCAGATGCTATCGGGACATAGGTGTTTCCGGGCATACTTGTATAAATACAAACATGAACTCCCCAGAATGCCCGTCCTGCAGTGGAGTAGACAAGAATGCAGAGCATGAGTTCTTTACGTGCCCCCGATTTGAAACAGCGCGCAGAGCTAATAGTAGTCACATTACCCTGGAGAACCTGGTTCCATTAACGCTTGCATCAGAAACCACCTGGGGGAAGGTCTGCTCCTTTGTCACAGAAGTCCTCATTGAACTACGACGGGAAGAATAGGAGAGGCTGAAGCAGAGACAGCTGCCCCATCACCAGTAGGATGAGCTTCAGCTGATGCTTTCTCTAATGAAGTAATACTTAACGGTAGATCCACGGGGGGGGGGGGGCTAAATAAGGCCAGATGAAGAGGGGAGGTTTTTTAGTCAGTATTGGTTGTGGGCTTAACAAAATGCAATGACCAGACTGAGTCCGACACGATAATGAGCATAAACGCATTTTTCCACCTACAAAATACACACACACATATTATTAAATTTTAAACAGGGGATGGTTTTGGATTCTGGGGTCATGTTTGGTGAAGTCGTACAGACATTTTTGGTAAGTGCTACCATGATGACACTTGCAATGGACTGATTTTAAATCTACCTGAAGTCATAACAGTGTAAGCTAATGTTCTTTTCTGAAATGAAACTCACTCAATTTTCCTCTTATCAAGGGTCAATCTGTTGTCAATTATTATATAATTTTTACATAAAGTTGTAAGTGATTAAAATGCTTGTATAATCAGATCTATAGTAAATGTTTTATGTTACATAATAAGAACCCAACATATTTGACCACTCTAGTAAAATGTGTATATTAATAAAAGTTCAAAGAAAGCAATGATGGAATAAACAGTAAAATTAGAAATGTGATTCTCCTATAGGATTTACATGTTTTAAAGAAAAGCTAAATAAAGCACATAGGATGGTTATTATTTGTGAAATCTGAGTAAAGTGTCAGCAACTGCCTGTCTATATGACACACTTGCACTCTAAACAGCTTTTGTGAAAATGAAGACTGCTGAAACTCAAGTTTTATGTCTTTTTCAGCTTTCAGTTTGTAGTTAATAAGTGACTTTAGAAAAACTATTTGTATATAACTATAGGTAAAATATTATAGATTGGAAAAATGTTATTAATTCCTTTTCTTCTACTCTTTTAAGAAAGATGGAAAGTGTAATGAATTAACTTATTCTTGAAATTAGGTAGTATGAAATTTACTGACTATGAGAGTATGACAGTCAGCTGTATGTGCTTTAGCATTTAGTTTTGCTTGTAAATACAATTTAGTCAAACCTTTAGTTCTTTTTTTACAATATGGTGAGTTGTTAAATAAATATTTTTTTTGTTTACCCACCAAAAACTTCATAATATGTAGGAGAATTGTTCTTTTACTGTTGTTAATATTGAGTGTCTACCACCTTTGATTTTTGTAATATACATGCGTAAAACATGGTGAGAAGGTCCATTAGCTTTAGCATTAAAGATTACAAACATCACTAATTTGTTTGATAGATGTTAAATTTACAACTCTAACTGATTGATCAAAGCCTTTAAAATATTGTACCTTAATTAATTAATTTTTGAAAATATGTACTATTATGGTGGTGTGTTCAAAATAGTTAGTTTTTTATCATCTTATCTCACAGGCAGCAGATGTCGATAGAGGGAGGGAGAAGATAGATCAGGTTTCAAAGATATGAGTTGGTATACAACAGATCTCAGTGTTTGGTCCTTTCTTATTCATTGCAGCTGTAAATGATTTTGCTTCAAACATGTCTGTAATTCATATAGACACCACACTTTTGAAGTCAAATGAGCATATTTTGAAACACACACACACACACACACACACACAAAACCGGCAGAGCAACTACTTTTTGTGATTCAATGCTTATTAAAATTAAATTCGCTATTGCCATTTATACAAATTTTATGAATATATGGCAATATATATATATATATATATATATTAAGGATAACTTATTTAAAGGTGCAGCAATATTATTTAACATTAATTATCGGATGGTAAATAATGATTTCACTCAGTCAACCTTTACATTTGGTTTGATTCAGTAAAAGTACTTTGCATAATCGAGACAGGAAACGAATTTAGGAATGTTATATTCAACATCTCTGTACTAATTGGTTAGAACACTAACCTTTACATTTGGTTTGATTCAGTAAAAGTACTTTGCATAATCAAGACAGGAAACGAATTTAGGAATGTTATATTCAACATCTCTGTACTAATTGGTTAGAACACTGTATTTTTTATGCACATTTAAACTTTGTGTAATCTCAGATCTATTAGTAATGAGATTAAAATGGTTTGTTTTCTCTTTGTATTAATAGCAGAGCAGATTGAGAAATATTAGTATGGCAAAGATAGCCACATCAGTTATATGAGCCATTTCTGATATTACATAGTTTGCTTATATCTTCATATATACATAGTTTTAATCTGAGAAATCTTTAAACATAGATTTGATAGTTAGACTGGAAAACTTTCATGCTTGTTTAAAAACTTTAGGTCTAGTTGTTTAAATAATTATCATAAGTTATTAGACAGTGTGTCTATGAAAAAATTTAAGACAATTATTGGAAATTGGTTTAAAAATAAAACATTGTATTCTGTAGTAATTTATGTGAAAATGTACTATAACATTTTAAAACAGGATAAGTTTCCATTATTATCGAACCTTTTACACCTATTGTCAAGTTCTAAAATTAATAATTCTACTAACTCTTTAAATTTATTTGTTGATTACTGATATATTATTAGGGATATCATGTATATTATAAAAAGAATGTCTTAATTTTTGGATAGTGAGTTTACATATTTAATTAATTGATATACGTAGGCAATAAGATAATAAAATTTATTTGTACATTCCTTGAAAATTACAACTACATCCAAACAGTGATATAATTTTATAATGGGGATCAAGAACTCCATTGATTCTTACAATTTAAGAATTCATTAACTGTATAAAAAGAATGATGCAGCAACCATTTCTTTACCTCTCTATTTATGGTATCATAACGGTTCAGAGATTAGATGCATTCAGACAGGGCATTAAAAAAGCTTGGATCCCATAAATGATGGCTTCTCTGAATACAGTGCTGTTCTGTGTGCTGGTAAAGTAAAATTTGCAGCCCGGCAGGTGTTGTGTATATGCAGGTCTCTTCCCTTGTCAAGTTTCTATTGTATGCATAAATTGTAAACTAACATATGTGTATGTATAAACCACACTGTGATTATGCAGAGCTCAATAAAGGCGTTTCTACAAGTTTCTCTGGGTTTAAAAACTAACTAAAATGTGGATGCACTACTTTTTAAGAATAAGGATTCTTTGTATATTTGCTTTTACTTAAGCTGCTCCATGCTGAAAGACAGTAGCAGAGGTGACATTAAAAAACTGCATAGTCAGCCACTGTTGTAGTTTTTAAATCATAGACAATCCTTTCTACAACATAAAGTCCTATAGCCGGCTTTTTGCAAAAACTGTCAACATGTGCGGTCCATTCTAGACTGTCAATTGTAATACCAAATAATTTGGCTACATCTGATGTTTCAATGTTTGGCAGCACTCCCACTTTCTCTTTTCTGTGTTCCATGATTAGCTACTTGCATTTACTCGCATTTACCATTAGGTTGTTGCTGTAGCAGTACTGAACAGCCATCTCCATTGCTATGTGAACTGATACTTCTAGGCCAGTTGGTATGTTGTAACAGGAGAAACGCTATATCGTCTGCATAATCACTAGATCAATTAACTGTTGTCTTTTTGACAGATAGCTCTCAAACCATCTACCTGATGTGCCATGTATACCAACCACTTCTAATTTATTCAACAGCTGAGCATTGTCAAGGTCTGTCTGTCACAGCAGTGATTGTACACCCTTTCATGAATCCATGCTGATAGATCATGCTTAAAAAGGTGGTTCTCAATTACCTTGGAGAAGGTTGATATCAATGATATTGGGCGACAGTTACCTACCTGGTTTATCCTAGATCGGTAAGGCATCATCTTCACGACAACGCAAAACGCAAGTTTATTGGTTGACCCCGATTCAGATGCGAGAGTGGATGGTAAAGACACTAGCACTATTGTATTAGTGCGTTCTGTGGTCGAGTAGTTATTCCAATGAATCCTTACCGTGTATGTAAGTTTTAAGTTTATATTACATAGTCCTGTTGATGAATCCCTACTTGTTTCACTAAACGTTTTAGTGACGAAACAATATTTCGTATTTTTTAATTAAATGTTTCGTCATTTTTTTTTTTTTTGCTTTTATCCAATTATTGAATGTTACAACTTTAGAAAGAACCAAAGGTTGGACCAAATGTACCACACAAAAATGTCAATCAACTGAAAAACAACACGGTGGCCTCTCTGAATCTTTTATAGAATGATCAATATTATTTAGGGTAATAACAAAATTATATCTATATATTTAATTAATTACATCTTATAATTATACCTATATAATTATGTGCATCACCTATGTGCATAACAAGACATCCAAAGGAGAAGTTCTTTTACAAGAAGACAAATTGCAAAGCTTCTTCAGCCTTGCATGCAACATTGTTTGCAAATTCTCAACTTGAGCTAACCTCTTCAGCAAACCACTGAGAAAATTCAAGTAGAAGAACCAGCAGCTTTTCCAATCCACAACCAAGAACAAAGCAAAGTAACCAACTTCTGTCTTTCAACAAATTTCACATAACAACCCACTTTTGTAAGAGTTGTTCTCGAGCGATGTGTGGAGAGCATCAAGAACAATCGTGCAAGGAATGTAAAACCTAGCTTAAGTTAATAAAACTATGTGGCTAGTATTTACATTTAAAACTTTTGTAAACAATAAAGCTCATTTTTGTAAAAAACTATTGTTAAAAAAATGTATGTCTTAAAGTAGTCTCCCAGGCAAAGCCTTACCGGTAACATAAGTTTTTAGAGCCTTACCAATCTAAGGTTAAGTAGAGGTATGACTTTGGCTAGTTTCAGCTGTGCTGGAAACTTTACCTCTCTAAATGACATGTTGATAAATACAGTGTGTTAATTTTTCCTTTTTTACTTTAAGTTTTTTGTTCTTGTAAGGTTCTACAAAAAATATAATAAAAAGTAAAACCTAGCACTCTTCACTGTGTTTGCAATATACCAGTATTATTCAAGTTGCCAATCTGTGTAATTCTATTTCAATAATGATGAATTAACCTTTTTTATTATGTTTTAATATAAATGATGAATGTTTTATAATTATGACTTACAATTTTATTTATATTACATTAACTTGTACTATTATATTAAGATTTTCTCTATATTTTATTTATAACTTACTAATTTTGTTTTCTTCTAAGGTACTTTTAGTTGTGATATGATATGAACACCTATAATATTACTAAATAAACTGGGTGGGGTAACTCAACTAACTCATCTGATTAATTTGAAGTGTATAAAATTGAGTGAACTAGTCAATCTAGATTGAATTAAACAAGTAATAGGTTATTCGTTTGATTAAAATAGCCGATTACTGACAGAAATAACTGACTGGTTAGTCGATTATATAAAAACCGTTCGATTATCCTATCACTAGTGAGCAGGAGGTGACAGAGACCTTGATGGTCCCTGCCTTGGTTCCAGGCTCCTTAGGTACTCACAACCTCAAGGAGAACATCTCTGATCTTAAGGCCCAGATAGCTGCCAACCAAAAGGTATGTGTGAAGGTAATTTAAGGAGCTAAAGTTCATTTTCTAACCCTTACAAACCGCTACTAAATTCCATAAGTAGTATACTTTGGCCGTTGCTGGGACAACGCACCCGAGACCGGTTCTGGGACAAACCGTGTGAGACCGAATCTGGGAGAAAATTGTTAGAGAGCGACTAAGAGTGTGAGTACGGGTGGGTCAGAAACCGCGCCGCGCGAATCACCACGCATGTCATCGCTGTCCCGCCACCGCCACCATGCGTTGTTACTGTAAGTATGCAAGCAATCGGCACGCGCCCTCGTCAAGCACCGCGCCGCGCGACTGCTGAACCGTCACCGCCAAGCAATTGGCACGCGCCTCGTCATCACCGCGCCGCGCGACTGCTGAAACCGTCACCACCACCGCGCCGTGTGAGACACCGCGTGTTGTTTCTATAAGTATACAAACAATCGGTACGCGCCCTCGTCACTGTCCAGTCATCACCGCGCCGCCGCGCGACTGCTGAACCGTCACCACCACCGCGCCGTGTGAGACACCGCGTGTTGTTTCTATAAGTATACAAACAATCGGTACGCGCCTCGTCACTGTCCAGTCACCGCCGCGCCGCGCGAGACACCGCAACCTTATAAATTACTAGTTTGGTATAATGTAAGTGTATTGTGGATAGTATCAGGAATTAATGAAGCAGAAAGTCGGAAAGAAATCCTGCTTCGAGCATTAGAGGTTCATAAAACCTGTGGTTTAAGCGATTCCCTAAGAGAAAAATTGTAACTTTGGGTATTGATGATTTGTTGGGCTGCAGACCTTGTTGTAATGATTAGGTTTTCAAAGGAAAATGATGGATTCAGATACATACTTAATGTAATTGATAACGTTTACTAAATATGCGTGGTCAGAACCATTAAAAACTAAAAGCTCACAAGAGGTTACTAAATCGTTTGGTAAAATAATTAAGAAGAGCGAAATTGGTTGGTCACAAACCCCCGAACCTTCTTCACACGGATAAAGGACGAGAATTTGTTAATAAGGAATTTAGGAGAGTTTTTACACAAAAATCAAATAAAGTTATACCATACTGAAAATGAGGAAAAAAGTGCCATTATAGAGCGTTTCCATAGAACTCTCAATGAAAAAATGAAAGTGCACTTTGAAATTCAAAAACTCTTTTTAGATGGGTGTCACATTTACAGAAGCTTCTACGTCAATATAACAGTAAATTTCATAGCACTATAAAGATGAGCCCATCAGAAGTGAATTCAAGCAATGAACAAACTTTAAGAAACATGTACGCAAAACACTGGACGATGTCTAGTATTCAGACCCAGACTTTCGGTTGGAGACCGTGTAAGAATTACTATAAAGAAAGATGTATTTGGAAATAAATACCGCAGAAATTGGACAAGAGAAATTTTTCGGATTGTGGCCGTCAACAAAACTTTGCCCTGTTACCTACAAAATAGCAGACCAGTCTGGTGAGGAAATAATAGGATCGTTTTAAATGAAAAAGAGTTACAAAAAACTATGTTCTAGTTCAGAGTCAAATGTATTAATAATGCTCTCATCCTTCCTTCCAACTCATCCCACACACCCACCCTCTTCCTACTCCTCTTCCTATTCTCATCCATCCATACCTCATCCTTTTCCATCGTCAATCGCCCATACAATAAGAGAGTAGCCAGCTCTATAATAATGGTGTTTTCTCCTGCTATCAAGCAAACAGCATTTCTCAATGCTACGGATGGTCTTCGAAGATCATCAGTCAAGAAATGTTCGAATTGTGGAGAAGAGGTTACTGCATCTAACCTATCCCGCCACCAAAAACAAAGAAGTGCATCCATACCTCATCCTTTTCCATCGTCAATCGCCCCATACAGTAAGAGAGTAGCCAGCTCTGTAATAATGGCGTTTTCTCTCCTGCTAGCAAGCTAACAGCATTTCTCAATGCTACGGACGGTCTTTTCGAAGATCATCAGTCAAGAAAATGTCCGAATTGTGGAGCTGAGGTTACTGCATCTAACCTATCCCGCCACCACAAAAAACAAAGAAGTGTATGTCAGCGTCAAATCCACCAGCTTATGCTTCTTCTTCCAACGGATTCAATGAAAAACCTCCTTCGATTGAAACAAGTATGTTCAAGGTGTGGTGTTGAAGTCAGGAACTCCTCCATGTCCCGCCATAAAAAAACAAAGAAATGCATGTCCACGTTAGATAGACAAACTCCGGATTTTGATATGTCTATGTTGGAAAACTACGCTGATGCTGTGAGTGACAATCAATTCCAGAACGTGATTGCTGATTTTGATATGTCTATGTTGCCAGAGTCCTATTCAAATCTCAGACCTGAAGAACAAGACGTGATTGCTGATTTTGATATTTCTATATTGCCACAGTCCTATTCAAATCTCAGACCTGAAGAACAAGACGCGATTGCTGATTTTGATTTGTCTATGTTAGACACTCCAGATTTCTATTCCAAAATTAGAGCTATAATTGGTCCATCTACAGCTGACGCTCCAAAAGTTTGAACCACCAGTAAAAAGGATACACCCCGATTCATCGAAAAAATTATATCAATACTTGGTCCACCACCATTTGAAGTTCCGGATAAGTCAGACTATTCACTGCATATACCATATAGTCCTGTATACCATTCACCACTACATATCCCAGAGAGTCCAACATACAACGTGCTTAGTTCCCGACCGATGTACGTGCTCAAATAAAAACCCCAGAAGATAACCATGTCCAAAATGCAGTAAGGAAATAACGGTTTCCAACATGGCTCGACACCAAAAATCTCAGAAATGTGCCAAAAAACCAGCATGGTATGACATATAAACGAACAGTCTGAAAAAAGATGGAAAATCAAACCAGCTCCTAAAAGTAAAATGTGTTGGATTTGTGAAACACCAATAGAGTCATCCAACTGGAACCGTCACAAACAATCGAAACGTCATATCCGTTTGTCAGCACTTCATGAAGGTCCTCGATACAGGAGTGAAATATTACCCATTACGAGACTGACACCAAGACTGCCGGCACCCACTCCAGACCATCAACATGCTGGTAAAGAAATACCCAAAAACGGTCCAAGGGAAGTCAAACAAGTACCGAAGGTCAATACAAACGATATAGCTCTTGAAGCGATGATCCGAAAACCGGACTAGACCACAAAAGATTCCTACAGGTGTGAAAAAGATTATTAGTGAGACACCGACTAGTACAATTAATAGTGAGAATTCGATTAGCCCTACCATGGAAGAGAGACAGCTTCTGTCTGAAACAGAATCACCTTCAACACCTCATCTGGTTCCGGTACGTACTCCAGAGGAGTCGCAGACAATACTTGATGAAATATCAGAAGTCCAGTCGGCATTCACGGGAAGATTGAAAACGTATGTGATTATGAACAAACGTGGGATCAAAGATCCAAAAATGTTTCTTGAGATATGCAAACCACTCGTTGTTGAAAAACTTCAGGAAGCTGTCAAAGAAAAAAATCTTAAGGTAAACATGGTTTTATCATGCTGAATTCAAGAAATATAATAAACGATGTGGAGGTGACTCAAGTCATGAACTTTAAAAAACGAAAAATGAAATTCTTTACTCGACAACGTCTCTGTCTGACTATTATAAACTCAGCAAAAACTTAAGATGTTGGTTGAGATGGAGGAGTTTGAGGCAAACGGTTCTCAATGGTCACTAAAAAGTGTGAAAGACTTGGAGATCAGAGTCAACCGATACGTTCCTTTTCATGGATCCAGCTACGTGGTTCTACCAAAACAGATTCAATCCAAAAAAGGCTGTTATTAATGTAAAAAACGAAGATCAGAAATGTTTTATGTGGTCTAATTCTGGCAGCTTTACATCCAGTTAAGGTTCATCCAGAAAGAATCAGCAAATTACGAACCTTTCAAACGAGAGCTGCTTCATGCACTAGCAACTTGCGAATGCCCCATGAAACTTGATGATATAGCAAAGTTTGAAAGACGTAGTGGAATTTCTGTTAATGTCTATGCTTATGATGACAAGTTTCGATATATTCCCCGCTGAGAATAACTGATAACGAGATGGAAAAAACATGTTAATCTACTATTTATCAGAGAAAAAACAAACACTCACTACTGCTGGATCAAAGATATGTCCCGTTTGGTTAGTTCACAGATCTCACGAAATGGACATAAGATGTGGATATGCAATAGGTGTTTGCAACACTTTACGAGAGAGGATTTACTCATCAAGCATAGAGAAGACTGTAACACACACGATGCTGTGAAATTGGAACTACCAGAGCCAGGAACTGTAATTAGATTTAAAGATTTCAATTGCTCAATGAGAGTGCCCTTTGTGTATTACGCAGACTTTGAATGCTGTCTAGCACCTATTTCAACATGTCAACCGTGTGTAAAGTGGATTGTAATGGTAATCATCAGTCGTTCACTATCAAATATCAGAAACATAATGCCATTTCCCTTCTGTATGTATGGGGTGTCAGAGGACGGCTTTTCCAAACCACCGATTAAATACTTTGGAGACGATGCTGCACATGTATTTGTAAAATCATTGATTGAGGAGTCGATAAGGATTAATGAACTTTACAAGAGTGAAGCAATAGTCCCCCATGCAGTTGATGACAAAAGAGCAACAGGAAATGTTTGAATCTACTACTATGTGTCATATCTGTGGAAATTTTCTTGGTGATGATCGTGTTAGAGACCATAACCATTTGACGGGTTTGTTTAGAGGAGCAGCTCACAACAGTGTAACATCAATTTCAAAAAACCTAGGTTCATTCCTGTTTTCATTCATAATTTAGCAGGTTACGACACTCACCTATTCATTAAAGAGTTTGGTAAGTTTGAAAATCGCATATCATTGATACCCAACAACGAGGAGCGGTACATTTCCTTTACGGTCAGTGTGGAAGGTGGAATTGAACTACGATTCATCGATTCATTCAAGTTCATGTCACAAAGTCTCGATAGGTTGGTAAAGAATCTGACTAGATCTCAATTCAAACACATCTCAACATATTACAATGGTAAGGACCTCAATTTATTGCTACGAAAAGGAGTGTACCCTTACGACTACATGGACAGTATAGAAAAATATAGTGAAACATCACTACCTAGTCAAGAAGAATTTTACAATAGACTGAATAAACAACACATAACAAATGAAGATTACAAACATGCGTGCGATGTATGGACCGCCTTTAACATTCAGAACATGAAAGAATATACAATGCTATATAACGAAACCGATGTCTTGCTGCTTGCAGATGTTTATGGAAAACTTCAGGGATGTATGTCTCAATACATACAAATTAGATCCTGCATGGTATTTCACAGCACCTGGGTTGGCTTGGAACGCAATGCTAAAAATTACAAAAGTCGAACTGTCCCTATTGACTGACATCGATATGGTACTCATGGTTGAAAAAGGTATTCGTGGTGGTATTTCACAGTGTTCTCATCGATATGCGAAGGCAAACAATCCCTAACATGAAAGACTACGACAAATCGAAACCAAACAACTACCTCATGTACTTGGATGCAAACAACCTGTATGGGTGGGCAATGTCTGTAAAAACTACCATATGCAAACTTTCAGTGGAGCAGTACAGACATCGATGTAATGAAAGTTAGTGACGATTCACCCACAGTGCTACATATTAGAAGTTGATTTGGAATATCCTGAAGAACTACACGACGTACACTCTGATCTACCTCTCGCTCCAGAACGTAGAGTCCCACCAGGATCGAAAATTGGCAAAGCTTCTGACAACTCTCTACAGCAAAGAAAAGTATGTCGTACACTACAAAAATTTAAAGCTTTATTTGAGTCTGGGTATGAAACTAAAACATGTTTCATAGAGTTCTTAGTTTCAGTCAAAGCAATTGGTTGCAGCCGTACATTAATCTGAATACCATGGAGCGTACAAAGGCGAAAAAAAATGATTTTGAGAAAGACTTTTTTAAACTTATGAACAACTCAGTTTTATGGAAAAACTATGGAAAATATGAGAAATCGTGTGGACATTCGTTTGGGTACTAAGTCCAAATTAGTGGAAAGATGGGTTAGCAAACCGAACTTTAAGAGTCGAACCATCTTTACAGAAAACCTAGTTGCTGTACATTTTAGTAAGAAAAAACTTTTGTTAAATAAACCTATTTACGTAGGTATGAGTATTCTAGACATATCAAAGACACTTGATGTATGATTTCCACTACAATGTAATGAAAGAGAAGTATGGATCTAATATAAAAATGGTGTACACCGATACCGATTCCCTGATATATGACATCAAAACTAAAAACTTCTACGAAGACATGAATCATATAATTGGATTATTTGATACAAGTGACTACCCCAACCCCAACCAATATGGGCTCCCCCACGTAAACAAAAAAGTTCTGGGTAAAATGAAAGATGAAACTTAATGGTCGAATCATGCGAGAATTTGTAGGACTACGATCCAAGATGTATGCGAGCAATATAGAAGACAACCATTACATAAAGAGGTCTAAGGGCGTGAAAAAAGCTGTAGTTGAAAATGAAATTACCTTTAGCAACTATAAAGACTGTTTGTTTAGTAACATCGAGCACTACAAAACAATGAATACAATTCGGAGTCAAGCACACAATCTCTACAGCGTAGAACACCATAAAGTACTTTACTTTCATCAAAGGACGACAAGCGTTTCGTACTCGAAGACAATATCCGAACCCTAGCATGGGGTCATCATAGAATATGCGAAAACTGTTAAATTTTAAATGTATGTAAGAGAACATACTATGGAAATTTCAAGTGTATTGCAGAGAGAAATTCGAAGACCAATTTTTACTACCTAGACCGTTACGGTGTCTTATTGTTATTGTAGGACCGTCTGGGTGTGGTAAAACGAACTTGTTATTGAATTTCATTTACAACAAAGATGGAGTTCCGTTCAAGAATCTATACTGTTCAGTCGTTCAATAGAACAACCTGCATATGTAGATCTGGCGTGAACAATACAGTAGATTAGAAAAAAACCTTAGAAGACACATTGCGTTTTTTCTATTCTTCTTGTCAAGATCTCATTTCTATCGATGACTGCAAACCAAACTCACTTGTGGTATTCGATGACTGCCTCCTAGAAGAGCAAACTAAAATCAAAGACTATTTCATTAGAGGACGTCATAAAGGGATTTCTTGTGTCTACCTGAGTCAGAGCTATGGTCGGGTTTGATATGCAGGTCATACGAAACAATGTTAATCTGTTGTGTCTGTTTACAATGAACAAGTACTATACAAAGAGAGTGTTCCAGGACTTTGTAGGTTTCTGACATGACTTTCAACCAATTTGAGGCTCTCTGTTTTGAGTGTTGGAAAACACCTCATGGATTCATATCTATTAATACTACAGCTAAACCACAAGAAAGGAAATATATGTGCAATTTAAAAAGGAAACTAAGTGTTGAATAATACTTCGTTGTAAAACGTTACCAGTATAAACGTTAATTTGACGTTTAAGTATAAACGTAATTTGACGTTTAAGTATAAACGTAATTTGACATTTAAGTATAAACGTAATTTGACGTTTCATAAACGTAATTTGACGTTTAAGTATAAACGTAAATTTGACGTTTAAGTATAAACGTAATTTGACGTTTAAGTATAAACGTAATTTGACGTTTAAGTATAAACGTAATTTGACGTTTAAGTATAAACGTAATTTGACGTTTAAGTACAAACGTAATTTGACGTTTAAGTATAAACGTAATTTGACGTTTAAGTATAAACGTAATTTGACGTTTAAGTATAAACGTAATTTAACGTTCATAAACTTAATTTGACGTTTAAGTATAAACGTAATTTGACGTTTATAATAAACGTAATTTGACGTTTAAGTATAAACGTAATTTGAATTTGACGTTCATAAACGTAATTTGACGTTCATTAAACGTAATTTGACGTTTAAGTATAAACGTAATTTGACGTTTTAAGTATAAACGTAATTTAACGTTCATAAACTTAATTTGACGTTTAAGTATAAACGTAATTTGACGTTTATAAACGTAATTTGACGTTTAAGTATAAACGTAATTTGACGTTCATAAACGTAATTTGACGTTCATAAACGTAATATGACGTTTTAAGTATAAACGTAATTTGACGTTTAAGTATAAACGTAATTTGACGTTTTAAGTATAAACGTAATTTGACGTTCATAAACGTGACTTGAAAGATTTGAAGAATAACTC
Source organism: Homalodisca vitripennis (assembly GCF_021130785.1). NCBI lineage: Eukaryota > Metazoa > Arthropoda > Insecta > Hemiptera > Cicadellidae > Homalodisca > Homalodisca vitripennis. The sequence continues at coordinate 169,594,497 of NC_060210.1, read as the reverse complement.
TGTGTCTATTTACTATAAGTATACAACATGGCGAATAAACTAGACGCAAAAGAAGCAAGGCGACTTGAAAAAAATTCAAAGTGTCTTGGCTGCAAAGTTCAAATGTGCTGAACAGAATGAATTAAAAAAACTTCTCAAACAAAAATACTATATCATCAAATGCTAATGAGACGTCTGCCAATCGTAACATATCAATAACACATGATTCGACCGCTCACTGTTTCTAAAGCTAGAAAGTTGGATGAGTTAAACCGGAAATTACAAGTGAGTTTGCTCAGACCCATTTCAAAGAGTTTAGAAGATGTTCGTGAAAATTAGAAAAAAGTACGAACCAATCACCAGAGCCATTAGGGAACAACAACATAGAGAATTGGAAACACAAAAGATACGTAGTCAAAACCGTATGAAACAGTTGGTAAGATTTCAAACCTCAAGCATCAGATCGTCGAACGTTTTTGAGGATGTAGATTACGATGATGGAAGCCAGAAGTACAACCTCAAGAGCAATCGATGAAACAGTTGATGGATTCTAAAGTAGTAACACTTGGTTCTCTAGGAGCCCGATACCTTCCAAAATCCAACGACAAACAGTTTGGTATTTGGTACGATGAAAATCTAGAGCAGCCGATGATCGGTTCCGAACCGATTACATTTGATTATGATGACATTATATTAGTCAGCTCTCAAAAGAAATACAAAGGGACTGAGGGTCTTTGGAGATTGTTGACGAAAAAAAAACAATATAGTAGAGAAGGATCTGTACACCGATGAAGACTGGAACTCTTACAAGGACATATTGGTGAGGACAAACTTCTCGCTTTTTTCCAAAGAAACAATCCCAAAAGTGGTCGTCCCAAATCAAGTCAAGGACTAAAGTGGAAACATATGATAAAAACCTATTTGGGATGAGTTGGTGAATGGAAATAGTGGCAACAATTGGTTTCAGGGTTAAAGGTTTACAATGAAAGTCCGGTCGAATATATAGGTACATAAAGAACTTCAAAGACCTCATTGACAGGTTACACTACATTCAAGCTCAGGAAGAAGCTGGGAACAACAACTTTCATAATGAAAAACTGTCTGTGGTTGATTTCCTTCACGATGAAATGGAAGACCTAATTGCTACACCTAAAGGGTTGAAGTACCTAGTCAGATGTTTGTCTGTTTTGTCTGAACATGTTATAGAAGGTAAAGGGCTTTTGAACGACATCATTAACAAGTTACCATTCGAGTTACATGCGCCCAAGAACTGGAATCTTGATACGTACAACTACTGTGGGCCCGGCACCCAGCTTGACAAGAGACTTGCTAGGGGAGATAAGGGGAATTAATCCCCTCGATGAAGCTTGTAAGAAGCATGATATATGGTATAGGGATCATAAAAACACAGAAGACAGGTGGAGGCGGACAAAATATTACAAAAGAAAGCTTGGGAGAGGGTTACCTCAGATGATGCTGACTTGAATGAGCGTATGGTCGGTCTAGCAACAACAGGAGGAATGTGGTTGAAACGTAAACTCGGTATGGGGTTAGGAACTTCAGGATGTATCTACCCATCAGATATATAAAGCAATGAAAGCAAAATATTTTTTACCCTATATATAAGAGAGGATATAATAGAACAGTGATCAGTGGTAAAAACCAGTGATGGAGAAACTGTATATTGAATTTTCGAGCGGTATAGCAAGAAGTGAGTATAGAACTGCAATGCCAGTTTCAGAGCTCAACTTCAATGCACCCAACAACAATACAACATTCAAACTGGATCATGGAGACGCATTTTATGATTCACGCATAATGTACCACATTCAAGGAAAGTATGTGCAAAAATCTGATGGATCGGATTATCAAACTAACTCCTACCGTCAAACTGGTAGACAACTTCGCGGCCTTCTTGTTTTCAAGAATAGAGCTGAGGAAACACAATACATTGATCGACACAGTAGAACTCCCCGGCATCACCAGCACTATAAAGGGGATTGTTAGTTACAGTAACACTGAAAAAACAAACACTCTCAAGTAGTGGTTTTTCTCATCATCGTTTACAGGAGGTGGGAAGTTTGAAGCACTCGGCACACTTGGGCATTTAGGATTAGGGTTCTTTGACCACCTACGTTACCCGATGTACAAGGGAGGTTTTGAAATCACATTTACTAGGAATGAAGATAATGATGCGTTGTTTCACTGGAAAGGGGCAGGGTCCACAAGCAACGGATCCTGGTGATGGAAAAATTGTGATAGAGTCGTTTTGTGTTACGAGTCCCCATAGTCAATTATACCAGCACTTCCAAAATCCAGTTAATTGATGGTTTGAAACATCTGAGTGACAAGGATGCTTTTAGTCTACAACTTCTTTCAATGGCAATTGCATCGACAAAAGAGGGGTGTTCGGTTCATCGTTCAGCTTCGATATTACAAGTGTTTTACAGAAATGTGTACAATCCTAGATTTGTTATAATCGCACTTCAGACAAACAGAACAAACACCCAGGCAAAAGATCCTAGTAGATTTGACAGCTGCAACATCAAAAATGTGGTCTGTGAAAATTAATGGAGAAAGGTACCCTCAGGAAATTGCAGAATTTTGATATTACTAATGGTATATACAGGATCATTGTACGATCAGTACCTAGGGTTCCGAAAAATAAACTTCGGAGACAATAACGTGTTAGTAAACCTGAAAGAATTTATTGATAACTCACCTTTGGTTGTAATTTGACACACATCTACATCAACCAACAACAGACAGATCACGAAGTGACATTCAGATTGAATTAGATTTTGTAAAAGCTATTGCATCTCCACAGGGGAGCAGCGGCACCACAGCATATGTTGTCGTTGTATCTGAGGCACATTTCTCTCATATGACATTACTCGAAACATAATCAAATTCCTGTAAAAAACAAATAAAAAAAAAACAACAAAAAACAAAAAAAGTAAAATAAAAATGTTTTTTTTTTTTATTAGTAGGCGGCAATTATTGTTTTCATGTAAGTGTTTTGTATATAAGAAAGCGTAATAGAATGGAAAGTCAGCATAATTATACAGTTCGGCTATCCCGAAGCTCAAAAAACGTAAGCTTCATACAGCGTTACAAAAAGACGGAAACCTACAGTAATCAGATTTATCTAATGAACAGCTGTCTCACGGAAGTGATCGTATACTTCTTTCTGGAGAGCAACACAAAGCCGTTTCTAGAGCCGTTAAGAACAAAAAAAGGTTTACAATTGCTTCTAAGTTACAACCAACTCGTATCTAATAAACAAGGAGGGTTTTTTGAAGGAAATTATGGAAATGGTGGATTCGTCAGTTCCTGGAGGTAAACGTTTCATCTCTCCATTAATATGAGAAGAAAGGTGGCTCCTTTACTGAGAGAAAAATTTAATACCTTGGTTAAAGAAGTTTAGTCGATGAGGAGTTAGACACCATTTATTGAAAAAGATCCTACGGGTAGAGGGTTTGAAACGACGTATTGGTCGGAAGCTTGATGCATTGTTGTCTGTGAATAAAAAAAAAGAGATCTTCCCGCTGTCTCTTGGTGAAATAGAAAAATTAGCAGGTATATTAAACATTAATGAGTTTAGAGGTGTTTTCATGCGACAGTTACTTCCAGACAAAACCTACAAATATCGAACGTGGTATTGTAAATCTTGGTGACCTTTCATCTGGTGGTACTCACTGGACGTGTTATATGTGAAACGTGGTGAAAAGAAATTCTATTTTGATTCATATGGCGATGTCAATCTCCAATAGAAGTAGTCAGGTACTTGGGGCCAAAAGGGTTGGTTTTAAATAACTCAGAGCGTATTCAGGGGTTTGACGATCCTCCTATCTGTGGACATCTGTGCCTGGAGGTTCTACAACGAGATTCAGTTGGTGAGGACTGGGAACATATTCTTCGTAGTATAAGAAACAATAAAAATGCATGGAAACCGTGGTTTTTATTTTCAACAGATTTGGAGACGAAATTGAAATTGGATCAATACCAACTCAACCCAATTCAGACCCTTCTCCTGACGAGATAATTGAGCTTGCAAGTGATGTATCAAAAGTCTCACAAGGTTTATCCGAAGTCAAGAAATTATTGGAATCGCATTTGGTCAAATCGGAAAAAATAATAAATGCGATCGAGATTGTCCCCACTAGTACCGTAAAATGGTGAAAAGATATGGGGCAGCTTCCTACTGAAAAACCACCAGAGAATTGGTCAAGTGAGCAAAGCAGTGGAGCCATATGATGTGGTTGTCAAAGTTCAATTGAGTGAATTAGAAGGCAAGATATACATAATGCAGAAAAAATTCAACAACGAAATAAAAAATATACGGAAAGAGGTTTTGAAGACTTCCATGATGGTAGCAACTTCATCTAAAAACTTGTATAGAATTATAAGTATATAAAAAAAACTGGCAACCATGCCATTACTCAAACTAACTGGAACTGAGTCTGTACTGACTCTCCATCTAGAACACCCCATCCACTTGGATCCAAACGCAGAGTATTATATGGCTCTTGTTGGATTTTACTCTGAGAACAACATATACAACTTGTTGCAACATGCAAAAGTCTATTTTTGGGACTTGGAAATACATTTCATTTCCGAAAACCACTGATACTTCAATGTGGTTACTGGACCATTGAAAAAACTTGAAAAGAGTTTCAGAGATTGCATAAAATCATTGAATCTTAGTATAAATTCTGACGATTTCAAGATCTTTAAAGATGGTGACAAAATATCAATTAATTCTCCAATTAAATTCTACTTGGATTAAAACCGTTAGTGATCTCTTAGGTTTTGAAAAATCTGATGCAACAAACTTACAAAAAGAATCGTCTTTACTTCAACTCAAATGAAAATGTAATTGCATCGAATCCACCGAATCTCAGAGCCGTTGATGTCATCGAGATACACTGCAATATTGTCAACAACAGTCTTGTCAATCATGACGTTCACTCTCACAAACATTTGGAGACAGCAATTCCTCTACTCCTTTTTCCCCTAATGTACCACACGGGTACAAAATATCTCAATCACCTCAAGAAAAACACTACATACCTCTTCGGAGCGGTTTACGAAAGATTCAACAGATCACAATCACACTTGTAGACCAAAACAACCAACTGCTCCAGAACAACCATGTAAACAACATCGTCTATTTAGATCTGATCAGTAAATCACAAACACATACATACTCACAATTGTGGTAAATAAAAACGCGTGGTGTCTGCGCGATGGCGGGACAGCGATGACATGCGTGGTGTGGTGATTCGCGCGGCGCGGTTCTGACCACCCGTACTCACACTCTTAGTCGCTCTCTAACAATTTTCTGTCCCAGATTCGGTCTCACACGGTTTGTCCCAGAACCGGTTCTCGGGTGCGTTGTCCCAGGAACGGCCAAAGTATACAACTTCCATAATTTTCTTTAATGCCAAGACATCTATAAAATGTATTTTTCTTTAAGTTTAAAGCTAATTTCGATTATTAATATGCTATAAGATTGAAACGCAAAAATTATAAAAAAGGCATATCAGTTAAAATTAGCATATTTATTGATAATAATCTAAAAATGACTATTTACCCTACTGTAAATTAATCTAAATTCAAATTCATGGTAAAATCTAATAATACTGAAAAATTTTAAAAAAATAACAATTAGAAGAGCATTTGCTTATCTAAAGTTTCACAGATAAGGTCAATCTTCTTATATTATCATCTGGCAGACAAGGGATATATTTGCTTATGGCTCTGTAGGATGCACAAGGCAGACAAGCAGGTGGACAGAGCTTGGCTGCAGTATAATAAGCGGCCACCAACACAATCCAATCATAATTTGAGAATTATGACGCACATAGCCCAATGCATATTAAATTTATGCTACAAAAACGTTAATCAGAACAATTTGTAAGGAACATTATATGACACACTGTAAAGCTTTGTACCTGCAGCTAAAAATATTAACCCTGCCAGCTTTGTTTATTTTGGAATGTGCGTTGGTGGTAAAAAGAAATCCTGAGACATTTATAAAATATGAAGAAGTACATAGGTATCCTAATAGACAAAAGGAGAAAATCCATCTACTAGATGGATGTACTTAGAAGAGAAAATAACCAGCTTATGGAATCCATTCAGCCATATCCTTTACCAGATGAAATACTTGTAAAAAGAAATAAAAAGATTGGAGAAACGTATCACTGATCTAGAAAAAACATCTGCTGAAGATTTGCACTCTTACAAAGAAATAATCGAGCTACTCCAAAAAGAGCTTGAAGATTCAAGTTCCCAAAATGACCAGCTGAAGCAAGAAATTAAACATTTAAAAGAATATCAAATTAAGCTACCAAAAAAATTCCAAAAATATTCTGATTCAGTACAAAATACTAAGGATGACCCTATCAATTCAACCAACCGATTTCAGCCACTTGAGACTAATGAAATGTCCTTACAACAAGAAATATCACAGGTGCTTTCTACATCAAAAAGCGACTCGAACGAAACAAATAAAGTAAAGCAAAGTATCAGTAATAAAAGTACTAAACTACAGACACCTTCAACTAGAAACTTTACCCCTACGGTATCCAACAGACCAAAAGTTTTACTGCTTGCAGATAGTCATGGATGGGATATGTACAAATATCTGGCTGAGAGCTGGCCAAATAATAATACAAATATCTCATGCATCTTTAGACCCAACTCAAATCTCGCCAATGTAGTAAAAGATATCAAAAAGCTTACAAAAAACTTCACAAAAAAGATACAGTTATTATAATAGGAGGAACAAATGATAATTTGGTAAAGAAAGAAGGGGAATTAATTAAACAGTTTCAAACCATTGTTAGGGGTATGTCACATACTAAAATCCTTGTTTCTGCATTGCCCTACAGGCATGATGTGCCTGGGTTGAATAACCGCATTGCCTTCATCAACATGGAGTTACAGGACATCCTTTCTAAATACCCAGATGCTACTTTTCTTCCCATAAACAACCTACAGAGACACATGTATACAAAACATGGTCTGCACTTTAATCGTACTGGAAAGCAAGAAATTTCAAGAATGGTTATACACTTAGTATGCGGAGAAAAAGATGATAAGAAAATGAAAGAATCAAGAACGATTAAGGAGAAAAAGCATGAAAAGTCAAAATACTCTGTTACATCTGGCACTGGAATAGAGATTCTTCAGGAGGACATGTGGGAAGTTATTAACAATTTAAGAACCAACAGTTCTGTTGCCTTTGCCCACACCATATCTGGCGACTTCCATCACCCAAGAAGGATGACGGCGGGTGTAGCAGTGACGTTTGCAAGACAGTTTGGGAAAACCGAAGATAAAAGATCGACTCTCAAAGTTCCTGGCCTTCCAGAGGGAGAATCCGCAGGAGGCAGCAGTTTACAGTCTCATAACCAAGGAGCACTACTACGGTAAACCAACAGAGGAGGACTACAACCAAGCATTTCTTGAGCTAACTCAGGATTTTAAGAAAAGAACATTAAGCACTCTGGTGTGCTCTCCAATGGGATGTGCCCGAGATAATGTTGAAATAGGACACTTTGTGAAGAACATCAAGGAGTTTCAGAGGGCCACTGGTGCTGCTGTGTTAGTCATCACCAAAGATCAACCTGGGGCTCTAAGACCATTGCATCGAGGACTTTCCTTTGAGGCTTTTCTGAAAAAGTTGAAAGAAGAAATACAAAAGCCAAATTTGTCAAACCAGTCCAGCACAGCATCGACTTCTTTGCCTGTACAGTCTCACCCTACAACTAAAAGTTTTCTCCACCAAAATAAAAATCAAAGTTTTTTTAGCCAACCTGGACACTTTTCCTCCCCTAATCTAAATTTTGCTGCAAATGTAAATAGCTCCTCCACACAGATCAAATCCTCTCTTAAAAATAAAAATAAACTTTCAATTATGCATCAAAATATTCAACATTTTTTATCTCGAAAACAGTCATTAGAAATTATATTAGATGAAATTAAACCTGACATTTTAATTCTAAGTGAGCATAGCCTCAAAAAACCGGAGATTATAAATACTAAATTAAATAGCTACAGTGTTAAGTCATACTATTGCAGAAATCAATTCAAAGGTGGTGGAGTTATAATAATGTGCCAAGAATCATTAAATGTAATAAAAGTTGAAATTCCTGAAATTAACCAACTTACTACAGATAAAGAGTTTGAGTGCTGCATAGCAGAGTGTAAACTGGATGGTCTAGCTTTGGGAATAGTTGGACTGTATAGAACCCCTGGAGCAATGTATGATAATGTATTTTTGAATAAACTAAATGTAGCTTTAGATTTACTATGTAGAAAATTTAAAAACATTGTATTTGCAGGTGACATAAATATTGATTGCTTGAAAAAATCTAGAGTTTCAGATACGCTGAGTAATATATTAATTCAGAATAATATGATTTCCATGGTAAATTTTGCAACTAGGATTACATTGAATTGTCAAAGCTCTATTGATCACATTTTTACTAATTTACCTAAGAATCAATTGTCAGTAACTGGACTGGTCACAGAGCTATCAGATCATGATGCCCAGCTTTTGGAAATCTCCTACCAAAGTTTAAAGACCAACAAAAACTATTATACACAATTTAAAAGGCAATTTTCAGAAATAAATATACAAAACTTTCTTATACAATTAGAATCTGAGACATGGGTAAATCTTTATCAAGCACAGGTTGATCAAAAATATGATGTTTTTTATGACAGTTTTATGTACTTTAATACATGTTTTCCAAAAGTTAAAACCAGAATTCGAAATTGTAACAGGATAAATTGGTTAAGTGACGAGTTAAGAAGACAGAAAGAGGAAATAATTAGTTTAAGCCAAACAATAAGGGTTACTAAGGATAAAGCTATGAAGCAAATAATAAAGGATCATAAAAAACTTTACTATAGCAAAATAATTGAGGCAAAAAGTAAATATGTATCACTTCAGATAACCCATGCAAATCTGCATGGAAGATTATAAATAACGAAATAAAACCAGTCACAGAAATAAGAAGTGAAACAAAATTATCGATTAATGGTGAAACAGAAACTGATCCTTTAACAGTCTGTAACATTTTTAATGATTACTTTGTAAACATTGTTGATAACTATGTAATGCCAAATATTACCAATGATGCTTATGTTTTACCTACTTTAAATACTACAGAAAATCAAAATAGAACCCCAATTAAATTTCGTATCAAACAAAGAATTGGAACTGGATAAAATTATTACTTCTTTTAAAAACAAGTATTCAACTGGTTTCGATGACGTTCCCATGCCAATCATTAAAAGAGCTAAAACTAATCTAATTAAACCGTTAACTCACCTTATTAACTCCTCATTTATAACTGGTATATTCCCCGATAAATTAAAAATTTCAAGAGTAAAATCTGTTTTTAAGAAAGGAAATACCACTGATCCAAATAATTATAGACCTTTATCTATTTTGCCTATATTTTCAAAAATCTATGAAAAAGCTATGTATATAAGACTAATGGAGTTCCTTGAATCTAATAATTTATTTGACAGTGAACAACATGGTTTTAGACAAAATAAATCCGTTATTACTGCTGGTATTGATTTTATTGAAGCAATTGTTGAAGAAGTGGACAGAGGAGAATATGTCACAGGTATTTTCATGGATCTGTGCAAGGCGTTTGACAGTGTTTCTCATGATAATCTCATTAGTACCCTTAGTAATTTGGGTATTGTTGGAACTCCGCTAAATTGGATACAGTCTTACCTAAACAATCAAAAACAATTTGAACAGCTTTTAAAAATGAATTCAATCAATTAATAAGTGTAAACTCAAATCTAAGAACTGTAATTAATGGTGTCCCCCAAGGATCTATTCTTGGGCCTATATTATTCTTATGTTATATTACTGGATTACCGAAGACTGTTGCTGGTAAAATGTGCCTATATGCGGATGACTCGAATCTTATAATTTCAAATAAGTCTCTAAAAGAAATAGAAACCCAATCCAAAAGTAATTTAATATCAGTTAAAAACTACTTTTCAAAAAAAATTTGCTACTTAATCTTGAAAAAACTAATTATATTTTATTTAATACAAGGCAAAACAGATGCTCAAGCGATCTTGATATAGAAATTTCTCAAGTAAAACTGACACAATTAGACAATGTAAAATTTTTAGGAATGACATTAGACAAAAATTTAACTTGGAACGAACATGTAAATAAAATTTTGAATAAAATAGCTTCTGGTTTATATGCGTTGAGGAGTATATCCAAATTCTGTACATTGGACGTTTTGAAAGTAGTGTATTTTGCTCACATACACTCCCATATAAATTTTGGTATTGTACTATATGGTGCAACTAGCGATCAAAATTTGCAAAGTATTCTTCTTCTTCAAAAAAAAGCTATACGGATCATTCTCAATTTAGATCTACGTCAGTCAGTAAAACAATATTTTTCTGAATTGGGTATCCTAACGGTGTACAGTATGTATATTTTAGAAACGGCAGTTGCAGTTAAGGAAGCTGGAGACAGATTACCTGTTTTGGGTTCGTCTCATAGCTACTTGACCCGAAATCGAAACCAGTTTGCAATTCCAAAAGTAAACTTAGAATTTAGAAAAAAAAACCCATTAGTAGCAGGTATAAAATTTTTCAATAGTCTTCCACAAAATATTAAAAATATTAATGACATTAAAAGTTTTAAACTCAAACTTAAAAATTAATTATTACATAAAACAATTTATTCTTTTGATGAGTTTTTTTCTGAATGACAATACGATGTAATTTATTAAGTATATTTAAGTGTATATTATGCTTCATACCATTATTATTTAGTGATCATTTAGATACCATTATTTTAATAAGCTTCTCAATTGTAATTTTGACGCCATTTTGTATTTGTATATTGTATAATGTATATAATGTATGATGTACAAATTGTAAATAAAGATTGTTTTGAATTGAATTGAATTGAATTGAACTATAGTAAAGTATAGTCAGGCTCAAAATGGACCAAGATATACCTGTACAAAAATCTATAACAAGGTTCCTCAAGAAATATGGAACACATATAAAAGTTTAAGTCTGTGCTGAAAGAACACCTTACAAAGAGGCCTTATTATTCTGTAGAAGAATTTTTAACTGAAGAATAGACAAAAACCCCATTTTGACGACCACGGTGCAGACTGCACTTCTAGTGGAAAAATTACACAACAAAAATCATTGATAGGCCTATTATCAATAGTCATGACCATCTAAAAATACTTAAATCAAAATGTCGGACCAAATTATGTAATAGATACTGTATTTAAAATAACAATATACTTCTGCTGGTTTTAAATCTAAAAAATAAATATAATAACGATAAATAAAAACTATCTATATAAAATGTTACAAAAAAAAATTTACTATTTTCAGAAATAAACGCGTCTAACTCCTAGTGAAACAAGGAACTCACGTACATCATTGTTCTTGCTACCGTTAGTCAATAACCAAACACGATTTCACTTCAAATTAATTTCCCAACAAGATTCAACTTAGAATTAATTTTGAGCGATAATTTCGAGCTGAATTATGTTCAAATGAAGTTTAGTTATTTTATATAATCGGAAACAAATACATTTATTTTACATACAAAAGTACAGATTCATGAAAATACGACTTTAAAAGACTAAAACTTAATTCAGTTCGACATTACAACTCAAAATTAGTTCAAAGTAAAATCGTTTTTGGAAATAATTCAAAATTAAAATCATGTGTTTTGTTATTGACTAATGGCGGCAAGAATAGTGACGTACATGTCTTCTTTGTTTCACAAGCAGTCACGTTTATCTTTGAAAATATATAAAGTAAGTAAATGTTGTTTTGTTGTAATTATATATTATATTATAATTTGTAAATTATATTAATACATTAATATTTAAGATTGAAAACTAGCAAAACCATATTGTTCTTTGAAATATATATTACGTTATTTGTTCGGACATTTTGCTTTCAGTCTTTAGGTCTTTAGGATGGTCATAAGTATCAATGATTTGAATCATTCAATAATCATAATACGATTGCGTTGGAGGCCGCTTATTATACTACAGCCGACATATTTGTGTCACAAGGTGTCATCTTTCAAAACAGTAAAAGCTAACTAAGCCTTTATGTTACACTGTTTTGTTTGTTACATTTCATAAATATAGATAGTTTATTAATTATTACTTTCTAATATATAAAAAAACTTATCAATACTGTAATTTGAAATACCTGTAGGCTAATGTAAGGGTGGATTGTAATAAGTGGCCTACACTGGTTTTTCGTTTGTTTTTATTGAATGGTTCGATGTTTTAATCCGAAGGAATGATTCGATATTACAATTTATTTAACTTAGCATATGATTTCAACTTACTAGTTATAGTAAATTGAATGTAAACAATAAACAGTAAGAAGTAACTAATATTTTGAGACTGAGAATGGTGAAGAATATGAGGAAAATATGTGAGATATTTCTCACAAGTGATGAGATTTGTTTAAATGCTTCAACATGTGGGTTTGGCTCCTGGTAACCTATGTGGAGAATTATTTCCTCTATTTCACAAAAGCGGTTACGTACTCGTTGATAGTATCAAGCTGGGCAAGTTCTTTGAGATCTAAGTCTAGGCCATAGTTGGTTTTTTAATGTTAGTGTTAAAGTTATGTTTTTAAAATTGTAATATACAAGATTCTTCTTGTTACTGTAATTTACTAGGCTATAACTTATTGTGTACGATTTGTACTTATCAAAGTTGGATAATATATCAAATTGTTCGATAAAAGCGACCGAATAACGAATGTAAGCCGTTGATTAGTCTCCCCTAATGTAACTTTGTTTCAGTAGATTTAGATAACCACGAATATATAGGATTGACGTGGTGGCTGCTTACTATACTGCAGCCCATCCCTTAGACAAATGGATTATTTGGTATATATGCCTTGGATTAATTTGAATTTAAAATATGTAGACTAGCTTATGTTTTAATTTTTGTGTAATATAGCTGTATGGATTGTGAGTACTGTACTTAAATATTTGTTGTGTGAATAAAATGGTGATTACAAGAAATTGTTAAACCGTGGTTTTAAATAATTTTATGTAAGGTGAATAAATAAATAATATCCATTATTAAAACTATACCTAAAATATTTAATTTTAGGCTGCATCTTAAACCCGGCAGGTTTCAAAGGAGCTTGTGAGTATCACTACCCTATCAATAAATAATTACTAGGTATACATACCCTCATGCGGACTTCATAATCCGTATATCGTTTCTTGGCTACGCCATGGGTTGTGGGATTGATAACATCAATTTCTAGGAAATTAGCGGGTGCTGCATAAGCGTCATCTAAAGTTTGTTTCTTGACATTCAATCTTCTAGTTGCATCCACTGTAGTATCGGCCATGATAGTAAAAATTATTAACACTAATTACGGGTGATTCAACTGACTTAATCTTATTAATTAATACGCTTGGTTTCACGCTAGGACTAAAGTATTCCGCTATAATTTATATCTAAGCCTAAAGTTCTTTTCGAACTAACATCTCAAAACCAGAACAAAAACTCGGCACTTCAACACTTGACAACCATACAGGAATGACAGAAGACTGGGCAGACCATAGACGAACAGTGGGCAATGACGACAGACTTTAAAACTACAAAGAGAAAAGAATGATAAACCGGTGTTTTTTTTTACTGAACCATTGACTAGAATTGATCTGTAGCATCCATTTGAGTTGTGCGAAGCAAGAAAGTTATGCGATAAAACCACTTTTGTCATAAAAGTTTTGTACAGCGTTAGAACCCAAACTACCTTTTATTTGAAGGGAATAGACATAGCATCCTTTTCATTTATTTAGAATGGTAAAACCATTATGCACTTGAGAAATAATATTAAATACATTAATTAAATAAAATTAAAATAGCTGACGGTTAAGTTACAATATTGTAAAGTTAGTTTTAAGAAAATGTGAGATGTTTCAGGCTGTAATAAAAGTAAATACTATACAAAAGATCGAAGTTAGACAGCTACAATTGAAAGACAATTAGACAATGAGTAAGACTTTAAATAAATATATAATAAGTAATGTATAAACTTAATGCAATAAATAACAATATACATTTATACAAATTAAAATATAAAATGCCAAACATTAATTAGGACTTACATATAAAGCCCTAACAATAATTAAGCGTCATGTAACAATAATTTGTACAGCCAAATTCTGAGTTTATAATCTTGTACAAAAAAGATTGTCATGATTTGGCCGTCTTGATTCGAGTGATGGGAAACTAAAAAAGTCTTGCCATATTCCGTTAGGAACCTCGGAGTACATGTAATCAAGCCCTACACTAACCAATCTCAAGAACGCCTTTGGAAATTTGCAAGTTCTCCCCTTAGGCAAAGCTGGTGAGGAGACGACACCACACTATATCAGATTCCACTATTCCAAATGTGGTCTTACTTGAGTACAGCATAAATTTTGAATGAACATGTGTCTGTAAACATTCTGGAGATACAATATAGCAAGTCAGGATTGAGAAGAGACTTATTGCAAACACTAAGTACGTGCGTATTCCAACAGACATCCAATGAAAACCACACTCCAAGTTCCTATACTCCCTCTTTCCTTATTGAAATCTTACACTCATGAGTGAGGGAGAGAGAGAGCTTGTTCTTCCCTTGTGTGTATTCTTTATTTCCACTAGTTGACGTCTTCCAGAGAGGAAAGAACGGAATCAGGCCTGTGCCGCTCCAACGATGCCTAAAATCTCGATCTTCTTCAGGATGATTTGGTGACCCAGACAGTCGAATGCTCTGCTGAGATCGAGGAAGGCCCCACCAACAGTTCTTCCAGTTTCTAGACTGCCAATAACGTATTCCACAATCGCAGCAACTTCCGTCATGGTGGACCTGCCAAGAAGAAATCCATGTTGTTCCTTTGGTAAGATGTTGTTTTACTTGAGATGGTTCATCAGCCGAGTCAAGACCACTTTCTCCAACACCTTGGAGACAGTAGGGACGAGCGATATTGGCTTAAAGTTGCCCATGTCTTCTTTGCTCCCATTCTTGTGAGGGGGGCTTTGGAGACAGGATAATCTATCTATCTATCTGAATATATTAATGATGTCAGTAACAGATTAGCAGAGTTCTTCAGCGCAGAAGATATACTTTAGTAGTCTAGAGGACATGATGTCAATGCCGTTTGATGATGTTGGCTTTGAGAGCTCTTGTGATGCCATAGACTTCACCAGTGGTGGCCAGTGAAAGCATAGGTAGTGTGTGTTGGGAGAGGCTTTGCGGTGGAAAGATAATCATATACATTTATCTAAGTTTAGAGGCATACCGTTCGTTTGACATCAAGCCTCGACTATACCAAGATCTTCTTTAAGGAGAACAACATCCTGAATAGAAGATTTTAGTATACATCTTTATGTCATCAGAACGAGATTTTTAGCAGTATATTTACCATTATTTTTTTATAGTACTTGTAAAAAGTCTAGCGAAAATAACAGTAGTGTGAATCAGAGTTTTTCTGGAATTACTCCTAAAAAACAAGCGTAATAAAAACTACTTTGTGAACTAAGACCAGTACAATATCTGGTAGAACTATATCAGAACCAAAGTAGTTAAAAGATTATGTAGCTTAACAGGGTTTAACTGAGTTTAATCATGTGTTTTGTTATTTTGTTTGTTTGAGTCAATGTTATAAGCTCTCATGAGAAAATAATTTTGTTTAATTTAATTTCAATTGTATTTAGGAGTTCTTGTCAAATGAATAATTAATTTTAATTGATTAGGAATGAAGATGTATAACGTCGCTTATAAAACTATCTGTAATGTTATCCTCATTACTCCAGCTAATGAATCTCAATCATTAAATGAGGTCTTCGCCTTGCTTGCTGTGGGTGGATACTGGACTTATAAATGAACATGTTGTATTCATGTCGTGCGTTTTATTTATCATAAACAATCCACAACAATATAAAACAGTATTGAGGTTCTGGGGGATGACTATCACCACAGGTTCTTCAACTGAGGAAGAAGAGTAGCAAACGATATTTTATTACTATACAGATCGATATAATCAATTGAGAGTAATTAATTTTAAATAATAAATACACATTTTTATATTCTAAACACGATTTGTTCTATAAGTGTTTTTCTTGGTTTTAAGATGTTTGTTTTGTTGTTAGGTTTTATTTATTGTTTAAATGACATTTTTCCTGTCACCTGTCTTAATTTTATCGTTTTATTAATGGCGATGGTCATTTTATTATTTGTGACATTACGTGATTTTTTAAACTATTTCTATTAATTTGAAACATGTGAATTTAATTTAGTATTTTTGATACGTTGATACGGGGAGTTAACGTTGACCACATTCGATTTCGATTGACAGTTCTGTTATTCGATATATAAAGTATCGTTGATATTGATAAGCGATATAAAAACCGAGTCAGTTTATTGTACTCTGCCACGAGCTCCTCGTGGGCCACCCACCTGGGCTGATCAGAAACCGAGTGAGGAAGAGTGGGGGCAGAACCGAGTAGTACCGACAAATCTAGAACCTACGGCTGATCAGAGACGAGCAGTTCCGACAAACTCCGAACATGCGGTTGATAAGCGACCTCAGTTCGGAACTGTTCTGATTTCTATTATCTATTACGAATTAATGAGTGGTTTATATTCGAACATATCTTAAAAACATTGAAAATATGTAGAACGTGTACTGTAGTAATGTTTATTCAATTAATTATATTAGGTTTATATCTTAACAGATCTGAAAAACATAGAAATTATATAGAAATAATACTACATTAACGTTAATTCAATTAATTATATTAATATTGAACTTTCTTTATACTTCCAAAGACACTTGACAAAATGTGAGATGGTGCACAACGAATATTACAATAAAGTACTCATAATTACATAGTATTTTGCATAATAGCCTTAAAACAACTGTACATATATTTTGTTATTCCACTGGAAAGCTATTTAAATTAATAGGACAAAGCAACACATTCATTCACGCAACTGCAACATATTTAAGTAGAAGTAGAATATATTTACTTATATATTCAGATTATTTTAATGTTGAGCTGTAATTGGTAGTACAGAAATAATTAGTTAAGCTACAAAAGCTGTAATAACGAGTTACCACATTAGAAAGAAACTAAGTGGAACAAACCAGAAACCAGTGAGCAAATATTAAACGAAAACGTAAATATAGAAATATGATAAAATCAATCACAACTACCTAACTTAAGTACTTTTACATACATGAATGATTACAATCAAATATGAGTGAGTAAGCAAATTAAAAAAGTACAATGAGCTTGAGAATACCCTTTTAAACAAACAAATTTATAAATTTACAAGTAGTGCTCTTTTTAACCTCATGTTTAATCCACCCTCGATTTTTTTCTGGCTACGCTACTGCATGTAACAAGGTTACTTTGTTCCTTATGTCTTGTTGGGTCCTTCGATACTCCATTGTAGTGGTTTATTTGTGTGTACACAAGATTAATTGCATGTTATTAATTACGTTGTAAAATCAAGGTTTAATGAAATCAACTTGTGCTGCATCCTGCAACAGCCAGCTTGAAAATATAATATAAATACATGTATGCTGCACCAAACTACTGAAAGGTGTTTAAATCAGAGTATAAGCTAAAAACACAGTGGTATATTTTAATGGGCTTGTCAGATTAATTACCTGTCATTAATTACGTTGTAAAATCAAGGTTTAATGGAATCAACTTAATTGTGCTGCATCTGTAAAATCTAGCTTGAAAATGTAATTTAAATATATGCATGCTGTAATAAATATAGATGTATTAAAAGGTGTATAACTCAGAGTATAAGCTGAAAACACAGTGGTACATTTTAATACGTTTTCCAGGAGCTGAACTAAATTAAATCCAAAAGAGTATGGAACAAGAACGCGTGGGACAGCTCAATCCACTATTCCAATTTACGGGCTATCTGTAGTTGGCAGGGGGGACCCCCACTCTTTCTCTCTGAGGTTTCTGATCGGCCTATGTGGGTGGCACACGAGGAGATCGTTACTCTGCCCCACCCAGTAGCAATCTAAAGTAAGACAGTGTGATAGTTAGGTCTGAACAGAAATGTTGTCAGACACGAAAGCAGAAGCGGAAAAGTCTGCAAACTTGTATACTTACTACCTCTTGATCATATGATGAGGATACATTACCACAGGACAAGGTAGCTAGAGAATCGTCTGCTCTGTTTACTTCTTTTATGTAGGTTCAAAGTATTTTTGGGTCATATTTGAAATTATCTTGAAAGAAAAGGAGATTGACTATATCTTCTAGGGGAGAAACGGGGTACAGAATCTTTCATGATATTACAGAAATCAGCAAATGCTGTGTTCACATTCACATCCAAATCACTATATGAATACATCTCTCTTCTATAAACATTGAAATCCGAGAATCCTAGCTCGCAAGAAGGAATGCTATGTAAGAGATTAGTTTGTAGTAGGACTATTATATCATGTGTACAAGTGTTTAGACTATTGGAGTTGTATGATTATTGTTTTAAGACAATTTACGTTCTGGTAATAAATGTTAATCTAGGATATATAACGTTGGAAGTGGCTAGTGTTTTTGTTTGTGATTCTGGGAATACCATTAATAAATTTAATGGTAAAATAAACCTCCCCAGCCTTTATAAAGTCTTGAAGTATCTTACATAATTCCTCCAAGTACTTGTACAGTTCGATTCCAAGAAATGGTCACTTAGAGAGAGCTCAATCGACTCTCACAAGGGCCTCCTGAGAAAAGTGCTTAAGTAGAGATTTTACATATTGAAATGATCGAAAAATAACCTTGTTGGCACAAGAGGATCCACGAGGCCTACCACCAATTCAAAAAAATGAGAATCTTGAAGCTAGTGAAAGCAAAAATTTTGTGAATCATTGTCATATTAAAGCTTTCAGAGGATAACGTATTGGTACATTCGGATACAATACACAAAATATTTACATTACAATGTCTGCTTAAGCAATCAGTTACAGTACGCGCGCTGAAGGTTCGGCTCCGAGTCAACCGAGCGGACTATGGCGGGGGACGGGTGGATTGCCCGATATAACAACTGTTCTGCAGACATCCGCCAATGTTTGGCCCGCTGCAGTCTGAATATTTATTGTCCCTGTTCTCCCTCACAGTCGAGTATTCACTGTTGTTAGAAGTGGACAGGTTGTTTAAGTGCGTTATACACAATTCATTAGTTTAGTTAGTAGTGAGGTGAATGGGCCATAAACTGTAGGGCAGCGGTGTAGGTGATAGGCTACATTCCACTTCAGACTAAGTTACGGCTAACCTAAACTATGTATCTGAAAAAAAGTTAAATCTAAAATTAACTTCAGTTCATTCAGAAAAAACTTTCCCGCTGGTGAAAGTTTCCTGACCAAAAATAAAAAAAATCCTCACATACAAACTTTTTTGTAACACAATTTTGGCACAGTTAATTTTAAAATATATTTGATTGAAGAAAAGTAATAAGACATTGAAACTTAATACATTCATTAGCATTGGCATAAACAGGAAAATAGATCTGCGAAGTTTCAGAATTTTATTTGTACAGGAAGTTGGTCTAACCATAAGTTGATTGTCGAGCGAGAATTAAACATTGCCGTCCGTGACGGATCATTGGAGAGTCAATGTTTTTATTTGGTTAGTAGGGCAACGGCAGGGCCGAACCTTCAGCGCGCGTACTGTACTTCAGAATATATTTCATTGACAGGTATTTTACACTGAGCCAACTGCAATGCTGATACTTTGTGTCTGTAGTGTTTCCAAATCAACTTCAACTTTAGTCAGGCGAGGTCCCAATTCAGAGAGTGTTTTAGGAAGTTGACCAATCTCAGTTTTAATTGAGTTAAGGCCTTAAACCATTGTCAATAGGCCAGTCTTTGTAGACAAGCAATAAATCTTTTTAGATATAGCTTTCAATGGATTGGATATATAAATTTAAAGTTGGAAATGCCAGCATTACCAGTACAATATTCTCTGTTACAGCTCCATTTCAGTGATACATACCCGGCAAACTGCTTGTAATGTCGGAAGATGACATCTTCAAACAATCAGTATGAAACTAGCGGCTGCAATCATCACACTGAATACGCATATGTTACAACTTCATTACTAATGTTTAATAAGTAACACACAATAGCACGCAAATCGGGTAAAAAATGCATATACTCTCAAAAGTGATACGAGAGGTGCACAACAAGGGTCAGTTTTTGGGCCCATTTTATTCATTCTTTACACAAATGACTTGCCTGGTTTCACTAAAAATTGCAAAACTAAAAATCTTTTATTATGTATGCTGATGACACTATCCTTCTTTTTAATAATGAATTCTGGGATGCCGATTTGTAAAAAGTATTAGGTGGGCCCATACTGGGGTCTTGCTCTGGGAAATTATTTAACTTTTAGATGAAAAAGTAAGGTTTAAAGAAATTTAGAGTCATATGATCAATATTAGAACCCCGAAAGCGATAACTCGACAACCCTGACTCAATATTTTACTTTGTAAAAAAAATATATATATACACACACACACACACACACACACACACAGTATTTTTGTGAAAAGATAATTTCTAACACTATCATTAAAAGAATAAAACATAAAATTTTGCTGTCACACAGTAATAACACTTTGATTAATAAGTAAAATAGCTTATTTAAGCTTACTTTGAATAAAGCTCAAAGTTTATTAAATAAAAACAAAAACTCAAAGTTAATGCTATAATAAAGGTAATACAGTATGCCTAATACTTTCATTCAAAAAGTGTGTAAATAGAGGGTTTTTTTTTTTGGGTCTTACATCCTAAAAATCTTTAAGAATTTTTAAATAGCTAAAACAGTACTAAATAATATAGAAATACAGTACTAATACTAATATTTTGAAACTGAAAATTTAACTTTCTATAATATGTATATAACTATATAACTCTATTTTATAACGATTTTTAGTATTGCTGTAAATACCAACTAACTTTTTCAGTCCTTAAAACTTACTTCTCATATTCAAGGCACCATCATAGCACTGTCCTCCTAAGTTATCCATTGCCAAATTAAGACAAGCAATAAACATCTTTCAAAATACTAAACAGAGTTTGTGATTCAGTGTTGGGGGCCTCGTATAAGCCAATAAAGTCTTCAGTGATGATTAAGGAATCATCGACAGTACAAATACAAAATAACACTTGTTCGTAAATCGAAGAACCATTTGTTTCGTCACTAATAATAGAAAAATGTTCTATCTTCTTGATTGAAGCCAATACCTTTCCTAGTATATCAATGATATCGTTTTGAATATTGTGGGACCTCCACTTATACCCTGAACACGCTAACCAATCTTTTAACTCAGGTATATTCTTTCGGAGATCCAACAATTGAAAAAAATTTGACCATACATCTTTGCGTCCTTTAGTTGGACTACCTTATCGGCATAGAAATTGCATGGTAGTAAACATTGTCTCAAGAACTAAATGGCCTTTCTTCATATCACACTATCTAACTGTTCATTCAATTGGGAGGCCATACTTCAGTTAGTGACATAATTCAGTTTCAGAACACCTTCTTTATGCCTAAACGTATTTTCATGAAGATGGAATTTATCCAAAGCCTATTTCCAGTTAAACAACCCTACGGAAAACGTTATTGACCAAACACAACATCCCTGTCTTAGATCACCCACCCTGCTCACCCGATTTGGCTCCCTGTGACATTTTTTGGTTTGTGACTAAAGCAAGATTTGAGACTGTTCAAGCAGTAAAAGAGACGATTAAGTCATAAAGAGTTACAGAAAATGATCAGATACGTGTGAAATAAGTACAGAAGCCAGGCGAAACACGAGGAGGGATAGGGGGAGGAGTCAGGTGACCGTCCATATAATATTTAGCCTAATTTAAATTGTTCTTTGACTCCGCCAATACTAATCCAGTTATTTTCCAGCCACACATCATATTTCATAAATTTTATTACAATTTTAACTTTTGACCCCAATTTTCTGTATTTCTCTATTTTAATTCAATCTTTTTTTAATCATCTATATATGTAAATTTAATATAATAAATAAATTTATTTTATACATTTTAGCAGAATAAAACTTGTATTTTCATGAAACAAGTAGGCCTATTTATAAAATAGGTGTAAAATCTCAGCATTTACAGTTAGTACATGGTGTTCCTGGACATCCATGGGGTTGCTCAAATGCGACACAATGGTTTTTGTTTTACCCAGTATAGGTTCTAGAGGTAGAAGTGAATCCTCCTTGGGAAAAGGTAAAGTTACAATAATGTATAAAACATTTGTTTTATTTCACAACATCATATATTCTTCACAAAACATGTATTAAGGATTTTTAACATAAATTATATTTAAAACATAACTATCTTAAAATTAGTCTTCCTGTTTATTTGATGCTAATAACTAAATAAGAGTATCTTCATCTTGGGTCTCAAATGGGACAAGCATGGACGGATCCCCAGAGCTGGAAGTTGGTGATGGAGGAACAATTGTACTACTACTTGTAGATGGATGTGGAGGTGACTCCATGGCCATGAGTAGGAGGGAACAGTTTTCTCTGTATCCTGAAGTGCTAGAAGTCTGGGACAGGGCACTATCATCCTCATATGACACCTCTGTCTTGAGAACTGTACGCTGTTGAGAGGGCTGCGAATGATGAAGTGGAGGGGGACTCTGGGCAGGCAAGGGCTGGGAAGCTACAGGCTGTTGAGGAGTTTCTGGTTTTGTAGGGGAGCTAACTTCTTCCTGTTTTGGTGGAGTAGTTTGCTGCTGTTGTTGCTGGTGTCCATGGCTCTGAAGAACAAAATTTCAACATGTATTTTTAATGATAAATGTTAGTACAATGATTAAGTTTTCTGGACAAGAATCAATTTATTTATTTTTCACTTTCTTTATTAACATATCATACAGAGCCATTGAATAAGCTAGTGCGTTTCCAAAAGAATTACTACTACACGTCAGTTAAGTATAATGAAAATAAAACATAGCCCAATAGTAAGAGTGCAGTTTTATTTTTCCTTTGTACTAGCAAACCTCTCACATTGTCTAAAACATTTTAAATGTACAGAGCAAACTGAAAACACAACGTAGAACAACCAAAACGGTGTCAGTTGAGAGCCAATGAACAAGGAAGACTAGTGCACATGTGCACACTGTCGACTGCAGTGTCAGTACTCTATAAAATGGTATGGATTTTCCAAATATGCCTTGTAAATTGTAAAATAGGAAATAATCTTTCTTGCAAAAAATTAATATTAGTTTTTTTTTTATATAATTACTCTAAAATACAATGGTATTAAAAAAAATATTATTCTTAATAATTGCAAACATTTTAAAATTCAGTGAAACAGATTTTTAATAACTTATTGGTTATTTTACCTCAATTCTGCTTTTTCTCAGTCTAAATGTTTTTCGACTTTGTGCCTTTGATCTTTGAAGTCTTGGTTTACTTTTTGAACCTCCAAGTTCACTTGAACTTTCTTCACCTGGGCTCATTATTTCACCTACAACAAACACATGTCATCTTGTTAATGCTAATAGCTAAATAGTTTCAAAACAAGTTGATACATGATGTCACAGTAATCATGATTTGCTTACTTTTTCTTTAGTTAATATAGCAATATATAAAAAACACATGGTACATAATTAATTTATTCAACAATGGATATATAAAATACTGTAACTTATAAATCCTTATATCTCACATAAAAAGTAATATCAAAATATGATATTACTCTTGAAGGGACAATTAAGTCACATATACTTGAGATGTTTCTAAAATTCAAAACAAAATGTAGCTGAGCAACAATGCCAAATCGGGCTTTGCAATATAATAATAATATACCTTTAACAAATTTAACAGGATTTAGTTGCTATTTTCAAACAACATCGAATCCAACATAGAACAAATTAAATTATTCTGTGGTGAGTATATGTGTCAATAATAACAGAACATGACATTGGTCTGTCTATAGCCATGAGAGTACAAGCTAGCATATAGCCAGTCAACATTGAGATATCTACTATAATGTGGCTGCTTCATTGATAATACCATGTAACATATTTATTATCACTGAGAACCTTACAAAGCAAGTAAAAGCACACATTGAAAAATAAAATAATATTTTTAAAAAACCATCCATTAACAGAAGTACTTGTACTTATGTACTTATTGTAATCAATATTATATTAACTAAACAATAATTGAAAAACAGAGAAAATTACAACTCCCATTGTTTATGACTGTTTTGTCTATCTTACACCTTGGACACATACAGCATTTTCAACACTGGATATTGCACCCATTCCCATAAAGTAGTCAGGAAAAGTTTCATCTTACCCTTTTCCTGCTAGCTTGTAATAAAAAAGTTCCTAACATTGGGGTGAGTTTCTGTATCTTCAAAGTTGATACTGATTCTTTTATGCAAAAAGTTATACAAAACACAACAACAATTCACAATGACATGAATGTAGTCTGGCTGTACGAGTAATGGTGAATGGAAATTACACGCAACAGTTTGCTACATTTGCAATGTCTATTATTGTACACCTTTCCTATTCAGCTAAGTTCCCTTAAAGCAGAAAGTATTAATACCTTGAAAGTTTAAAAGCATCATCTTTAAAAATAATAAATGATTGTGGGTTGTTATTGGTTTCTGGTAAACAAGACGGAGGAGGTAAGTTAAGAGCATCAGAATATAGTTTTTTTACAGCTGTGTTATCCATTCAAATCATATCCACCACTGACGCATCCAGTGAAACCTCTATGTATGTCTCCAGCCTTACATGTCAGCTATTATAGTACAGTAAATGTTATGCAATTGTAGTTCTCTAACAGACATACAAAGTTTAGTGACACATTCATCTATTGCTCATGTCTGATACTAAAGGATCTTTAAGAGGATAAATGTGTTGTGGTTTGTAACTCGATAACAAATCTTTTCAGATATTTTGGTGGTACCTAAAATTACAAAAATATACCAAACACTTTTTGAAATCACTTTTTTATCACTCATTGTATTGATCAGCTGTGTTCATGTGATTATGTTTTGTGTGCATCAGTCTTAAAATATGAATGAAAATATAAGTTCCTATTCTTAATGGACCTTTTTAAAAAAGTTTGGAAAACCCAAATAAGAAAAAGAAAAGCTGCTTCGTTTAACAGGATGTTCAAGCTTTACCAACAAGCAGTCAGGATCATTTACACGTTATGAATTTGTGATAGTTGTCGTGATGTTTTTCTGAGGGAATTTCTGCTGACACCTTCAAAATAGTTCCCATTAGATGTTAAGCACTTATGCCAGCGCTTCTTCCAAACCTCCAAACACTTCTCAAACTCGATTTTTGGGATAGCTCCTAGGTCTTTCAGCGATGCACTCTTTTAATATCATCTATGCTTGTAAAATGAAGGCATAAAAAACAAAACATAAAATAAAAAGAGTTATATGGAGCCATATATGAAGAATATGAAGGCTGGGGAATCGTTACAGTATTGTTTTTGACCAAACATTTACAAACAAGCCATGAGGTATGAGGCATTTTCATGGAATAAAAGCCATGAAGTGTTTTGCCACATATCCAGGCATTTGTTTTGGATTGCTTCAGGCTAACAGTGTTAAATTGGCAGATAGTGCTCCTTATTGACCATTTAACCTTATGGCAAGAATTCATGATGCACTATGCCATTAAAATCTAAGAACAGAGTGAGCATAACCTTCACTTTCAACTGCATTTGTTGAGCTTTCGGTCTTGGTGATTTAGAATGCCTCCACTGGAATGAATGAGCCTTAGTTTCAACGTCATATCTGTAAACCAATGTTTCATCACCTGTTAAAACAAGTTTCAGTAATTCTGCATCGTTGTTGACTTCATTCAGTGACTCCTGACCAACTACCATTCGCTGCTGTTTTGATTCAAAATTCAACAATTTTGGAACAAATTTTGCTGTCACACGTTTCATACCCAAAACATTCAAAAACATTCTATGGTATGAGTGAATTAATATGCCAACATCATCAGTGACTTCTCTTATTGTAACACAGTGATAGTTAATAACCATTTATTCTACTTTTTTTCAGTTGTTGATGTGCTGGGATGTCCGGAGTGTTTGTCATCTTCAATTTCTTCACGGCCATCATTTAAGCGTTTATACCCCTTGTAAACCCTTGTTTTACTCATAGCAGACTCACCATAGGCTTTTTAAAAATTTTTGACACTTTATTCAATTTCTAACCCAAAATTTGATACATAGTCTTCGATTCATTTTTTGAATGAACAAATATCTCGCTGAGTTCATGAAACATGTCTAATCTTAGCAGCTACCATTAAAAAATTAAACAATGAATATTGCTGGAAGTTTTATTATACTTTAGGAGCATAAATACCAACATGATAAAAAAGAATCTATTTAATTGGATTCACCAAACCTCAAAAACTTCAAAATTCTTGTTACTTTTTAAACACACCTTGTACTGCACTCCTTTAAATCAAGGAACTCATATTTTTTCGATTTTAATAATTGTTTGTGTCATTAGACTGGTAATAAAATTAAATAAAAAATTATTTTTGTAATTCTTTAGTAGAATTGCTGGTTTTTAAGATATTAAAAGTTAAAAACTTGTAATGGCCACCATTTTGAAAGTATTAAAAATAACATCATAATATTTTTTGTAGCAACTGGCCTTGTTACCATAAAAATTGATCCACATTTGGTAGGATTTAATTCATTAGTTTTTAAGATATTAATTTTTATAAGAACACGCACATTCCTACAGCCACGAAACTAAGTACCAGGAGATCTATGTTCATGTGATGACATGTGAATTGATCCAAACGTTACAGAAGACCCTATATACAAACAAACATTTATAAAGGCACTTAATATTAACAGTACACAAAACCGATATTAAACTACATTAAAATATTGTTTTCATTTTTGTATTTACTTATTCTGTGTATCAATTTTAGATTTGATGAACAGCAAAACATGCCAATTTCAAACCATCTGGTTGTCTACAAATATAATACTTGTATAAGAAATATTTACAACTTTATTATAAAAAAATAACTATAATTATTTTTTTATTTTTTGTTCCAAAATATTTACTCATACAAATTAATTAATGTTATGAATAAATTAATAAAATTATTTGTAAACAAATGAAACTACAGAGAAAACTATAGAATTAAAAGCTTTAAGACAAAAATTAAGAACTATACTTTTGATAATGGATGGTGTACCAAAATAAAATGTTAAATATCAACATATATATTATAACACTGACTCATAATCAGCTACTAAACAACAAGCGGTTCCGAGGCAACAATGTTGGTTTTATAAGTGAAACAACAGTCATGTAGTTTTAAAAGATCTGAAAAATGCATTATTGTTAAAATATGTATTTTTACACACTTAAGCAAGCAAATGCTACACAGGTATCTATTTTAAAACAAATTATGTTGAAACCAATAGTCAGTTATGTGACAAATCAATCATGTGACACATCAGCGATGTGACACATCAGTGATGTGACACATTAATCATGTGATACAAATTTGGACAAAAAATATAATACTATCATTCTCCTCCCACATAAATAAATCAACATACAAAATACATATTGCATCACAAGTGACAGTGGTACAGCGACAGTGCAACTCTGATATCTAACTAGACATTAACATCACATTAGCTTGTACAAGCATCTATCCTAATGTGCATCACATCCAGGTATATTTCACATTTAACAACTTTTACATGTTTACATTTTAAATTTAAAAAATGGCTAAAATAGTACAACAAAAAATAGTATAAGAACGTTATAGGTAAATTTGACTTGAAATGGAAATAGTAATTAGTCAGCGAATTTCTTTTGATATCTATTACTTAGAATCTCTGTACACCATTAAAAATAAAAATAATTTCTAAAAATAAGTATGGCAGGAACAAGTTTTAATTTTAGATAAAACATTGTCACTTTTAAATAAACACCATAGATGCCAGTAAAGGAAAATCATAAAGATTTATCACATTACTCTGACCATTAACACAACTCTTAATAGCACAACTTTATCAATAACCCACGAGTTTTGATAAACTCCTTGATATCACCATTAACACTTAATGTTAAAAGTATCTTCATAGTGTTACTTTATATATTTTAAACCTTAACAGCAGAGTATTTTTTCCAGTTCAGGTCGAAATTCTATAAGAATGTCTGTCTTATTAGATTTTAGTTGGATTTGCAATATTTTGGGTACTTGGTTACATTTTATGCTACAATAGTATTCTAGCAACCACCGGTCATAAAAAACAAGAATTTTAGTAAATAAAATTTGGAATCCTCTCTGAAAATTCTCCACAGGAAAACTTTTATCTGATTAATAAGCACGAATTTGGAAACCAAGAAACTAACTTTTTTATATGTCAAGGATTAAAAACAAATCATTAAGATCCAATTAACATATTATTTTGAATTGATCAAGAAAATATTTTTAACTTCTGATACACAGTTCATGCAAAAGCATATCTGAAATGACACTATACAGTTGTAATATTTTATCAACAGTAAAAGCTGTCTAAAAACAGTGTTAACCCTTTGGGGTCGATCAAAACAGCGTGTGTCCCACTAGTAATGAGAGGTCCAGTCCTGGCATACTAGGATAGATGGTTAATATTCTGTAATGCTCTGGTCTTTATTTATTTACTCGATTTATATGTATATTTTCACCATTCACTTGGTGAAAATGTATATTATCTAAAAAAACTTGATATTTCTTATTTGCTTTTTGTTTTATATAAATAAATGTTTTGTTGCAATGGTTTTTGGTTTAGTGTGTAAAAACTTTCATCATCAATAACTATTAAATTATGTCAACTAATAGAATTGAAATGTTTATCAACTAAATGTCTTATATTGTTATATATTATATAATATTTA
The DNA here is from genome assembly GCF_021130785.1 of Homalodisca vitripennis. Classification (NCBI taxonomy): domain Eukaryota; kingdom Metazoa; phylum Arthropoda; class Insecta; order Hemiptera; family Cicadellidae; genus Homalodisca; species Homalodisca vitripennis. Next base: position 169,565,486 of record NC_060210.1, on the reverse strand, counting down.
TGTATTATACTTATTAAATATTTAGAGACAATGCTACTTAGTCTGTAGCTGAATTAGACTTTGTCAATGCATGTAACATGTTTTACGACAAATAAACGAATTTATTATTATTATTATTATTATTTAATATTTGATGGACGTTTAAATCTGAGTTTATTTTATAACAGGGTATCACGATTTTTCCTAGAAAAACACAAAGTCAAATTGATGTAAGGTTATTGAAATACTGAACGTAGTATTGGTAATTTAGTTTTCTACAAGAAAACTTCTACTTCAAAACAATCTACTAAGTAATTAGTGAGCTTGATACATTTAACTGGAACAATGCGCAGAATCCTTAAACGGCCAGCCAGGTCTGTACAGCGCCGCTACTCATGGGCAGCTCGATTTAAATAACGCTGTTGCCAAAGGGTTAATGAAGAGTATAAAGTTTTTCATACTATCTGTTAAACTTTTGTCAAGAGTCTCAAAGCAATATCCAACTTCTTTAAGCCCCTAATAAGTTGTTTTCACTGGTAGCCATCCATCTTATTCTCTCCCCCGTGATTTACACCAACTTGTGGGGCGGTATAAAATATACAAAATACAGACATTTTGTAGGCAAATGTTCTTACCAATACAAAAGTGAACATAAGTTACTATTAAAATTGTTTTGGATGAAATTACAAAGTATTAGTGACAAAAAAATTTTACTTTCCTTACCCCAAATATATAACAATTTTTCTTTTTTGTTACTAATACTTGGTAGCTTAACCCAAAAAATTTTTACACTAACTTATGTTCACCCTGTGTATCAGTTATGGAAGAAAAAGATATTTCGGCAATTTATTACATCTCATTGCTCCATGTCTAGTTTCAAAGGATTCCTAGATGAGCATTACCATGAACCTTGATGTTGACTGGGAAGCTTCTCACAGCTATACTGAGGTAACTTACGGTGATTTGAAAAATTTCAATCTCCCTAATGAATCCGGTCTCATTGCTTCAGGACGGATTCCAAATTGTCTCCAATAGAGAGGTTATGTGGACCGTTAGTATGAACAACAATATGTTCCATAGCTATGAGGTAAATGATAGTCATTGAAGGAAAACTACATCTCCACTGTCTATGTTTCAAAGAAGTCCTAGAGGATCATCATATGGAATTCAGATGTTGATTGGGAAGTTTCCCACAGCACCTCTGAGGTAATGATGTATGGACATTTGAAAAATTACAATCTCTGCACTCAACCCTGACCCACTGCTCCAGAACAGATTTTGTATTGCCTCCAATAGGGACTTCATTCTGATGCCAAACATGAAAAGTAATGTTTCATAAGATTTCTGAAGTAAGTAGTAGTGTATGTAAGAAAACTGTACATCTTAAATTCACTTTGTTAGACTTTTCCATGTGGTTTTTTAAGTGTAACTTCCAAAATAGTTTCTTGGTTCAATCCTTAAACAGTAGGTGGGGCCACAGTGGAATAGCCTCTAATTTAAAAAACGATTAATCAAAAACAGTTTAGTAGTTTTTGTAAAATTTGGATGATTAATATAAGAACATAGAAACAGGCCAAACAATATAACTTCCTCCTTTTGTGAAATCAATTAAAAAGATAAACAAAATACTTTGCAGTAACATATTCAGCATAAAAAAGTAGTCCAAAGTCATTCATTAAAACACCACATTTAACTGAAAAATGTTTTGAAGTAAATATGAATTCATCAATGACTAGTGGATCCCTCAATTGCCGGGTGAGTGCGCTACCACTACAGCACAGAGCCCTAACTTTTTACGATTTGATTATTTTGTATTAGACCATTTCTGTCACATATGTGTTTAAATAACCAAACTAACATATGATTGGAAGACCAAATACCTGTCAAATGACTTTTTATTTGCATTCATTAAATTTGTATAAATGGCAATAGCCTAATTTGACTTCAATAAATATTAAATCACAAAAAGTTCTTGCTCCGCTGGGAAAAGTACATACAGAACAAAAATTCTTATTTCAGTCTTAAAATACTGTTCTGATTCTGTGTGTAATACAAAAAAATGTCTACATGAATTCCGTTTCCTAGTCTTCGAACAAGTCAAATGAATTTTAATCTGCTATCTTTGAAGATAATGGATTTTTTTAGCAGTAGATCCTACAGAATGCTACAAAATATGTTAATAGAATGAGGGAAGTCTATACTTCTATACTATGTGTAATATTACTTTGTAATATTTGTTTTGTGACTATATGGAAAGCCTAAGTCTTACAATTGCAATATCTCAGCTTCTATTTTTCACTGATATCTTTCTAAACTGTACAGAAGCTGAGATTTTATAATACATGTAATGTGGGGTACACTGCTTGTCTATGTGGTGTTAGGAGGATGTTTGACAAACAGTGCAATGTAGGGGGCTGGGCAGGGAGACATGCTGTGAGACGTACCGGCTGTGGATGACGCGTACTTGGACATGAGCAAGGCAACTGCAGGGTCGCTACCTGGCGCACTCGATATAGACTCTGTAACAACACAGACTGCCTGCCTCCATACTCACTGTTCCATACACATTCAGCTCCATTCATATTACTTACTGTCACTTCTTATTCCTCTTACAAATTGAACTTATTGCATTTTAATCTTACAAGATAACATGCTTTGGATTTTACCTAATGCCAAAGCATTTTATTTCTAACTTTTTATAAAAACTTCAAACAATTTAAAACAACTTCAAAAATCTTATATTACCATCTGAAATAATACATTTGAATATTAAAAAGCAAACATGAATAAATTATATATAAACACTCCTCTGAGCTTCAGCTGGAATAGTTGTACTGTAAAGTGGGAGAAATTAATCAGAAACATATTCACAACTTCTACAGAAATAATTTTACTAACACTTTTCATATCAGTGTTAAATTTCTCACTTTAGAGGTATACTTGCACAAGCCGGGATCTCAACAAATAGCTGATGTTCCCCAACTGTAACACGTTTGTTGCTCCTGGCTTGTGCAAGCGTACCTTTAACGTGGTCATGCTCGCTTATGCATTGACGGATTTTGTCAACAAAAGTAACATTGGAATTGTTAAAAGATTGCAACATAGTTGGCATCTTGTAAATTTTTTATAACTAATGTAAAACAGCTGATCCCTTTCAACTGACAAAATGTTTGTTGCTCTTGGCTTGTGCAAGCATACCTCCTAAAGTGTCATGATTGCTTATGGGTTGACGGATTTTGTTGAAGAAAGTACTATTGGAATTTTTATAAAAATTACAAAATAGTTGGTATCTTGGACAATTTTATAACTATACTGGTTTTTATTTTGTTTATTGATGTCCTCTTATTTGTCATAACCTATGTGCTAAGTTTGATATATATATATAGCTTTACCGGTTCTAGAGATAGTAATTTTATAAAAAAATACAAAATGACAGTTAGTGGCTAGACAACACAATTCTTGACATACATTTATAGAACATTTGGTACCATGATTATTACAGCCACAACAGTTTGTGAGACCCTTTTGTGAACACTCTGTATATGTTATTCTGTTGCCTTGGAATATTCTATCTTTTTGATTGATGATAATAAATTAGAATGATTTAATAGAAATGTTGTTAATTTATTTATGTTATTTAATATTGTAAGAAAGAAAGACAGTTATTTTATCAAAGAACATGAACACACAAACAGGTACACAAATACATACCAACACAGACTAAATATCTTACAACAAAACCAATTTGATTACAAAACTTTATAAGACAGTTAGAGACCATTAAAGTAATTTAGAAACCTAATATAACATTTGATAGTTAATTTAATGTTTGTGAACCTTATTTATTTAACACATATTTGTTTAAATTAAAGTTTGAAATTCAGTACACTTAAATATCATATGTTTTGTAATGCATAGATATTCATTTAACGGATAAGTTACACAAATATGACTATTTTCTATAAATCACTCTTGATATTATGTTAATTCATATCAGGATTATAAAATTAAACTGTAAAAGACTATTTACAATGATATTAAATTAAATATCTTTTCAAAATTTACTTAACAAAACATTCTGCATTTTGAATCTCAGATAATAAAACTAATTAGAAGGCAGTGGATTTAGCAATATAGCTCAAGCAAATTTTTAAATTTAATATTGTGTTTATGAATTTAATTGAAACTATCTATACTAATGAAATATAAACTTAGTTTTTGTCATGAAAAACAACAATTAAATATAAAAAGTTTCAAAATATTTGGTACTATAACAAGGAAATATATCCAAACACATTACAAAAATGGAGATCGACAAAGGAAATCGACAACTAGAACTTGTATAACTTCAGACAATCCGGATTAAAACAATCCATAATTTCCTAATTGACAACTAAATGAGGAGGAATAACACATACTATTGAATCATAAAATAGACTTTGGACATTTGAAGAAGATATTTTAAGTGAAGATAAATAACAATTTGGTAAGTAATAAACTTTCTTGCTATTAGTATCTTATTAAATTGTCAAAATGTATTTTAAAATATTATATACACATTCAATGAGTAAGAGAACAATATAAACTCACAAACAAATTAATAATCAAACATTGAATAATTTTAATTACTGAAATTTTACTCTGTGACTGGAAGTTAAGCTGTAGATAATACATACATGTCAATGAAATGTATTAATGTTAATATTCTTGTCAACTTTTCTTGTTATGTATAGTAAATATTATGTTTCCATATCTCAATAATTATTACTGAATATTATAAGTAAAATTTTATGAACAATGGAGGAGAACTTTCACTTAAATCAATGTGAAAAATTATAACATTTTGAATTATAATTTACTGGAAATTCAATTTCAAAATAGCAGTATAAGCGTATAGTTTACGGATTGAGTAAAGACAACCTGAAAAGAATGCTAAAGTTATAATGTAGTGTTAATTTAATTTGTTTATTAAATTTTATTTGAAATGATTTTTGGTTTATTGCAAAACTAAGAAAATAATAAACATAGTTTTTTGTTTGCCAAAAATGTTTAGTGCAATATCATTTTATATTCAATGTCATTTAATTCAAAATTAATAGATTTTCTTCTTACTTTACTTCTTAAAAGTTTAATTTACAACACTGTATTTATTTGATGGTAAACAAACAAAGTTATTATAGGCCATATGCAGAAATATTTTGTACATACTAACTCTGAAGTTTTAATATTTTCTATACAACTTTTCTAAAAAACTAGTTAAAGTTTCAGAACTTGACATATTAATTTTTTAAGTCGGTTTCTTGATTAACCCTTTTGCTATCAGGGGATTTAATTATAGGCTGTTCCAATATTGTCAAGCCTCCAGAGGCATGTCTTAAGACCACTTAGCCCAGGCTTGCAGTGTTTTTCATAAAACCTTCTTTGGCTGTTATTTGTAATTGTACAAAGCTAGGTTTCGTTTTTTTTCCTAAAGAACCCTAGTATTAGAAACTGTACTCAAACCTTCAACATGAAAAATTAAAAATAATGTGATTTTGCCTTTTTGGTTGGAGTTTTTATAGTTTTTTCAGTTTGACTTTGATCAAAATATTGAAGATCCAACTCAATATTTCTTTTAGAATTATTAGTTTATATACAATATATTTTTGACCCAATTGAAAAAAATATGGAGATTACTTTATAAAAACATTTTTATAGGCATTTTTATGAAGTAATTCAAGAATTTGAATTGTAAATACAAATGCTAAACTCATATAAATATAAAAATACATTAAACATATAATTCAGTCTTGGCCATATACAAACTAAACATGATTAACATTTTTAAAGTCAGAATTCCAAATATTTAGCAGGAGTAAAGTACTTAGTATTCACATATATTTTCACATGCATATTTGAATTTTTCTATACAAGAATTAATTAATTATTTATGTATCAAAGATATAATTCTGAACATGATACTAACTTAGATCATGTGATTTCTAATATATTTTTTAATTTTGTTTGTACATGTCTGTAAAATTGGATACTGGAAATTTATGTGTAGTTTTGGGCATAAATATTGTTAATACCACAGAAATCCCCACTTTTACTCTTTTAATTGTGCTCAAAAGATTTTAGTATGACATTATTTCATGAAATTTGAAATGTTTTGCTCAATAACAAAGTGATTTTGGAGTTAGGTTAACATGAAAATTTTTCTTTGTTTTCACAAGAAAAATTAGCTCACAAACAAGAAGCTCCATGCTTTTTTTGATAGATTATTTTAAAAAAATCAATCTTATTTATCTTATCTTATTTTTTATTTATTTTTATATATCAGAAATATATATGTTGTAATGTATTTTTTTTATAAAATAGTTTGAATAATAAATAAACCAGCAGAGAACCTAGAAAAAATTCAAAATATTTTATTAAATTTAATGGTGAATCAAAAATATACAATTAATAGATTGCCATTGTAGACTGCAATCTTTGGTAGTCATCATTTTCATAGATTAAGAACACGTTGGGAGTTGGGTGGTAGCATAGTAACTTGCCGCTATGTAGAAATTGTCTCACAATTGCTTAAGTACATGTACAAATTGGAGCCTAGCATGAGGTCCAGTTACCAAGCTGCAAGCGTGAAGAATTGCTACCTTAATTATTTACAGTTCTAAGCAATTTGGAGAGTGCCAGCACATTCACAGTTTTCATATATTTCAACCATTATCTTTTGATACTGGTTAAGCTGAACAATAACCGGTGTAACCCAGTACACATCAATGTATAGACACAACCATTATAATAAAATTCCCAAACAGCCATACTTCTTTAATGATAGAAACTTATAAAGTTAGTGATGCCAACAGATTAGATCTTATATGCAGTTATAAATCTAAACATATTAATAGAGTAAAGTAAAACATAATTCTAATATTTTTGAAAGATAGAATGTATATAGATAAACTTTAAATACATTTTTGTTTATTTTCGGAGATTCAGCCCAACGTACTTTAATTTTGAATTTAATTTAACTATAGCATTCTCTAAGCATTTGAAATGGTTCTTATTTTTTTGCATCTTTATTATTTTCCATATTTCTTGTGAACTGACAATTGAAATTGCTATGGTGGATTTGGCTAGACGTGTAATTTGTTCGTTATATTAGATACTTGCATATAATGATAGTTCTTTTATTATTCAAGAAAGCTATTTATATAAACAATGGGGGAACAAATGTGTTAAAACTTAAATTTACTTTTTCAATATCATACTGATATAGTAAAATATGCTTATATATAAGCCTAGTTTAATGGGAAGAAAGAGTTTCAACCAGTCATGCATACAAAGAACTATATTTAGGTTAAGTAATTTTTAATATTCAACTTAAAATATGTACAAAGAAGCTTCTAGTTTATTGTTATGTACAACAAATAATGTTAATAATATAAACAATTAATTAATGAGTAATACAATAGTGTCAGTACCACTACAGGCTCAGATATTTGATTAAATATTATTCTTAATTTGTAAAAATAGTAAGAAAAGTTATAAACAAATTTTTTTATCTAAAAATAAATTAAATAAATTATTTAAACAATTATGGTGTTATATTAAAGGAAAGAAACAGAGCAACATGTAATACAGACCTCTGTGTCCTGGTGTGACATTGCCACTCTGGTTGGCACCTGTCAGCAGGTCAATCAGTGACGGCCTGTGATGACGAGGATGGGGAGGCACAATCTCGGTCTGCTGTACTTCTTTTTTCTGATTTGACTGTTCGTCTACAATTTGAAAACAAAAAGTTCTAGGTAGTTAATAAAATTAATGAGAAAGTAAAAGAAATTTATATGAAGAAAAATTTTAAAACCTTAAAAATAAGTTAATAGTTATTGTAACATACGAGTATTACGAGGGCCATCCGGAAAGTAGTACCCGTTTCCGCCGCGTGAGGCGCTGACGACGCGAGTAGCCGCCGGTCAAGGTCAGATCGCTTCAGTGGCTTGTCTGCCTTCTCTGTTACAAGTTCCGTGACGCTAGCATTGCCTGTGTTGTTTCTGTGGCAGTTCATAATGTTTAAAAAAATTGAAAACGCCGCCAGTTGTGAAGTGAGGGCTGTAATAAAATTTCTCAACGCAAGAAACGTTCGACCTTGTGATATTCATCGTCAATGAAAGGAAGTGTATGGAGACAATGTGATGGAAGAGTCATCTGTTCGGCGCTGGTGTCGTAATTTCAACTTGGGGAGGGGGAACACACACGACGATGAGCGTTCAGGGAGACCATCTGTCATTACAGAGGTTAACTGCTGAGGTCAGTAGACGAATTCGTGAGGAGCGATCGGCGCGTCACAATTGATGACATCTGTGAACATTTCCCTAATGTTTCTCGAACAATTGTTCATGAAATTGTCAAAGACCATCTGCATTATACAAAAATTTGTGCAAGGTGGGTCCCTCGCATGCTTACAGATGAGCACAAAACCAAGGCCTCATGCAGCGGGGATAACACAACAACTTCTGCAGCAATTCAATTGTGGAAATTTTCGACCATCCACCGTATAGCCCGGACTTGGCCCCTTCAGATTTTCATCTCTTTACAAAACTTAAAGAGTTTTTGGCGGGAAAAAGATTTGACAGCGATGAAGAACTTAAAGAAGGTGTGACTACGTATTTAAATCGGCTGGCGGCGGAGGAATATGACGCTGGAATACAAAAACTCGTCACACGTTATGACAAATGCTTAAATTTGCTTGGAGATTATGTGGAGAAGTAGTTTAATGTATGCTCTTTTCAATAAAAATGTTTATATTTGTTAATATTTACTTCTGTGTCTTTATTTCACAAACGGGTACTACTTTCCGGATGGCCCTCGTATAGTAACAAAAATACTGGAAATCCTGTGACACCAGATTACGTTGTTTCTTCCAAATCACTGAGTATGAGAATACTGTAGTATAATAATGTCATTGTCTCAAAACTCCCAAATATCTGGACTACAAAACTATAAACATTACTGTTCCTTGAATTTATACTCACTCTGTATCAGTCACAAGTCAAGTATCAACACTGAAGAATCCATTACATAAAAATTAATGCCTAGTAATTGAATGTTTCAATGTGTCATTTCTTCTTGTTCTTCATTTTGAATTTTTCTCATACCTTTTTATCACAATATATATATCTGAAGTTCTTCTTTTGTATTTTAAGTTTTGAATTCGTTTCAATATGAACGAATGAATGAATTTTTCTTCAAAGTCATTTAATTTTGTATAGGTTGAGCAATTTTGTTATTTTCTATTAAAATTATAAGTTAATAATCTACCGCAATTGTATCAAACTATTGTAAATTCACTGTATATAATATAAGGTTGAGTGGTAGAGAGGGCTTGATAGCCCTAACTCCGCCTCTTTAATAAATGCATTTTTCATTTCAATTGGGATTGCTGATGATTGATAAGTTGGTACTTGAATCATACAAACAAAATCTCTTCTATGAAAACTTTGCAAAATATGGAGCATCCTGTTAACAAAACATGAAACAGGAAAAAAATGACTGCTTGGAGTACAGCATTTTATATAATTAAAGATTATATTAGTTGTAATACATTTAATTTTTAAATGTTAATAATTACAAAACATTTATTCAAACATATTTAATTAACAAAACCTAATATCTTAGTTATTTTATTTTGTGAGTTATTATTATTTAGTATTAAATATTAAATATCAGAATAAAACTTTTTGTCCATTGGCAATCTGGAAATTCATTTAACTACAATCCGGGCATCTATTTCAAAGGAACTGTTATAAAGCAGACATTTCGTAGTTTCCATTTCAGAGGATATCAAACTTTACTGTATCAAAATATTGTTGAAGACCCATTCCCTTGTTGGATTGTATTCAAAATCGGTGTTGTAAATCTTTAACATACAGTACTAAGTATTCAGCTGTAGGTTTATTGTTATGACAAAGCACAAGACTGTGAGTCCCCATAGCAAAATTTTACAAGTGTTTATGCAGATATATGAATTTGATTTTACCATATTTAAAAATAGTACATAGCGGTAACAGTTGTAGTTTAGCTCAAATTATTTTAACCATTCTGAATAGAACAGATTAGTTTATTTCATGTAGCTTATAACTTACCATACTTACGATCATCGAGTTCTTCTTTTAGTTGCTTCATTTCGTGCATCAACTCGATGAGCAGGGCTCCCCGACACTTGGGAGCAATCGTACTCAAACCTGACATCTTCTCTCTGATGATGAATTGTAGATGCCGCTCATGTTCAGTCAAAGGTGGCTGACTCAGCTAAACATTCCAGATTTTTATCCTTGACATCAGCTGTTGTATTCATAATTGTACTAGTCCAATAACACCAGTAAAACTTTATTGTTAGAATACAGAATTATGTCTAAATATCAATATTAATGTCGGATTTTTTGAAGGCGCTTTCAAATTATAATCGAGTTAATTCAAACAAAAGTAGTTCATCTTAGGGCTGGTTTCAAATTGTGTAGCCACAAGTGAACAAGGGCTGAAAATATGTTTTAATACAGTTTGACATACAGATTTTTACTCAAAAGGGAGTTATTTTAGAGTATACACCTATCAAAATCAAGTGGTATATTTGGAAGAAAACTAGTCACACAAAATATTGATTTTAGTCTGAAATTGATAAGTAGATCTCTTTGAACAAACAAAATATTTCTTCCATATCAAATTTTATAAAGAAATTACCAAAGTTGTTCATTTCAATGACAGCAACCAACTGTATATAGGAACATTACAATCATATTGTTTTTCTCCAAGAGGTATAGATGTATACTATATAGAAATAATTTTTAATACGGTAAGGAAGCACTAAACAATCTAAGAGGCATACATTAATAATACACATTTCCACCAAGGCTAAACAAATGTATGCATTAAGAATAAAAACAGATTCAAACACTTATCCTAAGATAAAAGTTGATATCCTCAAATAAAACATCTCTAGACAAAAAAGATACAATTTTTTAATGTTTGTCAAAGATAAAATATTAGCCTTGGGGTGTTTGCTTGGAGATGTAATCAAAAGTTTTTAACTTCATATTGGCAATTATGAATGTTTTGTATTGTTCAGGTAGAGTAATTTTCTTTGAACTTCTACAAGTTAAAATGGTTTAGATACAAAAATTACATAAAACCCCTATGTTCCAGAGTATCTCATCCATAGTGTAGCCACTACTGAAAAGGCATTGAAAATCTGTTAAATATTTAGTAAAGACTGTAACTCAAAAGGGAGTTATTGTAGTGTATATACTTATAAGAAGTCTAAGTTACTGTTCAATAAACTCTAGAAATATTTACATTTAACTTCAGATCTTGCTTCAGTAATCTTAAAAACCACATTTAAAATATTCACTGATTAATGTATACTTATACTATTAATTCCTATGCCTTTACTTTCTGAATATACAAATCAAATTCTCTAATTTGTGAATAATCTTGCCAACATATCACAATAAGATATTCATGCAGTATATAAAACCATCATGCAATATAATCTTCTTATCTTAACAATTTATAAAAGCTAATGTGAAATGATTGTAAATATAAACTTTTTTAATCATATACTTTAAAAATACACAACAAAATTTGAAAAAATTAAAATTTGAGCAACTTGAAAAGACTTAATTTAAATTCTTAAAAAATAAGGTGTGAAACAGATGGTGTATGAAGAGTAAATAAGTACATAAAGACAAGTTGTTTTATATAATTTATCAATTTGAAGCAAAGTATTTAGTACCTCAGTCAGTAAGTCTAGAAAATAAATTCAGTAATGTTATCCATTTGTAAGTTGCTCATATTGTTTAATGTTTAATATGATAAAAATACCTTCTGGTTAATGAATGGTAAAAGGAGAACAAACACTGGTGATCTCTGAGAGACTACAAAGTCTATAAAGTTCCAGTACAGAAGACGTGCCTCGTGCACCTTGCTCATGTCACGAATGGTACGTGCGATCCGTGGCCAGTCTTTAACCAAATCATTTTCAAAACACACCAACAATATCTTCAAACCTAAAAATGACAGATAAAAAATATGAACAATCTTATAATATTATAATTATTATTACATAAGCCAGCATAAATTAAAAGAGTACAATAGTAGGAATAATATTTAAAAATGTTATCTAATTTTTTATTTATACATAAGGATTATTACTAATAGAAAAGTCAGCAGGCCTTGAACATTTCCTTCCAGGGTCCACTGATATGAAAGAAACACAGAGAACACATACTTAGAAAACTTTTGATTGCACTACAATCTTTCTCAACTTATAGAGAACATTATCGTTGACTTTCCACTAGTGTTCTGGTTTGACACTATAGTGTACAGTCAACTGGTACTGCAATCAAACATTTTTTGAATATGTGTTTTTTATGTTTCTTACAATTCAGTGGATTCTAGAAGAAAGTTCAAAAGGTACGCCTGCTGATATTCTTATCCATTAGTAATAATACTCGGCTTCCAGCCCTATTAATTCAAACCTTTATATATATACATGACTTTGGCAAATGTATACATGTTATTAACATAAATGTTATGTTATGTGAAGAAACATGATTATAATATATAGTTTTTAATGTAGTGACTCTTCACATCCAACAGAGGATAGTCTACGCAAGGAGTTTGACAAAACATCTAATGTAAGCATAGATTAAAGTGTACATAAATTTAAAGGGGTTGTCAAACAGAGATGAATACAGCAAACAGTACTTACAAAAAGTTAATCCAGTACAAAATGGCAGATGTTTAAAGGTTTTACTGAATAAGACATGTGCACACGCACACACACATTCATGTTTTTCACATATTTTGCTATAAATATGTTTTGTTTTATAAATTTGTCAAACTTATACAATACAATAAATAATACATACAAAATTAAATGTTATTCAAATATCTTTAATTTTTGCACCATAAAAATTATAACACACCAATATAAAATATTAAAATTGCTCTGCAAAAGTCTATGATAAATCCCAATCTTTATAATCATTCATAAGAGTAATTTCTCTCCTAAAAGATTCAGACACTATCAAAATATTGCTAATTGTCCACTAATTTGAGCAGAACTTAATCTATAGTTGATTTAACTTACCCAAAAATGCAACCTGATAGACTGATCTAGAAACAGTGGGACTGGTTTTGGCTTCCCTTGCCAAAAAAGTAAAAGAACCAGTCCGGGTATCAGAAGAGGACTTGATGGTGAGAGCTGCACTCTTGGAGGTGGGAGGACACATGGCATGTAACACAACTGTGAGAGTGAAGCTAATGTCTGTCTGTCGCATGCAGTGTACATCTGTTCAACAAAAAATAGTTACAGTATAATGATACAACATTTTGACACTATTCATTTTAAGAAAATACAACTTAATACAATTTTTAGTAAAAAGCTCATATAGAGAAAATTAAATATTTTGTTGTTCATACAGAACCAGGATAACAAACCTTTTAAAACATGAGGAAGAGTCTCAATGAGTTTATACTTTGTCTACAAGGGAAATATATGATTTTCCAGGATAGAAGGGATAAATAGTATGTATTTTACTTTCCATAGGGAGTTGGTATTGTGTTTGTCCATGTTAAATATTGTGATTGCTAGTTATCTAGTGGCAAATGTAACAAAAATACATTACAAATTGATTACAAAGAAGTAAAATGTTATCTTCTAATAAATAAAAATGAATCCCAAAATCTGTTGCTTAGAGCTAATCTGGAGAACAGCTGGATCAATTTGACTAATTCTTTTTATAAAATATTTTTTGAAATCCAAGGAAGGTTTATATGAAGAGAAAGATTAGAAAAGATACATGGGACATTGAAGAATTAAAAAAAATTATGGTTGCCTGTAAAGTCGGTTTTACGGGCGAAGATTTTACGTGACAACGTCTTTTTCTCGGTAGAATATTTATTGATATGAATATTATTAAATTGCACAATAGGAACAAGGAATTGAATGAAAATAAGAATTGCACAAATTTTAACTATAGAAATATATTTTGTTTACTAAAACATTGTACATAATTTGAAATTAATTAAAATTTGTTATTGTAAATGGTAAAGTTGAATAAAACATTTACTAAAATTGGAATTTGAAATTCTTGCTAAACACAGTTAAATTCTAACTCCGCGCGTGGTGATTGGTCGGTTTAGTTCGTTTGTTTGGTCGCACTGTTATGACAGGTTAGAGGTTATAATTTGTTATTTTAAATGTTTGACTAGCAATACGCGCTGTTTCTTCTCAATCGACTGAATTACGATTGATTGCAGAGTGATTTAAACTAATAATTTACTTCACACTATCAACATTTGTCAATAGTATGACATAACCTATAAACTCAGTTTCTCAACTTTTGTGTCAATCTAACAATTACTCAATCAATCATAGTTTACGATAATGAAATATCAGTGTACAATTATTTACCTTTATTGTTGTAGTTGTTGTAAATGACGAATCTAAGCACTCCACATTTTCACGAATGAACATAGTTATCTGCTTTATCCCGTGCGGCGGACCCACAGTTATCTGCTTTATCCCGTGCGGATCCCGTGCGGTGGACCCACTGGACGGGCATCGTAACGTTACCGGGCGTTACACTTTTTCATGAGTGACTCCGAGCCGCAACCTAATTTAAGACGTTGTCACGTCAAAAAATGGTACTATTTGTTTTATAATCCAAATTTAAGTGACACTAAACAGCTATCGACACTTTCAGCTGAATTTTTAACAAATTGCAGAAACATCTGTTTAAATTTAATTTTTATAAAATATTAAGTATACATCACGTGATCAGTAGTGTAATGCAGATAACAAATACAAAGTTAATACCTAAATTTTATTCAAGATTGCATGTGACGAGTTAAAAATATCTAATGCATTGTAAATACTATTTAAATACTGTTACAAAATCAACCTTAATGAACAAAGTTGTGAATGTTTCCATACAAGTTACTCCAAACTGATGGGCTCCTTTGACATTGTGATATGAAATATCAACAGTGGCTTTATGGAAAATGAGAGAAATGAACAGTAACATGCCTCGGAAATCCATTCTTCCCCAGAATACAGTACAAAAAACAACTATAAAACTTAAAACTGTATTAAAAGGATTATTTTGGAATGTTGGTTGAACTTAATAAGGATTTCCCACTTATACTGGAAGTAGATAGGGAGTAGGTAGGTTTCTAGACTGTAATAGGTTTCTCAGTCCTACTTATGTGTGTGTATTTTCTTCATCGGGTAAACTGTACTATGACACTGGAGATATCTTAAAAGTATATGACAAGGGCTAGAAGTAAACACTTTTTGCTTGAAGTAAGTTTCCAATGACCATGTATTTGTATTTTCTTGAATGGGACAACAAGGCAGTCATCTGTGCGTTGGAAATATGAACCAGAAATGCTCCTACATGTGCAAAATATGGTCACTCAGACCTTCTGTTTCTTAACTGTGAACACTGAAATAATATGTACCTGAAGTATACCTACTTACATTTGAAAACTTTTATAGGACTATATCATATTATATCAACAGTACTTTTACTAAGTAGTGTAAAGACTTGGATTTTGAAAATTGCATATGAAGCCGTGGGTAACGGCTAGTGCTACATAAAATCTGGCAATAATGAAGAAAATACTCAATAATTCAAATTCAATTTTAAATCATTAAAAAAAAACAATGTCAATACGAGAAGATTTTAATAGATTACAATTCTAAACAAAAAATCACTATGTACAAATTGCTGCAAAAGCTAACCTTACCACACACAATTTCAGTCCCAAAATCCTCACATGGACTTAACACTTTTTTAAAGCCTAAAGGTCTGTCCATCAAGGAAATAAGAGTTAAAAGTTTAATGAATTTTATAAGCAATAAAAAGCAAGTTTAGATTTGTCTTGAAATATTTAGTATTAGCTCGTTTGAATACAATGCACATACAGGGTTGTCCAAAAATATGTTACCACTTAAATGGTATTATATAATCATTAAGTTTTTGTTGTTGCAGATTAAATATGGCCACCCGACTTACTTTGGAAGAGAGAAGAAAGGTAGCAGCTTGGATGGAAGTATTCGGATCTCCCTCAGTTGTAAGAAACAAATTTCAACAATGGTTTCAGAAGGATCCTCCAAGTCGTTTAACTATCCGTCGAATTCATGAGAAATTTGAGCGCACAGGGGCTGTGACCAATGATTGTAAAGGGAACAGTGGACGTCCCAGAAGTATTCAAACGGAAGATAACATCATAAATGTTCAAGGCACAATTATTAATAGCCCAAAGAAGTCAAGTACGAGAGTAGCAATGGAAACCGGAATCGCGCGGACTAGTGTTTTAAGAATTCTTCACTTAGACCTGGGAATGAAGCCGTACCACATTCAAATGGTACAGGCGCTTTCTGATGCTGATAAAATTGCTCGTGTACGAGCTGCAGAAGTGTTCTTAGAAATGACGAACATAGACCCTAATGTTGTGTTCTTTATGTCGGATGAAGCCACATTTCATGTCAGCGGCAATGTGAATAAGCACAATTGCGTCATTTGGGGTACATACAATCCCCATGATCGAAGAGAGCACACACGATCCTCTCCGAAAGTTAACGTATGGTGCACCACCGCATTATTCCTTAGCGGTTCGAAATTACCTGGATGATACATTTGGTAGACGCTGGATTGGAAGAGCTGGACCATTGGCGTGGCCAGCACGGTCACCAGACCTGACTCCATGTGATTTCTGGCTATGGGGAATGGTGAAAGAACGTGTGTATGCTACAAGACCTATTGACATTAATGACCTTAAAGAACGCATAACCACGGTTGTCCGCTCCATACCTAAGGAAATGTGTGAACGAGCTATGGTCAGTATGGTGAAAAGACTTCATAAATGCATTGAGAACGAAGGAATACAGGTGGAATGAGTACATTAACTTCATTTGGACTTGTAAAATAGTGTGTGTTATTATGTTAATAAAATAAAAGTGAAACCCATATAAGTGGTAACATATTTTTGGACAACCCTGTATAACAAGAGGTTCTCAATTTCTAAAGGTATGAAAATTAATTATTAACAAATATATTCCATTAATAAACTATAATCAAGTTGTTTGCGTTTGTAAGATCTAATGAGTACAAATTAATTTTGTTGTGGTCACAAAAGATATTGCACTGCACAAGCCAGAGTACTAATTAACCTTAACAAATATACTGTATAGTTGGCTTATTTTCTAGTATACAATACCAACTTGGATAAAATGTTAATTAATATATCATACATACTAAATACATCACAAAAGTATATAAGTTTTACTGTTGCAAATGACTGCAGTTAAAAACTCATAACAAGTGTCATAAAACATGTCTAAATCAGAATATAAATATATATTGTTTCTATCAACTTTAGACAGTTTAAACGTAACTCTAAATGACAAAGTTTTTATTACCTTTCCTCCCACTTCCAACTCTTAAGCAGAGAGGCAGCAATAAGTTCATGAGCATACTCTCTGTTTTCTCATGGCTGGGAAAAACAGAAACTCCTCCACAAACTTGTTCCAATGTGTATGACTCCTAAAACAATATATGAACACATATGAGAAATAGTGTTGTATTTATGTATACAAGAATTAAAAGTCATTTTAATGATACATAATTCTAAAAATGTAACTTACCCCAACAGCAAGTATCTGAAGGGCTATTAGACGCACGACCATGGAGCAGAAGTGAGGGGGTGGGACCTGACTCATCAGAGCGTTTGTGGCTGATGACTGGCTCTCACCCACTGGGGAACTGTTCTCTCCAAGTATTAGAGACTGGAAAATAACATCACAGAAGAGGTATCACATGACACATTGTACAGATGATTATTAAAGTAATACATTTTAATTCTGAAAAAAATAAATTTGTGGTGGGGAAAACATGCTTTGGTAAAGTGAAACTGGCAGAACTAATCGTGAGAGAGCAGTGGTTTTTTGAAGTCAAGACAGAAATTGGGAGGGAATTATTTTTCCCCTTAAAGTTTAGGAACAAAAATATGAGAGATTTTTTCACTTATTTTTAAACATTTATTTTGTTAAATAAAGAGGGGGGACGAATACAAACAATTTTTTGTTTTATTCACTAACTTACTTCAATAAGTTTTTCTAACCCTTACCGCAATGACAGCAAAATGCCTTGACAAGTCTATCTTTTCCTTGTTTGAAGTTTGTTTTTGACGATGGAAGCATTGTGAAGGAAACAGGATTTTTCTGGACATTTGTAATTGTTCAGTGATACAAAAAATCAGTAACACTACGTTTCCAGATCATACCAGACCGTTGCGACAAGCGTGAGTCAGGAATCACAACCACCATATTGTGTGTCAACTACACTAACTCTAAAACATGCACTTGATAAAAAACTAAACACAACACAAATTATTAAAACTGAACTACAAAATACAGGTCACAATAGGTCTGCATTCGTCGACCAACCTCCTATGACTGACCAGAAGCCAATAGCAAATGGCGATTTTCACGGCAGAAACAAGATGGTGGATAAAAAAGGAAAGGGACAGGAGTGGACCCTTATTTTATTATTGGTTCATTCTAGATGAATTTCTTAAAACCATACTGTGACTCTCCATTGGTATATTACAAATATCTAATCTGTTTGGTTTTCTTTTTAGTTAATTTTTCAGAATTGGCAACCAAAGTGGCCTAATCTTGAATGATGGCTAACTGATTAGTTGGTCTGCCAATTTAATGTATGTTGCCTCTATTAATATCCTTTTAAAGAAATAATGTTCATCATGTATTATGTTGGCTTCATGCCAATGTATATTGTTGTCTTTGGACCAATGATGGTGTGCAGTTTTTGACATAGGGTGAACGGTTACAAGCATAGTACACTTTAAAGATCAAGTCTAAATCTAATTAAACTCAAAAGAGACCATAGTTCAAATAACACCAAATTCAAATTTGTTAAAGAACTGTAATTTTAAGCTAGAGAAACATAAACTGACATGCTTTATATCGTCATTCGGTTTTAAAAAGTAACAGTACTATTATTGAAAACAATGCTTATCATTTATTTGAATACATCTTAACTGTAATGTTTATATTACCTTCCAAATTAATGTCTTTAATTTAAAATGTATTATAATTGTACCAATTTCTATTTAGAAGTCATAAATATGGTCCTTTTTTAAGTTTATTATCTGTGTTTAGTTATTGAGAACCAAGATAATGATAACTGCAGCTGAAAAAAATACTTTTTGAAATAATCATGTTTCCATTGACATTTAAGCCCCAGATGTAATTTTTTCTAAAACTCCCCAGCAAAATATTTCTTGTTTTTATAGTTTTTGACATACCATTTAAGAAATATAAAAATGACAAAGTTATTTTTTCAAAATAGACTATTAAATACAAGATATACTTGAATATGTTATCAATGTTTTAATGCAAATTACAGGTTAAAAGTACAGGATGATTCAAGGAAACAGGACACTTTTTGAAGTTGTATTGTTAGCTATGGGCAATTAGTAACATTGAATAATAATATAATCTGTCAACAACATTTTGCCATTTAGTTATCATGGTTGTTTGGACCAGAATGCAACATTCATTTGCGATCAAGCTTAATTCAAAACAAAGCTCCAAAACAATGTGGAGAAGGTGGCATGTAGAGAATTCCACAGAAACATGAATTCATCATTTCCAGGACACTGCTTCAGCAATGAAAAAGAAATCCCAAGGCTGTGAGTGAACTGCTTGCAAGCTGTAAGAGATAGTATCATAAGAAGTAACCTTCATCACCTAATGTAATGAATAATGTAGGGGTGTCGGGATAATGTCTCGGATACTCCTCTTGGCAATCCTCCAGCTGCTTCCCAATCTGTTTGTCTCCAACAGGGAAATAACACACTTGTAGGCAAATATAACTTACCTGGAAGGAAAACACTTGTTTTTTATGTTCTGCATATGAATAATGTAGGGGTGTCGGAATAATGTCTCGGATACTCCTCTTGGAAATCCTCCAGCTGCTTCCCAATCTGTTTGTCTCCAACAGGGAAATAACACACTTGTAGGCAAATATAACTTACCTGGAAGGAAAACACTTGTTTTTTAATGTTCTGCATGTGAACAATGTAGGGGTGTCGGGATAATGTCTCGGAGACTCCTCTTGGCAATCCTCCAGCCACTTTCCAATCTGCGTGTCTCTAATAGAGAAATAACACACTTTTAAAATATAACATACCTGGCAAGTAGACACCAGTTGTTTTAGGTTCTGCATGTGAACAATGTAGGGATGCCGGGATAGTGTCTCGTAGACTCCTCTCAGCAATCCTCCAGCTGCTTCCCAATCTGTGTGTCTCTAAGTGGGCAGGCAACACATTTTAGGCTCAGAAAACATAGACTATACCACACTAAGATAACACCAGTAACAGTTTTTATTCAATTAGTTGTACATTTGTACTAAATGTAACATTCACTTAGTCTTTGTCTATTAATTTCCAGTTATGAAATTCAGTACTGAACTGTTAAAAATTAACGCATTTCTAACAATTGTGTTTAAAGTGTTTTCAAGAAATCCATTTTAAAACTGTAGGTACCTTAAACGGTACTTTTATCTAAAACACATTATGGATTTTCTTACCATTTAGTATCTTCTTCTGTACTATGTGTATGGGAGAAACTAACACATTTTAGCACTCCCAGATTTATCTACATTTTGAATTGTATAAAGTTCAAACTGTGTTATGAAGCAACTCTTGAATATTGATTAAAACCTATTCTAGTTCAAATTTCTGTGGAATCTCTTTTACATACAGCAGTCCTCTCAAAGTCAGTATGAATCTTTATAATATTGTTTTCATTTCACATTTTATAATAATTTATCTATTTAATTTTGTTTAAAAACTAACATACTCTGATTCCAGGTTTTTTGTAGATCTTGTTAAATGTTTTGTCGATCCGTCTGAGGATGAGAATCAACGCAGGCCTGAGAGCCTCATTAGACCACTCAGTGGAGGGTAGTAGCTGTGTGATGTAACGCTGCAAACCCTTGCCTGACATTGTGTCTGGATCATATGGAGATACTTTCAGTAGAGTGTGAGCCACATCCGCCAGTCTCTGTAAAGCAATCAGAGACTAAGTTGTGATAAAATACACTACATTATGATCAGATTTTAATTCAAAAATAAATTTTTAACGAATCTACTTTTTTATTTAAAACATTAGGAATTTTTTAACTTTACGAATTTAAAAGACAAAATCACTACATATTACATTTAATACTTTTAACCCCGACGTCCGTGTAATACGGACGTCATAAATATGGTGTCAATTCCTGACATCCGTATAGTGCGGACGTGCCCTTTTCATTATTTTGCCAAATGCTTTGAAATTCCACAGACTTGTGTAAAAAGATGTATTACATTGAAATATAGTTGTTTGTAAAGCTTTGACTTCGTATTTCTAAATATGTAAATATTGTTTATTTATTTTATTTAAAAGAGTTACAATATTTAATACTTTCACTGCCGACATCATTTGACGTCATGCATAAAATTCTATAGACTGCCGACGTCTTTTGTTTCATAGACGAAATCTAGTATTCTTCTTCATACGAATATCTAGATTTACCCAGTAAAGACTCACCCATTTTTTTATTTGATATTTTGTGAAAATTGTCTGGAATTTTAATTTACTATCTTCAGTTGTCTTCATCAATTTAATAAATTAAAAATTTCACCACCATAACTTATAATAAAACTCTTAGAAGTTGAATTAAACTTGAATGGTGTATTCAGTTGATCTTTTAGACCTCCAATGCAAAACATGTACTTCAGGGACCAAAGTTAACATATCAGCAACAATTGTTACTTCTTCAGTATGATAAAAGATAGGTTGTTAGTGTAGGGTTTAGTTTATACTGACACTGTGAGAACGCAGATCCAGGAGCTCCACAACCTTGCCATCCTGGGGATACTTCTTGTTGAGCTCTACCAGCCGAGCTGTGCATGTTGTCACAAAGTCTGCTACAAGGGAAAGTAGCACGTCTCGTGGTCGCCGGAAATCATTGCGTAATACCTAAAACAATGTTACTTACTCAGTTTTAGTAAATACTGACACTATGAGACTGCAGATTCAGAAGGTCTATAGCCTTGCCATCCTGGAATATGTCTTGTTGAGCACAATGTTACTTACTCAGTTAAAATCATTTTATTATGTACTAAAAACATAAATGTACCTAACACAAATACAAAAAGTCTAATACAGTTTTTAAACATGTGGTGTTTGGTATACTAATAATACATTTTTATAGTTTGTAGTTTTTAGTTACAACATTAAATTTCTAATTAGTTGTAAATATGTTTCAAACTCCTCCTATAATAAAGTACTGAAAATATAAAAAGAAAGATGCAATCTATGTAGCCAAAACTAATGAAAAATTGTTATTAAATAATACTACATTAATTACAAAAATTACATTGAAAATTTGATTAATTACAATAGGGAACTAATAAGACAAAAGAGACTAAACTTACATTTTTAACTGATATTTTAGAAATTTCTGTACAAAATGTACTTGGAGTAAATTTAATGAGTGAATGGCTTGAAGATGGTGATCGACAACATGGGATTATTGATTGGATATCAACAACGAGAAGACCTCTCAAAGAGAATACAATTTTCTTTGGATTAAATTAAACGAAATATCCAATAGTTCAGGTTGGGACAGAACAGATCACAGAATATCTGTAATCTCAAATGACACAACTCTTCAGGAGCTCACTGTCTGCTCCATAATTTAAATGTATACGCCTACAACTGTTCAGACTGGAACAGAACAGATCAAGGAATATTTGCCACCCCAAAAGACACTAAACTCTTCATGAACTCACTGTCTGCTCCATCATTTAAATGTATACGCCTACAACTGTTCAGACTGGAACAGAACAGATCAAGGAATATTTGCCACCCCAAAAGACACTAAACTCTTCATGAACTCACTGTCTGCCTCAACAATGAGCCAAATGAAATAGATAAAGTCAAGTTGATTCTATTAAGAATGTGTAGCATTACACAATGAGAATATTTATGAACATCCACACTACAAAGAAGAGCTCTAATTAACAGTTAGAAATGATTTTGAGAATGGGCCGTCACTGCATGTTTTGTGTTCTTTTTAGTTTTAGATTTTTACAAAGACTTGATTAATTTTTTACGGTATAAGCTAAACAGTAATATTATTTATGAACTCTTTACCATGGTACTTACACACATGTGTATTGTTAAGGACTGTTTTCCAACAATAAATAGTTGATTATATTTCCTACCTCAGAATCTTCCATGTCTCTCTCATGATACATTTTAGTTCTGCTTCGATCACTCAAATATTTTGAGTGGGAATCCTCCTCAAAGTCAAAGCCAGGAGAGTATGGAGCACGACTGTAGTTTTTCTGGCTAGATCCTTTGTGTTCTGGACTTGATGGGTTTGGTCCATTGTAGTTCCTACAGACAACACTACTATTAAACTTTTAATTAATTTGTATTTATATACTAAAGAAAAAATATATCTCGTTAGCTTAAAAATCTCTTAATAAACAAACGTACATAATTAATTTTGATTAGATTTATATGTTATAACTCAACACATACAATACTCAGGGAGACCTGTGAAGGGATTAGGTAGGAGAGTAAGGGATATTATTGACGTTTAGTCTGTTTGCATGTTTTTATTTAGAATTTGCTTGTTTTACATAATTTTGAAAATACATAAAAATAAATAGCAAATGTAGTAATTTGGGATACATTTTTACTTTGTATTTAAAATTTCTCAAATGTGTTTACAGCAGAACAGTGAAAAAATTCAATTTGTCAGAGTAACTTTTTGTGAACTCTGAATTTTGAGTTAATGGATGGCCTACAGCTGAACTTAGTTGATGAGCAATATGCAGGAACTGTTCACAAATCTAAGTTCGTAATAGAGCTTAATTCAGCTGAGCTTCATGGTTTGAAGACTAAAATTTTTCACATATTCACAGTTTGCAATATTTCAATTTTCATTTAGAATATGGTTGATTCCTGTCAATTTCTCTAAGAACTAAGACATAAGGGTGTATTTAAACTTATTTCCATTTTGAGATAATTTCTCAGTAGACATTTTTACAAGACACGCATTTACAGTACAGTAAAACGTCGATAATTCGGGCATCAAAAATCCGGACCGTCAATAATCCGGATTTGTATCTAGCAAAAATTAAAACATTGTACCATCTGCTCTTGCACTATGTTCCTTAGCGTCAAGTGGGCAATGGCGAAAAGGCGCATAGCGATGAGATGAGGAGTCTGTTATAAAAAGTACACTGTACTGTAGAGTACCTATGGTTTTTTTGCCAACATTCTGATTGATAATCTTTTGTAAGTAACATACATACAGTACTGTGTAAAGGCAGGAAAAGAAAGCAGTTATTTTTGGTTGTTTATTTAAGCAATTTCTTTCTGAGGAAACAGAAACAATGGAATCTGACAGTGACGACCCAGAACATGAGACAGGAGAAACAGAGCCGACTCATTCTGAAGCGTTTGTAGCAGTGGAGAAACTGGCAGGACACACCCACTCAGCTGATTCTTTTAAAACGAATTAAGGACTTAGCTGTGAAAAAACAAACCACTACTGCAGTTCAAAAACCTATTACACATTTAAAAAAATCTCAAATTGTGTTTGATTTTTTTACTGTACACGTGTTGCTACTAACAAATTACAATACAGTGTTTGAACATAAAAGATGTTTTTGATTAATTTCACCTCTAAACTCTTTACTGTATAAGAGAATAAACTTTTAAAATGTTTGTGTACTTAAAATAGTGTATACTGGCCTTTTTTTAAGGTAATTTCAATAATCCAGATGGGGTCTGGTCCCAATTAATCCGGATTATTGACGTTCTATTGTATATAGTTTAGTAATGCAAATTCTTGTGGTTTAAAGTACAAGTTAAATTTAGATATATAAGCCAATCTCCTCCCTGGAAATATTCTATATGTGTCTTGACCCTTCAAACACACAGTATCTTTTAAATTGTGATCTCTTAACTAAAATATATTTTCACTTCTGATCTCTAACTAAAAAATACAAAAATATCAGATATTGTCTATCAAGATTATTACTGTAGTAATTTGTGTAATTGGAAATTAATATTGTTTGTCTGTTGACTTCTTAACCAATGTCAGGTAAATTATGACACATACTGGTTACGTATGGTGGGTTAGGACTGATTGTCGAGACACTTGCTACTTATGTAACCTTGCACTGTTCAATACTATTTATCGGTAGATATTGTTTGTTAAAATGTCCTTTCTAAATATTTAACACTTTAAATATAAACACAGACAACACAATTTTACTGGTTATGGCAGAATATTGTATTTTTATTTCATTTGTCTGAGACTAGATATTCTGGTTATTATTCTTTTTCATTTCAATTATTGTTTCTTTGGAATGTTTTTTACACTATCTAATAGTTAGTTTACATTACCTATTGTGATGAAACCGTAAACTTATGTGATTATGAAGGTTAAATAGTGCTTTATAGTGACTGTGTTATGACAGTGATATGATAAAAACACTGAATACTGAATTATAATTGTCACTGTATCACTGAACACTTTTTCAAGACAAGAAAATCACTATAATAGAAAAACAAACTATATAAAAATTGTAAATACTTCTTCACCTGTGTGGAATAGATTTTTTAAGTTTGTAAAATTATTTATTAAATGTAAACTATAAACTTACTACCATAAAATGTCTAATGTAATCCTATGTAATGTAGGTCAATCAACCTGTTGATTTTTATGTAAAACATTTAAAAAACAAAAAGGTAAATCTGCTAAATTTTTAAAAATTATTTTGGTTTTCCTCTGTAGGAAATGTTATGGGTTACCCAAAAAAATATAAATAACATACCTCATTGAAAACATTGTTTTTTTGTTATTGATATTAGTTTTTTTACTAAACTTTTTAAATTTTGACTTTAATAGTTTCACTATGATCATAGCACAAAAAAGTATTCCTTTCAAATAATGTTTTAATTCAACAATTAGTCAATACAAACAGTACAAATGTTAGAAGGGTAAAACTCCTACATTTTTACTAATTACCGACCAGGATTTGAGGGGACAGAATAATTACTATATCAATGAGTTAAAGAACAAACACTGAGGGCGAAAATTATTCTCTGAAAAAATAAACAAATAACTTACAAATAAAAAATTACTTTGAAAGAACTAGTAATTTAAAATTACTATTAATAAAATAATTACAAAAAGCAAGGTTGTTACTGATAACTTGACAAGATAATACTATTGCTACTCTTATAATAAAGCTGTTTTCACTTTGCGATACTTACTTTGCTAATCCCTCACAGTTATTTACAAGAGTTTTTATAGCAATCGCCAGCTGACTTATTATTTCTCTTTCAGTTTTTCCTTCCTGTAGTCTGCGGTAACTTGGTAGACGAATCTGCTGGAGATAGCAAGGAAGTACCGCTTCTAGAATTGTCTGCCAATTTAAAAAACAATTTTTAAAAATTTGCTAATAAAATATGTAATGTTTGCTATTTTATTATTGAGAGAATGATTGCAAAATAAAAACCATTCAAAAGTAGTTCAGATTATGATGATGATGAACTAGTCAATCATATTACTAGATTACATTTAGGCCTATATTTTGAAAGGTTGACTGTTGATAGTGGATTGTTATAATACATAGGTGATTATTTGTTTGGGTTCAAGGTGTCACAAGTTCCTCTAACTGTGTTAAAAACAGAATGAAGTAGCTACAAATTCTCTTCATGTGCCTGGAGATTTGTTAAATTAATATCACACCATGTCTTTATCCAAATATGCCTTACTTTTGTTACTGGGTTATTACACTATGTTTTCTTCTTTTTTTGAGTGAAAATATTAAAAGATTTTATTCTCTCAGATTACGTAAGTTTCATTCAATCAACAGAATTGGTGTAAAAGAGGTGGGTTGAAATTTAGCATAACTGGACATAAATATCTAGATCTAAGTATTAGTGGAATATACTTACCAGCATCTGTTGTGCTCTAAGAGAGTCAGCTGCATATGCAACCACCATTACACAGAGAGAGATACAGTCAAGCACAGTGACCATTTCACTCTCATCATGATAACAAAAGTCAATAGCCTGCAGGGGCTTCTCTTCTTTGACCAGTTCTCCTATGTTAAGAGGATCAGGTGATGGAGTCTCCAGGCTAAGCAGCAGGCTGAATAGACAGGATGACGGAACCTGCAGCAATATATTAATTAATATACCCATTAATATAGTAGGAGATTCGAGAATCTACCCTAGAAAATTAAAAAATGTATATTTTAAACTGGTATTTTGTGTAGTTTTCAGTAAAATATATTAAATGCACTTAATTGGATTTTCAGATTAAAGATGCGTGAAATGTAGGTTAAGAATATTGAGGTTTAATGGTAGAGAGATATTTTGTGTGTTGTTGAGATTTATTTTTTTATTGATGTTAATTTGTAAAAATATACATTAATATTTTAGTTCTGTTGTTTTTTTTTACCATTGTTACTCATGAGTGAACATTGTGGTGATCAAGCTATTGTTTCAGGGTATTATCTAACACACAAGAATCAGCACAAGTTCAAATAATGTTTTTGAGTACATCTTGGCCATTGTCAAACAAATTCAGAATGTCTTGTAGACAGCAAGTCTTTTAATCATCCGCCAACAACCTTGTAGAAATACTGTTTTATTTTAAAATTTCATTCAATTAATGGTTTTTGTTGATTTCTATATGAATATATTACATTTTTACAGATTTTTGGCTGGAGAAATCATATTAGATTGTGGGTCACTAAAGATCTTTGAATTGCCTAAAACATAATTTTAACTGAGTATCACCCATAGACTTGTAAAAGCTTTGTGTATCATAAAGGTGCAAGAAATATAATAGACATCTGAAGCAGAATGTTTAAGTTTCTGGTAAAACATATTTTTAAATCCAGTATTACAATTAGTTATAGACAACAAAAATGTAAGCACTACCAAAAGCAAGTGCACAATATTCAAGAGGCTATTTTAACCCTTTCAGTGCCACTATCATTTCCCCAAGTCATATGCATAAATTGCCAGACTATTTCTCACAGTTTTACATGTGTCTGGTAATATATATATATATATATATATATATATATATATATATATATATATATATATATATATATATATATAAAACCAGCCATTCTGACTATAATTGTTTAATTGTTTATTATAAAATAAGGATTGTAAATTTAAAGTTTGAAGTAAATTTTTGTATATACAGTATTTATATATTTTTTTCACTTACATTATATGAAAAAGCATGTAAAATTAAATAAAAGTCATATATAATAAATTGTTTGATCTTATAATGTAATACAGAATCACAATAAAAAACAAATAAGGCAAAAAGCCATTTTGTTACTTATCGAAACAAACATCTAAATTTCAGAAATAATAACAATCACTACTAAGAGACAGTGAAAGAGAAAAATCAATAACAATTGATAGTTTGGTTTTAGGAGAATGACATGAACTAAATGGTTAGTTAAAAAAAAAAAACGTAATATATGGATAATAATAAAGTATGAATCACCTACTAAGTGGACGCTGGTAATTTATGCATATTTTATACTATGTACACACTGCAGCACTGAAAGGGTTAATACTTAAATCATAGATGAAAGAGTATAAATCCAATAAAAAGTTCTAATTAGTGATGGGTTCATTAAAAAACATTTTGATTCTGATACCAACATTATGGTCTTGATTCTCAATTCTGATTCCTGTATTATTTTTTAGTAAGAAATAAGAACATAACCCATTCTAAAAAATGTATATCACCATATTTATTAGGGATGAGCCGATACCAAAAACATTTGATTCCAATTCTAGTACTGATACGCAATCATAAATATATAAAATTCAAAATGTGAGCCAAATATTATTTAAAAACTATTGTAATTATTTTATTTATCTACGTTTATCCATACAGAAGTTACAGCAATCACATATTTCTAGTGATTTGGCAATTTACTTATAGACTGGTGTCCACATCTATAAGTAAATAATAGACTTCAATAATAAATTTATTTGAAGATTCAGTAGATTTTAGATTCAGCTTTGACACATCACTAGTCATGATATTACGGCACTTGTGTTGATTTTATTCATTATTTTGAAATAAAATACTTTGAAAATATTGGTTATCGGAATCGAGTGAAAAGAGGATACATCGATACTGTTCTAAATCAAAGTATCAAGTATTGGAATCGACCCATCTCCAGTTAGTTATAATGAATAAAATTCAAACGTAAATGTCCTCTGGAGGTTAGAAAATATTCTAATAATGTTGAAATAATAGTAAACAATAAACCATATACATGAAAAAAATTCGAATTTTTGTTAACTAAACTAATTAACTTTATGATACCTTATGTGCATCACCAAATTGCGCAGTATCATCAATATCAAGAATAGCAGACACACTACCGAACATCTGGAGGATGAAGGGTTTTCGATTCATCAAATAAAATTGCTTGACAACATACTCCACAGTCCTGGTGACCAGCTTGTTTGTCTGGTGGCTGGCATACAGTTGAAGCAGAGTAGGAATGATAAGAAAATAGCTGAAAGTACAATTAAAAATTAGTTTACCAGAAGAATGGTAATTAGATGACTGATGGTGTTAAGATTTAGATGTCCATGTTTATAAATTTAATTTGTTGTAATACATGTTTTGTGAAATAAAAATAATAAAGCTCAACCAATTTCCTAGTTGTAGTTATTAAAATGTTATGTTAGTTATTTCAATATACTTTTAACTTATACAATTAACTTAACGAATTGGTCATTTGAGAAACCCTTTAAGTCAAAAAAACCTACTTTTGGTAAATGTAAAAAATCACTCTCAGATTGGTAATTTTGCACCAAATAATAAAAAACCACAATCTAATTATAGAATTCACTATTAGAATTGTGAATTTACAAATTTTACCTGTTATAAGTATTTAAGTTCATAGAAATATTAAAAATAATTTTTTGACTTATGGGCTTTTTAAAAGAAAAATGGAGCAAAAACAATGACTTATAGGGTTTTAAAGGAAAATAGAGACACTTGATTTTGATATGGAGGAAAATAAAGTCAGTTAAACAGCTAAAAATGTTTATTATAATAATTTACATTAGTAAATCTAACATATAATTATTTTTCATGTTAATATATAAAACAAAGTTCTGGAGTTTTAAGCAATATTTTCTCAATCTATCTCAACATCTCCTTTATTGACAGTTTTCCATGAGAATATTTTTGTCGTAGAACATCTTTATTTGTTCATCGTCAGGTAAATAAGGCTTTAATTTTTCAAGGTCATCAATTTTTTTCTTGTTTATTGGTACAACAATCCTCTTGATAAGCTTTTTGTGTAGGCAGGTTCAACCTATTACGGTTTGTGTTTTTTATATCAAAAGTGTGTTCAGTTACACCATCAATGAAGTCTTTTACTTTTACTATACCAGGATTTTTCATGTGAATGGGAAAACTGCATGAAATTTGAGATTTTAAAAGAAACCTTTTTTTCTTTGGGCACATCTTTGCCTCGTGTTTCCTGAGAAATTACATTCTTTTTAAAAAATGCAGGCCACCAATCCTTGAAATTTAAAAATGTCTTCTGACTCAGGTAGGACCACATAGAACTCATTTTTTTAATGAGGCACTTAGGAACATTTTCAGCATATTCCTTAACAGTGTACACTCTGTCGCACCTTCTCACTTTTCTTTTAATAACTGAAAAGTCCCCTATCGCAGGGCAGAAAAGAATGCCCCTCTAATAGGAAAAATACTGCTCTACTGTCTTAAACTTTCCTGTGGAGGCCAAGGCATTTGCCAATCTGAGAACTGAGTGGTTTTTATTTTGGCCTCCACATCCGTCAGAAAAAATATGTAAGTGTTCAATCCCTTCTATTAAATGATTTTGAATGTAGCTCAACAGAAAATGAACAGACTTTCATTGGGCCTTTACCACCAATTCCCTCATGATACATAAAAAATACTACACTGTTGTCTTTAAGATTATGGACACAGAAAACACTAACAGTGAGTTGTCTGAGATAAAATGTTTCTTGGACTGGGATAGTTGGTAGCTGTAAATTTTGCATATAATCAATACATATGCCACCAATATTTTCATTAGTAGCAGCCTGTTCCTGAACTTCGTTGATTTTATAGTAAAACTTTTTAGCCCTGCGCTTATGGACTATTTTTTCAGCTACATGGACTCTTTTAGCTATATCATTCAAGAATTTAACTTTTAATTTTTTATCTCAATAGCCTCACAAGTACAGCAAGTGTCGACCTGTGGACGACCAAAATGCAGAGTAAAATTTTCTTTAAATATATTAAGATAAATTTGTACCCAATATCAATATCTGGATTCGCCTGTTTAAACAGTTTATACATCTCAAGAACATTAAGTTTTTCATTCAAGTAGCTATAATCAGTTGTACCATAGTGTGTTATTTTCACAGGAAAGGAAGCGATATGTTTCTTTAACTCTATTTGACAAAATTAGTTGGTTTTGCATTGCCCAGACACTTTTGCCTCTCATATCCTGAGGATTTTTACCCTCTGTTAGTAGTTTTGTCAATCTCCTGATGCGGTCACTACTTATTCCATGTATATTAGAGAATGCAAGTTTGCATACCTGCTGCTTCCCAGATGGTGTTGATACTTCGTAAATGAATGTATTTCCTCTATCTGGCTTACGTGATATTTCACTTGGATTTCCTCCGCCGTTTTCTGTTTAACTTCAGTTGCTGCAATCAAAGATTGTAGATAGTTGTCTTGCTCATTTTTAGACCCCAAACTTCTAAAGGTCTCAAATATCCGTTTTCCGTTCTTCATCTGCCACTTTTGTGAAGCACTTCCGCCGACACCTGAAAAAAACAACAAATTATTTCTGGGAATATATCTATTTATTTAAAGTTTTTAAAGAGTTTCTTCAATGTTATAGATTATATTGCATCAATTAGGCCATGTTGCAATTGTTTGTGTGAGTGTGTTTAAAATATTTTTCTTCACTTTAACACATCAAATTTATTGGTTTCATATAAGGATAGAAACTTAGTCTATACCAAAGTGTATTGTGAAAAGGATTTTTTTAAAGAAAGTTTTTAGTTTATATAGTGTTACTCCAACAGTAATAGGTATGCGTATGGTGCGTTCATGTATGTGGTGTGTGTGTGTGTGTGTGTGTGTGTGTGTGTGTGTGTGTGTAATTATATATTAAATTGTGTTTACAGGATAAGAGCTAAAAAAAGTAGGCTATCACAAACACAATGATAGAAATTATTGCTATAGCACTATGACAGCTAAGGTAGAAAAACTGACGTAGTCCATAATAGGACAGTAGTAAATAATAAATGTTTTTACTTCTATCTTTTATAATCTACTATTATATGACATTTAAGAGATATGCACATAAAATATGTACAAATATGTAAGCTTAGTACTTGAACGAACATAATAAAAGTGAAAAATACTTACTTGCAATCTTCTCCTGGAGTTATTTCTGGTACTTCTTTTCCAGTCCAACTTATGTATGAGCTTCCTGAAACTCTGGCTTTTTTAATTATTTCGGCCTTGTACTCGGATTTATTGAGAACACCCTTTTTCCTTTACGTTTCTGAATCTCTAAATTAACATCTAGCTCATTCATTCTGATAATGATTTTAAAAATGTTTCAATTTCGATATTAGACGAACAAAGAAAATAGGCTACTCTTTAATATCCCACCATAACCTCAAACCTGGGCTGGAATTGTTAGTGCAATGTAAACAGCTGATCACTGATCAAGGTGTCAACTGTTGCTGCTGTTCACTTGAGAAACACTATAAGTCACTGACTTATGGTGTTTCTCAAGTGAACTAAAACTTTGTGGGCATTATAAAGTGGTAAAAAAAAGTCTGACTTATGTTGTTTCTCAGAGGAACTGTGTATTTATATCTGTTGATTGCAAAAATATAAAAAACTAAATTTTAGCTAAAAATTGACTTATGGGGTTTTCTCAAATGACCAATTCTGTAACAACAGTCCAATATAAATTAAAAAAGGATCATAAAGTTTGATAATTCACAATTTAGAAATCAAAAATAGGATGGAACATTTGGTTTTGTTGTTCCTTTTAGTAGTATATTACCTTGGTATTATATAAATATTACTATTGCAGTTTCAAACTTGTGCTGACAAATTACTTCAGTAATTTGATCCAGTGACCAGGTATACTGATGAATCTCTTAATAATTAGTAGTTTCATGCATTATTCATCTTCAGTAAGTTAATACTTCAGAAATACAAGGTGGAGATATGAAGATCAAACTAAGTAATAAAAATTACTTTTGTTTTCATGAACAATTTTTATACTACCTCCTCCTTTATTTCTTTATTGTATCATGCAAATTTTTCCCTAAACAATGACATGCTTGAAGCCATGTCCAATATAAAGAGTTTATTTGGCCAAAAACTTTGAAAATCAAACATTCTGAGAGGCATTTATCATCATGAATTTTCCATTTTTGATGAACTAAAATTTGACCCATTTCCTCTGTACTGACACATTTAGATAAAACAGTTTACAGTTAATTTGATAGAAGTTTCTATATGTAGATCACAACTAACTGCATTTTTAAAACTAATGAAAGTAAATTGTGATAAAGTTTACAAGTGTGTGTTACAAGGCAAGTTTATGTCTACATAAATAAGATTTCAATTTGAGATCTTACTTATTCTAATAAGTAAAATTGGAGTGTAAATATCAAATAACACATTGAAAATTGTAACATCAAAATTTAAGTTTTCTTACAGAATCAACTACTTGAAATATTTTAATTGAGAGTTTCGGTAAAACATCTGTTAACTAAAAATTGCTCTCCATAGCAAGGTTAAAATATTTCAAGAATTTAGTTTGAGAGCAATGTTTTAATACATGCAAAGCCTTTGATGTTGGTTATGACATGGCCATGTAAGCCTTATAACTAAGATTTAAAATTGTAGTCACATAAAGGTAATAAAGAATCTTGGGGCATTGGAAAAAAGTTTAATTTAGTATCATTCGTAAATAAATATACATTTTGATATATCATTGATTCCGAAAGGCCTTACAATAATAAAATAAATATTCAAAAATTTGTATTTATTTACCAGTGATAGTAAATTAAATTATAATAATTGTTTGATGATGAAATTTAAAGGGAAAACATTAAGAATGCTAATTTACTAATTTAGGTTTACTGTTTGTAACTTAAAAACAAAACAATGACAGACAATTATTCCAAATAAATGACCTAATCTAATCAATGGTAGTATTTATTTTTGCTGAGGTTAGTCTGCCAAGTTTGAGCTGTCATCAGTATTTTAATGGCCATTCTAAACTGTCTAAATCACTAAAAACTCGTTCAATTAGTACAGTATTATAGTGATATTATAATCATAACAAAAGTTTTACATAACAATTTTTGTTCTTTTTGAATGATAAGCATTTGTCCAACAGTGTCAAATTATTGCCAACAGCAGACAGAATGAGCCAGGGCAAACAAAATTGAAACTCAAGTAACAAATGAAGGAACCCGGGGATCTCACTCCTAGCATTATTGCGTTCCTTGATTAACTCCAGCAACGAAGGTTTATTAAAATTTAAGACAGTGTTAGTCACTTACCCATTAGTTGAAAATATATTTTTGAAGTTATGGGCTGCATTAATGTAGGTAGCCATGACATATCGTAGAATACATGCATCTTCACTGTGAAGGATAACTGCTCCATTGAGCACATTCAGGAAAAGATGGATGTCACCAGAGTAAGCGAAGTTACCTGCCATAGCCTCGAACATTCGAGCTATGAGACGTACCCACATGAATTTGTGAAGCACATCAAGCCCTAGAAGTTCCTGTCAACAACAAATATTGAAAGTTAAAAGGAACCGATACATAAACATATCACAGAAACAGATAGAAAGCAATTAAAAGTTATTCTCAAAAATAAACATTAAATTTATATATTTTTCTATAAATAAACAGTGTATTTAATAACAGAAATAACAATGAACAATTTAATAACAGTCTGGGCAAGTACAATTAGTTTACAAGCTAACAATCCAGACAACTTCTATGGGTGTTGTGGTTCAGCCAAAACAGACAAAAGTATTGGAAAAACACTTCATGAATTTAACTTTTTGAAATTAATTTGTTGCTGCATTTTGAGCAGCAAGAAATCAGGCCAAGACATCTTATACAGCAACTTTAATAAACTTGTAAAAAAATCATTAAAGCATTGGATAAAAATATTAAAGTCACTTCACAGTTTCAGCAAAAGTCAGTTCTTGAATTTAGCCAAGGCTGCCACAGCAAATTATTAGAAGCAATACCACAATTAGGAATAAAGTGTAAAGAACTGGTGTTATTACAATCTGATCTTGGGAGTAATTAACATTATCTTGAAAAACAAATGCTTAAAATAGTTCCTAATTATCTGTGAAGGGACTCTTTTATATTTATGTTACATAACCAATATGAAACTTTATTTATATTCTATTTCATATGGGTTAAATTTATGTGTGTATGCTGACAATACTACAGCCTGTAAACACTGACACATGCAGCACAGTTACTTCATGACAAAAATTTACAAATAGTATAAACAGATCTACAGCCTCTAATACAAGATGTTAATCTTTTCGCAGGAAAAATTTGATGTTGAACCAGTAGCCGAGAGGTTTCTACTGGCCTCTGGTGGGAATGTGTGTAACATACCTGTTACACCCATTCTCCCTTCTTTACATTTGAAGTATTTACATTTAATCATATACATATAGTATTCGTTTAATCACATTTTCTTTGGATCATTTTTGGTTTGTTAGCTTACTACCTGACTGACTAGAGATTCAAGCAATAGCTTTTTTTCTGGTTTTCGGTATTCCAAAGTCATCAATAATGTTTCTTAGTTTAATTTTAAATTAATCTCATTTTGGGTGCACAGCAACAATAAGCCATTAATCTTTTCATCAACCATTGATGATCTAATTTCTGACTTTACTCTTTTCAAAGCTGAAAAGCTACGTTCAGCTGTGCAGTTCGTCACAGGTAAGGTTAGAAATATCCTGAGAGCGACCTCCAAATTGGGGAACGTGTTCTCCAATCCGTTTGATTTTATCTAGGCGTGCATATCTTTGATCTTAGAAAGGTTCTCCAAGACCATGCATTGTTTGAAATGGTTACATTCCTGGGCAAAGTCTTGTCCATCAATATCGTTCTTGTATACTTCTCCTAACAGTTTAGCTTCACAAGCAACCTCTTTGGAATGTTTTCTTCTAGATTTTCTAAGATCTTAAATCTTGTGTCGAGATTTTATTGACCTCCCTTCTTTTGTTGAGCTGCGAAGCTATGTTGTCAACAATGGGAATAAACACCCCAGTGCGAAATCTTTCTCGAGGAGATGTTTCTTCCATGCTTCTGTCCTTCTTTTTATCGGGCAATAGCTTTCTTTTTCTTACTTTGTCATATACAGCTTCTTCTTTTTTTGCAAGTTTCAATGCTTTGGACTCAACATCATAAATCTCTCTTTTCCCTCAAAAACGAGGATAGTGTTTCAAGTTCCTTTGTAGAACCAAATATGTATAAATCTTGATTTTTAAGAGCCAAACTTGTTACTTGTTTTATCAACTGTCTCGAGAATTTCGTCCCAGATCACAGTTAATAATGTGGTTTAGAAATTTCCAAGTGTTTTTAGAAACTCAGCGGCTGTGCATTGTGTTTATAGTGTCTGAGTAACGGCTTTATTTAGCTCTTCAAGAGCATCTATTAATTCATGTCGACTTATTGTTAAAGCTCGAAGAGCGTCTACCCTAGCAGACCATCTTGTGTCACTCAGAGGTTTTACCATTAGCTTTCTCTAATTTTTCTTTGATTTTCCTCCGTAACTCTTTTCAATGTGACTTTTTGAGATGTTCCAACTGTAAGTGGATGCCAAGATAAAAAGCATACAGCCCTTGTACGAATGTAAAAAATATTGTGTGTTATCTGGACACGTCTTATCAGCAGCAAAACACCCAGCAAGGTTTAGTGAATGAGCTGCACATGGTACATAGTCAGCAAGATCATTTTTGCTGTTATTCCTTGCTTGAAGACCTGAGTATATGCCCAACATGTTTGATGCATTGTCGTAAGTTTGTCCATGACAGTTATCAACATCCAGCTCAAGTTTCTCTAGTAAACTGAGGGTTGCTTAGTCCAAACTTCCAGATTTGTGGCATACACTTGGTAAGAGTTGTATCAGGCGTTCGTTGGCGCAAGCATTGGGCAATGAAACATACCGCAGTACTACAGCCAATTGGTCTGTGTGCGACTCGTCAGGTGTGGAGTCTATGATTAAAGAGAGATAGCGAGCTTGCTTAATTTCATTTAAGATTTGTTTTAGTACTTCTTTGCTTATAATCTCAATAAATTCACTGCAAATGTCAGATGAAAGGTATAATACACTACCTTTGCCTTTGTTACCATGTGTTGCTACGTGTTTCGCGAGAAATAGATAAAAATTCACTTATCAGCTCAAGACAGCCTAGAAAAAGTTCGTTTGATGATTATGCGTGCTGATACAACCACAGCAATGTGTTTTTCCAATTTTTGCGCCCCCCCAAAAATGCCAATTGCCTAGCGCCCTAGGCACGTGCCTACCGTGCCTATTCGGTAAAATGGGCCTGTTTTAAATACAACCTATTTTGTTCCCATACATCCTCGTATTTATTATGAAATAGAGGTGTATGGAAGTACATCCATATCAAAATCAGATTTAATTTTATAGTTCCCGAAAACTACAATAGAAATAATTTAAATATTAGATATGATAGATTCTTGTCTTTCTTTATGAGAGGAAAAAATATTCGAATAGTACAAACAATTTAAACACTAAGTTAAACACACATACAACTTTTATGAAAAGACTTGGTTTGAAATTTTCTAACATTTAACTCCTAATGTAAAAGAAGAAAACAAGCAACATAAATAAATTGAATAGGTACATACAACAATATCTATTAGGAAATGATTTGTACAATATTGAGAAGTTTATTTGTTGATATAAACCTTTAATAATTGATATTGGTACATAAAAATCAATTCTGTAAAATAATACTTATCTAGTAAAACTAATATAGTATTTCTGATGCTATTTGATATATGAAATCTTGTACACAGTATGAATAAAAATCTTTTTAGTTCAATTCAACTTAACAGTATATTATTTACCTTTCCCATTTCTCCACCTTTGTATAGATCTAAATCTGCTTCAAGTGCTTTGCGTGGAAATGAAGGTAGTTTCATCAATTCTTCATGTAAAAACACAACACGCTGTACTACCTGTGGAAATTGTTTATAATAAATAAAACTGAAGCATAGATTGTTTTGAGTAAGTATTTTTGAGAAGATTACGATGTATTATAACAGTTTAACTCTTTGTACTAGAATTTCCTCGTCCCGTTTGTTGACTTGTACAGTAAAGCCTCCTTCATTCAGATTATTTGGGACCACAAGTGATCTGAATAAACAATAATCCAGATAAACTGGGAATAAAGTAAAACACACTAGGTTACAGATAAAAAGAAATTTATTTATTACAAACATAACAGTATAAGAGTTATACAGCTAATTTGTTATTTCGTTTTACAGAGATAAATTGTATAATTTATCTCTATTCTATAATTAATTTCAATCTCTTCAATCCCTTCTGTCTAACTTTGGAACACAGTTTCGGACAAGTACGACCATCATGCAGACGTTTCAAGGTCTTAATTTCCGCAAACAAAGTGTTGTATTGTCACTCAAAATCTACCATCAGCCGATATATAGTTGCAGTGTGGTATAAGAATGAGTCTTAATAACTTTCAATTTTTCATTATCAGAATTGTTTTTACTGTCCTTTGTTTACCGTTGAAGAACAAGTTGCTGATAGAATTCTGGTCGGTCATCTACAATGCTTGTTTGTTTCGAAGCAAACCATTTCAATCTACCAAATTTACAATTATCTACTTTTAATAGGCATACTACTACACCATTGTTAATTTTCTTGTATTGTACACATTATTCTAAATGCAAAACATGTGTTAACTAAAAAAACTACAGTTTAAAATCAACAATAATTATTGTTATATACTGTAATAAATTGGACTTCCTCCCTTCTGTAAAACTGATCTCGATAGCCCAGAGATGCAGAAAAATGAGGTCTGGATATGTGAAGTTGTACTGTACTTAGATTTATTTTTTAGTATAAATGCATGGCTTTAAATAGAATATTATTCTGTCATATTTGGACTACTACAATGAGAACAAATTATCGGTAAAATATGAACAAAATTAAAATTGATATTTGTATGGGCTTAACATAAAATAATACAAAAAATATGTTTTAATCACACATACATTGATTTATTTCAATTTTATGCATTTACATAGTTCTTTTTAATGTTTTGTGAAATGGCACCGATATTGTAAGTGGTAGATAATCTGTTACAGTAAATCTCTTAGTATCTTCTTTCTTATATATGAAAATTATTTTTAAAATACACATTTATTCTTCAGATTTGTTGGGCTTTTAAGAGGCCATAAACTATTCATGGTTGCCAACATGTAATAAAAGAGAATGGAAATCAATTTCAAGGGATAATACATTGGTTATCATGGGATCTTGGTACATTTTTTGTAAAAATTATATTATTAAACATAACAACAGAAAAAACTGCACAGTATTCAAGATTCATACCAAGTAATTATTAATAGCTATGACAGCAAATATTTCATGCAACTTTATAACCGGAAAAAGAATTATTTGTTTTTATTCAAAATATCAAGGTGAAGCTAGAAACACCATACTTATAAGGAGACGCTAATTGAAGAGGCTGCAATACAAGTTTTTCTAAAATGGTATATGGACATGAATTCTTTTCTTAGATGGACCATGAACAATGGATTTTTAACTATTATTACTTTGATTTTATCTGAGAATATCATACTTTTTGATAAAATTGTTAGTACAAAAATTAAAAACTAAACAACTAAATTAACTGAAAGGAATCCTCCCATTCATAGAAGTTAAGACTAATGCCAATTAAAAGAAAATACTTTTTTAACAGTTGATTAATATTATGAAGTCGTCAAGAGGGCAAGAGAAGATAAAAATAGCAACCAAGAATCAATAATATTATTGTCATTTACCTGTTTACAAGAAATAGGCACTGTCAGTAATAAATAAAAATTACAAAAATGCTTCTAAAACATTTGTCAGTTAAACACTATACTTTACATATGTACCTATGTAGTACAATTAATCATTGACTAAACCTTTACATAAAAGTTGAGTGAATATATATACTGCCTGGTGAAAAATAAGTGGTAGTCTGCAGTGTTCATGTGGCCCAGCACGACAAATCGTTTGAATAACTTTCTTTTGAATCATGGAATGACTTCATAACGTAAGACCATACCTGTATGCTACATAAGACTGAAAACCCCAAAGTAGACAGTTCTAAGATATTAATTAAGATAAAGTTTATATCTTTCTACAGTAAAAAGTTCCC
The DNA here is from genome assembly GCF_021130785.1 of Homalodisca vitripennis. Classification (NCBI taxonomy): domain Eukaryota; kingdom Metazoa; phylum Arthropoda; class Insecta; order Hemiptera; family Cicadellidae; genus Homalodisca; species Homalodisca vitripennis. The sequence continues at coordinate 169,524,791 of NC_060210.1, read as the reverse complement.
AATCTAAACAAGTTTTATACACAATGTTAATATAGTTCTTCCAGTATAACATATCAGTAAAGGAACTAAGCAGCTTTACATATTTATGGCTGGTTTTATGAGCTAAACTAAAAACTATGATTTTTTTATTTGTCCATACTGCAGAGATGTTTATTTGAGAAAAACCAATTGAGATTATCTGATTGAGTTTATGATGTACAAATCAGCTATACTTTAGTCACAAAAGTACACTTTAGTGTATAAAGTTAAGTCATTAGTGTATAAGAGACTGCTTGCACCATAATACAGGTAATAATGATACAGGTAATTCATTTGTCACCACAATGAAGAAAAATGTCCAAGAAATTACCCTTTGACAGACCGTTTCATTACATTAAAATGGGTTCCCTTTGAAAAAAGGATAAAATATTAATAGATAAACTAATTTATAAAGAAGTTACACAATTAAGTGACAAATTTTAAAGCTTATGGGTATTAAATACTAACCATGTCAACATTTTTTAGGATAGCCCACGTGAGCAGAACTTTACCAATCTCAACAAATTTATGCATGAGTTCCTGTCGCTGAAGAGCGTTGAATGCTTCATCTGCTTTCATATGCACAAGTTTCAGTTGTGGATATTGGGACCGCTTGAAGAAGTAGAAATCTCGGACATAAGATGTTGGATTGTGTATCTGATCTGCCAAATACAATATTTAGACATATAAGGCCTGTTGTAATACGTGTAATAGTAGTACAAAAATATGCAGGATTCAATAATATTAACGTTCTTCTACCTAGTTGTTATTGGAAGCATTGTGTTGTCCGAAAATGTGAGGTTTTCAGAGGAAAAATTCATGTGAACATTTCCCTCCTAATTGAAAAAGATAGTTCTGGGAAAAAAAGTCCATCCATACATGTGCATGTACTCATTTAATTAATGAATAACTAGATATAATTTTAATATTAACATTTTTGGCCAAAGAAAGATTTTTTGAATGAAAAACAAATACTTACAAACAATTTTCTAACGATTTTGATTAAATTTGTAAGATGTTTAACAAAATAACAAACTACTCATATTAACAAACCATAATCTAAAATGTTACATTTACAAATTATAAAAGAATTAATTAAAATTAAAATGTTAGGTAAAATACAATTAAAACCTTGTTTTCTAGAAAACTTTCTAATTTTAACAATTATTTGTTTTTTAATTTGATTCAAATTTAATTAAGTTAAAAAATAACACAAACCATATAAAATGTATAAACAATTTTTTTATCTACCAGTTTGCAGTTGGAAATTCCTATAATTCCGGGGCATTTAAAAATAATGTTGTACTCGTTAAAAAAGTTACAATAAATATTTATTATACACTGCTAAGTATTGTACAGAAGTTTGTTTCACATAAACTTGTACACTATTAAGATTCTGTGAAAATAATTTATAACTTTTTATGTGCTAAAAATCACAAGTATTTACTCCTCAGGATGTCTTCTTCCTAAAACCACTTATTTTGTGGATCTCTATAGCTATATTATGACTATAACAAGTTGAATTCCCATGGTTAGCACCCAATATGGACAATTTATTTACCTTACATGACTGTGGTATATAAGATAGCTTGATAAATATAGGATGAACCAGATTATCTAGGTCACTGATTGGAGCATTATAACAAGTTAAAATAGAAACTTCATTTCAGCTTTAGCCTCCTATTTTGTGGCCAAAGAATTCAATTAAATTATTTTGAACCCTCCAAAAAAATGTGTAAGGGTTATTTTTTGGGGGTAGGGAACGTTTTTGGAAATCTTTAAATGTAAAGATGGGGCGTTTGATACCTCCTTTTAAAGGTATCTTGACACAGATTATAAAAAAAAATGTTTTCAATTTATGTTGCAGTAAATGTTAAAAAACTAAAACAAAAACAGCTGTAACAGGTTTTTATTGTTACTTTATTGAACAACTTATGGAACTGCAAATGTTTCCTAAAATTAGTTGAGGACCTACCCTTAAAAAATAACCAAGAATTACTTAAAATGGTTTTGGCAAAAATAACAATTTCAAATTATATAAAGCATTTTATTCATGCAATAAATTGTAATAGGACAATTGAACACTACTAGTACTTTGAAAAGTCCTTCATCAAGCCCACCAAAACCTTATAAAGGTGCTCAAATGGTTTCAATCATTGCCAATGGAAAGCTCCAACCCCACTGAAGCTGTCTACTGAACGCTAGACGTTTCCGGAGAAATGGCCTTTCAAATACGAGGTCTTTCTCCAAGTCTCATATCTGATCCTCTTTTCCAGACATTAAGGATAAGGCTACTCCACAGCTCGGCTCTGGTCCTACCAAATCTTACAGAGCCTATCTTGGCCAGGGCGTCAGGTGGTATTACTCATAAATGCCTTTATGATCCAGCACCCAAACAAGGACAACTTTGTTCCTCTTTCTACGTTGCAATAGAGCATTCCTGCATTCCCTTTGAGTTAAACGAGTAAGTGTCAAGTACCATTAAAGATGCCTGGCTGTTTGATATTATAAGATGTTATGCCCCTTAAGCCCGTGAGCTGTCTGGCACATTTTCAATTGCCATGACTACTTCTGCTCAGAAATCTGTGTTATCCAAGTTATCAATGACATTATCAAATATCTATTATTGCTCATACACAGCTAGCTTTATACTGACTTGGGTTAAAGGGATATATGAAGATAATGCACTAGATGAAAATGGAGTTTACTTTCAGAACAAAACTTATGTGTTACATAAATATAAAAATTGATGACAGTAGCCATTTCATTAGTCTAAACCAGTTTTTATACTTACGAGTTTTGTGATCGACCAAAAAGAATTCTTTGTGACGTGCTTCATCGATACCAAAAAAATCTAATGACTCCCTTAGTATCTGACAGAACTGAGTATCTTCTTGGACAGGGAACTGTGAAGGTATACCCCCAGCATCTTGCTCTAAAACAGCAAATTATCTTTATGGAAATGTAATTCATAAAACAAAAACATTATGTATTTATTAACTTTACACATTACAATATTAGTTAGATATGAATATATACCATTTATGAAGAATTGCCTGATAATCATGGCTTGCTGACCCTGCAGCATAACAAATATATACAAAAATATGTCTTTAAATGTCATCATAATCTGATAAATGCCACACCTACCCATCACTATAATTTCCAAGTTTGGAAAAGTAGCTTATTAATTAATATTTAATCTACGTTAAATTAAGCTATTTAATTATAAAACGCATAAAAATTAATTTTATATAATATTTTTACAATGTGTGTTATATCTGACTAGCACAAGTATTTAATTTTTAATATAATTTTAGACAATATCCACACATATTTATGCACTATCACAAGCACTTTATAAACTAAGACTCATTTCTGAACTAGGATTCCTAAAAATAGAATCAAGATAGCATTAAAATGCATCACATGCAATAGCAGAGTCTACTATTGCTGTTAGCACAACACAGGCTTTGGCCTTACTGAATAGAGTGAGCCACGTAATATCTATAGTAAAGAGCTCCCCTCTCTGCAATGTCTCTCGTTCGTGCCTGTTGGTTTTCCAAGAATTTAGCAATGTGGGGAGGTAAAAAATACTTGGCCGTACTGAATAGAGTGAGCCATATAATACCTATAGTAAAGAGCTCCCTCTCGCTTGTCCCAGTTGATTTTCCAAGAATTTATCAATGTGGGTGATTGAAATGGAGTATTATTAGAATTGAATAGTATTACCTCACCAATATCAAGGTCAGTGTTTCATCTTCCTACCACCCCCACAAACCAATTAATAATCCCTATTCCTAGTAGAAACGCACATGAGGTATGGGCTCGCTGTATGGGGTGGGTCCTCTGCTGGGAACCTCAACAGGGTGCTCATCCTACAGAAAAAAGCCATCAGAATCCTCGCTGACCTTGAACCTCAACAAAGCTGCAGGCAAGCCTTCCAAGCCCTTGGCATAAAGACTGTCACTGCTCTGTACATTCAAGAAGTTATTCTACATGCTCATAGTCTGAGTCTTCAAACAGGTAAAGACTTCCACTCGTACAATACTCGTCATGCAACTAACTACGTTCTGCCCCCACATCGCACAGCAATCTTTGAAGAAAAACCATCCTACATCGGCCAGAAGTTGTGGAATGCTCTAATAGACTAATTATTATATATTTTTTTAAAGTTTAAAGTTTAGTAAACTAATGAATTAAAAACAATGATTAAAATGGGATTAATAAGACTTTTTCCATACTAATTTTTAGCAAACTATATTCAATCTTACTATCATTAACAAAAATAGGATTCTGTCAATGGGATCACAGTGGGGCAGGGGAGAGGGGTGAAGTGGTGTAATGAGGTGTGGTGGTGGAACATGACGGGACCTGGCTGAATATGTTTCCCGGGGCCCACCAAAGCAAAGTACGGCCCCTAAAAGGACCTCACTACGTCTTAAAATACTACCGCATAAACTTATTTAACTATTATCTGTGTGCTACCTGATTATGTTTCTGAAACATACAAGTTCTTAACATGCTAATATAAGAGTTTTACATATACCTTCTTTACGCTACTCACTCAATGAGACTTTTTGATTTCTGGATAACTTTTGGTTTAAATTGCTGCTTTGCAAATCTTCTTACTTGTATATAAGTTTTTCCTAACTACTCTCTCATTGTCATCAAATTTTTTAATTTCTGGACATGCTGTTATGTAAACATTTTACATCAATCTTTACTGATTATTGTATGAATGTCACCCTTTTGTATTTCAGTAGTACAAAATGTAATGCCACATTGCTGCATAAAGAATTTTATAATAGTTGAAGAGTTAATGAAAGTTAGATGGGAAAATGTACACTACAGTTTGAAAGCACTTCAGTATCTACATTATCCTTCCCCCTCCGGATCATCACCTAATGGTCTCATTGTTTCAGATGACACACCACAATACCACAGGAAAAGCCAACATTGATCTTCTTGTTAGTGCTCCATTTTCACTGGTATGGGTGTGACATATTGTTTGGACTCTTTGACTTATATGCAATGACAATGCCTAGGTTCACTTTCTCCAGTCAACTTAGGAGGATGGATGACATCAGTTTATGTACTCCAGCTTCAGGCATAATACCTGTTTTTTGAGTGGCAGTCATTTGCTACACATTGTACATTTTAAGTACAACTGAGGAAAAGGGTAGATGTCAAACTTTGAAATGTAGTGTTACACAATTTTGTAACATATAAAGGTGGAAAATGTCTAAAACACAACCCTATAATTATCCTTCCTAACTATCCTTTGTCGATAACAAACTTTAAGCAAAGAATCTACATTCTATTAATACACATACGAGTGTGTGTTAAATATAAATAGGACTGGTTATCTAAAAAATTCCGAAGTCATTGCCATAAAATTGGTTGATGTGCAGGTAGCCTGTACTGTTAGAGAGAGGGGGAACAGACTGCAACTCTCTTGAATCCCTTTACTTAAAAAAAAAATTATGAGTGAACATTAAGTGCAAGCTCTGTAGAGAATTGGATTATAACAAAATTTTTGGCCAAGGAAGAAACGTGACCAACCAAAATTTTGGGGTTACGAGCACAGTTTGTGTACAAGAACCTGTGTGCTTGCTTGGTATAAAGGATTTTCTGAAGGGTATGAAAAGATTGAAATTGAAAACCACGATCATCATTCAAGAATGAGAGTAACTGAGATTTACATTGAAGCAATCTCTTTGAAGTCACAGTATTATTGTAAAATACTGGATGCTGTAAAATTATCATTTCAAAGAAAAAAAATAGCAACCATTGTTCTTCTGCACAAAAATGCCAGGCAACATGCGACTAATGCCACAGAGCAAAATTTGGTTGTATTAGAATGGTAAACACTGGAACATCCACCCTGTAGCCCAGACTTGTCACCTTGTGACTTTTACATTTTTGGACCCTCAAAGAAGTGCTTGGAGGCCAGCATTTCAAGGATATTGAAGTGGTGAAAGTGTTTGTGCTTTAATGGCCAAATGAGAGTTCAAGGAGTTTTTACAGTGATGGTCTAAAAAAAAGCTCCAAATTCGATGAAACAAATGTGTTTCGAGGGTGAGGAAATATTCAGAAAAATAATATATATCTATTTGAAAGTTTAGTTAAATAGTTTAACTTTTTCTTAAACAATCAGTCCTATTTATTTTTTATACATTCCCATGACTTGACTTTGATGAATTTGTACTAGTGTGCATAGAAAGATTATTATATATTTTAGTACCTTGAGGTCCATGCACAATGATCTTTTTGGTAGATGGAACGTTGGCTGTAAGTAGAATGGAAGCATCACACTGTTCCTTACGTAAGATTTGTTTCAAATCTTTAAACATGATTCCATGAACACTATGAACTACCTGTAAAATAAAACACAATTGTTTTTTGTAACTTTGACTTGATTGAAAAGTGTGTTCAATAGATATAATTAAATTAACCTCATTATTTTAATTTCCTATACTTAATCCACAAAAAATACAATGTTAACACCTTGTAATTTTTTATTTACAAGTGATAATTAGTGTAATTGATGCAATATGTTTATCTTCTTTGCATTTAAAAGCTTATTGTTGAATCAGAGTTATATTTTATTTAGATAGTTCTATTGTTGAGAAAACTAACTACAGAACTGTTTCCTGCAGCATGATTGGGCCAGACTGTCTTATTAACCCTTCGTACTCCACTAATAAATCCATTAACTTTCCTATAATGCCAAGACAAGTAAAAAATTTTTGTTTGCTTAAGTTCAAAGCTAATTTTTATCATAGCTAAATTATGAAAGGTAAAAGCAAAAAAAAAAATATATATATAAAGCAGGGCATTTTACTTAAAATTAGCATATTTATTGATAAAAAGAACTATTGCAAAATTGTTTATTTCAAATCAATTTTAATTTTGTTGTAAAATGTTTAATTACATTACTGAAAAGTTTAGTTACATTTAACTATAAAACAAGATAAACATTTCAAACTAATCACAATAATATTACACGATGAATAATAACGAGATACGCAGTAGATGCGCGCGCTTGTGACAACTGAGGAAGCAGTGATACATGCCACAGATATGTTTGATTATGGCTCTGTAGGAGACGCAGAACTGACGAGCAGGTGGTCGGAGTTAAACAAAGGGCGCAACCCTCCCCATACCGCAGAATGAAGGTCGTCTATAAAAACTTCCTTGGCAACCGGTAAAGCACAGAGCGTGCACCAGCCATTTTGAAGGCCTTCTTTTGAACTATAAAACTCTCCAAGAGACATATCAGATATAAATGTATTTGGCGTTTTGGTCAAGTCTACCATTATAATAATTATAACAATAGAGGCTGTAAGCTTACCAGATATTAGTTATTTTCACACATGAGATTATTTACTGAGCACACCAATAGTCTCACAGAAACTGTATAAAGACTATTACCAGGAAGTCACAGGATCTATGTAACTGAAGGCTTCTTTGAAACTTTTCAAGACCTTTCTGTAGGATCTTGCAAGAAACATATGTTTCTCATTTCAAAGAGTGCTGTATGGAACCTTTGCTCTAGAATGTGATCATGGTATAATGATAGAGAAACCCCTCAAGAAACATCCACAGGATCAAACTCAATATGAGCAGAATTGAGCAGGATCCGGTTCACGGAGATTACAGGATCCCTGCACTAGTGATTCTCTAATATAACTTATTGTGGCAGCAGCTGTCTTATTTTTGTTCCTCTATCAATCATCATATAATAGTCACTATATCAATGAATACATCTCAAAGAAATAGATCACCACTGAAAGAAAGCAACTACAAGAAAATGTAGTTCTTGAAATCAATACAAATTAAATAAACATACAAAATAAAGGAAATTTAAATTTTAATGGCATAGTAGAGAAATAATGTAATAAATATGACTCCACTATGATGGTTAGAGAAAACTTAAAATGCAAACAACTTTTACATTAAATCATTTAAGTCAACCCTTGTACCAATAATTTTTGATTTGTCTGTCTTTACTATTCACAGTCAGTATACAATTACAAGTGAAATCCATCATAATGACATTGGTACTAACGATTCCTCAATATCTTAAGGTTACTCAGTATTGTTGGTTAAAACTTCTCTTGTTTCAGTAAACAAATTTTAAAATTAATAATTCCATTGATATATTATAGGCTAAAATTAATTGTTACTTACACATTATTTTATGGTGGCACACGGATTACTTTTTTCAACTGCATTTCAAATTAATTTTGCAGACAACACACTGTATTAAATTTTACCTAAATAAATAAAATTCATTTTTATTACATTTTCACAAAACAACACAGGTATAAAGCATATTAAATAAATAATAAAATAAACAAATGAATACAAAATAATGAATAATTAAGAAATTAAAACTCTACACATCTATTTTAGACACATTTTGTACATCCCACCTGATTTGGGAAGGACAGAAGAATTGTCCTGGAATATTTCCTGCTTCTTGAACAAAGTCGGTAAAATTGATAGAGGGGAAACCCTCAATTCAAGTCAACATGAAGATGTATATATATATAGACATCCAGATCAAATACCTCTAAGGATTCCTTCCCTTTCATCAATGTGGATAAAAAGGGCTTTACTACTGTAAACATATAATATACCCATTGCCACACATTCAAGCATTCACAGCTAAGCGTGTAAATGTGTGGAATCTGTTTTTGTAAATAGTTATGGTATGTAGCTAAGGGATACTTGTCACAAAGCAATCTCAATACCAACTAGTATAACCTTAACTATGTACTGGTGGAGCTCCAAAACATATATTTTAATTACCATCAGACTATGAGTACACCAATTCTGTTAATTACTTTTCTATCTGTTACTAATGAAGATGCTTTTATTGATTAAAATATATAATATTGTTTTTTTCATCAGTATTAGAGAATATAATTATTTAATAGTTTTTTTTACAATTTTTCGTTCTGTTTAGGCTGTTAGGGTCATTGACAACAACTGATGTTAAATTCATACAATCAATCATTTATTCAATTGATATAGATGAAAAAGTTATTGGAATTTTTGTGGTAATGAACCAGGACTTTGATAGTGTATTCATAGAATACTAATAAATAAACTAAGCTCTGTTAAAAATACAAACACCAAGTTTATTACGGTTTAAATCATATTTAACAATGGAAACATGATGTAGAAATAACTAACATTTAAACTTTCCAAAAAGTTTCACATAGATTCAAGTTCAATAATTTAACTAAACATGATAATTTCACAGGGTTTGTTACTGGGACTTCTTTTATTTTTGTCTTTAATGCTGACTAGGACCTCCACAGATTAACCGCATACGGATTTCTTTTTGTATCTTAAACTATGTTGTTTTGCTGTTTTTTTTTTTTTTTTTTTTTTTTTTTTTTTTAACAAAGACAATATTGTGGAGTTTAAATATGTACTTTTGATTTAAAAAAGTTATTTTTAGTGTCTTTCATATTTAGTTATTTTTTTATATATCACCCACTAAGTCATTTTCACTATCCGTATTCGTGTCATTATCAGGGAAACAAAGCTAATCACGTATTTGTGTTGGATGTTTCCATGGTAAGATAAACAGTAGAAATAAAACCATAAAATACTCCAGGACGGATGGCAGAGACATGAAACAACACACTGTAGCTATCTGCACTGTGCAACTACAGCGAATTGGTGACTGGTGCAAACACCAGAACTACTGCGTGGCGCGTGGTTGTTAGTAATAGTAATGCTTCTTGCGTAATATTCTGGCAACAACGGAATAAAATGGAAACAATAACTGATACTTAATATTACATAAGTAGTACACTGTTACGCAAGTGCTATCAATGTAATATTACGTCAAAAACCGTGAGGGGATTAAATTTTGTCTGGTAATAAAAATAACAAAACTTGCTTTACTTTTTTACTTGCTTGCTTGCTTGTTTTGATGATGGAAAATTAACAATATCTCTTCATTTCATAAATTGAATAAAGCTTCATAAACCATGTAAATTATCTGTATTTGTGCATACAAAAATACAGGTAATTTACATAATTTTTTAATAAGTAACTTTCTCAACTTTTTGAAAACAAATTTCATACAAATAAGGGTAATACAGAGTAAATTGTTTGATGCTCCAGAAATAATTTTTTTTAAAACAATAAATGACAAATATAACAATTACAAAGTTTTTAGGTATAATAGTTGATAATAATTTAACTTGGTATGTTCATATTGATGTAATTACAAACAAAGATAGTTCTGGTCTTTTTGTGTTATATAGAATGCCAAAAGATTGTTTGTCTGTAATTTTTAATTTATAGCGAATCTGTTAAGGATCATCTTAAAAATGTAGAGGACCATTGACAGTCTATACAATTATGAAGTGATATTATATATTAAATAATATAACATCTTAAGTAATTTGGCTGTTGTAGAAAAAAAGACTCAAATTTATTGAAAACAAGTCACTTATATAGGAGTTAAATGTACGAACGCTACTAGCAACTTTAATAAGTTTAAAGATAGATTTATATATCACCCAACCTCACATTTTGGAAACATTTAGGTACCTTTAAAATCTATCCTTGAATAGTGTTTTAGATACTCCAAAATTCTTAAAAATTTTAAAGATAAGATGGGGAAGATGACAATTTTGAGTATATTATCTAAACATAAATAATTGAACACACATTCTCCTCTACTACATAAGATACATAAAACAGCCAACACTAATCAGGCTAGGTTAATTAAGAAGAATCCATTTAAAATTAAACAACCTCACCAAATTTCATCACAAAGTCAGAAAAATAAATATTACACTTTTTATAAAAGTATTTTAAATTGTAGATTGACTCAGTATTGCTTGAAAAATTCACTAAAAACTAAAAAAGCACATGTATAAATGAAAAATATGTAAAGAAATTATTCTAAAATAAGCCTAGATATTTAATAAAAAAAAAGGTAGACCTCTCTTGACATTGAAATATATAGTTTTTACTTATAGTACTCTGGCACAGAGAAGCAGTGTGAGTTGCTACACCACACTGATTACGCATTTTATACATTCTATATTACCAGTAATGTAATATGTGAATTACAGAGGATTTTAAAGGATAGACTTTATCTATCTAATACACACAGTAGGATGAGAAATAATACTATTTGATCATTTTGGCATAAAGCAAATGAAAGTTTTGTTACTTGTGTTCTATATTTTATAAAACAAATTTTCTTTATTCATATATGATTTTTATGTTTTCATTTTTATTTATGTTTTTGACATCCCTACACAGGATCAAGTGTTAATGCTGAGCCCAATTCATACATACATCTTTTTATTAATAGTGTAGAGGATTTCCAGATATTACTCACCATCCAGAGAACAGACAGTGCTGCCCCAATTAATTTCTGACCCTCTTCATGTGGTGACCTCACATAGAACATGACATAACCGATGATGTAATTGTATAAGGTGAAGGCTGCCTGTTGAGGAAGGCGAGGGACAAACCGAATCAGATGTCGTAGAATTTTGAACATCAGATCTTGCTTTTCCCGAGTCAATCTTTCTAGTACATATCGTAGAAATAAAGAGCTATCTTCAACCATACAATTCCAGATGACCTTTAAAAAACAGCGAATATGAGCAAAAATATATTTTACAGTTGCTCTTAGGCTAAGAATTATTTAAATTAAAAGTAAAGATTTCAAGGATGTTGTCAGGATTACAAATTTACAATGAATTATTTTCAAAAAGAGAGAAGGTAATCATAACTTAAATTTTAATCCAGATTATGTGCCACATTACTTTATTGATAAAGGGTTTTTGACACAATTTTTATATTGAAACACTTGCAAAATACTAACAATTTTGATATAAAATATTCCTTCCTGCTCAGTTGGAAGAAAGGTAGATTTCAAATGAGGCTGTCATCTCAAAATGTCAAACTGGAGATGCAATATTAGTTTAGATGTTAGAATAGCACAACACAGATATAACTCTCAATGATATAATTTTAATATAATTGTATAATCGTGGCGGGACATGACGGAGACTGCCCAGAGAAATGATAACTTGAATTCAGAAATGGGGTGAGTCAAAGTCAAATTTCTTTATTCATATAAACACATATTGTGCAATTAAATCGTGTCATTGCCTAATTCTAAGTTAATCTTATAATTATATACATTTTATTAAGTATTTTATATTACCATTTCTTTTTTACAAAACCCTCACAATACTATTTTTAAAATTAAAATCCTACAATTATTGATTTATTTCACATAAAATTAGACATGAACTTTTTTGTGTAGTGTTATTGTCTAATTTTGATAACTTAGCATTCATTTTTTATTATTGAGGTGGAAAAAGTTATCAAGTAAATATAGTGTTGCATCTGTAAGGTAATCTTTCACTATTTTTTTTTTTATTTATTCAGATTATTTTCAAATTTTATCGCATCTTGGAAATATATTTAAAATTTCCTACCCATGTACATTAGTTTTTTTCAAAATATTTTAATTTACGATGATCTGTAATTATATATTTTTTATTTCTTGTGTTATAAGGATGAGCAAAATCAGAATTAGGATTTATAACTTCATTAAGTATGAGAATAATGGGATAAAAACTATACTGTCCATACATTGTAAATATTTTAAGTCTGGCAAAATGTTCTCTAGCTGAGTCACTTTTATTTAATTTGAGCATTATTCTTATTGCTACCTTTTGTTGTGCTAAAATACTGTCTAAATTATATTTCTTAGTGGATCCAAAGAATGAATGTAATCAAAACATATTTGTCTTAAGGTTTTGATGTTGGAAAGAAATGCAATTTTCTTCAATGCATAAATATCCGAGTTAATTTTTGCTAAACCTTTGCTTATGTGTATCCCAATTAGATGTTCTTCTATTGTCAGCCCAAGAATGCCTGTGCTACTTTGCTATGTTTTGTGAATTTAGTGTGCTCATGGGGTTCTGAATCCTTTTATTTCGTGGGGTTTTGAACACGACAAAATTTGTTTTCTCAAGGTTTAGTATTATATTGTGTCTTTTCTAAACTTTGCTTATATTTTGTAATTGAATATACGAAAGCATTTCATTATGTTCTAGTCTATTTGTTGGTATTTTTAGGTTAGAGTCATCAGCATATAAACAGAGCTTGCTGTTATTTTTACATGTTAATGCATTGTTTCTTTCTTTCAAATAAGATAAAAAAGTAAATTACCCAATATTGACCCTTGTGGTACACTAAACTTTACAGGTTGTAGGTTAGAGGATATTTTAATAATACAGGCAGTTGTAGGCCAGAGAATATGTCAATAAGTCTATTGTTGGGAGTTAATAACCTGTTTCCAATGATACCTGTCATATAACAATAACATTGTGCTAATTAAACTGGGAGAGAATTATACATATGTTATTCACTTTAAAAGTGCTTACTTTTAAATACAAGTAATTGAAGAAATTTAGTTCATGTAACTATAAAGGATTGAAACTTGGCAAGTGAATGCGATAAAAATACAAATTTGATATACCTGATAAGCTATTTCATAGACAGCGTTGCCATCTGCAGAGACTGCTGCGTCATCCAGTAAATTGATGATCTGTATAGCAGACGAACAGAGACATGAAGGGAACAGCGAGTGTGCTGAGTGTATCATGTGACTGGTATTCCTTTGCTGTGTCTCTCCCTGCTCTTCATCTCCACCTAATGTCACAAGCAAATTTATCTTTATAGCAGATGAACCAAGCCACAAAGGGAACAGTGAGTGTGCAGAGTACACCAAGTGACTGGTGTTCCTCTGCTGCGTCTCTCCCTGCTCTTCATCTCCACCTAATATCACAAGCAGTAACACTACACTTTGAGATCTGCAATTATCTCTTCCATATGTGATTAACTAACCTAACACATAATTACAATCTAGGTAAAATAAACAACTCATACCAGAGCTACTTAGAGTTCAGTATAGGCGTTGTCACAGCACAGGATGCAAGTCGCGAACACAAAAATTTAAGCTCCAATCACACTTCATATCAACACAGGCAAAAGTGGGATACTAATGGGATATTAACTTATTTAGATTCAAGAACAACATTGCTAATCTACTACACATTCATGTAGTTTTTTTACCAAAGTGTGGGATTATATACGCATATTTTTCAATATGCCCCAAAAATGTTAATTCTTAATTTAATTCTGATGAAAAGTCAACAGTGGGTAAGTATAAAACAAAAATAGTTGTGCACAGGTTCACTTCCAATTAACGTATTCAAACAATTACCTTCATCATGATCATCCCCTGCACCATGATGAAGACTTGGCTCGTAAGCAGCTTGGACTGTGATGGAGATTGCAGTTACCAAAAAGTTTTCCCTCTCAGACCGTCTTTTATCCTCTCTTGCTTGCAATGCCATTTTAATTAATTCTGTTTGTTGCTTTTTACGTGTCTTTGTAGCTGTTACCAAGGACCGCTGAAAAAATACAATATTATACCTAAGCACTGAAACTTAAAAAAAGATATGTAAGAATTGCTTAACATACTTGTATGATTTAGCAATGTTAATAAAATAAAGTGAAAAGCACCTTTACATCCAGGACAAATGATGCCATAAAAAATGAGTTGAAGTGGTCAAGGGGCTTTCGTTTGCCCCTGAGAATACTGAAGCAGTGGTTATAGATGGATAGGAGAAACTTTGAATAAATCGGTTTTTTTATTTGAGTGATGGATGAAGACTACAATGTGGATACCTTATCACAGACTGGATAGTAACATTGCAACTAGTGTTTGTGATATCGTGATACTGACTACTGTGACAGCAAGACTCATGCGTAGTGTTGTAGGCTAAAAAAGTGCAGCAAGGTGTAATGGCTAAGATGCACAGGCAAAATGTGGTTCTGCCAGATGTTTGTATTCCTTAATACCAAATAAGTGAAAGCAAAGCATTTTAGAATATACTTTTTATGACTTATATATAAAAATACAATGAAATTAGAAAGTCCTGCAAAATAACTGTCTTTATAATAGTTTGTATTTCTGAAATAAAGTGTTGTAGTGATACTTTTCCATTTGTGCAGCTAAAATGTTGAACATTTACAAGCATTTTACATTAAAAAACCACTTTTATATTATGGCATATGTTGCAAAAATTGAATACTAAATAAACTTATTTTTCAGAGATTCACACCTGAAAAAGAGTTGATACCAATTCTATAAATGTTATATTAATATTTTTGTTACATATGAGAGAAGTGATCCTAAAATAAGGTTCCCAAAGCAGTAGACCAGCAACGAGATGTGTAAGGTGATATCCAAAAATACAGGAGTGCTCAGTAACTCAGCCACTATTTATCCCTATATTTGCTACCTTGCTACATCACTCAGTGTTTGCCAAGCAACCATCAAGATGGAACTCCTGATTGCTGTTAAAGCCACGTGTGAAATTCACAGTGTAATGTTTTAAATCACATAAAGTGTTTATTACGAATAGACATTTATTGTCAATTAACTCTTATAGACATAAGTAAAAGTATGTACAGTTCAATATAATCATAAATGATTTACTAGAAGTCACAAGGAAATTCATAATGAAGAACCATTCTTGAACTCGCTCTTCTGGGTTCCTGAAGTTTTCAACAACACAACTGATGCGTGCACAGTGGGTACTACAAAATGCTTACAGAAATGTTATCAGTAATTTTCTGTTTCTAGGTGTAAAGTGCAAAACGCACACAAAACCAGTACCAACATTCTGTTGTGTTTGAGTTTGATTAAAAACAAATTAAAGACTATGCAAACCATAACTCTTCTCAAATATCGACTGGGACATCGTTGTGACAACTGCGCTGTAACAGCGTGTATGTGCTAAACGTGACATCCACTCAACTTAACATTCAACCATTCATTAAAAGTAAAATAGGTGGACCTAATTCTCTTGGTTAATCGCCAATATATTGCACAACCTACTCCGATGTATAGTCTAACTGCTTTAGACAAGTCTAGACTCGGACACATGCCATGAGAGCCTAGACCAATAACCTTCTCCTGGCCGTAATGACTTCCCTCATAACAGTGTTTTTTATCAAGGTATAATCAAATTCAACAGTTCTTTAAACAAATCATTATTCCTATGAAGATAACCACAAAACAATACACACAACACATCATTCCCAGCAGTACATTAGGCAAATCAACATCTGAAAATAAATTTCTGTCACATCACCACTTGATTTCTTACAATCCTCAGATTCATAACATAACTAATATTAAGGCTTATGTTCAATTAATCTGTTAACCATACATCTCAATGACAAAATGTTTGTACAATCTATAAAATCAACATATTGCACAAAACCTATTGAGAGTTTGGTTACGTTGCTCAAGTCTGACTTGCCGTATTGTACAACTAGGCTTATACAAATTATTTTTACAGCTTAACAGAGAATACTTTACATCTATTGCTCATCATAGTAAGGTACTAGTTATTTAGAGTAAATCCTCCTTTTATGATTCCTCATAAATTCATCAAAACATTTCAAATTTTATTGAATAATTTATAAATAAAAATTAATCATTTCAAACCCTGCCATTGTGCAATACATCGAAACGTTCAACTTTTGCTCCAACTAATAAAAATGAAGTTTTTGACATAATAAGCTCTCTCAAATCAAAAATATCATGCAGCTTAGATGAGATACCTTCCAAGGCTGTCCAGTACCATGCTAAACAACTAGCTGTCCCCTTTGCTGCTGTGATAAATAAATCATTTGAAAAGGGCACTTTCCATCGGTACTGAAACTATCAAAGATTTACTCAAAACACAAGACTGGAACAACTACAAAGTTAGAGAACTATCAACCAATTTCTTTATATCTACATTTTTAAATATAGACAAATTGCAATGAAAAGGATGACTGAAAATCTGCAAAATCATTAGTTTTTAACAAAACACCTGTAAGTCTTCTTAAAAGGAAGATGAACTATAAGTGCATTAGTCAGCCTAGTTGAATTTGTCACAGATCCGCTGGAGGACAACAAACTTATAGCAGCCATTGACAGTAAAGCTTTCAATTGCTTGGGACCTGACCTCATTCTGACTAAACTGGCAACTATGGATATCCGAGGAAGGTCAGTGAACTGGATAGTGAGTTACCTTCCAGGTTGCCAACAGCTTGTGAAACTTAAAACAACAAATGGTAAGAAGACATCCTTAAAATCCAAATTTCAACCCTTAAACAGAGGAATTCCACAAGGTTCAAATTTGGGCCCGTTTCTGTTTGTCCTTTTCACAAATTATTTTCCAAACTCCATGAACCATACTTCTATAATGTATGCTGATGACATTACTATGCTTCTTATCACAAACACTGCTGAAGAGACATAATTTCATCAACACAAACACACTCCACTACTGTCTCCAAAATGACCTAGTAATAAATCCTAAAAAAATTACTTGTCTCACAACTTTAGTAGGTGGCTGGATAAAATACCAAAAATTCCTGATCTCTTGTAAGAAAAAGAAACCAAATCACTAGGAGCTACGATAGACACTCTCTTTCCTGGACTACTCATGTGAATAATCTAAGCAAGAGAGATTTTTGTGGTGAAAAGAATGAAGTGAAGTGAAGGACTTGGTGTGGCAAAAGATGCATACTACACCTTGATTGAATCTCATATTAGATTATGTTTGACAGTGTGGGGTGGCACAACCAATCAAAACCTAACTAAAATCCGAATCTTACAATAGAAAGCAATAAGAAAACTTGCTGGTTTAGAATAAACAAAGAGTTCTAACATTGATAAGCCTTTATATCCACACTGTTGTTAGCCAAACATACCAGCAGGACCACACATGATGGGAAATTTTCACCACTACAACATGAGATGTGCAAAAGACTACATACTTCTACAACACCACACTACACAGTACAGCAAGAAGCCACCGTACTTTTGATGTAAACCATAATGCACTACCTGAAATCACTGAAGAATCTGAACAAACAAGATACAACTGCAGATCTGTCAGGTGGAACGACCGTTATATAAACTGGATGAATTTTTCACCATGTCGCAGACTTACTAATTTTGTAAAGCAAGGAGCATGAAGAGAATTCTGTATTTTTTACGCCAATACATTTCTTAATGAAATTTTAAATAAAGTAATTTAATTGAACGATTTACATAATTGTATCCTTTGCATTGGACTCCCATTCAATGTACTACTCTCAGAAAGTTATATATTTTTCCATTACTGTTTTCACTTTCGGAAATACTCTACAAAACTCATATGATGTAATGCTGATACGCTTTATGACAGCCTGGTATGTATTCGATCAGGTACATGACGGCAACTGTGAAAGATTGCGTACCAATGGGGTACACATCATCGTGAATGTGTTAATTTATAACTTGATTATTAAACACAAATGAACTTAGAATCTGGTTTTGTAAAGGAGTTTGTAAGCACAGACCTGAAAGCATAAGTTTAAGTAGGTAACAAAAAGTACACGTTTAAGCAACCTGGTGTTTCTCATTAGAACCAATATGTGAACATTATGATTTTCAGTCTTGCCCGGCCCATTTTTAGTAAAGGTTTTAATCTAAATAATTTGTTACGGATTCCTTTGGAGGAGAGGTGGTTTAACATGAAAATACATCTTAAAATATGTAGACATTATTATTGCATTTTTCAAATTCTTCAAGTGATGCAGTGCAATCATATTATTATATACCATAATACAAAAAAGTTAACATTTTATTTGATTATTTGAAATAATAATTATATAATTTCAAAATGTTTTGATTAATAAAACTTGAATATGAGTAACAGCCATACTAATGCTTGTGTGCCTTTGGGTGTAAACCTCCAGACATGGCCTTAACAACTACATAATGTGTGTAACTTTAGTCTCTATTGCAGACAATGGTGGTATAGTCAAGACAGTTACAGAACAAGGATCTGTGAAGCATCAGGGAGAAACTTTTGTTGTTCAAAAATGAGAAATCAACACAAGAAAATCCATAATGGCATTTATGTGAAATGTAGCAGTGAGGACAGAATTCACAGAAATGCTGGTGGTTTATCAAGCAGAAAAGAAAGAAGCTTTGACGAAGGACAGTCTCTACACTCCTAAACTTCGGGCACTCAGTATTAAACATATTAAACATGTGTTTTTTTTGTGGAACTTGCATTAGAGGTGGGTCGTTTTAACTGGAACTGTCTCAATGAGATGCTCTGTAACAGTTATGAAACCACACTTACGGAAAAGTAAAAGGTTCCACTGGAACTGTCGTGACAACATAATTGTTACAATGAATCGGAGCAACGTCTGACGAGAGGTGGGTCATTCTAATTGGCGTTGTCACTACCATTGCAACGGAACTGGTGCTGGAACGATCACGAGACTAAAAGTTGGATAAAGTCCAATGAGGATATATTTATTGTTCCTGCCTTTTTATCCTCTTTAAGTTCTGTTAATATCGTGATTTTATTTCTATTCTGCTCGTTTTAGTCTCTAATAATTCATATAGCAATTTATTTCTTATTTCTCCATAATTTAATCTTTTGTATAAAAAATATTTAAATATTTTCCTTGTATTATGACATTATTTACATTTAATTTGGATCTTAATCAATAATCTTAATAGTTTTAGTATACAATTCTTTATACCATTTGTAATATTGAACCTAAGCAAAACTAAATAAATATTGTAATCAAAGTATTTAAAAAATTTTTTATTTCAACTAATAATAATTAATTGGTATATCTTTTAACTTAGTCATGTTACAATTTAAAACATCTATATACACAATGTAACGAAATGTATATGGCATCCCCAACAGTAATGGTGGATAACATTGTTCTGAAGGAAAAGTATTCTGGTAAATTTCTATTAATACACCATAAATGGTAAACCAATACCCATTCAACCTACAATACCTATTCGTGTTTGTATTATTTTGTAATGGAAAGTTCACATTAAAAGTGTATGTGTTAACTTGGCATCTGGAATTTTTTCCTTTAAAATTTATAAAAGCTTTGTACATCTGATGTTTTAATGTTTTAATGGCTTACTATGGATTAATATTTCCATACATTTCCAATGGAATTTCTCTGTGGGGTATTTGTATCACAAAGAAACTTGGGAAAGAGTATTCAGACTGCAAAATAAAAAATAAAGCTGTTCGCATTATTGGAAAATTTAACAACACAGTAATGTCAAAGTGCCTTCACCTTGCTAACTCTACCAAGCTTGTATATTTTAGTGCCTTCATTTTACTGTCGATTTCACTGTATATTGACACAGGGTATTGATATACGAGACAAGAGCTCAGGAGCGCTTTCAAGCCCTACAGCATAGAATTGCAGCATTTGAACGCTTCCCTTCTCAAGCTGGGATCCATTAACAGTCTCCTTGAAACACTAAACTTAGGAAACAACCCAAACAAATTTAAAACCCAATAAACCACTACATGGTGTCTTGTGCTTTTTACTCAGTTGCTGATTTCATGGAGCACACTCAGGAACGATCAGGACAGTATTGCAATCCTAGGGGTTGATCATATGAATTTTGTTTGTTTGTATGTGTAGTAATGTGTGCCTGTGTGCAACTGTATGGAAAGTCAAGAGAATGGATTTAGTTTTAAGATAAATATTGTGAAAAATTGGTATTATTATTGACTATTTCAATACAATTTAATATATATTGTCAACGCAAATAAATATATTCTATTCTAACTGGAACTGCTCCACGGGAGTCACGGACTCGTTGCAATAGTTCAGAGTCTGGAACAGCTTAGCACATCTCTATAATACATACTAGTTTTAACCCATTGCGGATCGTATTGTTTTGGCGAGTGGGCACCAGCGGGCACGAATTAATTTACGGTCAGTGGCCGAACGAACAGCAATGTTGCGCCACATCGTATCGCTCGCTATTGTATACTCACTTCATATCTACGTTGAACTGAATTCCGGTATATAAAAATATCTCCATCTATATTCTTAAAAACAAAATAATTAAATACAACATATTGTTTATTAACTATTGTAATAAATATCTCTAGTAAATATCAAGTTCAGACGATCGTAAGTTTTCCATTTCGATCAGCTCATATTATGACACGCAAATTATAATATTCATAATTAATTAATTAATTATAATTATAATAACAGCTGAGGAAAACAACCAATCAGAAATGCTAAAAAGCAGAGAGTAAACTCATATGCATGATTTTTCAACTTCGACATACAACTGCGATCTATTAGGGTATTTATAAAACTTTTGAAAACTAAACGTAGACTGTTGTTTAACACTCTTAGTTGACAAGTGAAGACGATCGCCCAATCTATCAGACATTAATAGAACTATTTGGAGGGAAGCTTAACAGCAGACCGCTTTTGCGACCTGAGATCGTCAGTGATCCGCAATGGGTTAAAAACACTTGCAACCAACATCTGTGAATTGAGGCATTTAAGATTTTCTAATTTACTAGATTCTCATCCCTCACACACAATACAGAACTTGGATAAAGATGCCACAGTTCAAGTTATAACTAAAATAAAATAACACAAAAGAAAAGTACAGAAAGTCTGATGAGGATATAATAGTAAAATGCATACACGATCAAAACCACAAAAAAAATTAAAAGTACAGAAACTTGCCTTTGGTTAAAGAAATAAAAACACACACTTCTTTACCGTTAAGTATCAAGTTATGATCTTGTAATTCAAACTAGGGGAGTACAAAACTTGTTCTCATCAGCTGTACTGACATGATCAGCCTGAGCCTCTGAGATCTGATATGAAATGGATAAAAGAACTCAACGATTAGATTTAGTAATTTTGTCTGCTGTATTTTTTTATTCAAATGCTGATTTAATTTTGCATTAGAAACTAATTTGAATATTTATAAAATACCAACGTTAATGAACTGTAGTCAGAAATGTAAACTAGAGCAACAATCAATTTTTTTCATTAAATTAAATATTTGAATTTATAAGTTTTGAATGTTTGACCATTTGTATTATTTTAATATATATATATATATATATATATATATATATATATATATATATATATATATATGTATGTATGTATGTGTGTGTGTGTGTGTGTGTGTTTGTGTGCGCGTGCATGTTTTAACATTTATACTATTTTACATAATACATGGTATTAATTTATGCATGAATATAATTTATTTATTGGACACTTCTAATTAAAACTAATTGTTCATGCCGTTAGTTTTCTAAATAAATTGAGGATTGCAACTATTGCAAAAGTTGCGTCTATATGGATCTAAGGAGAACATTTTTCATAATTGTTCACATTATGAAAAAACTCTAAGCACACAATTCAGGCAATCATTAATGGGAATAAAAATGAGTAAAGGAAATAGGTACACTAGTGCTAATGTTTAAACTAAGATGTAGAGGATTTGCAACATGTGAGTGAATTGATTACTACACTATCAACATTGTAAATGGCAAGATTAGATTTGTTGATGAATCTATCTATGCCAGTTGGAAAACTATACACCTTGGTTCTACAAAACATGACTATTCTAATACAATCTAGCATAACTACAGATTAATTTTATTACAATTTTGTTAGCTAACAACTTGGAACCAGACTATTTGGTAACATAGATGAACAGTTGTTCTTTGTGTTAAATTACTGAATAAAATTTTAAAATTGTTTAGGAATGCATCTTATTATACTCGTACAAGCTTACATTCATTATGACATAGTGTTACATTGACTATGCACTTTAACCTAATTAAACTATTTATAATATCTTTTGAGTATGAAGCAATACGGCTCAACAGGTAGTAGCATTTCAAAAGAATTACCAATTAGCTGTGGTAGCATGGAAAGCATTCTAGGCTGCATTGACCCATGCGGTTTAAAACGTTTTCTCAATTCAAAACCTCTACCTACGTTATCTAAATTGCAAATCTGATATAACATGTATTTAAAGCTTAACTACGGATGAAGATAAAGGAGAGAAGATAGACTGAAGAAAGCAGACGAAATCTGAAATGTATGTTTTAGACTCAACTTACAAACTTGCTAACAGTGTGTTGGTGATGTCTTACATGGCTCTCTTGATTCAGAGTGACTTCTTCCACCTTTGTTTTAACTTGAGGCATCCACGGAGGATCTACTACTGGTAACGATTCAATTCCTATCTTTGGAGAAGGCAACGTAAATTCTATTCCAGGAGGAGGAACCTTGAAAGTAACATGAGCCCCTTCTTCCATTCTGGGCCACACTTGATACCTTAATTTCCATAGAGCTTGGAATCTGTAAAATGATAGTATCTATTTAATCAGAGAATTCTCGGTTTAATTCGGTACTTAATTTTTTTAGCAATAATTACAATTATAATTTATATGGATGTGGAATTCATTATATTTAATTATACATTTTTAAAACCAAAATGTTTCAAATTAACAATCCCCAACAATACTCTATTTTATCACATTGCCACTACTTATGCATTATACACACTGGCTATAGTAAATGTTAAACAAGAATTGAACAAAAGTAGATTAGCATCACATACTTCAGATGTTTTTTTATCCTACTGTGAACCATTAACATGTCCAACTTGAGATGAATTGTTTTCCAATGAGAACCAGTTTTGTGACACTAATAGGCCAGGACACTGACATTATCTACTTGAGGTGTATTATTTCTCCGAGTATTATTCTGGGAGCCGAGAGTCATTTTGTACTGTATAAGCAAACAACATGTTTTTCTTTAAATGAATAGAATATTTTTCCTAAGAAATTTACTGTCAGGCACACTAATTTTAGTGGAGGTCGAAATGGGAGGCTATTGAAAGGATTAAAAATATGAAATGACAATTTTTTCTCATATTATATTTGTCCTAGCTTGATATAATTAAAAGTAACCATCAGACACATAAATAATAGTTATATCACTGTCATATAACTAAATAGACTGAAAGTCCCCACTTTATGAGTCTGTATATAGTTAACTGACGCTGACTTGACATTTATTTACTTATCTGATAGTTGGTCTGAGAAAAAAATTATCATTTCAGATTCGGGTTATTTTTAACCTTTTGATAACTCCACCCAATTTCAACCTCCACCAACACTGGTGCGGCTGATGATCAATTTCTTTTTCAAAGGAACTTTCTCTATCAATTCCAAGTAAAATCAAGTTGTCTGTTTATGCAATGTGAATTGGTTCTCCACTCCTGAACTATAAACTATTATTTGTGACAGTAATAATTGACAGCCTGACATTACCTACTTGAAAAGTATTGTTTCCCACTGTGAGCTAGTATTTCTGACACTAACATTGTAATTACTTTAGAGTAATTGGTAAACAGAAATCATAAGGGACCTACACCTTTGTACCAAGTTAACTTACCTTGTTTCTGGAATGACAGGCACTAATATAGCGTTGGAAAGAAACCACCACCAAACTGATAAAAATGTAATCATAATCTGCTTCTAAACAATTAACGAAAGGTCTGGATGTGTTTGGAAGTCAAAAGATATTCATTTTCTATGAAAGTAACTGATGTATGGCCAGATTTTTAGGGCTATGTGCATTTTGCAACAAACTGCATTTCTCCTTTAACGTTCTTGTATTGTAATTACATAGGGAATCGTTACAGTATGATGTAAATCAAAACCATATTTCTTTTTAAAAGGTTAACTGTGCCACGCAGTTATGTTACGGGAGGTATCGCCAACTGCACCTGAGTATGGCATTGATGCGCACAGCTGGATCCTGATGGTGTAGCGCATGTTGCATGACCTGCGAGGCATGGACAGGGGCTCGCACTGCACCCAGGATGAAGAGAGCTGCAGCACTGGCTGCCACTTCCTGGTTGGTCTGTAGGAGCAACTCCCACGACACTGACAGCATCTCTACAAACTGTTCCTCACTCATCACCACAGCTCCCTTCACAAGCACTCCCAGGATGGAGTGGAATCCGTCTCTCACCTGATCAGACATGGGCACTTTTTGTTTATTGAGATGAAAACATGTAAAACTACATATGTAAGTGATTAGTAAAATCATAAAATGCACTCTACAATATAACATTAATCCTTCTCACTCTAAGCATAACAGTTGTTTTATAACATTTGGTTACAATAAATTTTAAGCCAAGAAAGCATATGCTGTACTTACAAAAAATAATACAGACAACACTTCATGATTTTTTAATTTTATGAATGATGTTTTTACACAATAACAGAAGGCTGAATTGATATGAATGAATGTACAATTCCTGAGCTTAATGAACAATAGAACAAGACTAAATTTATGGTCTTTATACTATCACTTACAAATCTCACAGTCCAAAAGTCAAGCCACTGTTTACACTTTCTGGCTGGCTAATAATTGGACTCATGGTATGTGGCATACTTAACCATGGTGTCTGGTGCCAGCCCCAGCTACTGTGTTCATGGGAATGTACTGTGTATCTGTCTTGATGTGCTAATAATGAGATATAGTTGTACTGCATCCATCATCTCATAAATTGAATTTGTCTCTTTCAAAACTCCCTTTCCATTAGTTATCATTAGAAAGCCTATTTAATTAACATGCCAAACAAATAGTGGGTGCTAAAAGAATTGAATTAGTAACACTTTATTAAGGTCAAGGCTTAATTAAATAAACCAAAGTGACAATAACTCTGCAAGTGTCTAATTATGGTTAACCTTTTCCAGACAAAACACAGGCACTGCATGGCTGGTGTACTATATTTTGTTGAGATTAGTTTGGCGGACTCTATTACCTCTGTATTGTGCTGAATAGTTTTAAACAACATTGCAGCTGTTTTTTGCAGTACATTTACTGGTTTGTTAACAAGCAATAAAAGTTCCAGCTGAGTCAATTGTCTGCCGATGTAAACAAACTAGTCAAGCACTGTGAATCAGGTTCTTTGTACTTTTATAATTGTTTTTATCATAATACAAATTTTTTCTAGTTTTTAATCTAAAATAAATATGTGGGTAAAGTGCGATTAAATAATGTAATCAGTTTTAGGCGTCATTTTGATGTGAAAATACACTACTTTATTACTTTGGATTAAATTGCTAGATTAAGTGTTGAAACACTGCATGAATTATTATTAGTTTAGTACTATTTACTTTTTCTAATGGCTGCAAGTACAAGTAGATTAGAAATTAATGACATTAGAGATAAACTAGATGACGATTTAACATCCAATGATGAGACCGATTTGCCTCCTGCACCTGATCTAGGCCTAGATATCCCTAACAATAGCAATGTGACGAGGTAGGTCATGGAAAAAATGATGAAACTGATAAAGAAACGAGTAGGCCTCAAAAAAAGAAAAAGAGCTCTCTGTAGATCATAATTATTCAGATGTTTACACTCAATTCAACCACTTTCTAGACATGAATCTTCTCAACCGCTATCACACTTTCAGACTTCAAAACCTGCTAAAGGTATGCACCTATAGTATCCGAAATAAACTAAAAGTTTTATCACAATCCGTTGTATGTAATAAATATAAAGAGTAAATTTACATATTCCTTGCATGTTTTAGTTCGATACACTTGTTTTCTGAAGAAAAAAATGAAAAAAACATTACATTATTTTGTATAGTTTTTATTTTTTACAGTTTATTAGAGTAGAAATAATATTACAAAATAAAAGAAATAAGTTAAGATACACACATTCAATAAAATATGATTTAATGCAATAACAGCTTTAAAATATACATTAAACTTAGAACGTTTGGTTTAAAAACAACAACAAAATATTTGTTTTAACTATTAAATTATAAAGTAAAAATATAATGGAGCGACAAAAACGATTGTTTTACACCTTGTTTTGCTCTACATTAAAGCCTAATTAGAAACAATCATGCATTACCTTATTTTCTCATAATAAAAAATACAACACTGTACTTTAACTGAACATTAACTGTACATACAACCAGATAGAGGAATTAGCACTTTTAATGAGTCCCAAAAGGGTTAAAATTATGAGGAGTTACAATTTAAGAGAATTACGGTTATAACGTGTTGAAGTTAAATAATAACAGGGTCTTTACATATGAAAAAAATCAAGCGACCTTCGGTAAGTGTGCTAAGGGAAGAATAGAGTTAAATGTAATTTAATGTTAATGTAAATTTATATTTTAGGCAAAAAAGTTAACAATTATTTACAAGCAATAAATTATTACCGGATAACACAGCATAAGTGTAGACTGTTTACTAATTTTATAACTTCATGTATTGGTTTTCTTTTAAATCTTCCAATTTCATAATAATATAATTAATTATTGGAAAACATTAATCTTCAACGTCATAAAATGTTCAGAATGAACTAATGTCAAAAAATCTTGCATAGCAATGGTATTATTTAATAAAGATTTTGACGAACATGTCATGAATAGGATAAAAAGTACATTAATAACTTGAAAGTTATTAATGTATTAACAGTCCAATCCTGTTTTACATAAAACGGTTTTATATAAAATTTATTAAATACTGATTTTAGCTAAAATATGAGTTTACAATGCAAGAAAAGTTAATAGTTATAACAAACTGACGTAATTTTTATCAAATGGAAAAATTCCAGAAAAGTTACCTTTAATCTCTTAAAAATTTAAATTAATTAACAAAGGACTTATTAAAAAATATAGAATATCTTTCAGGAAAAGATACCTGTGTTTTTAAATATTTTAGGATTGGAGGGTGTTCTTTCTTTTCTTCTTTTTGCTGATTTTTCTTTGAATGAATTGGCTCCTGTGCCTTTTCAACATCTTCGTTGATGTCCTTAGTAGAATCTTTATGGGTATCAAAATTTTTATCAATCCTGTAAAAAGTATATTGTTAACAATGTTTAATAATTGTATTTGAGTCTCAAAGTTAAAATTTCTAAACATTACTACACGAAACATTAAATAATGGAAACATTCATCATTGAATAACGTAAGTACAATAAACAGTTTTAGCTAGATTCTCCAACTTCAGTTTATTGGCTATGGGAAGGTAAGTGAAAGAACTTTGTTTGATGGAAAAGAAAGGAGATTCTTGTCTCTGTCAAATGGATAGAATTCTTGTAAAAAATCAAGTACAAAAGGAACTTGCTCAAATCTACTCTTGAAAAATTGGGAATAATTTTTCTTACAGAGCATACCAACATATGTTTTTTGCTCATGAATTTCCAGTGTAATTGTCTGTAAGAATTAATTCTTATACAATGGGGGTGGCTAGTACAGACAAATACCAACTGAGAGTTGTGGATTAACACAGTTTTAGTTATGCATCATACTTCTGCTGAAAATTAGTTTCCTTACTCCTGTCATAGGCAATATCTCGTTTTTCATCTGTGAATATAATTAAAAGTATTACAAAAGTAAATGCCATTTATGCATAGCAATGTTGACATTGATGTGTATAGTGGTTCAGTACACTCGTAACTATACAGGGTAGAGCATTGTATGTTGTTCAGTTATAATCTTGAAACATTTGTGCCATAATAGAAAAGTACATTGCATATCCAGAAAGTAAGTGCACTGAGACTCTCACGGCCGGAAGGACTTTTTTTATGACATGTTGGCTACACTGCCTACCCTCAGTCCTTCCCAAAGCAACGAGGCCGGTTTGAGGTCAGTACATTGAAAACTGTCAGTGTGACTATACGTTTTGTGAAAAATGTCAATCCAATCTCCAGCCAAGTGTGAAATACGTAGTTTCATCCATTGTCTCGTTTGGAGGGGAAAAATTCCAGTAAAGGTTTATGAGGTAAAAACTGCATTATTCAAAGGAGTTATATAAATTTATCTCTATGAAGTTTGTAGTGTTGTACCATAGTTCAAATTCATTTATGCTGAATCGCGGTAGGAAGTAGGCTCTTATTAACTAGACGCGGTGCGGGGACATTGTTTGTTCAGTTGGACCGGCAATCAGCTGATCGGTCAGTGACGTATCGGGTGATACGTTCCGACCCGGCAAGCCTGAAGAGGGAGAGAAGTGTTCTGTCGAGTCTTGGCGATTGAGGAGTACGTGTAGCGGTCGAGTTAGTAGCTGAAGTTCTTTCTCTAACCCAATAGTTGGGATTTAGAGTAATTTATTTTTCGTGGGTAAAGTCAATTTGAAGTATTTAAAATTTTTAGTGCGTTTTAAGATCCGATCTGCCTCCGTAATCTTCAAAGTAGTAAGTCCCGTACCAGCGTATAGTTAATATCTTTTATTTTATAATACTGTATTAAAAATTTCTAAAGTTTCCCATCTTTCAGAGTCTGAAAATTTAATTCAATTTTTTGAAGTATTGTGAATTAAATTTTGGTCATAAAGTAAATATCAAGTTTTGTGTTATATTAATTTTGAGTATTTTGAGAAGAGAACTTTTATTTTGTTTTGTTAATTTAAACCATTTTTGGAGAAGTATACATTTTTAGTTTAATTTTAATTTCAGTACCTTTTGATCAGACTCTTAATTAGATTTGTTCGATTGAGTGACATTTGAAGAAAATTGAATCAAAAGTTTGTAAACTTTGTAAACTTTTGGGTGAACTTGAATTTCGGAATAAACCAAGTATTTCCGAAAAGTTGTTTAATTTATAAAGTATTTGCTCCATATAAATTTAAAATATGTGCTATAAAAACGGTACAGTGTATCTAAAACTATTGCCTGGCCTCCACTCAATTCAACTTGTGTTAGTCATCTGTGTTGGGACCCACCTTGCAGACATTTTCTGATAGCCAAGGGTTTTTGTGATCGTTTTGTGTAGCAGAGATCTGGAGATTTGTGCAAATATTTCAGAAAATTCATCCGCAGTCAATCTGCGATTATTACTGAGTGCATTTTTGACTTGTGCAGAGTTTCAATCACAATTGAAGGTCTTCCGCTACTCTGATCATTATGCACAGACATACAACCGTTTTAAACTTACAACACCACTTGAACTAACTAACTTGTACACAGCTTTATCACCATATGCAGTTTTTATCTCATTATAAGTATCAACCAGAATTTTTCTCTTCCAAATGAGATAACGGAGACACCACGTATTTCTCACTTGGGGGGAGATTAAATTGTAATTTTTCACAAAAAATATTGTTGCATCAACAGTTCTCAATGTATTGACATAGAACTGGTCTTGTTGCGGAAGAAAAAAGTCAAGCTACACGGTAGTGTAGCCAATACGTTGAGAAAAACATTTTTCCGGCTATGAGAGCCTTAGTACACACTTACTTTCTAGATGTGCCTCGTACATGGTGTTACAGTATTTCTTGGGTAAAACTACTTAGCTGCCAAGATTCACAGTGAATTATGTGCAATTTATGACCCAAACATTATGAGTGAAGGTGTATTTCGTCAATGTGTGCAACTTTTAATAAAATGGAAAAACAAACAATGGTAAGCCTTCTCTTGTCAGTAATGACCTACTGAAAAAATGAGTAAAAAAGTTTGTAAAAACTGTTGAATCACAATTTCTGAACTTTCCAATAATTTTCCTGAAATTTCTTGATGTCTTTTACATAAGATAATGACAGAAAAACTATGATTACTTTAGTTACTTTCTGAATAACAAAAGTGGTACAAACAATCCATGTTTTGATATATGACATTTTTATTTTTCATCATGTCTTCCCTTACTTTTGATTATTTTACTTCACATTACAACAGTATACTATTTGCCAGAATATTAGTCATTCGTATTGATAGAGTATATATATACTATTTATATTGCATATTCTACTTGAATTTCTTAGCTGCTGCAAATGAAATTACAGAACACGTTTTTACATATTTGTATAACCTTACCTATCTTTCTTTGAAATACTGTCTTTTCTGCGTACTGGAGAAGCTTGAGTACTGGTTTTCTCACTTTCTTTATGACCTCTTGTTTTTGGATCTTTTTTATGGTCATCAAATAATCTCCTTTCTTGTGAGCCAATTATACCAAATTCTTCTCCATAGACCTAAGTAAAAAGGAAATTTTAGTCAAATTTGAGATTTGAGAAACATTTCACTATTCTAATTTTAGCCACAATTTTCTCTAGAATAAATTCCGTTACAAAAACTATAAACTGTATTTGTCTTGTCATTAAAAACTACATATGAATCTGTTTCAGTTTATTACTAATTAAATTATATATCATAATCTTCTCATGATATATAAACAACTGAATTAAATCAAATCAAAACTTCTGAGTTGAGAAAAATGCAGATATATACAAACTAGAACTAAAAACATTTTACAAAATATTTCTGATGTCCCAGTTTATTAAATATGTAATTATTGCTGCAGAGTTGCTATTAAAGTGTGTGGGAATTTATGACCCAGTAATAAACTGTACAATTAACTGTAGAAAACGGCCACCTGGAAACAAAAACAATGTTTTAGCTGTGTTTAAGTTTATCAGGTCCATTATTTGCATGTCGGAATTATTTTGTTGTAGTTATAAGCAATTTGTGACAGAAGTAGTGTAGTTCACCCCAATGTAACTGGTTTAATGTATGTTCTCAATATTACTTGTAAGTGTTCAAGTGTAATGCAATTACACAATCTATGTTGTTTTAAATAAAGATTTTGATTTCTGGTGAAATTTAGTACACAGAAGACTAAAATACACAACAATGTTAACACTCGAACTGGCAATCAACATTAAAATGTTGATCTAAATCATTATACAT
Organism: Homalodisca vitripennis; assembly: GCF_021130785.1. Taxonomy (NCBI): domain Eukaryota; kingdom Metazoa; phylum Arthropoda; class Insecta; order Hemiptera; family Cicadellidae; genus Homalodisca; species Homalodisca vitripennis. Next base: position 169,493,087 of record NC_060210.1, on the reverse strand, counting down.
GTGGTAAATGAAATACAGGTTGTAATAAAAAAGTTTGGCAAAGAATTATTTAAGATTTTATTAAGGTATTATTAAAATTATATAGCACAAATATTCTTTTTTATTTTCCTCTTACCTATTCAAACCTATGTGCCAAATTTGGTTACTTTAATTTTACTAGTTTTAAAGATAAAAATTTGTTAATAAAAATACAAAATGGCGGCTAGCGGCTAAACAAAGTGGAAATTTGAAAAAAGTTATTCTTCATTTTTAGCTTAGAATCACACAAAAAATTGGAAAATACATGAAGATTTTTGATTTCTGGTGAATTTAGTACACAGAAGACTAAAATACACAACAATGTTAACACTCGAACTGGCAATCAACATTAAAATGTTGATCTAAATCATTATACCCCAACCTTTATGTTACACCCTGTATAACGACAATTGACACTACGTGTTTGCAGTTCATATAGTACATAAATCAACACTACCACCACTATTTATATACCATTTCAAACTGAAAGAATTTCTGATTTCAATTGTGAAATTTGTTTTGCTTTTTTGGCAACAGTGATTTCACAGTGACGTCAAAAATCTTGCCAGAAAAATTTTCTTCACCTAGCCACTTTGAAAATTAGTGATATATATATATATATCATGGGTATGGTTTATGTTGATTTACAGCTTGTTATAGCTTTGTTTAAGGCTATACCATGCTAAATTTGGGAATATTTAGTGTAAAAATTATATATATATTTTGTTATTATTTTGAATAATCGTACCTATAGTTACAAATATAGGTACCTCCCACAACTTTTCAAAAATAAAAAAATTAGAAATTGGTTATTTATTTATTTATTGTTTTTGTGCATTAATTCTCAAAATTTGTGTATATTTTGGAAACATTTAGTGTAAGAATTATATTTTTATAAATTTTTGAAAATAATTGTACCCATAATAACAAATTTAGCCTTCCGTGTACTATTTGTGGTTTTTACAACCACATAATTGCATATATATAAATTTGATGCAATTTATATATATAATTTTTTAAGTAAATCTGGATACCATTATACATTTTATGAAACTAGACAAAATTAAGAATAAATTGGCTATCTCAGATTTTAATATTTATAACATTATCACACTTTACCAGGGGCAGTCCCACCACTTTTCAAAAAGAAGATTAGTGTAATCATATTTTTATGGTTTATGCGTAATGTTTTTATACCATAATATTATCTTCACATTTTCCTGAAAAAATAACGTATTGCACATACATATTTATAGTCTAAATGTATTTTTTTCAAATATTTTAAGTAAGGGTGATGAGGAAAAATGACTGCCAGTTTGAGGGTTAAACTCGATCCAGAGTAAAATATTACTTTTAGAATTAGGTAAAAGTTTAACATATTCACTGTTTTTACCTGTCTTACAGCTTTGATGAGTCGGGTCGCTGCCCTCATGTGCCGCTTGTAGCAGAATGGATGGCAGAATGATTGATGAGAGCAGTAGTAGTTAAATGAGTTGGCCATTTGAATCATAACCTGATCATAAATTAAAATTAGAATACATTTATAAATAAAATATGCACATTTACACTCAAGGTATAATCCCTTAACCTTTTTGCTAACAAACTTTATGACATTTTTTGAACACACTATTTAATATGCAAAAATTAAAATAAATTTGTATTACCTTTTACAATAGTTAACTATTTAATTATTGCTAGTACATCAAAATACATTTTGCTGTTATAATCTAAACTTGAAATATGATAATCATATTTGATGCAATATTTTCAATATGTAAGCTGTATAAACGTTTGTGGTGGAGCAGGTACATTACACACCTTGAGCCAAGGCAGGTGGGTGCTTGTGTCGTCTGCATCATTACTGTCACTAGGGCTCTCGGGGGGTTGATCGTCGCTCAGAATACCAGGAGATTCTTCTCCACTCACTTCCCCTATTCCCTGCTCGGAAGTGTCACTTCGATCCGATAATGAACTCACTTTACGTTTGGATTGAATCGAATCTGCTCTTTTAACTAGAAATTATTTTTCAATTATTAAAATTCTCGCATAGTATGTATTATCTAGAAATACATAAAATAACTGTCTTATCTATATTCTAGTGCATTATTCTTCTAATTTGTTTTTCAATTAATATCACAAAAACAGAATGGGTGCTGGTAAACAACTGTTTTTCCTAAGTATTTTTATCTTAATTGAGTAAACAACTGTTTTTCCTAAGTATTTTTATCTTAATTTGGAAAAAACAAATACCCTCGCTGACTTTCAAAAACTTTCGTTTGGTTCCTGACCATTTGTAAAGCTTGTATGAACAAAATGCTCTGCACTATACTTTTCTAAGCACATAAAGAAGTGAATTACTTAAATTTGTAATGTCCTCACTTGTGACAATGGAGAACAGCTGTTTTGCAAAGTGTTTACAGAAAAAGTTGTGAGCTAAAGCATTCCATACTTCAATGTACAGTTTTAAATTTAAACCAAGTTCAAATGATACCTCCACATCATCATGTGGAGGTATCTTGGAGGTATGCTTCTTTTAAACTACTATCAGGATTATGTTTCACTTGGTTGCGTCTACATTAACCAGTTTCTGATGAAAATATAAACAAAAGAGTAAAGTAATATGTGGAACCTCTGACTGTCACTCAAATAATCAAATGTCAACAACACTAATGACAGAACTAATGTCATGGTGGTAACATCAATAATTGTAAGTGCTGTCATTATAGCTGTGGATCCAATAATAGTCGAACTTTGGTACAAGAACAGTTGTTAGATACTGATAAGAGATGTCATGTGCTCTATATGGCTCTAAAGATATGATAGTGAGTGAAGTAAATGTAATTTGTATTAATAAATATGGCCATATCAATATAACAAGCCAGATATGTCTACAAAGTACAATTCTGAGGTTAGTACCACTGCCGTGTGGGACTCACAGAGGAGGCTACATGACTATGTAAGACAGGGAGAATTGAAAGGGGTCAACAACATTACCATATTCCTTATTTTTCTTTCCTTTCTATTTATTTTTTATTTATACTTTCCAATTATACTGAATACAATTTGCAAAAGTTTTCATAATAGTGGTACAAAATAAAGAGAAGTGGTAACTTAAAAACAAACCATTAATACGACTCATTGTATATTTAGGTTCATCAAGAGGAGTCAGTCAACCACTGTCTTAGCAGCACAAGTTATCAAGTAAGTAAATAGTAGAATGTACGCTGCATTGGTACACCAACATGGTTAAATGTCAGTTAATTCATTTTAAAAATTACTAAACTCAAGTTACTTACTCAAATTACAGAAACAGCTCTTAATTTTTTTTAATATCTCAACTTTAAGATTTATTGCTAGAGTAGAATACTTACAATCACAGTCAAGAATGTCTTTTGCACCTTCCTTGGTGCCTCTCCTCAACTTTAGACTCCTACGTTTGAAAGAGCCTGTGGTGGGAGCAGTAGTAGTGGCAGTTCCTCGTCGCAGCAAAAATGGACGGCCTTGAGGTGTTGTTCTCCTTGTCTTTTTGTCGTCTTGTTGCTCTTTTTCTTCCCCCTACAGAGCAGAAATAAACAAACATAGAAAATTACTCTTTACCAAAAATATAAATATAAAACTTTTACATATTACTTTTCTTTATAGATAAAACACAGTTATTACAATTTTTATTATTGAAAACTTACTTTTTAATTAATGATAAATAAATTAATCCGATATTTAAATTCCTCACTTTTAAATTTTAAAGGGACCCCTACTATATTGGGAAAATTACATAAGTAGTTCTTAAATTATTGTACTATAGCGTCCACTCACATTTGTGTGCCCGCAAATGCATTTATTCGAATTATCAATTGTCCAAGAATAATAAAGCAGGATGAAGATGAATCAAGGAAAATTGAGTGATGAGATCATTAAGAATGTCATCAAATGAATACCACAAGATTTGTTCTTAAATAATAAACATTAAACATAGGGAATTAAAACAATTATATTATTCAGGCAATAAAGGTAAAATAACGGAAAAATTCATGCAGAATCCAATTTTGAAATACTGTAGAAAAAGGTACTCTGCATAATAAACAATGTTTTTTACAATATAGATTAATTTTAAAAAAATTCTCCACATAAAAAATCTATATACTTTTATGGTAGATCGATACAAGATATGGAGGGAAAACATTAAACAAATTTTAAGGTCGATTTTTATTGTTAAGTAGAATATTTATTGATAAAAATTAAATGTTTACTATTATATTTTATAAACATGCTTATTTCGAAATCTTTACAGTTAATTTCCATTAAAATCTGTATTAGTGCATGTACCAAGGCACATGCCAGATGCAATGGAGCAGACAATTCCTGTATTGTGACAACTGCATTGCACCCAATACCAAGCCGTGCATCAACAAAATATCACATTTAAAATGGACTCGAGTGCTACAGGACCCTGGTAACAAAATCTTGTTGTAAGGGGTTCAGGATCCCCTCTTCTCCACTACCCCAACCCCATTTGGTGGGTGATAGGGGGATTGCAGAGTCGTTGTTGGATCTGAACAATGAATTAGAATCACAATTAATTATATATAAAAGTAGTATTATACAAGAGTTATACTCTGAGCTGTGGGGCTTTGAATCTCTGCTGGTGAATTTCATGTCTTATTTGATTTTCTTTTTCTACAAAATAAATGTGAGTAGCAATGTTTCAGGATGTCTTAATATGCAGACCTGCCTTTGGCATGCAGGCAGGAAAACCTTCTTACCAACCTGTTCAGTATTCTCAGGCAATGTTGAAAGATCTGTAAACACTGCTGACAATCTTGAGTGAGGTTAGATTTTACTGGAAGAGTTTAGAGATTCTCTAATTAGAACCCTTAATAGAATCAGGATCACGATTTTATAAGAAAGTAAAATGAACTTTCAGGAGGTGGCATATTGCAGACAGAACTGTGTGGTGTCGGATTACTATTATAGTTAATATCACATTTTTAACTATAAAGGAGAACCTCCCTTTTCCTTAATATAAAATATGAATAATAAAATGTACTGTTGTTTGACCTGAAGGGTAACTGTAGTGTTGCTGCTGCCTTCTGACTCATTGTCTGGTTCATGAAGAACAAAACTGATCTTTCGCTCTGATGGGAGACCTGCAAAAATAGGCAAGTGAAGCACCAAGTAGAGTTAAGATTAATGAAATATTTAAAAACCTATAAAATATTAATACTTCATAATTAGCTATCATTAATGTTGATTACTGGAGTAAGTAAATGGCACTCTAAACATTGGTTATGCAGAATAAAGAAAATAAATAATAATTTGAGATTGTAGGATTATCTTTGAACACTATGATTATATTATTACCAGGTTAAATGCACACCAGACTTCGGGTCAGTGTGGGAGGGCTAATATTTGCTCCACAGTGACAACAACCTAGTCTGGAGAGCGACTCCCAATAGTTCGATGTTACCAATTTTAATTTTTATATAGAAGTAGTAAAGTTTTAAACCAAATTTCAGCCTTCTAACGCACTTGAAAGATATAATTTATAGAGACCTAAAAGTTTAAATAATATCCCAGCACAAATTTTTATCCTATAAAAAGTAAAATAATAAACTTTTGAACTAATGATTTTAAATCATAAATTATACCTTTCAAATGCGTTAGAAGGTTAAATTCATATAGCCTACTTGAAAAGTATTAATATTTACTTTAAATCTTTTGATTTAATACACTTAACTCATGACTAAACTGTAGTTACTTCCGTTTGACCAACTTACAGAATGAAACAAACGGGTATATTAATTAATTTTGTAGATACATTGTCGGTACATTAAATGTGAAATGCTTTCCAGTCATTCAGAGAAAAGTTACCCTCCCTAAGTTTAGGGAAACCTTCACATCCCACTATTCAGGTACATATAAGGTTTTAAAACTTATATGTACAATAAAATGTTTACTTTTCTATCTTCAGGGAGATTTTATTTAACCTAGAATTAATTGAAGGCTGAAATGGTCCCATAACGAGTAAATTTAGTTTCAACAGAAGGGGGGGGGAGTAGGGGAGAATAGAGAGAAGGGAAAGCTTGAAGAAAGAATAAGGTTATAAGTAGCTAATAGCAACATTTTGGTATACAGTTTTTATACTCAATACATCAATATAACAAAAGTGTATTGTTTTTACATCTGTTTATGCGTATTTAAAATTCCTCTGTCGATTGAGAATCCCACCGACTGTGAAATACGTACTGTTATTTATTTTCTTAGTGCTAAAGATGTGAAATCAGTTGAAATTTACTGTCATAATTTTAAAGTATACAGTCAAAACATTATTCATGATGGAATGATATGCAAATGGATGTACTTTAAAAAACGACTGAAGGAATGTTCATGACGAGAAATGGAAGGGGCAGATCTAAGTGACCACTGACAATTCGGTTCAGAATGTGAATAAAAAGGGAATTTTACAATTTTTCTTTTATTACACGAGATTCCTCAAATTTTAAGAAATGTTTTCTGTGCCATTTTAATGAATGTTGAAGAATGAGATGTTTTGCTACAAGACAATGCCTGTCTACATGTAGCCACAGAACTCAAGATCTCATCACAACATTTGGCTGGGAACCCCCATACAATCTAATTCCTACTGATTACCATGTGTTTTTGAAACCTAGGTCAGGGCCGCGATGTTGACAATTTTGTCAAAGGGAGTGTATGTAATCACTATTACATAGGGTGACAAACTTCTATGATGATATAATACAAATGGCTGTTGTTTGATATGATAAGTAGTATAATGTGGGGGGTAATTATGTAGAAAGTTAAATAAAATTGTAAGTTTTCATATATAAATAATACTTACTTTAACAAATGTATTGTACTGTTTAATATTACAAATTATTTTTGTTTTACGGTTGGTAAAGAGAGATTTCAGTATGGTCAAATTCTCTTTGTTTTCAATGAAACATGTAAGCATATTGAATTTTTTACTACCAACAATCTTTGTATACACACTGAGTTTTATTAAAACCTTATGAAATTCATTTTCCAACATCACTGTAACATCTCCAAAACACTTCTCATGGCAAGTAGTGAACTGTAACAACTTCCATACAGTTTACACCATTCTGAATACATTATGACAAATTAAATATATTTATCAACACACTTTGAGGATATTCTATATGGTCAAGAGCTGTCTCATGATCATTTTTTATTTAATTAACAAAAGCTATCTATTTACACAATGAATTAAAACTTGATATAAACTTGATAAATTATGTACAATATCTAATTTGTTTCCATCATTATTGGAATTCACCACATTTTTATGTTAAATTATAATTGATTCAATGTGTGATACCTGGCATTGTATTTGCAATAATTTAATAAAATGAAATCCTAAACCCTTTTAATATAATAAAACTGGATCAACCTTATGATTTAAAAATTCCAAACATGGATTACCTGGATTCTAACAAATTATAGGACCCTAAATCTATTGGTTAGATTCCTATTTCCACATATACTCATGTGTTTCACTTAAAATAACTAAACACTTCCACCTGTTAATGTTATTAGTTCCTTCCATCCAATACTAAAATAACTTATTTACACTAAATATATTTCTTATTTTATGTATCACAAAATTGTTCAAATAGTCTGCTGATTCCAGGCAATTTTTTTAAAACTTGTTAATATTTTATTAAAATGTACATACGATAAAATATGTATGCATACATGTAAAACAAATAGTTTATATCTATGAAAATAAACTACAGTATTTATGAAAGAAGAGAGGGCCTTTTTTATGTCGTCACAATGTTTTATACATATCCTAAACAATATATTTCAATCAGAAACCAGATTAACATAATTGTTTTTAATATGTAATATTTTTTTTAACACTTCTGAGTACAGATAACGTACCAGTGAATAGCTTAATATGTTACCTTCAAATATTTGTACAGTTAAATCGCTAACCTGGGCTTCAAGTTTTAAAGAAATGGGTAATTTTAATCAAATAATGATAGTTAATCAAATCACAACTAAAGTTGGACTCTGTAACCTCTCCTGGTCACTGTAACGGCACATATAGACACAGTGTTATTGGGCTGAATTAACTCGCCCACTCTTCTGCAGAAGAATATTACTGTATTCACATTCTTCTAATTTTAACAACTCCGCTAAAATCACTGAAATTACCAGGTGCGTAAGTGAAACAATAACTTGCATTTTCATATCAAAATAACACTGTTTATGCACTGAAAATATGACAATTATGATTGTATGCTAACCTTAATTTATATAATACATACATATGAATTAAATGAGAGAGACATTTACCCTTACAGTAACTCTACTCCTTTTTTCTGTTGGTACTAAAAAACTATTTGCTTTTAAGAGAGGAATATTGCACTATCTATACTATCAATGAAGTGAAGTTCAGCACATGTCTTATGTTACTCCTTAACAAAAACCAGACACTAAGGATTATGCAAAAACTCAGACATGAACAAGGACACTATTACTATGAATTTATTATTTTATAATAAGTTCAATGATGTGCCGTTTGATGGCAACACAAAGCAGAGAGTGATGTTAAAGCAGATCAAGATGACTGTTTAGTTCTTTAGCAGTTCTTTAGTAAGTTCTTTAGCTCCTCAAGGTGAGTGGTTGGGGAAAGTGTTCAAAGTGTATAAAAACGTGAAGGTCTTATTAAGATGACAAAACAACTGAAACATACAAATATTAGTGGAATAAGAAAATGTTTATTTGCACAGAATGCTAACTACCTTGTACTGTACTTCGAAGTGAACCTTATTTCAAGTACTTACATAATCTCATTCCTTCTAAATACCCTAATACAAGTCACAGAAGAATCTACAGATATTTCAAGATGCAAAAACCAAAATGCATACAAACAATCTAGTATAACTAAACAAAACACCAACTAGGTACAGATTACATTGTCATCCCAAAGGTAATCGACAAAAAGCAAGCAGATTGGTTTGAAACCGTAATAATAATAAAAGACATTGAAATCGGACAATATTAATAAGAATAATATTTATTTAATATGTACTTCACCCTCAACTTGACAGTAATTCTTTTTATAGTGGCATACCATTTTTGAGCATCTAGTAAAGGTTTTTTTTAAACCTCTATGACACTGAGATGTACAGAAATACCTGTATGCATCATTTGTACATTACGTCACTATGACTGATGTAGATATTTATAAATAATTTATGATACGATATATATATATATATACATATATATATATATATATATACAAGAAAAAGATATATATATATATATATATATATATATATATACAGGGTGATTCGGTTAGTGTTACCGGCACTTTCTGAGCTGATTGTACTATAAAAAATAAAGAAAAAAGTTCATATAAACATGGGTCCGGAAATACTTCCTTACTGGGTTATGGCCAATTGAAGATTTCACCAAAAATTGTGTGCAGGAGGTCAAATGATGATTTGCCGCGTGTTTATGAAGAGATATTTATAGGCGAATGCAACTTTTTCTAACGGATTTTTAGATGAGAAATTGAATAAAGTTCATCTCATAGCTGTATCTCATTTAGTTTTTTTGTTATACTACAAAAAACAGAAATAAAATAATTTTGAAAACACTTTTTTAAGGTTTAACGGACAATTATTTTGTTAAATAGGCATTGAAGACCCAAATTTTTACAAAGAAACTTGCAGAAAATTTAATTCTGAATAAAATTATGTGCCACACGGCTATTAACAGCGAAGTATTAGTTTCTGGAATTTAATTTTACAACAAACATTCTACCAAGCAAGAAATACGTATTTAGTAAATAAACACCGTAAATGATATAAGGTACACAAATAATTGATTAGCATACAATTGTAAATACGATTTTAATAGATTAATGCTCAACTAAAAAACCATAATACTATTACTTTTTAGGACTATCCAAATGGTTACATCATGTACCTACATATCTTTGTCACGTTAGCTTTACAGAAGGTAAATTATGTTTTTATAAGTTGGTATCACAAATCAGCTGTTCAACAATACACTGCAATTTATTGAGGAATCCAAATTATTTGTTACCAATTCTGTACTAGTTTAATGAGTGCAATTTAATACAATTAATTTACTACTCGTTTGTTAGTGAAGTGTATTTTAAAGTAACTTACTATCACAATTGCAATGCCTTTGTTATTTACAACGGAAGAATATGCCGACATGGTATTTGTCTTAGGCGTTTGTGACGGAAATGCAACCGCTGCTACTGCAGAATACCGAAGACGATTTCCTAATCGCAGAGTTCCAAACCCAAAAACGATCAGTGGATCATTTCGTACCCTAAGAGTAACAGGTAAACTTCCTAGTATTAATAATTATCGGGATCGCCCTGCCCAGAATAATGTAGATATGGAAGAGGCTATAATCATGGCTACTGAACGCAGTCCTGGTGTCAGTACACGGCGTCTTTCTAGGCGATTCGCAGTGTCTCAGTCTGAAGTATGGAGAACTTTGCGCAAAAATAGCATGTTCCCTTACCATAAACAACAAGTTCAAAGTATTCAACCAACAGATCCTCCTCTTCGATTGGAATTTTGCAACTGGTTAATTAGAAACCGTCAACATCATAGAACCATTTTATTCACTGATGAAGCTCAATTTACCCGAGATGGCGTCAACAACCTTCACAATGAACACACTTGGGCAGAGGGAAATCCACATAGTACAATCGTGCGCAACTTTCAACACAGATTTAGTGTAAATGTATGGTGTGGACTCATTCATGATCGATTAATAGGACCATTCATTCTCCGAGGACATCTAAATTCCCGCATGTACCTAGAATTCCTTACAGAACAACTACCACTATTATTAGAAGATGTTCCATTAGCAGTAAGGTGCAATATTATTTATCAACATGATGGTGCCCCTGCCCACTTTTCCCATAATGTAACAATGCACTTAAACGAGCAGTTTCCCGGGCGATGGATTGGTCGCGGTGGACCACACACTTGGCCACCAAGATCACCAGATCTAACTCCATTAGATTTCTGTATATGGGGTTGGATGAAGAACCTGGTGTACCAGGAAAAAGTAAATACACGTGAAGAGTTAATAAATCGAATTGAAGATGCCGTCGCACAAATCAAAAACAATCGTGCAGCGTTGCGGAGGATAACTCGATCAATCAGAAAGCGAGCTGCTAAGTGTATTGAAGTACAAGGACTGATTTTTGAACACCTGTTATGAAAGTGGTACGTAGTATTATAAGCTTTAGATGAAAAACAATAATTTATTTAAAACTTAATTTAAATTGCATCCTAATAAATCTTATGTGTAGGCTACTCTATGTCATTAAAATGCGGTTTTCCTTTGCTTTGGAATTTCTTGCTTGGTAGAATGTTTGTTGTAAAATTAAATTCCAGAAACTAATACTTCGCTGTTAATAGCCGTGTGGCACATAATTTTATTCAGAATTAAATTTTCTGCAAGTTTCTTTGTAAAAATGTGGGTCTTCAATGCCTATTTAATAAAATAATTGTCCGTTAAACCTTAAAAAAGTGTTTTCAAAATTATTTTATTTCTGTTTTTTGTAGTATAACAAAAAAACTAAATGAGATACAGCTATGAGATGAACTTTATTCAATTTCTCATCTAAAAATCCGTTAGAAAAAGTTGCATTCGCCTATAAATATCTCTTCATAAACACACGGCAAATCATCATTTGACCTCCTGCACACAATTTTTGGTGAAATCTTCAATTGGCCATAACCCAGTAAGGAAGCATTTCCGGACCCATGTTTATATGAACTTTTTTCTTTATTTTTTATAGTACAATCAGCTCAGAAAGTGCCGGTAACACTAACCGAATCACCCTGTATATATATACCATAAATATATTGTGTTTATTGTTCTTTTTATATCCTTGTTTATGCTTCCTGAAGATATAGAAGCTTTTAAACATTTTTTTCCATCCCAATAAGTACAATACTATAAACAATACTGTATACTTTTATGCTTATTTATTAACTTTTCAGGATAAAAGAGAGTGGTTTTTCAAATATACAAAAGGGGAGGATCATGCCTTCGAAATGTATTACTGATGGATAAATTAAAATGGGAGATAGCTAATTGATGTCAAATTGTAGGCCTATACTATCTCCAAATAACCTAAGGTTTATTATAATATCTTAAAATTTCTAATTTAATAGCAATTGTTGTACAAAAACATAACTGTAACAGTTTATTAATCACAAATATTCTAGGATTATATTGAATTTAACTATGCCACTAATAGTAAAAACACACATTGAATTTAATCCAAAATGATTAAGCCAATAAGCAAAAAAACAAACAGTTTTACAGTTTATAAAATCACGTTTGATAAATGACAGAGAAGAAGCAAACTGTGTATTAAAGAAAATGTAGAAACTGATATTTCCAACAATACTTAAATCTGGTAGTTACGTCAAAAATGGGCTTTAACAAATTAAATAATGAACCTGCTCATCAAGCTCTCTGCCATGAGGATGTATCCTTTTAAACAATTGAATAGAAATTTCTTATAAATATGTTTCTAATAAAAGATTGATCATAGTGATATACAATGTTCCAAGTCTCTAAGATACTGAATTTTGGAAGCACAGACTAGGTTGTTGCCCTTTCATGTATGTACCTGCTCATAATTTCTGTAATGACTACCATAGTAGGTACCACATATTGCAGTACAATTCACACCATCTTGAATACATTTGCAGTTACAGAATTGTCCATACAACTGGGAGAACTATGTAATGTACTAAGTATTTGTGTTAACTTTAAAACAAAACTATTAGTACAGTTCAATTGCGGTTTGGCCTGGATAAAACTACAAACAATTTGAGAATTAGTAAAATTGTCCTAAATAATATAATGATTGTCGTCTTGTTATTGCTCTCTTGGAGGAAAAAATCTTGAAATGTTTCATATTTTCTAATATCAGAGTGTAAATCATTGCAACTTAGGGTTTGTCTCAAATTGACAGTTTTGCTCTACTAGGAAAACAACTGATTCTTGAGTATTGATTAAAATTAATTCAGAGCAAATAATTTTCATATTAAATTAGACAAAATCACTTTTACTGTCAATATACAGTCAAATATCATTTTGATTGTATATTTACAGTAAAAATGTGCAAAATTAGCATAAAATTATATTTTCTTTCTTTTTGTTGAATTTAGGTGGGCCTTTTGTTTTACACATAACTATCATACTTTTTCATTAAATATTATATAATAACAAAACGTTTTCACTTTGAAGTAACAAAAACTTTTCTTGCAAATTACATGGTTGGCATTAATGATATGGGCCTATGATTGAATTCATATTGGTCCTAAAAAGCAAATCAGGATCATATCATACTCGTATTATTACTGTCCTGTATTCAGGGTCTGATGTACTATTACCTCGTAAAAAATATAAAATTCATATCAATAATGTTAAAATCAGAATGAAGGATATGTTGCTATTCTATATCATATTTTCCCCCATTCTAAAATTATAAATAATACAAAATAATTATCTGAATTGAAATGAAAATATTACAAAACCTTGAACATCTGTGATTAGTGAAGTATAGTACTAAATGTTTCAGTGCAATTTAGACCACCTTGATTTAATTTTCAGTTGCACTACCATCCAAATTTACTATTGCAGAAGATTATTGACAAGATATTTTTCAGATTCTAGGCCTTTTCCACACGTATTTAATATCTCTTCCTCAATGCTGGGGATGGAAATAAAGTTTGCTATCATTGGCAAAGTACGAGTATTTAATACCAATATTCTGTTTGCCTCTGCTTTTCCACTTCTCCCAGACTCATCAGTTAATAGATTTAAACTAAGCATTTTTAGCTTGGCTCAAATCTAATGCTTTTTACTCTGTTGGTGAGTAACATGACAGATGTGTCTGTGAGTATTTATATATAATTAGGTATAATTTTAATACAAACTAATTAAGACTTTTACATAAAATGTTTTAATTATAAAGTCTATTATAACTGAGATTGTTATTTAATGGCAAATAAAGATTTTGAGTCTTCTTATATGTTAGTTGTATTTGGTGTTAGGACAACTGTAGAAATAAACAATACTGTTGCCCTTACATTAAGTGTATTTGATGTTCTGATTCCTTAATCTGTAAGAAGGTAGACAAGCAGATCCAAACAATCCTTTTGTCAATTGCATAGAATGAAAAATTGTGATGCTAGAACACTATTGCATGGTGACATTTTTCAATGAAAATAATAAGCATAGACTTCTTGTGTTTATGAAGTAAAGAAGGATTGAAAAATGCCAATAGTGTTCCTGCTAACTTATATGTTAAATATTGAGCAAATTCCTCTTCACTATATATTACACACTGAATTTAACAGAACACTTGGTTCAGATTTATTTTTTATATAGTATTCTTGATATTGACACTTTTAGATAAGAATAGGGCAAATCTTACGTTAATCCTATTGCAGTGTTAGCTACGATGAAACATACAACTGTGAAATCAAGACAGTGAATTTGATTGTGGATAACGGGAAAGGATTGTTAGTTTGAACTCATTGTTTTATATAAACATGCCTCCTGTAAGAAAGGTCAGAACCTGCCATGTCACACTTTTATAGGAGAAGTTTCTCTTCCCCATAACTTTACATCCAATTTCCACTAGAATGATGTTTCCCCTTATAAATTTATAAAATAAACAAAGTTTTCTAACACCATCCTAAATTCATCAGTTGCCATCTTATAGAATCCAAAAGGATAGATTTATTTTATACAATAACAATGGTGTTTGGACCACAGCACAAAATATCTAAAAATAACTTAAGTTCGAGATGGGAACAGTTTTTATATAAAAACCCAACTGTTGCTCAAGTTAATCAGAACATTGTTCAAACGTTTCTATCGACTTTCATATTGTTTATAACTTTGTTCAGGCCAGGGCTGCTTTTTGTCTAATTATATTGTACTACATAAACAATTACCAAACATTTTCTACAGTTTAGAATGCACTGTAACACATTTATACAATTTACTGATGAGCTAACATCTTTGATCTCTATTGGAATAGAACACATGTGCCAGAAGTGCTGTGCGTGTGTAGTGTGAATGTGGTGTAGTGGTAGTGACTGGCAGTTACCAGCAGTGGACGACCGCGGTGACAGGCAAGGTATAAGTATACTGCCAGTCCGAACCCGCTCTCCAGGTACATGAAGACTAGATGAACCTTGCAAGGACCGTAAGCTCAATGCCGCTAGTCCAAACAAATAATATACACATCTTTGTAAGACTGTAGTTTAATAAAATAATTATGGAAGGAATATGCCTTTGTCATAAAAAAGTATTCCAAAAACCTTTATTTGTTAATGTACGAAGACTGATATCACAAATTTTAGAATAAAATAAAAATACTATATTTTTTAATCTTGTTTTATATTAAACAAATTAAATTATTATAACAATGATGTATTGAATAATTGAATATTGAAATATAAAAATATTACATAAATATTGTGTTAAATAAAACTGAAATATGTAAGATACAATGTTTATTAAGTTAGGCCTCTACTCATCGTAACAACTCTCTAATCCACCTACTGATTAATGGTACTGTGCCAGTAGATCTCTTGAAGAATTAAACATTTAAAAGAACCTTGTGGATCAAGCATAGAAGACCACTTAAAAACAAGGCTTTAAAACAAACTGAGAGCAAGTAATACCTCACATGTCATTTATGAAATTTCCAAAGTTTTCATTTTAAAATCCCTATCTGTCTTCCATTGCCATTTGGTCAATAGGTTACACATTTTGAAATGAAAAACAAACGAGTCATCATAAAAATGTATATATTAAAACTCTTGAATTTATATTTTATGCTGACCATACAGAATTCCATAGAAGAATAACAAGCCTCCCTCAATAAGATAAGATTAAAGGGCAGAAATATGAAGTTCCTTTTGCAGCTCCAAAAACATCCACACCATTCACAAAAGACATTTCTGATGCACTGCTTTGATTGCTAGTATGAGACCAATCCCTGTTTCTAATAACAGTGTAATACTCTGATTTCAAACCAAGGATCTGTAAAGTTTCTGATGAGAATATTTATTGAAAAACCTGCAGACCCACTATTAAGACACAGATTTCTAGATTTTGAATCAACATTGTTGTTCAACTTCACTGTTGTATTTGGTTTGCTGTCAATTAACAGAATTTAGAAGAAAAGTGTCTGACCTCCCTTCGCTGGTCGATTGTTATATGACCAACCATCTCAGACTGAATATGAGGGTGGAGGGAGCACCCTTCCTAAACTGTCACCAGGAATTCTCTGTGCTCCACCTTCAGTGAGTCACAGCACTTTGTTTTGTGTGTTATTACATGTGCTTACATTGCATTTTACTGTTACTAAACAAGTTGAACAAAGAGTTTGCACTTGTTATTTTCAAGGTGATTTTATTGAAACAGTTTTCCATGGTTCCATATGTTTATCAAACATAAACTACTACACTAATTTCATTGAAGGAGGAGGAGCTCTTCTTATTGGAATACACTATTTTCTGAAAGGCCTCGTGTATAAAAATACAATTATTGGATAATTGTGACTTTTCTTTCATTGAATAATAGAAAATACTACACTATTCTTTTGTTCTGATTATATTTCTACAATAATATTTCATGAAGAGCTGACAACTTTGATGATAATGATGCCGGGGGTTGTTGCTAATGATTTACTTCTAGATTGATTAGAGTGTTAGAAATGGAATATTTTGAAGACATAAAGTAAAAAAGTTTTTACTAGATACGTTTTAGTAACCGCACTTCTTTAATGCATTTTCCAATGGCATGCATAATGTAACTTGAATCTTAATACTTAATAAGAGACAAGTAGAATGATAATGACAATGACAGTCGTATACAAAGAGAATCATACATCATTCAAGAGAATTACAACTAAATCATTAGTGGTAGTGTAATTTATTAATCAAATAAAGCTACGCTAGGATCTTATACAGCATGCAATGTTAAATTAAAAAAAGCTGGTCAATGAAGGATAACAAACAGTCATGCAATACTTCAAACAGTTTAAACATTGAAAGTTTATATAATAGAGTATTTTTAAGTTTAAGGATTAAACAAGATTTAATCTTGGTTATGTTATTGTTATATGTACTACAGTTATTGATTTAACAACGTAGTATTATGTGTGCTGGAATTAAAAGTGAAATCCAAAAAATTTTTATGAAACAGGATTTTAGAAGTCATATTAATTGTTTATTTAAATAAAAATACAGAAATCAACACACCTGTTAACCAGGAATTTACTGAAATAAATCAAATGTAACCCTACACAATTGTGTACTATGTAGTAATCATAAATGACAAAGTTGATAGATGTATGAATTAACCTAAAAGGTAATTAAACTTTCCCATTATCATATTACGTAGTCATAAAAGGACTAATTAGGATATCTAATTTATATATCTAGGGGATACTTTTTCTATCTACATTTTACAGATCCTAAAATATATTAATTAAAGCTACATATAAATATGTTGAAGTAGAGATATTTTGCTTCAGCTTCAGCACTGAGCTGTAAATAAACAGATTACGGTACTTGTTATATTTTCATGAATGATAGATAGTGACATGTAAGATCATGCAATAGGCCTACAGTAGATCTGTATGTAGAGCAGAAACAGTGAAGCAGTGCTGTTACCCGTAATGCCTGTGACTGAGGACCGTACACTTCTAGTCCTCCCTGGTAGCTGAAGTAACTGAGGACTTGACGGAGCATTCAGAGATCGAAGACTCAGTGCGTCTGAGTCATAAACATTCAATCAGGGCTCACATCAAAATACATTTACACAATGAGAATAATGTGTGTCTATATCTTTGCTTCACACTTCAGATAAACCTGTTAAAATCTCCTCTGAATTTACAATAAATAAAAAAAAACAAACTCATATTATAAAAAAATCCTAATCACATTAATTAAAAAACTCTACAAACAAAAGCAATTATAATTGAAGTTGCAGGCAGATTCTGGTATTCTTGCAGAGGATTTTAAAGTACTTTATATATTACAAACACCAATTCTACCATTGTAACAAGGAATTGTCCACCACAAATTGTAAATTTGACAAAAAACCCAATGGTTTTAATTTCAAGTACTATTTATGATTTATATACAGATTTATATTGAATACTTTTGAAATATAATGTGTATTAAATATCCTTAAAGATGTACAACAGTCTTAGAATGTATTTCTTTCCATCAGAACTCTTTAGTGAAATGCTGGGTATGACAGGTTGATTAGTTTTTAAGCTAATGTCTATGTCTAGCTGTCAAAAGATGTATACAAAAATAAACACTATGTCCAATAATTATACAAAGTACTTACTTCAATGTTGATAACTAAAAGAGTAAACCAGATAATGTGGATCTACACTTTCCTAGTAACTTAAAACTGAAAAGGTCTTACACTAAAAATGCGCTTACACAAAAAAAAAAAACATTTACTAAAAATGTAACACAATACTAAACTTAATAAAACAATGTCCACTTTTATTGCATCATAAAATCCAAGCACTAGATAAGAGAAATAGAATTTAAAGCGCAACAAATTACAATACACAATAAATACATTTATCGTAAAACAGACAGAGTGGTGGCAATCTTTGTGATTAGAACTTTTGAAACAAAGTTTTGTTTCAAAATGTATTGTTATATAATAAAAAGGGTTCATTAATGTTTTATTTATGAAAATAAAAAACTTTTATTTCCATTCTTATATGTTTTTTATATACTGTGTTATATCTTTTAATTGATTGCCGCTTTATGTTTACAATTAAAATAAATATCTTGTAAGATCACAAAATTACTAAATTCTATCTCTAGACCACTATTGTAGTTTATTTCAATACGACAGATGTAAAACAATTAACTCATTCACTGGTAAAGTTTAAAAAATTAAATCTCTTTACAAGTTTAAAAAATTAAATCTCTTTACGGTTGTACTAATGTTTATCCTACAAACCAATCATACAGTAGTAACAACTACTTCTAACCTTAGAAACTGTTAAAACTTGGAAAAAAATTATTGCAAAAGTGAATTTTACTGTACAGGAAAATATATATTTAACATTTTAAATTGTACAGTCTGCAATTAAACTAAATATTACAACAATGAAACACTCAAGCAAATATTACTAACTACCTCACTGTAGGTACCGACTGTGCAAATATGGTGGTGTGTCATGTGCTATGTATAGATTGTTACCAGACAAAGCTGTCATAGAGGAAAGACGTCGAGATGGCTGAGATATGAGAACACTCCTAGTTCTTAACTGTTCTCCACTTCCAGATCCTCTCATATTGAATGCATCTACCCAACAAAGCTGTAATGTACTTGATACTTACATCATAAATAAAATCAACAATCTAAAAAATTAACAAAAATTAAAAGAAAACCTCTCAGTCTAAATTTAGTTAAAATACAGAGACAAGATTGTAATGTTTTGGATTATTGTTAAAACTTACATAAATATGCAGTGGTCTTGGACTAACCAGCTGGGAATAAACTCAGTGACATGTATTTTGTTTACACTTCACCCACATATTACTTTTGCAGATGGGCCGCTCATGATTGTGTTATATTTAATGAACGGAACGTGAGATACAGCTCTGATAACAATTCAAATTGTAATAAAAAGTCAATTGAAGATATTTGTACTCAAATACAGAATAATAAAGTTTCAGCAAAGCAGTACATGTTATGAAAATTATAATTAAGGTGGTTGAATGTGCTTTGTATATGTTATTTTTATAAGATAAGAAGATGAAGTCATATTTAAGGACTTATTTTATAGTGATTTAGCTCTCAATATTTGAAGGAAGAGTTTGCACAGTCAGTGGTGGTTGCTATCATAATGGAAGAAAAGACTTGGATAAAATTTTGTATATATTTTGTAAACACAAACAGATATTCCTGCAGCAAATCATTTTGTGACAAAATTAGAAGGGCGGTTCGTGGAGATAAGATCCGAATAAATCTATAATTGAGATGAAAATGGTCTGTATTTCAAGTACTTATTACAAAAAACATTCACTACTGGTAGTAAGTTTAGCACCAGGATTAATACTAAACAGAAAATGAGTCACAATCACTACATTTTATATGATCCTACATGTTAAAATGCTTCGTACACTCAAAAATTTCCACTCTCAACATTACTAGCTTCGGCCTATGTTGATAGGAAAATCTGAGAAATCACGAACATTGAAGATTATAAATATATGATCATTTCTGGTGATGTAAGTCAACCGGGAATTCTGGTGGTCTTTAAAAATAGCAGCAACACATGAACCACATACTGTCAGTGTAATTTTTTAAGAGGAGAGAAAATAAGATGTTGCATTAAAACAAGACAAAAGAAAATAGGAAGTATAAAACTGACAGACTTCAAGCAACTATTATATTATAAACATCACTGTTGGCTGTCTAATCTTGTATGGATGATAAGGGAACCAACCAGTCTGTCCTTTCCCATGCGGCGGGGCTATGATAGTGTTTGTGTTACTATTAAATGATCTGTTTCATGTAGAATGAGTCATTAAATCTGAAGATGAATACTTATTAGCAGTCTCAGTTTAAAATTGGCCTCTCCACAACGATGCCAAAATATTTCAAGCATTTTATTGTGTAAGTAGGCAATATTTTGGAGTGGCGTGAACTGGGAAACTTAGATGACATTTTTAGTTGAACAACAGTACATATAATATTTATTATATTATGAACAAATATTGTTATATTTAATCAGCCACTGAGTCATTTTGATCATATGATTTTTGTATATCTATTCTTATAAATTTGTTACATTTTCACACCCATAAAAATAGCAGTACTACACTTTTCACTAGGCTACTACTGTAGAACCTTGTATAATTAGAGTAATTTTAATAAATAAATTATACATTACAAAACTAATATTTTTATTAAAAATAAACAAAATTTTTAAAATTTTAGCTCAACAAATTTAAGAATATTCACTGAGTGGAGGTTAAGTTTGATGTACCAAAGAGATTGCTACCCTCGTAAGACTAGAGTGAGCAGGCAACATCTTTCAAGCTGATAAATTGTATACACTTAAGGCACAAATAAATGTAATTACTAATAAGTAATCAAAAGCTATCCATTAGTTTATCTTATTTCAGTTTGATAATGTATTCATAGTTATTATTTTCCGACAACCTAAATCACTGTTGTGTATAGAGAAATTCTATTTACTTAGTAACGAGAAAGCTGTTTAAGACAACAACAGAATTAATGTATATAAACTTGCTTATAACACATATTATTACACACAAATTTCAAACAAAATGAACACACATCCACTAACAGCATTCTCTCTAATATAGTCAAACTACTTAGCACACTTCAGTCCATAAACAACATTGATCCATGCTGCTTAGTTGTTGAGGGTGATGTGAACAAACACAAAACACCAACCTAACATGCCACAGAGGTCATGGGTGGATTGCTAGTTGTGCTTCATTCTTAAAATATTCATGTTTAAACCTGTTGGAACAACTTGTAAAAACTTTTCAAATCCCTTTATTCATTTAAATATTTTAAAAAGTATTCACAGTATTTAATTGAAAATGTGAAGGGATATATAAATGTTATCAATATACATTAAATGAAAGACATGTTACATGATTGAATATTATGTAATTATTAGTAAATTTATAATGCATTAGATTTACTTAAAACGAATTATAAATAACAAAAACATCAATAACTAATATGTGACTATTTTCACCAATACCTCATTTATTCAAGAACAGATGATATTTAAAAAAGGTGATCTTATTGAATGTAAACTTAAACGTTATAAAATGATCCTATGTACAAACAAGAATTCCTGAAAACAGATGTGCTCCCTGCCTGCTGATATGTTACACCCCTACCAACTGCAACACATCACTCACCTCAGGGAAACATAGCTCCATCTAAAATAACCTACACAGATAACTTACATTTTGAATGATGACATATTTAAACCGAACTAAAAAAAAGAATTAGTTATACACAGTACTACCCTTTCCAGATAATATAGTGTATATCCATTCATTGGCAATGTCAGCCTTGTGTCTTACATGTATTACATGTATACAGTAAGACAATTACATTTCTAGATAAATGGTTTTTGTCATTATAGAATATTTCACTAACATCCTTAGCAAAAAAGTATAAAAATATTTGCTCTCCAATATATATCCAAATCATGTAAAACTATTAAAAAATAGTTCTTCCTTTGGTGAGTTTAATATGAATGGTACTATTAACATATATTTCATTATATGTATATTTTATATAAATATACATATATATATATATATATATATATATATATATATATATATATTGCTTAAATTTGTCCCACCATAAAGGCATAATGATAAGATGTACATGAGTTAGGTACTTCATCTACTTTCTCAGAATACGAATCTCATAAACTCAACGCAGTAATTTGGCCCTTGAAGTATTGATGATGATGATCTTGGCTATAACCAAGATCATCAGATTTTATTAACATCTAATCACTTTCTGAGTCAACACTTAATCAAAATACAAAACATATCTAGAACCCTGAAAAATACACAGCTGCAACTATCCATAGAGATTGCACAACAAAAAACGCAAAATTTCGCACCATACTAAAAACAAATGTTACAGCTGTTGCAAAAAATAAGATTGTTTTAACTGATTTAAAAAGTTGATATGTTGCTTATTATCATCTAAATTCTTAGCTGTCTCCCTTAGTTAACATTAGCTTAGAACTGTTATTCTTTCCAAATACAGCTCTATTAAATATAACTCATTTTTTAATTTTGAGATAGTGTAATTTTATTTTTAATATACATGCTGAAATATGTATTAATTAATACATGTATGTATTAATATGTAGTACATTAATATGTATGTTGAAATAAATATATAAACACGAGATAAAATATTACTAAATGTTAATACGGACAAGGCCTTTTGAAACCAAAGGTTTCATCCTCAGGCGACTCATCAGGCAACTCTACAAATACATTTTTTTGGCACCTGATGATGAAACCTTTGATTTCGAAAGGCCTTGTCCAAAAAATAAACCATTTGGAAAAGTATTGTTTTAATTCAAATTTAGTAATATTTAAAAATTTTTCCAATTGCTCCAAGAGTCTACAAGATGAAATAATAAATTTGGATACTACAAAACCTGAAGTAGGACACAGAACATCTATACTACTGAAACATTATTTTGTAAAGAACTATATTTACACTATTACTCATATTAATTTAATAAAAAAAAAATAAAATCCTTAATTTACGAATCTTGTGTGTTTATTGAGCAGTGTACAATTAAATCTGAACTACAAGTAAAATTGTGATACATAGTATGGCATGGAAACAAGAGCTAGAATTGTTTCAAAGAAAATTCTAGCCTAAAGTCATAAGTGAAAAGATCAACTAAGTGGTATGTCCAGTGTCATAACTAACTAAACAGAACTGTGGTGTGAAGTGGTGTAATGTAGTATGGTGTTACCGGCAGCCGACGGTCGTGGAGACATCCTAGGTATCAGGACGCTCCTAGTCCTATACCTCTCGTTGGGTAGATGTAACAAGTTGCCACTGGGAACCTGCACTTGGAGTGAGTGAACACTCATGCCATCATCTAGGCCTACACCTACACAACATGTGCTCACTCACTCTGCTACCCTCACTCAATGTCATGTAGTGTTGAAAAGTATGGGAAAAGTTTAATGATTTTTAATGGTTCAATTTACTTTTTAAGCAGAAAGTAATTCATCACTCCATCATTAGCTTGATTTGTGAGGAAGAAAAGAAACATATTAAATGAAACCATACCTCAATGTCATATCATTAAGACTTAATGAAATAAGCAAATAATAAAATAAAACTATGGTTAAACTAAGGTAAAATTAGTGCCGGACACTAAATATGGCCTATTATTTTAAAGCCAAGATTTTTACGAAACAAATTCAAAATATGACTATAAAAATATAAGGCAATAAAAGTGATGTATTAAAGTAGGCTTCCCTAAAAAGTATTTTACATCTTTATTTTGAAGGAATGGAACTCTAAGAAAGAAAGAAATTTTTAATTTAGTTCCGCTAATGACGCAAGTAGTGAATCTATTACATTTAAAAATTATTCTCTTTAAATTCAATTAACACTAACTGCCACTTTGACCCAATTGGGTCAGCATTGCACATTTTAAGACTATACAGTTACCAATTAATACTGAGTTTACAGTTATTTCTAGGCTCAAATGTTGCCGTTAAATAGTGCCAATTTTTGCGGTACAATCGCGTCTGCATGTTTTTAGTAAATTCAATTTTTATCAATATTTAAACTTGTTTTGAATTATTAATGTAGGCATGTCTGTAACACATTTTTATATAGTTCATGTTAATATAACAAAATAAAGAATTTTGATATGTAGATAATAAAACAAAACTGAAAAAAATCAGTGTATTACAATGCAGTAATAGTGTATTTACACTACATATTTGTATTTGTATTTATACTGTACATATATGTAAGTATAAAATAAATGAAATAAAGATAAAATTAAATTTTATTTGAATAAGTTGAATAAAATACTCTTAACACAAATATGACATTCCAGTTTTTCTTATACTAGGTACGTCTGTTTTTACCTTCACCTACTGAGGTAGGTAAGTTATTATTAGGATAACATCCCAAAATTAGTGTTTTAATGGATAATATAAACAGCTGAGCATTGTTAGACAGCTGAGCGTATGTTGGCAGAATCGAAATAGCTTGTATAAACAGCTGAGCATTGTTAGACAGCTGAGCGTATGTTGGCAGAATCGAAATAGCTTGTATAAACAGCTGAGCATTGTTAGACAGCTGAGCGTATGTTGGCAGAATCGAAATAGCTTGTATAAACAGATGAGCATTGTTAGACAGCTGAGCGTATGTTGGCAGAACCGAAATAGCTTGTATAAACAGCTGAGCATTGTTAGACAGCTGAGCATTGTTAGACAGCTGAGCGTATGTTGGTAGAATCGAAATAGTTTGTATAAACAGCTGAGCATTGTTAGACAACTGAGCGTATGTTGGCAGAATCGAAATAGCTTGTATGAACAGCTGAGCATTGTTGGACAGCTGAGCGTATGTTGGCAGAATCGAAATAGCTTGTATAAACAGCTGAGCATTGTTAGACAGCTGAGCGTATGTTGGCAGAATCGAAATAGCTTGTATAAACAGCTGAGCATTGTTAGACAGCTGAGCGTATGTTGGCAGAATCGAAATAGTTTGTATAAACAGCTGAGCATTGTTAGACAGCTGAGCGTATGTTGGCAGAATCGAAATAGTTTGTATAAACAGCTGAGCATTGTTGAACAGCAGAGCGGGTGTTGGCAGTTCTTGTGATTGCAATATTTTGTAATGTTGTGTTGTGTTTTGAAGTTGTAACGAATAAATGTCATTACCAATTGGTATTCCTGTTTTCTGAAGTCTTTAGTTTAGGAACAACGATAATATAGAACTTTTGCTAACACTCAATTTGGCTGCCATTTGTCCAGTTTCTCTTCTTTCATACTAGCCTTTGTAGGTTTAGATCGTAAAACACTGTATTTTTCACTCAAACCTATGTACCTGACCCTAGTTTTGCAGTCCTTACATTTTTGTACATAGCACTAATTTTTACACTGCCGTTTTCATTATTATTTACACTGCTACATTTAGAATTTTTCATAATCCCTAAAAAATCTCCAATTCTATCATCACTCTCCACATCACTAGGAGTTGCGGATTGACCACTTTGGATAAAGTCCGGATCCAACTCCGTATCGTCAGCTTTACAATAGACATTTTCCATCAATGACGTTCAATTGTGGTAGATCCGTCATCAGCACAATCCATGTGATCCATAAGTGATATACTATTCACTTGAAATAGAAAAATCAAAGTACTTCTGTATATCTTTATTATCTTTAGCAGTAAAGAGGGTGCAAAATTGAACAACACACACTGCGGTCTGATCAGGTTAGCACCTTTATTTTCGAGAAAATTAGGGAAGAAGAATGTGCTGATCCGATTGGTGCACAACCTTTTTCCAACCTTCCTCCCAATTATTAATTTAATAAAATATTGTAAAAGAACCTAAATATCAGTATCAGCAACAATAAATTTAGGAATAAAGTTGGCAATTTGGGACATCTTGGTACTGTGTATTTACAAGTACATGAATATATTTTTTGATAGACCGTAACTATAAAATTATGTAACCTTAAAAAAAGCCATTTTTTGTATCCTATACTTAACCTGTTGAGGAGTAGCTGAAAGTTGTTCCAAAAGAGTACAGACAGTTATAGCCGTTTGATCCCAAAAGAGTATTGACGGTTATGACCGTCCATGACGGGGTTGCTAAAACAATCAATATTGCAACTGTTTATGCACTCTAGTGGCGTTCTTACATACTATTTCGACTGTGAAATGTTTAAAGTAATTATTGCTGTACGGTGCTGGCTCCTAGTGACGGAATACATAATCACAGATTTGCCGCCAAATGTTCTGTCATTTTCCCGCGCCACGTCCATTTATAGGCTATACATGGAATCAAAAAACCCAAATGCTAAGGTTCACGTCATGGACTTCCGAATTAACGTTATCAGACAGATACTGGAAGCACATGTTGCACCAAGAGAAGAGGCCGCAGTTGTGACGCGTCTGTTGGGCAGAGCCGCTACGCTTGTCAGGTCGCCATTTCCCCCACCCACTACCAGTAAAGGAAAATGGCCGAAGGAAACTAAAACGCTGCTTTGTGTGTTCAAATACAACACGGGGTGAGCGTAAAAGGAAAAAAACTGCTTATGAGTGCACAAAATGTGAAGTAGCACTTTGTGTGTACCCGTGTTTTGAACACTCATACGTTTGTAAAATTCTAAAAAAAACAAAATGTATGAATTTATCAAGTTGTAGATCCATAAAATGCATTATTATAATATTTTGTAAGGTTTCAATACATTTTGAATGAAAACAACAAAAATTTTTTCTTTACTCCCTGGAGTTCATTAAGGATAATTTTGCTTACTCTAGTATACACTAGGTAGGATGACGGTTACAGCCGTCAGTACTCCCCAACAGGTTAAAACTCTACATAATTGATTTTTGTATCGAATATTCAAATTTTTATATTTTGGACACTACTGCTCACCTATCACATGACCTTAATAACTAGAAGTATACTAGTTCTTCCTATAACAGGATGAGTGAACACATTACACACAATAATTCTACAAAACTGTATAATACATTGTGTTTGTTTTTCATAGTGAATTTTATTGCTCAATTATTGTAAAAAGTGAAACCTTGTGTGAATTATGATGATGTAATCATTAGTACAATTCTAAGAGGTTTGCAGTTTAACTCATATACACGGTCCCCCATCGAGTTGAAACTTTCATCTTTTCACATTGCTTAATTTCATTTTAACATTATAATGAAGGTATACAAGGTATACATTCAAGCTAGCGTAGGAGATTTTACGTTCAAGTCACAGTGGACAACATTCTGGGCAAAAGAACGACTCCCAATGGACCAATGTTAATAATTTTCAATTCAAATATAGATATAGTAAAGTTGGAGTTTCAGACCTAATTACACCCCTATAAGAATGAGAAAAATAAATCTTTTTTGAGCTAACTCATTCAAAAGTTATCATTTATACAAAGACAGAAATCTGTTTTGACCATCAATTTAGTGGGAGAGACTCACCCCGTAGTTTGGCTTTTTAGTGATTAATTTTAAACACATGAAAAAGGGTGCAACCTACATTTTACAATTCATATATTTATTATAACATTACATAGTACTTCTTTTGTAAACACGAAGGGGGAAGGGAAGGTCTAGGCCTGCGCAACCCATGCCACCACATGGGGTGCCATTTAGAGAAGTGTGCAGAATCTATATAAATATTAAAATATACACTATAGACAATTTTTATTTGTTATAAACGTGTTTTTGAATATCATATAAATATGTAGAAGTAAAATCAGAAGTCAATATAAATCTGGCTTTATTTATTATACGGTTAAATAAAATTGCACATGTTAAGGTTAGACATTCATTTTAGCTAGAAGTTTGATGGTGTGGCCTTTGCAAAGCGGATATTTTATTACAAAAATAAATCAATATATACAGTAAAAAAATCAACCATAAACGACGGTTCATAACGATAGAAGATGTAAGTAGGTGACGGGTTAGGGAGAGGTGGCAAAGTAAGGTCTTGCAGGGATTATATTTTTATTGGACCATTCCTGTGTAGACACAAACCGAATGTCTCCACTTGTCTCTGTAAAACCATGCAAATAAAACAAAGTCCATTATCTAGTGACAAACAACCATTGATTTTCAAGTGATAGAAGATACTTGCTCTGTATTAAGGACACAATTCCATGCATATACATGTATTTATTATGTAAATTAGCAAATACCATATTAAAGGAATGTTTACCAGTCCTAAGCTATATTCCAAATTATAAGACTCTGAGTCTTTGTAAAGTTAGTCTAAAATCAATAAAATATCTGTATTAATAGACAGACAAGAATGTGAGTTAATAGAAACTTTCAATCTATCATACAAAAGATCCTCTCATCAATAATACATGTTTACATTTCATATTTTCCATTCAGTCATAGTAAGCTATCTCTACGAGAAGGTAATGACTTTATTTTTAGATCCTAAATAGAAGTTTAAAAAAAAATTGAAACATTAGTGTATTACTGCAAACAATACTACTATAAATTATAACCATGACAAAACAGTAAAGACATATGAAACTTCACTGAATATCTTTCACTCAGTTTTACAAGTTTTATTCCAATAAAATTTGGAGGGATGAATTAAAAATATGCATATCAAAAACTGTAGGGGAACGGCCTTCCTGGGTGCACCACCTTGGACATGTGTAGGTATTCTTGAAAACCTATATTAAATTCGTACTTCTTGACCTTAAGAAGCACAATGACAATTTTATTTTCAAATCCTCTGAAAAATGACGAACAAACAACCACTTTCTCCCTTTTTTTGATAATGCCATCTTGGAAATAAGTGGGTAATTTATAAAACTGGTATCAGGTTTTCTTCACCCAAAAAAACCTTCACAAACCAAGTTTTGTAAAAACCCATTCATAAATAGCTGAAAATTGTATATTCCACCATTTAGCAGCTGCCATCATGGAACATGGATGTTTTTTTTGGATGTTTCAAATAGATAGCAACTTCTGGTTTGCACCGAAATTCTTTGTAAAAAGGTCAGACTGTAGTAGTGGTTATTTTATTTGCATCATATAATGTTTTCTCATTCCCAGCACTAGCGCTAATAGTGCATTGCGGCTTCTGTTTCACTTTACACAGCTGAGAAATAAGGCAATAAACACATAGCACTGATCTCAAAATCAGGACTCTTAAAGGTGACTTGGTTTTTAATTAAATGAATGGCTATGTCTGCAATAAATTCCAAACTGTATTAAAAAAAATAAATTATAGATCTGTATTTGATTAAAAGATCAGAAAAACCCCTAGATAACTAAATTTTCACTTAAGTTAGCATAAAATTTAATTTAATCTCTCCTGTCATCTCTTGTGTCCTCCAAATTGCCAAAAAATGCTTGCGGCCATGGGCTAGTTTCCACTCTGCTAATTAATAAAATCGGCCATAATTAAGTCGATTTTACTATTACTGTAACCAGTTACTAATTTTACATGTCAACAAATCAAATAAAATCTACACAAAAAGAAATCTGTAGCACCAGGGTCAAAAAGACTTATATTTGATTTTGAGAGAAAGAACGATACTTAGTATAAAGTGGGCACCAGAAGCAAAAACCGTTGTTGTCACTGTCAATATTTCTTTAGTGGGGGAGCATCTATGAACAGAATGGATTTCTTTTCTATTTACAGCTCGATCACTTGA
Source organism: Homalodisca vitripennis (assembly GCF_021130785.1). Taxonomy (NCBI): domain Eukaryota; kingdom Metazoa; phylum Arthropoda; class Insecta; order Hemiptera; family Cicadellidae; genus Homalodisca; species Homalodisca vitripennis. The sequence continues at coordinate 169,462,998 of NC_060210.1, read as the reverse complement.
AGTCAACAATCAAATTCTTTGTCTGCCTCCGTTTGAAAATTCTTCAAAGTGATACCCTTCCCCACTCTTCCATTAAAGTCTATCCCAAATTTAGTTCTCAGTTGCCCCAATAAAACTGTACTAATCATGTTGAAAATCTTAAAAAAGTTATCACCTGTAATGTTGATAGAACCTAAAAACAACTTTTTCCTATCCTTCAATCCATCTTCGCACAACAAGCAGCAGCAGCAATGGGTGTGTCCTCTTGCTAAATTAAATAATTAAATTCTATTGTAACTGGGTACGAGAACAATTTATATAATACAAACTAATAGACAATAAAAACATATCTCATTCTGTAGACTACACCTATAAAGACTACATTATTGAAGACTTATTTCTATTTAAATTAACTACTTGTAATATACAGGACTACTTTTTAATGGTCTAAAGTAGAGTGCTTTCAGATGCTCAATAACATTTTCCTTTATGACTAGTAGTTCTTAGGTGGAGGGGTAGTTTTTATTTAATACCACTACCCGGTGTTATACTGTTGTTCTGACTGTAATTGAGTGCAAAAAAGTAGGACTTTTGAATTTATACAGTTCAAATACAAAGTTATATTGTACTCATTAACAATTACACATAGTTATGATAAAATATCTCACTTTTCAAAAAAGTGTTTTGTACTAATAAAAATGTGATTTTGAAATCACTTTTAGGATCTTATTTAGTCTTATACTTAATAACTCAATATTTCATGAAATAATAATTCCATAAAATTTAGTTCTTTAATTTTATAAATATGAAATTGTCACCCATCTATAAATATTTATTATTTTCAAACTGTTATCTAAAATGTACACAAATAAGGTCATCAAATTTGCAAAGTTTCAACTTGATATATTAAACCATTTTATAGGTAAAAACTATTTTCTAAAAAACACATACAGCCAGAGACAAAAAAACTAAGCAAGATAGGACTATTCATTATATAATAAAATTTGTTTGTTTTTATCTGAATTATACTTTGGTAATGTTTTGGTTGTTGATTATGGGACACCCTGTATATTTATACTTTCAATAAAGACTGAATTACAAAAAGTACTTGCTCCGCCGGCCCAGCATGTGAACCCTCTTTCCGGGTGAGTATTGCCATCTTTACACCACAGAGCCCTTACTTTTTACTTACAAACTACTGGATGTGTGTCGTGCTAACACTAGTAAAATTAGTCACAGGAAAGAGAGGTAATTAATAAAAATATTTTTAATAGTAATATAAACACTAAAACACAAAATACATTTTGTTGTTGATGTGAATTGATGTTGTGACGAAATCCTCATAGTAGTCATAACGAAATATATAATTTTTTTACTAAACGATTATACAACAAGTTATATAGTGAATATCCATTTTACATTGTGAACATTCCAGAACACAGTTTACAACTGTTGCATAGTTTACACCTCATAAGTTACATATAGATCTCACTAACTATAAAGGAGGATTAGTACAGGATGTTAACTCTAAAACTTCTCATATTGGTGTATTGACATTGGGTTTTAGACATAGTTACAATAAATCTATACTATCAGATGTAACATTGAAAATATTAATAATGTTTTTCAACCTTTGCTGCACTAAAATTGATAATCTTCCAATCCATTACATAAATATAACGAATATTGTATTGTAAACTGTATTTAACAAATTCCATCAACTAAGCACGGTATGTAAACACATAACAGTTTAGCCAAATATGTTAATATCAGATCTTTTATCCATGGATTTGTAGTGAAAATTATGTATTTTAACATGATGGCATTTCCAAAATATGAAACATCATTAGGAGGAGTTGAGTAATTATTGATTTATATATCAAGTGTACAATCACTGTAAATGCAAAAAAATAACTTGTAGAGTGATACCGAGCGGATGGATTACCTGCATCTTTATCACCAGCAATGGACTGTAGACTCTGTGCTGAATTCTGAGAGTGGCCCATGGAGGACAACGCCATGCTCCAGCGTCGGTTAGCCTCACGACTGTAGATCCGCTCCCAGGGTGGTGGCCGGTCCCTTGCGGAGTTGCGGCACAGCTTGGGCAGACTCTGGTACGTCTCCCTCAGAAATGCAGTAATCTCCATCAGGAGCATACAAGCCACAAGCCTCAGTGCAATGGGGCACTCTGAACCGTACAGATTCGTGCAAGCTATGAATCATACAATTAATTTTACCATAACACCCAGCAAGTTGTATCAGAACAAGAAGTTTCAGTGATCACTCACTTACATTCATCAAGAAAATTTTCTTCTTCATCCTCAATGAGAAGCTGTTTCTGCTTGTTCTCATCAAGGAGCAAGTTGATAACTGTAGGAATGTGCTGTTTGTCTTCTGCCATCATCTCCTCCAGACGCCCACCAAGAGCCTGTAACATATACAAAATAGTATGATATACAAATAAACTTGATATTTATGTAACTATTCAAATAAATATTTTTTTCAGCAAATGAAGACATTATGAACAGATTGTAAGCCACCACTTTTCTTTATAAAAATTTCTCTATTACTCTTTTACTTTGACTGAATTGCTATATTCCTCATAATAACAATCAATTTAATATACAATACCTAAAGCTACAATACATTATAAGTATTCATTTTGCCTACTACAGGATGTCAAAATAATATTACTAGATTTTTTACCTTGTCACTTCCAAAATGCTAGGTTAATGACTTTCTTAGCTTTCAACTTCAAATTCTTTAAGCAAATGATATTAAAAATATCCAATTTAAACTTAAATAAGAAATGTTTAAACTCAAGATATTTAAAATAGGTGAAATCTTAATATTAATAACAAAAACTGTGTTCTCTGATAAAAAAAAAAAAAAAAACATAAACTTAGTAATATTCTAAGTATGAGTCATAGAGCACCTATTTACCAGGAGATATTGAATAGCCTCTCATCCACCCCTTTAGCTATCAAAGTTGTCTCTCAACATCCACTTGTGTCTTAAACAGAATCAGTAAATAATAAACAGTTACAGATTGTTTTAAATGTATTCAAGTGTAATAAATCTAACCTCTCCCCATTGGTAGAACATTTTGCCTGCTGCCCGCTGCAGGATGTGTGTTCGTTTCTGGCCTGTGGATGCTCCACGGTTTGGAATTGGTCCAGATGGTCTAAACATGGGAAAGTTCAACTTCATCCAAGCAGGCCACTGTCCTTTGTTGCAACAATGCACGAAATAACAGCATTCAAACAGAAATGCTGCCTTTGCTACCACTGGAGCATGAGGCTGAAATAGGACACAAAGTTTATAATTTTAGAGGTTATTTAAGATTTGTACATTATTAGAACCTAAAGTTAAATTTTACTATAATCCTATGCATTTTAAATAATTAATGAAAAGTATCCATATTTTATGTTTCAAATATAAAACTTTGTAGACCTAAATCTAAGATTTTATTAAATTATATTTATTTATAATTATTTAAAAAGATCTAAAACTATTTTATTTTGATATTCTGTATTTATAGATAGTCAGTATCGTCAGTATCAATCAAATAACTGAATTACTTCATTTTCAATTCCAGAGAAGCTCCAGAGTTTAACAAGTTTACTGCCACGCCAAATGTTGTCATCACCCTTGTGACTGCCATCTTAAATAAACAGCTGTTTTCACTTATTGTTACCCCTATTCACTCAAAGGCAGTATTTATTGGACTGTTTTTTGAACTTCTAATTTAGATACAGGATTTTGATTGGGATACATGTCATTAAATAAATTCCTTACTTCATCATAAAATCTCACCCGGTCTCCATAGCCTTGCATCATCAGTATCATAATACACTAATTAATGTTCACTTAAACACTCCTTTTCAACGTAAAGTATCACAAAATCACGTCTTAACTTTGTTAATTCCAACCAGAAACGGAACATGATACTTCCTCGAAACTGATAAGATAAGGAAGGCCTGCCCTGCAGCAGGTAATAACTATAAAACAGGTTTGAGTTTGTAAGAAAAGTAGTTGTCTATTGAAGTTATGAGGATGGTAATGTTTTGCCTCAATTAATGTTTGATTAATTTCAATGAGCTGCCATTTCGTACTGGGTTGAGAGAGAAAGCTTTAGTTTCCACTGTTCTTATCCTTTTTATAAAGAACTTTCAAATGAGGTGTCACTTAATAGGTCTTTACATTTGAAATTTTTGACATCATGCATCATGGAAGACCAGGGTAATTTTGATGATACTGATGATCACCCAAACTTTCTGCCGAATGGTCATTCATCAAATGACGTTGAGAACAGTTCGTTGAATATAGATAGTGATCAAATGAATCAAATGAATTTTCCACAATAGTGTAGAAGACAATCTAATGCTCCAATTGGAACTAATCCAACTGATATGCTGGAAAAGTGGGAATTGTATGAAGGTAAACACATTTCTTTTAAATTTGTCAGTATATGCCAATCCTTGCAGAATATTACTATGTACAATGTACTCCCATAACCGAAATGCTTACAAAGTTATTTCTAGCCTTAAGTTGAACCAAAGAAATGTAGTTTGAAAAACTGAAAACCGACAAATTGTGAGCAAGTTACAAAGTTTATTGGACTTCTTTTGTGAATGGGCTTGGTGGCATTCCTTCTGATCACCCACTACTGGTCTAAAAACATTCTTCACTAAAATCATGTTGGCAGTAAAATAATGATTAGTAATCAGTTTCAATTTTTTATAGGTTTTTGGACCGTATTCAAAGGATGGTAACATATCCACAGAAGGCCAAACTGCAAAGTTTACCTCCACTATAAATAAGCTAAATGCTTTATTTTTGAGACTCTAAACAGCAGGCTGAAATGTTGATATTAACAATAGTATGATTTCCTTCAAGAGCTGATTGTAGTTTAATTCTCGGAACCACTGTAGTGAATTTCAATTGGTCTGCACCCACTATGTGAAAGGAAAGCTCTCAGCCAGTGTTAGGCAAAATAAATATTGTATAAACACAGCAAAATTCAAAGAAAAGCTGGTTTTTTTCCCTGATGGTACATGAAGATAAAAGTTTACTACCGTGTTAGGCTGTTAGAACATCATAACACTTGGTAGAAAGTGAGTTTTCAGGTTAAGGACATTTATGGATAATGATAAAAAAATTATAAGATGTGTTACAAAAAGGCTATGGAAGAGGATGAGTCAAGAATGTAAGTAAAATTAAAACATACTGTCAGAAAATGTCCAGGTCCACCGAACTATTGCATGGAATGTTTCAAAGAACATTTTTATATATAACAAAATTAATTTTACAAACAATAAAATAAAAAAGTAAATAAAAAATAGAATTTCTTTAAGTCAAGGAAGTCTCCCATATACAACAACTTAATAGAAGAAAGAGGTGTGTCCTAGAAAAAACATGAAACCTCTCCTATCCAACACTGCTTCAGCACTTCTGTTATTAACCATGTTTTTGTAAACATCATCTTACCAGCATAAAAAAGTTGCTCTTAATTAATGTACGTATACTTTAAATTTCAATCTTTGTTGGAGTTGGATTTCAATTACTTTACTATAGAATTAATCTGAGAGTAGATTTGAACATGGAAAGATTTTCCTGATAAATTCTATAAATTTAATGTATCAGAAAATTCACTCAATTTCAATTTTTTTCTCTCTCTTGGGGGTTTACCCTGTTTTTCGTGTTTAAGTGGTTTTAAAGCTAAGTATTTAGGAAATATTTTGTTTTCAAAGTTTTTAAATTGGATTTATGAATAAAAGGATTTATGGGGTTAATTTTAATGTAAGATATTTCAAAACAACAGAAAGATAGGCTTTCAGTTTATCCTAGATCTTATATAATTGTTAAAAAATATATATATATATATATATATATATATATATATATATAAATACATTAAGGGGTTACAATGAAGATTTTGAGTTTGAGAGGCATTGTCTAAAAATGTTTAAAAAAGTCGTCACTATTGATAGAAATATTTCCCACAGTTAATATTTCTATCTGCAATTGTTTAAAATTAAATTGCAGGGGAGATATGGTATGAACACCCTATATGTGTGTGTATAAAGTATGTGAGGCACTCTTGAAGTGACACAATATCTTTCTCATAAAATGTTTGAGAACGAAAAATTTTAATTACCAACTCCTCTTCTTAATTTTTTAACCCTAGATCTGTCAAACGACTAATGACTAGTTGCTTAAAAATGTTTCCCCAATGATAAGTAACTAGTCACAAGTCGTTTTTGCAAATGTTGTATCACTTAACAATGACAATTGTCCATAAAATCCTGTTTCCATTACAGAAATTCCATTAGCCAGATCAAGAGTAAAGTAATTGAATCTGATTATTTATAAATTTTGAAACTGGCTAAATGTATGTAGGCTAGTCATACATATTTAATAGAATCACCTGTGTGTAATAGAATTGTAAACTAAATGAAATTCTGAGGACTTTACATTATGTAAGTAAGATTCTCAGCACTTATTTTTGTCTTGCTAACTGTTTCTCCAACACTTTTACTTGAAACATGAGGAACAATCATTATTACTGAAATATCTGTTATTGTATCTTTGTTGTCAGTTGAGTTTGAATAAATTTTTTCACCTAAAATCATGCTGAAAAGCCTTTTGTTCCAAACAATTAAACCTCATGTCGGAAAGCTTGCCTTCTTTTTGGAAAACATGATGAAAATTCATCAGTTCAACTACCTACTTTTTCTACAATGCTTAAGTAACACATATTATTTTTCTATTAAACCCTATTTTGAATAATTACTTTTAACCTATAGCTTAGACAAACATCTCAAACAGGTTTTATCAGCTTATGCTAGAAATGCATATATATTCTTATTTATAATTTAAATGCTCTGTCTAATGATAAATCTCATAAAAAAATGTGAAACCTATGAAATTATATTAATTGTTCATACTTACTAAGTCCATCAAGGCCGTGAGCAAATGGGGATCAGGTAATGATCCAGGGGGGCAAGTTTCTAGCAGAAATGAAAAACGGAGCATTCCATTAAACACAGGAAGAGTTGGAACAAGTTTCCTCTCCTTAAGGACCACAAATTCAGAGTCACCTCCATGATCTCCCATCTCAACTGAGTTACGCCTGCTCAGATCTGATATAAAAATAAAATAAATAAATAAGAACTAATAGTTTCTAAAGTAAATCTTAATAAAATAAATTACAATTATATCCCATACAACCAAAACATAGAGATAATTATTTAAATTCATCCCCAAACCCTCTAGATCATAGGTGATGATTTTACTGTCAAGTGTACTTGCTTGACATCCTCCTCACTGCCTAAGTTTCAGAGAGCTAAGTTATTTTTAAACATAACGTAGCTATGGTAGGAAGAGTTAAAATAACATAAGCCAGTTAGAATAACAGGTTTACTGGAAAAAATGCATGCAATAGGATTTAAATTGGGTTTTCATCAACACAATACACTGAATTTAGCACAAAGTAACTTCATTCCATTTCCAAACTTTTGGCTTGAAGAGACCATTTTGCAATTTTAAAATTATTAAACGAGGAAGTGATTATAACTGTGACAGAGTATTTTGCAGAATTGGACAACACCTATTTATCTGATCAGTTGAACAATTTGGGAACTCTGTGGGTCAAGTTTACAGCCATGAGAGGAGGAGAATTAAGGTGGATTTTATAAAAACATTTTTATGATATTTTTTTACAATACATAAAACATATGCCACATTTCAAAAATCTGAAGACTATATTCTTGAAACATTTGGAATTTTTTCTAAAACTGTAAAATGTGAGCTTGCGGTTCAGGCATAATATTTGTATTTTGTTTATCGAATTAAATAAATCTAAATTTTTATGTGATTTCCTAAATTCTTCATAAGCTACTATACAGTACAACCTCGTTTATCTGGACCTCATTTATCTCTGGGTTATCCTCGGATTGGTTTTACAGATTGGAAAATTTTTAGTGAATTTTGTTTCCATTTAACACACATTTGGGGTTTAGAATAATGTGTACAATACTATAAAACACGAACAATGTTGTAATAAAACTATCAGAGGTGATACAGTAATTGTTAATGATTAGCTTCAGACTGACAATGATTGATCGGTGCAATGACCGAAGTAGAAATTGAATTAGCAGTTTAATAACAAACAGCAAAAACAATCCTGATAATGGAGATCCGGAAGATGTCATGACTTGACTCTGTGCCACGGCATAGCTTGAGCAATCAATAGTTTAATTTGCTCAAGACCCCTGATTTAAATGTCCATGATTTCTCATGGACTGACCAAAATAGATCTGATACTGGTCATTGAAAATAATGGCCTAGAAACATCTGTGTGATCATATTTCCAGGTAGCAGTGTGCCAAAGTTAAACAAAAGAGATTGTTTTTTTATAAAACAGTAAAATAAATATTTTTATTTCGTATTCTCTATACAGTAATTAGTCTTTGTAGAACAAAATTATAAATTAGCTCCCTTTAACTGTTATATTTGCAACAAATAAATTTCTTACTATCTGTAATCTATTGTTTTATACTGTATTTGCAGACTATAATTTATCTGGGTCACTTCCAGTCCCAAAACAAAATTGTACTGTATATGCAATCTATTAGTTCATGTTTTTTAGGTCAAATTCTATATTTGGTTATATATCTAAATTTAACCAAATATTGATTAATTAACAGGTAGTGTAAAGTTTAGTATTTTTTTTATTCTAGTTTTATTTATACAGGCTGGGGAAGATAATATTATTTATAGGATAATGAATTCAATAGTGGAATGATAAACTATCAGAAAAGAATAACTCTTTTGCAGGACCATGCAATGAGGTTCTCTTTACAAGTAAATACCATATCTGAAGGAAACAACTTGGAAGTTTTCTTCTGTTCGCAAATCTAATGAAATGTAAATCACAATGCATTATAAATTCTTTCTATTTTTAAAACATTATATTAGATTTTTATCTACTCACAACTTCCTTGGGTTTCTTCAACACTTCCATCTTTCTTTTTTCCTTTTCCAAGACCAAATTTGTTAAACTGATCTTCCATGCGCCGACGTGCTCGCTGAAGAGTATTTCCAACACTGAAATTGTTAAATTTTATTAAACTACACAGATAGCGTACATACTGAATTTTAAATTAAGAACCAAATTTCAGTAAGTGACGTCAGATTTTGTTTTGTACATATATAATTAAGGATGTATAGTAAAATTTGTATTGGGATTCTCATTATCATCTCATTTAGTCAAAATGTATTGTGGAATTCTTCTGTGTAAAGATTAGGATAATATAACATCTAGAGTCATAGGACTTGTCTGGAAGGTGCACAAATTGGCATGAGATAGCTGATAATCTAGTGCTATAGTAACAAATCTAACTGTTCAACATTGGTAATGGAAATCGTACACAAATTATGTTAGAATCATATTTAAAATCTTATTTGACTTTATCTTTATATTAACACTAACAATTTATTTGTCATTCAATAAATAAGTTACAATCAAAACACACAATAGCATCAATATTACCAACATTTCTGTGTTGACCTTTTCAATTTTAATTAGTAAAAGAATTAATTAGTAACTGTAAAATTATTTGACCTGTCACAAAGCGGTAGCAACTTACCTGCCAGAGCTCTTCTGTGACGACTTACTGTAGGAATGATGAAGGGCTGCAGCCTGATGGACCAATGCTCCTCCTTCTATTGGTGAGTCACTTCCATTATGGCTATCCAGAGAGTCAGAACGTCCATGTTCACGACGAAACCAGTTCACTTTAAATCATATTTTCAATCAAGATCTAAATTATAAAATGAACTTTTCAATTAGAAGTTTCTATTTGGTTTTAGTATAACAACATTCTTTGCAAATGAGTAATCTGTTAGAAAAGTTCAAAACAAACTCAGTGAAAGCAATATCTTTTAGGTGTCTGAAATACTAGAGATACTTCAACCATTCCCAGATACTTAAACTAAATTGAGCACTCAAATACTCATTCATTCAATTATCTAATCACCAATACATATACCTGCATTAGTAAGTAACACATTCAATCTGAAAACTAAAACTCCAATAATAATATTATAGCCTATATTTTAATGTGATCAAGAAGAAATGTTTAAGCAAGGATATAATAGTAATCCAAAACTGACCTAGCCCTCCAATCTGAAAGCGTGACTGGGCAGGTAGAGAGTGAGGTGTTTCAGTAACTCCCAGGTTTCGCTCACTTTGTCTAGGAGTCAGCACATGGTGGTGTTTCTTGCGCAGATTGCTGAGGGGACTCTGAATTATCTTGCCTGTTTCATCACATACATCTGACTCCAGCAGGCTCTGGCAAAGCATTCAGTTTTCATTCTTTTAAGATCTTGTGTTATATTAATAATAAACAATGTTGTATTAAATTTTAAACCTGTTAGATGATTGTTAATGTTTCTATTAAACAGTGATAATATTATTAACCATTGTAATGACAATATTAGATCCTGTCACCTTTAGGTCACCTTAGGTTACCTTTAACAATATGGTTGCCTCATGTAGACTAAACCTACAATAATCATTTTTTTATATTCTGGTTCAAAAATGTCTGCCAAATCTCAATCTTACTTACATTTAAACTTTTTGATCTAATTTGAAAGCTTTTTTATTGACTCCATTCAGATTACAGTTAAATATTAAGAGAAATAATAGATAATTTTGTATTATGGATACATTCAGTCAAAATTTGCAGAGTGAGATAAATTTTAAACTGGTCCTATTTCTACCTTCAACCTCTTAAGATAAGCTCTTGAATTAATTAATTTAAAAGATATATTTAAAAAAATTACAAATATAATTTCTGGTTATGAATTATTTTTAAGGTTTTAAGAAAGTTTGAGGTTGAGTTGTCACCCAAATGTCCATGAATTCATTAACCTCTTTCTAAAAAACGTATCCCTCCCAATGCCTTTTTCCGTGGGTCCAAATAAAATATAGTCAGATGTGGACAAAATGGACATCTAAGGAGAGTGTTCAAGAGTCTCCCAACGTGAGCACTCAAGTTTATCACACATGAAAACTGTTGTGTGAGGTTTGGTGTAGTCCTGAAAATATGACGTCTGTGATGGTTACACAACATCTTTTATTTCTGTAGAAAGTTCTTTGATGTTTTTATGGGAACTCCCATAGCTGATATTCACATCTGAAGCAATTTCATCAACAGTGCATAAATTGTCACCTTTGACAAAATCAGGGATGTTGTTATCTGAGAATTGGACATTTAATAATGTCTTAAATCTTACACCTTTTCATCCACCCATAAAATTTACTGGCCCAATTAAACGCTTGAGCCTGAGACATGGTATCATTTCCTAACAGATCCTCACACCAAGTAAAACATTTTATATAATTTTATATCTTTGTTTGTTAACCAACTGCAGATCCATCTGATGTTGTAGATGTTCACTACGTTGTTTCTGATCAAAGATGTGCTCCGAACATCCTAGCTGTATACTCTGAATGTTCAAACATTATGACTAGATTGTTAACCTGTTGAGGAGTACATAAAAGAGTACCACTTTCTAAAAGAGTACTGACAGTTATAGAAAGATGTTAAGGTGTTTGATCCCATGAGAATAATAATGGGTTTATTCGAATAATCAATATTACAATGGTTTACGTTCTCTGGCAGAACTATCGTGGCCATTTTGATGTCATGGCGTTTCTCCATTCAGTGGCGATCCAGCCGTGCTAGTGAGAGGTTACTCTCACTCCTAGTTGTTTCATAATAGAAGTTTAAAATGTGTGGCGCAAATTTGAAAATCTCACGAGTTTTGAAATGTGGCCGGTGATACAGTTTTTGTAGGCTAAGCACAATAAACCAATTGAGATATATCACCAACTCTGTTAATTTTAAGGAAACAATGTGAATACTGAAGGTGGAGTGTATCAGTGGTGCATCAGGATTAAATATAGCCACATTAATGTGCATGATGACGAATGGAGTTGGACAGCCAAGCATTGTGACCGATGAAATTGACTCTAAAGTCAATGAGAAGATTAATGAAGACCGCTGATTCACAATAACAAAACTCTCATTCAGTTTTCTACAAATTTCAAGGGTTTGTCAACACAAAATTGTTACGCAGAAGTTAGGTTACTAAACATGTTGTGCAAGATTGTTACCCAAAATCTTAACAGAAACCCCTTAAACATAGCGTATGGCTGCTTCATTGACATTTTTGGACACTTACGGAAAATATGGTGACTCGCTGCTCGATCATAACATAACAGATGAGACTTGGATAAAACACATGAATTTCAAAACCACAAACCAAGTCAATTACGACGCAGCGCTTTGATGTTGACATGGAACTGCTGGAGGGTGTGACTAGTTGAAGTCTCAGGCGACAAAACTTTATAACACTGGAATTTTAAAACTAGTTCACCACTATGATAAGAGTCTACATTTTTATTGTGACTATATTAGAAGTAGTACTTTAGTGTCACTTTCAAATGTATATAATACAAAATTTTCCTTTTACTTAATTTTAATATATACCAAAATATAATCTACTTTCTAGATAGCCCTTGTGGATTATTATAGGCTGTCAAAAACTCTTAAAAGTTATGAAGTATAAATATCTCTTAAAAATATATATAATAAATTAAAAGATTCAATTAAAAATTGGTTGTTAGACAATCCTTTCTATTCCATTGATGAGTTTTTTTAACTAGAAAACATTATATTGTGATTATGTTTAAATATTACATATTGTATAAAATTAATAGAAAATATAACTTTTTTATGTTAAAGGGTTTAGCATTTTATATTATTTTAAAATATAAAAAATAACCATTTAATAGTTAGCAAACATACTTTTCCAATATATATGTTCACAGCCTGTTATAAGATGTAGTCACTTCTGCCCGTCAGTCCCACAGCTGGCTTTATATTTTAATGATTTACCTAAACTATTTTTGTAGATTAGATTGAAAGAAAACTTACAGCACAAGTAGAAGAAGTGCTCCTTTTTTTAAACAAAATTTTTCGTGCATCACGGTCATCTAAGACATAGCAAGATCCTCCATTTAAATGGTCTTCCTGTTCTGAGTGGGGGATATGTCTAAAAGCAACAAAAACACATATTTTGTATAAACTCTAAAACATTTTAATAATCCCTATGAATTTATTTTATAACAACTGATAATCAAATTCTTTCTTTGATCTAACAGAATTTCAAATTTCATTGGAAGAATTTACAAAACATTCAGAGTCTCAGATGTTTAACCGTAAAAGAGGCAATAAAATATTATCTCAGTAGCAGGTTATTTTCAGTCTCCATGCAGATAGACACTAAATACTTTATAACATTACACATTACATGATCAAACCATACAGTGTCATATATTTGTACAATGAATTAAAAATAATAAAATCTTGATAGCGTTCAAATAATTTTTTTCTCTACATAAATTACATTTAATTTTAAAATAAATAAAAGTTTTAAACTTTTTGTTGGACATAAATATAAAAAATTTTAAATATTTATTAGGTTATCCAGTTTATGAGTTTGAAACAGAACTGATCAAATTGATTTTAAATGACACCTATTTTATGTACATGTAGAAAATCAATATTAAATCAAATACCTTTCAATAAGTTACTTTTATATAGAAGATAAGCAGGAAAATCACACAATGTGGTTGTGGTTTGTAGTCATTAAGAGTTATTACCCACAATAGTTTAACCCTCGAACTGATAGTTGATTTTTCTCTATCCGACAAACTGTTTTTGGGCTATTTGAAATTTTAAATGTAAAATGTATAAAAAAATCTTTGCTTTGTATGTGTATTTGTTAGTGTTATTTTCTAAATGAACTATAGAATCTTACGATGTATAATATAAATATGTTAAATTTTCCTTGTAAGTCAAAGTAATAGAAACTGGATAAAAAAACATAAAACTGGGAAGGAGATATATAACTAGGAAAAATAATTGTCAGTAAAATAAAAATTATATCAAAGTTATTCTAGTATTAGAAAATATAAATTTGTATGGTTCTTTATTAGAAAATATATAATTTTATATGGTTTCTTTTAAAAATGTATTATGTCTTATAGCAAATAAACTGGAAATAGTAATGGAAACTCATAATTTGTTACTATGGAAAGAAATATTTTAACATATAAAATTATAGTGTAAAACACATAACTTGTTATAAAAAAAAAACTGTTTAACACTTAATAATAACTACGATATGTAAATAAATATAAACCAATACAAATGATATTATTACCCAAAACACTTAACACTTATGTAAACAAGTTCGAGCGTTGCTGATAAAAATTGCATAATTTAAAATGCATGGAGGAACGAACTGAACAAACCGATTTCCACTAGTTTTTGGTATCTGTAACTGATACCACTATTCTTTCAAAATGATACATAGTTTTGTAATGCATAAATGAACAAATAAATGCATTGCATTATTCAGCTATTCGTCACATTTCCAATGATATATAAATGACCATTTTGACTATTGTTAAGAGAAACAACAGCAAATAATATAAATCAACAAATAATTCTTTGATTGCCAGTTTGAAGGTTAACATTCTATGAACGTTAGAACATACATCAGAGTTTTTTGTAATGTCATTTTAGTACCGTAGTACAAATATATTAATGTAGAATCTTAATTTTATATATCAATAAATTCAGGATGATCTAAAATTGTAAAATAAGGTATTTGTTTTTATCTTGTTATAATAAAATAATGAAGAAAAATAATATATGTCTGTGTTCCTGTTGGTTCTTGGAAAGGGAGCTCATTCTGATGGTACCATATCTGAAAATTATGTAAAGTCTTTTGTTTGTCTGACACAGTAACATTTAGTTCTGAACGTTTTCATTGTTGCTACTGTAACAAGCAGCACTTTATCTACTAAGATTCAATCAGTCCCAGCAGTTTCTGATTTTTTAATTTTTCTTTTCCGAAAACAGTAAATTTATATTTTGATCAACAAAATTTTAAAATAGTACTTTTAGTAAAGTTCAATTTATTCTACTATTCTATTAGAAGGTAAAATAAAGTATAATAATATAAGATATAAGGAATAATAATAATTTCTAAAAAGTTTACAAATTTACCAGTTTTTAATATTAAATTTACTATAAATTTAAATTCTAACAAGAACTTTATTATTAACCTCTGTCAAGTCTAAAACCTTTATTATTCTAAGTTTTGTAAACATGTAAAAAAAGTTTGCATTTTTTTGCTATTCATCACTCAAAGTTCATTTTATTTCATATTATATAATTGGTGTATTAAATATATATGCAAGGTATGAATATGCTGCATCACGTGACACGAAACAGGCTTCCCTGAGATTGCATGCTAAATTTAAATTTATAGCTTTTTAGTCATGAGATGTCCTATGGACAGATGGATAGGCAGACAATCATACAGAAAAGCAATCTTTACATCCCCTCTGATATTGGGATGCAAGCCTAAGTACTTTACTGCATCATATATCATCTTTACATATGGATGACAACTATCGTAATTTACATAATTCATCTCAGGGGCCCTAAGAACGTCCATGTATAATTTCAATACAATCGGTTCAATAGTTTGTGTGTGAAAGCAAAACAAAGAAAAAAAAGCACTTTTCATTTACAGTACTAAGTATGATTAAGAGTACAGTACCTAATTACTCTGGTCGTCTGAGACTTTGGTTCTTTGCGGTGAGGTCTGACAGCAACATCTATGAGACCACTGAGCGCAACTCGCCGAAACACACCTCCATGAGCCTCCTTCACGTAAGTCATTAGCTGTCTAACATCACAGTAAAGTGTCTGTAACAAAGATAACATAGATAGCAGAGAATATTTTGGTTCTTTGCAGTGAAATACGAGAGCAACATCTATGAGGCCACTGAGCGCAACTCGCCTCGCCGAAACACACCTCCATGAGCCTCCTTCACGTAAGTCATTAGCTGTCTAACATCACAGTAAAGTGTCTGTAACAAAGATAACATAGATAGCAGAGAACATTTTGGTTGTTTGCAGTGAAATACGAGAGCAACATCTATGAGGTCACTGACTCGAAGAATCACATTTCCATGAGCCTCCTTCACGTAAGTCACTAACTGTGTCTCACAACACAGTAATAAAGAGAAGGTAACAGGATTTTTCTGGACATTTGCTATCGTTCAGTGATACAAAAAATCAATCATTTTTTTCATATCACTGAATGGTGGAAAATGTCTGCAAAACTCCTGTTTGCTTTACAATCTTTCCATCGTCAAAAACAAACTTTAAACGAAGAAGTAATAAAGTGTCATCTTAGTTACAGACACTTTATTACTACATAGCAGAGAACATTTTGGTTCTTTGTGGTGAGGTGTGAGAGCAAATATTTCCAAAATATACCAATATTTAGAGAATTGTATGCAATAAAACAATAAATGAATTAATAACCAATTTTTTATTTTTGAAAAGTGGTGAGACAATTGTCACTATACGTAAGATTATTTTAAAAATTAACAACAAAATAGAATTTTTACACTATATATTTCCAAAATTTTGCACAGTATGGCCTAAAACAAAGTTATGACAAGCTATAAACCAACATAATAAATCTTACCTATGATATATCACTAATTTTAAAAATGGCTAGAAGAAGACAATCTTTCTGGCAAGTTTTATAATATCACTGTAACTACAACATTGAGTTGCGAAAACAGCAAAACAAATTTTACCATTGAAATCAGCAACTTTCTGTTTAATATGGTACATAAATAATGGTGGTAATGTTGATTTATGTACTATATGAACTGTCAAAACACGTGAATGTCAGATCAACATTATAATGTTGATTACCAGTTCTAGAGTTACATAGGGTTTCAAACCAGTGTTCAAATAATAAGTCTGTACACAAAGTGACAATACAATGATATTGTATGTGTTGGAATAGTTAGGTTACTACATGTGTTAATATGTCACGTGTTAGAATCTATTATGTAAAATTGAGTTTTAAAATTTGTCTAGCCCTACGAGTGATAGGCTTTGCTAAAGCTGAAGCAATTCAAATAAGTATCGTTTTTTTAAAGGTGACCTACAAACATTTTATCATAAGAATTTAAAAAAAGCTGTGATGGAATAAAAATATGTAATGTATGTAATTGAATGAGCTTTAGCGAAGCCATCATTCGAGCAAAAGTCTTACATGCAATTAAAGAATTTCAACCAATTATCTAAATTGTTTATAAAAAAAGTTTATGAAACTCTCTAGTTTATGGGTGTATTACAAAAAGTTTATTAAAATAAAAGTTACAAAACTGATAAATCAAATACCATAATTAAGATTGATAACAATGGCTCACCATATTTTCTGGAAGTTTTAAATCTTTATTTGATTTGACTAAACGAGTGACAAGTGCTTTAAATACATTAGTCATTATCTGTCCTTCTACTCCTCTTCCACCTCCTCCCAACCCTGCCCCGAAGTTAGTGGCATAGCCTCCTTGAGACCCAACATCAGGGGACTTGCTGCAGCTTCGCTTCTGATCTGTAACAAAACATTTTACAACTTTTATCATCATAAACATTTAGTAATAAAATTTGTATCTTATATTTTTAATAGGGCTACTTGCAGCTTTAGATGCAATTTCCTCCTGAACAACCGGGATGCCATAGGCACATCATTTTTAAATGGTATACAAAGCACTCCTGGGATAAGTGATGGTCATTAGAAAATATTCACATCTCCTAATCTATTGTAGAATAATTAGAATTTATGTTTAAAGAGCAATGTTTTGAGCCCTGTAGTCAGAGAGTAAAACAATTTTATAAGAACTCAAAAAAACTGCTCAAATTTGTATACAAAATTTCATTTTATTTTAAAGAATAACTCTAAAAATTTAATTAGCACTTGAACAATTTTTGACAAGTTGGGAGATATTCTAAAGCTTGTGTATTGAATATGGCTTTGATGTAATATGATGGAACCCTATAATTAATTTTAAAATGAAGTATCATATTTGAGATACATATATTTTAGTGTTTATGCAAAATTGTAATAACGTGTTAATATATAGATGTGGTTTCTGCATGACAGAAGTACATACATGGCCTTGTTAAGTTAAGAACAACTTAATGACAAGGTGCACAAATAACATGACATATTTGCATAGAATATTAAATTAACACTGTGTAGCAGGTGGGGTTTGAAATAAACTTTATATATTTGTGGCATTATGAAAATAAATAAAATTTATATATTATATGTATTAGGAACATATACTTCCAACATTACATTATGAAAATTCCAGTTTTACAGCTTTTGTACAAAGTAAAATTAGTAATTTTACTAATTAAAATAAACTATACAGGTGTCCATAAATTGCTTTTCCAAACTTCACCCTGTGGTTTATCAGGTTAACATAAGTAAGAAATATAAAAA
This sequence comes from Homalodisca vitripennis, assembly GCF_021130785.1. Lineage (NCBI taxonomy): Eukaryota > Metazoa > Arthropoda > Insecta > Hemiptera > Cicadellidae > Homalodisca > Homalodisca vitripennis. The sequence continues at coordinate 169,444,551 of NC_060210.1, read as the reverse complement.
AAGTATAGTAATATCTTACTCAGTTTACTGTCTGTCTGTTTATGTTTTGTTTTGTTTTTATATTTTTAGGAAAAAGTTATATCTTGAAATCGAATAAATGTATTAAGTTCAAACTTTGTAAAACATTGATTCTAACTAATCCATTGGCCTACTTTGATGAGACTATCTCAGTGTTAGCACTATGCACTGTGAAATACAGTATTAGCCATAATAAACAGTACTGAAACTGAATCAACTATAGTTGCCTTCTCGATCAGCTGATTCAATTGTCGATTGTTGCCACGGCTTCGTGTTCATTTCTTCTTTCTTATTTGAGGTTAGTTTTTGTTAACATGGTGCTAACAACAGTAGAGAAAGTTTTTATCATAGAGCATTATTTTCGCTCATACGGAATTGGGTGTGCGGGTGGGCCAAGCTTGTTATACACTGCATTACGTTTTCAGGAACATTTCCACAAAAACCCGCCTACTAATGATGTGATTCTTATTGTTGAAAAATTTCGAAGAACAGGTAGTGTTTTGACACAGCGAAAGGGCTTTTCAGGTCGCCAAACTACTGTGTGTCCAAATGAAAAACACGGAAGAGTGTTGCAGCAGGTGTTACAGTCACCGAAAATCAGTATCTATATAGGGCCATTCTTGATCGTTTTGTGAGAGACCTCAGGAGATTTTGTCGTTCACGAAACCTGCCGTTAATTCACAGTGGTTCCAGCAAGATGGCGCAACCAGTCACACTGCCGTTAACAACATTGCTTTCCTCCAACAAACCTTGGGGAACCGTCTCATCTCCCTTAGAACAAACTTTTCTTACACAGCCCACTCCCCCGATCTTACAACACCGGACGCCTACGTCTGGGGAATGTTGGAAGAAAACATTTACCGCTAGGACTCACCATCTACCATCGTTCAACTCAATGAAAAAATAACAATGTGTATTAGGAGAATGTAACAACCCCTATTCATAAAAATGATGCAAAACCTACAACAACGGTTCGAGTGTTGCCTCAAACTGAACAGGGGTCATATTGAACATGTTAATACCCGAGTTTAACCGATTTTGCTTTCTTTGGCTTGTATTTATTGGGAAAATCTATACGTAATGTTACTGTGTTTCCATTAGAAGCTATTACCATTTCAGTACTGTTTATTTTGGCTAATACTGTACTTTGATTAGACCATCTTGCCACCAAGTAGTTCACAGTTTTCTCAAGAGATGTGAAATGAAAGATGCCTTTATTAAAAAGGTCGAGTTAGGGCTGTAAGCTCTCTCTACCACTCAACCTCATGTCATATACAGTAAATTTAACAATAATTGAATACAGAAAAATGCAAACTGTTAATATACTTATATTTTACATTAAAATGTAAACAAAGTTGCCTCACTCTGATGTGGTAGATGTCCACTACGTTGCTTATGATTAAAGAGGTGCCTTAAACATCCTCGCTTAAGTGGATAGCAATAGGGCATGTTTCAAATCATGAACATACTCTGAGTGTTCAAACATTATTAAAGTATAATGTTATATTTTAATCTATTGTCCAATTTATTATGAATAGATTGTTAACCTGTTGAGGAGTACATTAAGGTGCTTTTAACACATTCATTGCGGGTGACGAGCATGCTCGTCATGCGAAAATGGCGCGCCGGGCGGTGGATGAGCGAACTTGGCATACGGCAGCTGCTTTCATATTGCCTCAGTGTGAGCTGAGCAGTTGCCCGGGAAGGCTGTAACACTCATAGCGTGGTGTGCCTGTTTCGGTGAGTCAGTTGGTGCAATTCGTCGCCGGTTCACCATTTTCGTTTGTTGTGTACACTTTGCGATATTGTGTGAGTGGATTATAGTGTCTGTTGACTGTGTAAGTGTATGTACTCATAATGGAGGAAGGCGATAATGTTATTGACGATGATTTTTCATCTGATGAAGACAATGAGTCGAGTTCGAACAGTTCTAGGGACGGTGAAGGCGGCGTCCCCCACCCCCAGTGGGCCACCCCACCCCAATACGTGTCATTCATATACTATATACGTGTAATTCGCGAGTGTTTGTGCTGAAACCTAGTGCGCTGCGAGCACAAACAACATGGGGACTGGCACCCGGTGCAGATGACGAGCAGACTCACCCGTTCCGGCCAACGAAGCTTCCAGGATACCTTGGACAACCCTTTCGGCTATCCTGACTCCGTTTTGGGTAAGTAAAAAACAAAAAATTCCCGCATTTTCTGTCGCCGGTAATTTTGTTATCCGCAGTGAATGTGTTAAAAGAGTACTGACAATTATAAACGTTTGATCCCATGAGAATAACGATGGGTTTATTTGAATAATCAATATTACAATGTTTTACGTTCTCTAGTGGTGTTATTACATACTATTTTGACTGTGAAATGTTGAAAGTAATTACTGCTGTTAGGAGTTGGCTCCTAGCGACAGAATATATAATCACAGCGTTGCCGCTAATTGTCCTGTAATTTTCTTGTGCCAAGTCCATTTATGGGTCCACTGTGAGTCTTGTGTACTGCAAAGCAATTACACTTATAATGACCACTGCACTCTCTTGTTTCCTCAAATTGTAGCATGGACCGAATGGCTTGTGGAGTCATCTATATCCGGTCTTTACTTCATTAATATTGTTGTTTTATATGTCTCAGTTAATGAAGTTTAAAGAACAAGACAATTGGTTTAACCCAAGCACGTTCATATTGTAAGAATCACTGGATAATTTTGTTTAACCACAATCAATTTCTTTCTTAATTTCTAAGAAGAACAATCTTTACTCTTGATAAATTTCAGATTGTTTTATTTATATTTAAATTATCTGTTTAATGATTACTAAGGTAAATGTTTAGAAATTATAGATATCATTACAAATCTGATTGATAGGATTTATAGTTTTGGAACCAAATGCAATTACACTTATAATGATCACTGCACTCGCTTTTTTCCTCAAATTGTAGCATGGAGCGAATGGCTTGTGGATTCGTCTAGTACTTGGTCCCTACTACATTAATATTGAATTATCTATTGAATTATACATATTATTGAGTATATTCCTAAATCGTTCTAATTTTGACTACTTTATTTATATAATATTATTTTAATTAATTTTGGCTACTAGAAAGAACTGAGGTGGTATCCACCTGCCTCGACGTCTGACGATGTTTATGTAGTAAAATATTGTTTTGTCATTAATTATTTTGAGTTATCTCTATACTGCATGCATATTTAAATTTTTATTCTAACATGAGGTACTTATAAGTTTGCGTTGTTTTAAAATGTGAAATTGCATTATTTATAATTTTTTAAGTACTTACTTAGAGGTGATAACAAAGAACTGGGATCAACACAGAATCCAACATATGAATGGAAGAAATCTAAAATGTCTGGGATGGAATCAACGTTGACCATATGTCTCAAGTACCGCCCAAACTGTTTAGCATTGGCCCGATGTAGTTTACTGAGTATACTCTGACCCTGAGAGCGTAGAAAGTCAATGGGTGGCCCTCTTTGGCCTTCGGTACAGCCGTGCGGACAGCCAAGGTGGCGCAACACTCTATAACATATCAGTGTTTTCATATACAGATAAGCAATTAAATACAACATGCAACAAGGGAATTACTTTATGAGATAGTTATTGCAATCAATTAATAAACCCTAAGATGTTTTAAGCCTGTAGAGCCTTTCTACTGGCAATTAAAAGTGGTCTGTATTATAGCATTCTACTGAAATCATTGTAGTTTTAGTTAAGATTTCACCTTCTTGCTCAGAATTAAATAACCTACAAATTGAGATCCCATACTTTTAAATACTTATAAGTTTTAACAATAACCATGTTTTAAATAAAATAATTAAAAATGCTACAAAACAGCAACATTACTGATAACATTTTAATGAAATATAAATCTATATTTGATTCAAATGTTATTGTAGCTAAATCACAAACTGCATCTTTTTCAAAATTGCATGTGGGATGGTCGGGATATTCCCAAAACTCCCAAATGCATGTTAAAATTGTGGCAAATTAATGAGAATATCAATTTAGAGTTACACATTAAATTTTAATGGAATATTTAATGGAAGTAAGTACAATTACTTATAAAAATCTCGTCAGAACTGTATCCTTTTTAACACTAGAAATGGTTTAATACGTGTAAAATTTATTGGTAAACTTGATTTTGATGAAATATTTACTGTTAAATGCCATTAAATGGCTTGAAATAGCATAAACCACTTATACATAACAAAGCCTTTTGAATAAGAATTCAAACTGAAGCCCACCCAGTTGACTAGAACAAATGACCTCTCAACTAAGACCATACCCATCTTATATTGAGGAAACAACAAAACACAAAATGGAGTACGAAAAAGAGGGAAAGTCTATGACATATTTTGGCACTATTTATTTTTTTTTAATTTTCAGGAATGTCTTACAATGAAGTTTATTGTCTGGATAATACTGCGGTGTTGTTGTTGTTTTTAATTGAAAATGAAAAGAATAACTTTTCTCGTATTACACAGCCCTACCTAATTACACAGTTCATTGCCAGTCCATGGGGAGTCTCCACTTTGTTCTTTGGCTTTATGGATTCAGACTCGGAAGTCTCTGATGGGGATTCAGACAACACACCCATGTCCATGAGCAGCTCCAACAGATTATAGACCACTTCACATACTCGCAGTGTACAGCAGATGTTGTCCCTCAGCACCACTGAGTGTACTGCCTACACAATAGTTAATTTATATTAAAAATCAATAATAGGAACATATGCTAACAATTCTGTAAAAATCCTTAAGTGCAAGTAGAATAAGATGACTATATTGATGCTTTAAATAAACTTTTTAATTCAAACAAAAGTGTATTATTACAATATTTAGGGTGCCTTGAAAATTAATATAAGCAATAATTAATACAAGCTGGAGAACTTCAGGGTAATTCAAGATTTGTGTAATAAACACTTCAAGGGATTTGCTTTAAAACTTGAAAAAATAATAAATATTACAATAGAACATCACAGCAATATGGACACAAAGTCCCTTTCAAATACAACACAATAATAAGGATCTTGGTATAAAATATACATCATAAACTAAAACAGTAAAAGTTTTGCACACATTAAGAAAAGGCTGAACTCATTAATATAATTCAATTTTATAGTAGCATTTATGATAACATTTCTAAAGGAATCTAAGGAAAAAAAGAACAGTAGATATATTCTTCATTAGTAGAACCAAAAATGTTATAATAAAAAATCAATTTAACCACTAGACAAGTAAAACAAATAAGTAGAATTAACACAACCAACAAAATGCAATAATATTAATAATCTTTAATTTTTACATTCCATTTAAAAATCCTACAATTGTAACTCATAACACAAAGAAATTTTGAATACAGTATGTTATTTCTAAGTTAAAAACCCAGTCCAGTCCTGAATGCAAACATCTACAATTTTAATTAGAAGATTCCTTTAACAGTTCAATCAGGTATGTCTATTATATGTATTTCAAGCACTTCCTAATTGATGAATTAATTTAAAGAAATTATTTGCAAATATTACCTTTCTAAACAATTATCCTGGGTTATGCTGGTTACCAATATGCTAGACGGTAGGCCTAAGCGTTCTCTTCTGTAAATTAAAATTTTGACCTCCTAAGACCCCAAGAAAAAATTAAAATCCCTAAGAAACTATGTGATTCCTTCTAAAAGTAGTTTATTGTAGTAGTGCATTGTTTTCACTTGCACAGAGCCAAGATAGTTTATTAAGTTTATTAACTATATTTATTACATGGTTAATGTTATAAATCATACATTTTTATAAACAAATTAATTTTTCTAAAAATTGACATTTCACACCTGATAATTCATTACAATAAGTTTACTGACAATAATTAATTACAAAAATATATTCCATTTATTTATAGATAGATACGTGTTGATAGATAATGAGAAAAAGCTTGTGTTGAACTCCATACAAATTAATCATGTTTTTTAGGATGCATCAAATACAACTAAAAAAACTAGTTATTCTCAAAATGAATTTTTAATATTTATAAGCATGCCTTGCACAGACATGGGGTAATAGGTTGGTATGCCTATTTTTAATTTTAATTAATTCCTTAGTTTTAAAATTTGTAGACCAGCCGAAAATTAGACTTACTAGACATAAAGTCCGGGTTTTTGGGATATTTTGCATAGTTTACAGATATGATTATAACTCTAATGTTTAGAGCCAAAAAGTAAAATTTTCTTGTTTATTTATTCCTCATGAAACTTCTTTCATGTCATATTGTTACAAAACTTAAAAAGTTCCTTTACTGTAGGAAATAAAATTAAAATTTCATCTATGGTTATATCTGTTTTACTATTACTACTAAGTTATTTAAAATGTTCTAATATCTGAATATTGACAGGATATATATTGTTTTACACAGTTTACTTAAGCAGTAAAATTATAATGTTATGCAAACTGTAAAAACTACTATAGAGTATGTAGCCTCATGTTGAAAAACACTGCTGATTTAAGTTGTAGATCATTTAAAGTTCACTTACTTGTTCATCATAAAATGAAACACACAATTATATCAGCAGTAGAACGTAAACAAACGAACAAAGAGGCAATGCCAACTGAAAAAGAACAAGGAACATGTTACTTAATACAAGGAACAGAACAATTAAATTCCTTAGTGAAGTCAGCATTTGTGAACAGCAACTGATGAGTAAAATTATTGTTTTATTCATAACCGGGCGTACACTAATTGATAGGTTAACACATAAATACTATATTTTATTTTAAAAACTTTGGTACAGATATTTAAATGTAAATTTTATAATGTCTGACAGATCAGATGTTGGTCTCGACAGATCAGATGTTGGTCTCAACAGTTCAATGTTTAGATTGACTTGGTACACTTCTATTGATGGAAAAGAAAACTAAGAAACAGCAAACAAAAATTGGTATAACATTCAATGACCCTTTTGGCAACAAGGCGTCTTAAACGGATGTGTTTGCAGGCTGGACCTTGGCGGTTATACATAAACAGAGTACAAGTGAGTCACTCAAGTTCTACACACAGGCAGTACATCTCAGGAGTGACCAACACGGACCCACATGTGCTGCTCAGACGTCCGACTATCTCCTTTTTAGAAACACCATACAAACAGTGCCCTGTCTGCATCGTACAAGCAAATGCACAATCTTCTCAAACCATTACACCAAGGCACACATGCGTTTAGCAATAACCATTTTATTTCATGACATTTCTGTTAGAATAAGTCATATGCTCTCAGCTAGGTTTGGTGTTTTTTTTTTTCACAGTAATACAATAAACTTATGGTAGAATGAGCTCAGATGTTCTGTTTGAAAATGGTGGTAATTATGTTTTGTCCCCTTCAGAGCTAAAAGATTTTGATGTGAGTGAAATATGCTGGTTTTCTTTGTATTAGTTCAGATTTATATATCTAAGAAATGTATAAACAATATATAAAAATACGCTACTGAAAAAAAAAATGTGCTACTCAGCTGAAAATAGTTCTTGTTTAGTATTCATGTCTCACATTCATATGTCACACATAGGATTAAGGAATACAAGGTGTGTCCAAAAAGTATCCAACCTTGACGTCTGGCATGAACTGACGTTCCTCAGCGGCAACGGCAATCTGGTCCCCTTCAAAGTACTCCCCTCCACAAGCCACTACCTTATTCCAACGCTCCTCCCACTTCCGGAAACACTCCTAAAATTTATTTTGCGGAATGGCTAACAGGTCCTTCGTCGCATTTTGTTTTATTTGTTCAACATCGTCAAATCTTTTTCCTCTCAAAGGAATTTTTAATTTCGGAAATAGCCAGAAGTCACAAGGAGCTATGTCAGGACTGTAGGGAGGCTGCCATAGTTGGTTGATGTCGTGTTTGACCAAAAAACACTGAATAAGATTTGAGAAATGAGCTGGTGCGTTGTCGTGGTGCAGGATCCAGTCATGGCTTGTCCACGGTTCAGGTCGTTTCCTTCGCACTGCATCTCGTAACCGCCTTAGGACCTCAAGATAATACTCCTTATTCACTGTCTGGCCTCTTGGAGCATATTCATGATGAACAATGCCGTCCTGGTCAAAAAAAACTGTCAGCATTGTCTTGACATTGCTTTGACTTTGTCTTGCTTTTTTCGGCCGTTGCTCTTAGCGAGTTTTCCACTGTGCCTTTGTTTCAGGGTCGTAGCCATAAACCCATGACTCATCACCAGTAATAACTTTTTTAAATAGCCCTGGGTCACTTTTTATCAAATCCAGATTGTCCAGATTTCAAGTCCACAGTTCTTTTGGTCTTCTGTCAGCAGCCAAGGAACAAATTTTTCCGAAACACGGTTCAGTTTTAAATCTTCATGTAAAATGTTACAAACTGACGATTTTGGTATTCCTAAATCTTCTTCCAACTCACGGACAGTCAATCGACAGTTTTCATTGATTGCTGCACGAACACGTTCAACATTTTCAGCGTTTATGGCCGTTGAAGGCCTGCCAGATCGGTCATCACTCTCCTCTGATATGCGGCCATTTTTAAATGGCCTAAACCACTCTTTTATTTGTGTATCGCCCATAGACACGTCACCATAAACTTTCAGTATCATAGTAATCGTCTCTGATGCTGAATGGCCAAGTTTTTGGCAAAATTTAATGCAAATGCGCTGCTCAACATGTTTAGTCATATTGAAATGTGACACACACACACACACGGTAGTACTGTACGGAACAGAGTGCTGTGACTCACTGAGTGACCGGATCGTATTCAATGCCTAATATGGGAAGAAGTAGGCTCGCCCCTCCCCTCCAATAACCGGTTTGAGCCGGTCGGTTACGCCGCGGCCGCCTACTGGTCGGCGGTTGGATACTTTTTGGACAGACCTCGTATATGAAACATTTGGTTGTTTCTAGTAGGGTATTTCATAATAGCCTCTACAAAGAATTATTTAAACAAATATAATGTTAAACTCCAGTATCTTACCTTTAAAACGACCTGAAAGTCAATATTGCCATCTTTAGTAATATAAAGTGTGGAACCCGAAGCTTCTGGAGTTTCTTCAGCAGTATAAGTGATATTACTGTCCGTCTGCGAGCGAGTGAGACTGGGTTTGCGTTCCTGATCAATCTTCAAACTTGCAGCATCCAGTTGACTATCAATAGAACCCTGTCAATGACAAACATTAGTCTGTATTCAATTGGAGATTTAAAAGCATAATAATTTAACCAGACATAATTAATTATTCAAGCCTACAAAAGAGTTTCTCTTAAATAATAATTTCTTATTTATTTATTTTTTCTGTTCATCCAAAGGCATTTATTTGGTGATGAATACGTTTTTAAGGAGTGGTCCAATCTTTCATAATTGGACTATCCCAAAGATCAAGTGTGAGAAATTTACAGTTACTTTTTGAACATACCTCGATACCTCATATGCAGTCATATGCCAAAACTTTGCATTTATTTTTAAATTTTTAATAATGTAAAAGTAATGCATTTGAGAACAATATAATTGTATAGTATCTTTCTATAAAATAACGACATTATTTTATAGTTATATAGCAATTTTGTTATTTATTTTATGCAGGAAATAAAGAATAGATAACTAATAATACTCCAAATTTTTAAAATATGATACAAATCAATTCATCAGAAAAAAATTAAAACAACGTCTTTGTTTTTGTAACACTTACCTTTCTCCGTAAAAAGTCAGGTGAAGGAGTAGGGGTGTGTTCAGTGACAGTAATGATTGGGTTTGGAGACATTTCCACTTGTTCCCTTTGGCTCTCTCCAATGTACCTACATCAATTATGGTTATAGTTGTAGTACATATCTTATAATAACATATGCTATGGTAAACATCCCATGAAGTGGCATTATCTCGTACAGTTCAACTCTAGATGATTATACAACTTTTTCAATCATTTTAAAATTAAATATAGTAATAAATTTGAGAAATCACTACATTTTGAATTCACAAAGAATTATTTCATAAATACTGTTGCTAAAATCTGGAACTATTTCAACCATTTATGATACATTTCAATTAAATATTTAATTATTTTAATATATTAATTATTTTAATGTGAAAAAAAAAACATATCATTAAAGAGAATTAACCACAATCACCCACTCAAGGTAATAATCATTGAAAAATGTTTTAAGTTCTTAATATAATGAAAAGTATTCATTCACTGTAACATAATATAAAAGAGAGCACTAAAACCTAACATTCATGACCTGTTAGATAAAATAAATAAATTTTAAAATAATAACTAAATAACATACGTTTCTTTACATAACTAACCTACCTGAAACACCTATCACTCAAAGTAAAGAAGGTTTTGTAGTCAACACAGGCACAATAAATGTAAGTTAAATAATAAGAATGTAAAAATCCTCTATAATAAGGAAGAAAATTAACTCTTCACAATCATTTAATACTTCGACTTTACATTGTTGTTTTCAAGATGTTGTCTAAAATTTGAACTAGGATGACACCTACCTACGTGAATCTATTCATGAGTAAGTTGGAAGAAATTTTCTTAAATATCCATTGTACAAACCACTTGTTTGGCTGAGATGTATAGATAATATTTACAGGATGTAGCGACACGCTAATACTTTGTTGGAAATATTTCTAAAAAATCTTAATACAATTTCATTTTTTAAATTTACTTGAAATTCTTCTAGTAAAACTGAAACTTTTCAAGACAAACATTTTTATATAACACAGCTACCAAAAAACAAAATTCCTGTAAAAAAATACCATGTATTACCTACAGTATAACAGTTACCATCCTGTTCACATTAAAAGTCCATACCAAAATGTCTATAAATACAATCAAAACAGTTATATACAAACAACTCGGATTACTATAATTATATATAAACAATATCTAAAGCATTTACTGCTAGCAAATACCCTACAAAGATTATTAGAAATTAAATTCACAAGTCTAAAAAAATAACTTAAGGTTTTAATAGCCGTAGAAAACTTCAGTTCCAGGGTAGAACTCTGTTTGGAATACAACAGATAACAGTTTGAACATCTATAAATACGGTTAGTTGAATAACATAATTGTTGGACAGAAATAGTTAGATCCCATACAATTGTAGGAATAACAAATAACTACCTAAATTACAGCATCTAATGGAGAAAAAGTTTTAAAAATTACAAAAAGATTTTTGAAATGTATTCACTAAGAACCTATGGCAAATACAGGGGTTTGAAACACTGTACATTTGAAAATCACTCAAAATGTTCCCTGTCTCCCTCCCAACAAAAGTGCCAGTTTAGGATCATTTTTAGTATTAAAAATTATTTCCTGAGTTATTTGGGGTTGAATTAATTACATATAGTTTTAAAGATCGTCAAGAAAGAAAATTAATAGTGAAACTTAGAGGTTGCTATCTCAAGCCAATCCTAAATGGCAGCTAATTCAAATTTTAAATATTTTTAACCGTAAAAGGTAATGAATATCAATATTTATAGTTTAGCAGTGAGAAAAACCCACAATCCTGCTAAGCTTTGATCTGCCTTGACAAATGAGGGTCTCCATTAGTATCATCTGTTGTTTGACTGAAGGAATCATGTATTAGTTTGTTGATGGTATTTACAAAGTTAAGAAGTGTTTTGTTTATTCATTTAGTTATCTACTAGTTGTACAACATGCTTTGTAAGCATGAACCTATAAAAATTCTAATAATGTGTTGTTATGGAAATTGGATTAGATCTTATGAGGAAGTGAGAAACTTATTCAGTAAAACTTTTCTAAATTGCAACCCTATTTCAAAATCAGTAGTGGAAAAAACATACTGAAGCGATAGGCAGAGTCAAGGCCTTAACAGAACTGGAAGACCAAAGTCAGCTAGCTACTAACAATGAAAAGTCAATGGTAGTTTTGCAATGTGTAGTACAGAATCCCAATGCCCCAACACGTTTTGTTTAAAAAACTTCACATATTTCCCAAATGTCAGTATGTAAAGTTTTCCACAATAACAAATTTAAATCTTAAAAAATCCATTTAATTCATTGACTTTCTTAGGAAGGCTTCGATCACAGAGTCCAGTTTTAACGATGAAGAGTATTGATAAAGATACTGCAGCATTAAATAACATTGTTTTTTACGCACAAAGTGTGAATAACTTTTTAACGACAATGTACACCGGCATAACTGTTGGTATTTGTCTGATGTTAACTATCACTGAATGAGAGAGCAATATACATAGTATCTAGAAAATTGATCGTTTGACTGGGTATGGTAGAGTCAATTTTTTTGAACTTATTTTATTGAAGGATACTAATAGGTTACTTCGGCCAAGTATCTGTTTACACTTAAAATTTTTAAGTTGGGCTCAAAATCTAGTATTTTATGGACAGGGGCCATTTTGTTATACAAAGAAAAAATTTCAGTTTTATACCCAAGAGATATAAACTGAGTTTGGTTTATCTAGGCGAGGTTGTTAAAATTTTAATATGGGATGCCTTTATTCACCCTTTATGGTTACATATCAAGTTAATTTATGTATTAAATTGTAGCAAGTTGTTAACTGCTTATTAACAATTGTTAGTAAGATTAGTTGTAACACAATTAATATTTAACGTTTCTTTTAACTAAACTATTACACTGTTCTACAAGTAAAAACTTATTATTTAAAAAATGTTGAAGCTAATCAATATAATGTTTGTCCGAAAAGTATTCAACCTTTGCTGATCTATCATCATGCAACCCACCATTTCAGATTGGATGTGGGGTGGAGGGGAAACCCTTTCGAGACTGTTGCCAGCAATTAAAACTGGTACGACTGGCACAGTTATAACTTTAAAATGTTATAACACTGGATAAAATAGATGACAAATTTTAAAAGAAATTGTTAACCTTTTTTTAATTTAGAATAGGAAAACTGGTAAATATTATTTAAATTTCTCTTGAAAGTAAATTTTAAGATTTTTGCAAAATTATAATTAATTTTATACTAATATGTAACTTTGTATTATTTTCACGCTGCCCTTTTGGAAAGTACCTAGTAAGAATAATAATAGTTACTTGTTTAGATCAGAAGCTGAATGTAAAAAAGGTATGTAAGTAACAGCTTTGGAAAAAACAAACAGAGATTAAAATTCAAACTATATTTAGAAAACAAAGTAAATGTAACAAAGTAAAACAACAAATGTATAACTATAACTACTGCTAAGCATAAGTAAAGTCTTTTAGTTGTAATTTTCAGAATATTAAAAGTCAAAAATACAAAATTCTTTAGTTGAATTGAAATTGTTTGTTTATCATCTTAATAACTCCATTATTTTACCTTCAGCTCACGTTTAAAATACAATATCTTACTAAAATAGCTTATTTTACAAACTAGTAATGGAATACATTAAAAAAAAAATGTTAAAATTGTGTTTAAATTTTTCTGCTTTAATGTACATAATTTTAGTTTCAATCAAACAGTTGTTCAATAATCAGTTATAATACTACTGTACAGTAAATATTGCACAGAGACATAAAAATTTTTGGTTCTCATTCAATCGTTACTTTGGCTCTCTCCGCAGACATCAGTAGCACCTGGAAAAGCTCCATTATTATTATTTTTGTATAATACTTAGTGGAAACTCGTTTACAATAGTGTAATATTAGACAAGAGCTAACTGTCTTTAAAATAATAATATTATATATATTATTCTATAACTTTTCTTATATTATACTACTTTGCAAAATTTCATACCTTAAAGCTCGGGAAATATCGCCTCTACCATTACCAGTCTATGATAAAGCTTATCATTTGAAACTGCTTAGCATTGCTTTTATCAGACTATCTAGTAATAATTGTAAAGAATTAACTTCATGACTATGAACGAATAATATATTGCCCATGGAGGTATGTTCAAAAACACTCCTTTGATGACATTTCGTTCAATCGTTTTCTGTCGGAAAGGACTGCTGAACAAAATGTTGTCAAATTGTGTTTTTTCTTCATTACAAATCAACAAATCTATACAAATAAATATTATAAGTAAATGGAACATTAAAAATATAAAATACTTTTGTTCAACTTAAATCGTTCCTTTATCATCTCGATAACTCAATTAAAATTGTTTTATTTTGTGGAAAACAGTTAAGAGTGTTTATTGTGAGCTAGTCAGCTGACAACACTGCACCTGCTTGTGACATGACTACAGCTTTTTAGTTTTATGTTTATAAATAAATAATTTTATTATTACAAGGTGTGATTTTTAAGTACCATATTGAAATTCCGCCTCTGTAACAATACAGTTGGTGTCCTGTACTTGCACACTATCACAATTAAAGCAAAAATTGATCGTTCTTCATGTGATAATGCATATGTCAAATGCCCGTGTTAATTGAGAATCCAATTGACTATGAAGTACATGCTGTAATCTGTTTCCTTGGCACTAGAGATGTGAAAGCAGTTGAAATTTTACTGTCAGAATTGAAAAGTGTATTGGCAAAAAATTGTGACTGATTGAATGGCATTCAAATGGGTAAGTCCAAAAGTATGATCATGATGAGGAACAGAGTGGGTGGAGCTCAAGGATCATCACCAATTGTGCAGAAAGTGAACAATAAATTGAAAATGAACAGGCGTTTCACAGCTTCTTCGTTATCAGAAGTGTTCTCTAACACATTTTTATCAAGAAACATGTTTCGCGTATAACAATATCTGCCCACATGCGGCAAAACAAACTCAAGATCTCACCATCGCATTTTTCTAGGAACAATTTGATAATCCCCAAACAGCCCCAATTTAGTGCCACATGACTATCACTTGTCTTTTCATCAGAAGAAGCATCTTGAAGGTCAGCACTGCAATGACGACAATATCGTCAAAGTGATGATGTTGCAGTCTCTGATAAATTAGGCGACAATCTTCTATGACAGTATACAAAATGTTGTTTTAGATATTGATGGCAATTATGTAGAAATGTAGATAAAAGTGCAGCCTTTCATATAAAAATAAAAAAAACAAAAAGTTTAGGGACACTAGTTAGTAGACTACCGCATATGGGAAATAAATTTAAAACTGCATCATAAATAGGAATTTGTCTAAAACCCATAAATTTTTCACTATAAAAACTTAGATGGTATTGGAGTATAGTTTTGTTATGGAAATATATACTGAATTTGAATTACAAACAATTAGTATTAAAGATAATCATACTTTTTACAATTCAATAGCATTGAGACACTAAAGTCTAAGTTCTATAGTGAAACATTCATGGGTTTCAGTCAAATTCCTATTCATAACTCATCATTTAATTTTATCCACATGTTAAAAGCAGAGCCTTAGATGCGTGGCCGACAACTAACTAGTAATCCCTCTTAACTCAAATATGATGTTTTATTTTATAATCCACAGAGGTTTTACGTATAATGTGGAGATGGGTTCAAAATTAAATTCACCTGATTTATATATTTTAACTACCCAATCAACATGCAACAATGGTTTACATTCTACAATAATAAAGGGAAGGGAATACGCCAAACAAGTGACAGTGGATGCACAATACAACACTTAACTGTACATAGAAGGTTGATAACAAAGTTACCCAGGCATCATATATATCAATGACAGTATTCATAAACATCAAATTCACACACATCAAACCCATAAGTAGTGTCCAAAAATAATACGATTTCTATCAAATAGAATATTACGAAACCTATGTGATATATTTACAATATCATGAAAAGGCTATTTTGTAGTATTTGTAATTTTATATTCAAGTGCCCACATACTATTCAGTGACAAATATTTTATATGTATTCAGTGATGCTGTGTTTAATGTTCACATTGCTGGTAAGAAAATATATCGTTAAGGATCTATTATAAAACAAATTGGTGATTTAAAGTATAACAATTTGTAAACCTGTACTAAAATCCTTCAATTTAAGAGCATTCCCATTTTGTGAATTAGCTAGCGTAATCTTATAATAAAAAGCAAAGTAACTATAAATGTTACCAAAGGGGTTTGATTTATTCAGAAATCATAGTGGAGTTTTACTACCAAGGATTACTGTCATGGTACAGACTGTTATTTATTACCACTAAATATTTTTCAAAGTGAATTTGAATAGTTTAGAAAGTTTTACTGTGTAATAATTCCCTCTTAATAATCTTTCTTTTAAATTAAAAACTACAACATTAGTTCCCTTGTAAAGGTTAAAGAAGTTTTTCCTATTTTCAAATTTGCATGTTTTTATTTAACAGGTTTAAGTGAAAATATTAATAAATTGACACAAACCAAACTCAGCTGACCAGCTAAATTATAGTCAGTCTAGTTAAAAGAAAATAAATAAAAATAGTTTGCCTTAACATACCTTGGAACTGGCACCACTCCTGAAAAGTGTTTTAAATGTACCTCTTCCTGTCAAAAAACCCACTTATAGTGAGTATTTTGGAAAGATATTTTTTTTTTACTCATTCAAGTTATAACCTTTGGAAGCTGTCACAAAATATTTAAATTTCCATTACAAGTGTTTCAGCACTTTGGATTTAAATAATCCAAAATGCCCGTTAAATGGCTCAATCAATGCCCCTAACGTAATAACTCCATATCTCTTCTTCCCTTCTAGCTGTCTAAACTACTTCAGAATGTTTATTTTCAATCACTTGTGTTCATTATTATTTAATAATAAATCATCGTACCAATCCTTTTTAACTACTGCATTATAAAGAACCTTTCCATGTTTTTTTGAAACCCACAACATTGTAAAAAGTACAAAAATAAAATATAAAAATGGAATAACTTTTTATGTAAGACAATATATACTCTCTTGATATTTATTTCTTAACTTTGATGTGTTTAGTTTGAATATACAATTATTTTCAGCCCCTCTAATGTTTCACACATATATAGTCTATATTTGTCACAAAGGCATTTTGATTTGTTATATCTTCATCATATAAGTGATTACGAGTAAAACACTTTAGTTTAAATATTATGTAGTGAGTTTCAAAATTATTCACAAAAATTAATACAAATTATGAAGCTGAAAAAACAGAACAACTCAGTAACTATGAAACACAATTTAGTTCTACTAAAAGTGAAGATATTTTTTTAAAGAATAATTTTAACAAGTATGTGTAACTAAGTAACATAAAAACTGGAAAAATTATATTTTATTTAGAAAAGAATATGTTTAAAAAAAAGTAAAATCCATAATAACACCAGTTAAAACGTCTAGAGGACTATCTGAATTCAATATCTATAATTAAAGTTTTATAAAAATCAGAATCTTAAATTCCCGCATAACATTACGTAACTGGGTACTTATAAAATTTGTAAAATATGCAATACTTGTCATTATAATCTGTAAGTAAACAAAGTCTGTGCATGGTGTTGTGTTATAAGAAACAGACACAAGTCATTTTTGACTGATAAAATTCATAATTATGAGGATACCTTCAAGACAGAGCCCATCAGTATATCGGCCAAATGAGCCTGAATCTTTTTAAATCATGGCATTCATGCTCATGACTCATCTATCCATTATGTTTCCTTGACATTTCTTATGGACATTGGGGTACTTTTTGTTCGAATTATTTCTGTGAAAGGTGGGTGCGAATGTCTCTCGGACCCATAGTGCGTCACATGCTTAACAATGACCCTGACTGTGTGTTGTGTGGATTTTAGGATGTGAGTAATAAAAATGTATACTAGTAGTCAACATTTGCAAACACTAAATGCTGGCGCTAGAATGCATACTATATGATCAGCTGTTCTAACATTCCTTCAAAACTTATTATTACAATAACTAAATTCTGAAGTTTTACATATCAAAATACATTGTAAGTTATGGAAGGGGTCTACGGGATGGGTTGACCTTAGTTCAGGTGATCCCCAATCGATTGGGAAAGTACCTCCCCAGGAGCGCCACTCAAGACCAATGGGGGATTCGAATCTAACCAATGGTTGGGCTCAAATAAACGCTACTTAAGCATCCTGCACGAGGTAACCCTGCTTTCGACTAAACTCCATGATCTAGGCTAGTGCTCTGATTGTGCACTTTGCGCGGCAGTTGTGGTACTAGGTCGGCCATGACCAGTTGTACCAGTTTCGACTGGTCTGTCTGGAATTGTACCACACACTGCTTTTGCATATCTGGTGTCCCCCAATCCTACGATGTGTCTAAGAGATGCACGACGCAGGGATAGTGTGTCACAAACGGGGCTCTTGGGAGTTGGACGCCCTCCCAAGCGTAAATAGCCTTAGCTAGTCATGCGGAGCTCTGATTGGGCGGACCTTTTACCTCCTCGGTACTCGTGAGACCTTCTATGGATCCTGAAATCAAGAACCCAACAGATCTTGATCTGGAAAGGTATACCAGGCAGTTGCATCTGGCAGTTTGGCTTAGGGTGTATCTGCCTGTCTATTACGCTAAACTACCATCAACGAAGATTCAGCAGTTGGTGGTGTTGATGTATAGGTCAAGCAGACAAGCAGAGGACGTGAGATGTGGCAACTGATCATGGGAATCAAGGTCCTTAATTCAATCTGCAGCACAGTAAAGTTGCTTCAGCTGTGTTCTGCAGATGCCTTTTGGGAGAAGAATTTCACGTAGCCTTTAAACAGGAACCCTGGATTTGTAAGGGTAAAATATCAGGGTTTTCCATGGCAGAGGTCAAAATTGTTAGCACCCATGTTAATAATGCCAGAGCTTGTATTCTTCTAAGCAACAAGGTGAATAGCAAGGTGAATTTTTTCCAGGGATCTCTCTCTAGTCAGGCTGATTGGATACTGGACGAACCCTGTTGATTACATCAACATATCTCCTGTATGATGATGTGGATTCCACACCATCCAGAGAGATGGCTACCTTGATAGATCATGTTGGAAGGATTTGGTGATTGGCGTGATGCTAATTCACACAATGAGGTGTGTAGCACCAACACAAACAGCAAGGTAAGACGCTTCTGGAGTATATAATGTCCTGCAGTCTAGTGATTGCAAATGTGGGTAATATTCCTATGTTTTGCACGCGGACACATAGGAGGTGTTAGATGTGACCATGATGAAGGGAGATATGGTTAATCGGATACTTGGCTAACATATGTCTGACGAGCTCTCCCTTTCTGATCATGCTCACATCTGCTTTAAAATCAGAAACCTGGAAATTGAAAAAGTTCAGTATAGAAATCCAAGAAACACAGACCGAGTGTCATACAAGGAAAACCTTAGGGTACAACTAGAATCTGACAGTAGTAACTGGAAACGGATTCACAACAATACATTGCAGCTGGACAAATCTGTCGGCAATCTGACATCTACAATTGTGGGTTCATTTGATCTCAGTTGTTATTTTATTAACAGGAGATGATCCAAAGTAGCCTGGTGGAGCTCTGAACTGGCCTCTTTGAGGAAGAGGGCTTTATTCAGGAGAGCAAAAACTTGGGGTATTTGGGAGACCTACCACGAGGTTTTTGTACTGTACAACTGCAAGGTCTGTACGGCTAAGATATTAGTCTGGAAGAAACTCTGCACATTGACAGAGTCAAATCAGCTTTGAGAGGAAAAAAAAATGGGAGACTGATGAAGCAATAAAAAAAGTGACGCAAGTTATGAACAGTCAGTGTAGAGAATGAGGAGGGAGTACATTGAAGGGATGATATCAAATTGTAAATATCTGTAAGTAAAATTGGCTTTCAGCCTCAGTCTGGTTATTTTATAGTCCAACCTCGTAATTAATTTCTTGACTATTTCCAAAATAGCCTCTATTATTTTTTTACTGGAGAGATATCCCTTTTTGGTGCACATTGTCCTGTGGCAACTATTGCTTGGACTGTACTTTTGTTTCAGGCATGTAGCAGGCAATAAACATTTCATTTCATAAATAATGAAAGTCCTCTGGATTCCACTGTGTTTTATAAATTGTAAGATTTTTTTATTAACTTTATTTTCCATAAATCACACAAGATGCACAATTTAAATTAATACTAAACACAAAGTAATAATACAAAACTGATGGATATTGGTGTCAGTTCCTCCATGAGATGATACTAACTGAAAATAGCGTTGACTAAACTAAGCGTATTGTATTGTGATTCCTCTCATTTTGTAACGATTTGTTTAATCAACCCAAGTATTTTATGCCCTAATATTAAAATAGGCATAAAATGTAAAGAAAAACTTGAACTTGAACTTTGAATCAACTTGTATTCATTAGTAAAAGTATTTTAATAATCCTTTTAACTAAAAAAGGTTTATCTTTTTCGTTTTTTTCTGTCTATTTCTCAAAGGTACAAGTCAGTATAGTTTGAGAAGGCAGGACTAATTCAATAAGCTCCAATTCACCAGAAAAAAAAATGAGTACAAATTAACTATAGAGACTTAAGAATATGATGTCTAACCATGATGCTAATAACTCTCCTAACTGGGTACAAATATTCGATAAAAGAATGTATTCTTTTTTTAATGAAGAATATAATTTGTAGACAACTCTGAAAAAACAAAATTTAAGTTTTGAAACCTTCATTTTTTTAAATTTTTATTGACTAACAAGCATAATTTCCAGAACAGGCCACCCTGATCTCCATCCATGCCATGAGTTGATCCACTTTTAGTTGATTTTTTAGGACACCGTAAACACCTAACTTCCTCATACTCGTTACAGCTATCAAATATTACAAACCATGTAAGCAAAAAAAAACTTCCCCATCTTAATTTCAGAAGTATGTTTTGAATTTTTTTATAATATGTGATTTGATATGAATTTATTGTATAATGGAAGAATCTGTATCCTTTGTTCTCTGAAATCTAACTTTTAATGTATGTGAGCAAAGATACAATTGTTACAAACCACTATCAAAATATATTTTGCCATTTAATACAAAAACACAACATTTTAAATTACAAATTAAAACACACTTAAGTTGCAAAACTCAACACCCCTAAAATAAACTACTACTGAAATAATATATAAACTTACCCTCCCCCATTTGTCATTTCATCTAGCAAACAGCTGGCAGGAGAAAGAGACAGAGTTATACATAAAAAGGAAGAATAAGAAAGATAAACATACAACCAACAATATGAAGTGTAGAAACAGACAATGTTACACACATACCATACACACATTCAATTAAGTCACACAATTAAAAACGTAGCAGTATTAACTAATTAAGAAACTAATATGTGAATAAGGACAAAAATATTCCATATACAAATTAAATATCCTTCTGGTTGTTATTATTTTTATGTATATTTGACATAATGTTATAGTGTATTGTATTTTTGCTTCTCGAAATGTTAAAACTCAAATACTGTATCTAAAGTATGATGTATCTCAAGGATTAAAAAGTTAAATATAAATAAAATGGTAAAGAACTGTAGCTTGTGATGAATTTGATTTACTTTGGTAAGTACTAAATCTTTGAAATGTGACATGACATCAAAAAGGTGCATTCATAAATTTGTTTATATAGGCCTGATATTCAATTAAGAATGCTGTTTGGTTACCCAATTTGTGCAACATCAAAACTGCCTCGTCCTAATTTGCCTGTTAATTATTAATATATTTATGACATTTTTCAAGGTAAAGAAAGGGTCAGTGGTGTGCTACTGATCTCACTCATGTATTCTTGGAAAGGGATAAGTTAAAAAATGATCTTTTATATACATTTTTTAGTACCATGGAACTCATTTGATTCATTTTTATTATATTGTTATTCATATGAAAAGTTCTTTTTTAATTCAATGAATGCCAACTTGGGTAATAATAAAAATATTTTCTGGGCTGCACAGGAATTTATTTTAAATATTTTTTTATGGTTCACATAAAGTAAGGATTGTGGTCCAAAAGTATTAAATATTACTCCCCTCTCCTACTTTGAAAGAGCAATAATATTTTAAAAACACTTTGCATAATCTATAATACTACTGGTAAATCTTTGTTTTTACTAGACAACGGGACAGTAAAGATAAATCACCTTTATATTTTCAAACATCATTCACTACCTAGTCTACAAACGATGATATCACCGATATCATCGAGTGCTGGACCACAATGATCAATAATCAAGCACATGAATCAATATTAGATTCCTGTTCTGCCATTCTGAATATAGTGATAATCTGTCTCCAAAATAAGTTTTAAAAACCGATATTACAAGAGATAATATGAATTCATGACCAAAAATTACAGACAAAGGTAATTTTGTCCCAAAGGGCTGAATAAAACTATATTTAACACTAGTAGTGGCAGCTCGAACTTAAGCATTAAAAAATTCCATAGAGTTAAACAAATATTAAATGTTATGCTGTTTTTTAAATGTGAAGATCTAAGAAATATGTAAAGGAAAATAAAAACATGCATGATTCTTAAAAATGAATGTATATAACCCTAAAAGACGTTCCACAATTTACCATGAATTTAATTTTTCATTAATATAAAATAAAATTATTTTACATACCATATCTGAAGGAAGCCATGAACTAAAGTTACAAAGAATAATAACTACATGATGTTGATAAATTATTTTTGGTTATGAAAGAAATAAATTTATGGCACTGCTTAAAAAAGTTTTTGTCACTATTTGTTCCATGAACAGATGTAAAATCTTAGTTTACACTGTTTTTAAGTTCAGTGTAGTAATTCTAAAAAATATAAAACAATATTATTTCTCTGGACAGTATAGAAATTAAATTTACAATAATACATAGACGAGATTGATAAATAATGATTAATGTTATAACAAATATAACCCTGACCCAATGAATCTTACATGTAAATATTACTACAGGTTTGTTTGGTCCATTATCAGGTGTTGTAATTAAATCATTAATATATATTAAATTCAGCTTAAGTGTAATGCCCAAAACTAGCCTATCTTCCTTAAATTCAAGAAACAACCAATAGCATAAAAGGTAGACACAATATCAAAACAGTATTAAAACCAGCTCCAAAATTGAGAAACTGTTTGAGCCTAATGAAAGATGAATTCATGGTGTAGAAGTGTAATTCTGAGAATCAACAAAATTGCATGTAGTTGTCACTCAGCTGCCATTGGGGAGACAAAACGCTAAATATCTACATGATTAGTATATATTAGAATATATATATTAAAAATATGGAATGTCATAATATGGAAAAATATAATTTGAAAAAACAGAAGTACTTTAAAAAATTCTATACTATTATCCAAGAATAACAAGAGAAACCTTAGAAATAATCAATAAAAAAAATAACTTCAACAAAGAAAGTAACATGAAATTGTCAAAAAAAACTGGCAGCCTGCGATAAAAAAGCAATGTTGATCATTTGGGTCACTGGTTGCTTAAGTTTCAGCCATTCACAATAAAGCTCCACCACCCCTTCAACTCAACTATTCAGACGAATGTTTATTATTGGCTGAAGATGGTTTTTTACAGCAAGGCCGAAATATTCTTTTGTCATAAAAAGAGGAGGTCGATCCTCTTTTAAGGCTTTTTCTGCCCGTCCTCGTTGGAAACTGGCATGTGTTAGAATTTTATCAAACAGATTAAGGGTACGAGTACAAGTATAGGTATTAGGTACTTGTAAAGTGCAAGGTTGATGGTACAAAATAAAAATACTACGGTCACAGACAGAATTTGGACCTGTGCTATCTCTAACTTAGATTCAAAGTCTGGCGTCTTGGACATTGGCTCTCTTATATTTAGAGAATTTAATTGTATAAACAATATTTCGATTTTGTGAGCCTGAGAACTTGGATGTACCTCTTATATTAATTAATGCAGCAATGGGAGTTATTGGACAATGTCCACCTGTGTAATCGCCCTTTCCAAAACATTATAGAGCATGATTTGGGCTTGTTCGCTTAATGCTTCAGTAAAGTTATTATTATTATATATATAATTATTACGTTTTAATTTCAAGCATTTGTGATTCCAATAATCCCAAGATAATTTCATTTTTGGAAACTTTAGAACTGAGGGTCTGGGATTACCACAAGAGTTTGAAATCCATACTCAGATTACTTTTACATTGCGTGACTTTGAAGTTTTTAATAGTCATTTGCTGTTATTGGCTCCCAATTGCTCCCCTCCACCTCCCTAAAATCTATTATAAAATATAATTACAATATCTACTCACAGAACAAAAATTGGCATTTCAAATAGTCTTTAAATCATGTAGATTTTTTATTTTGTACTGCTATAGAAAAAGTTTCAGCAGTATGAATCAACTGTTTATTCATCAATTGCCAATACTAGTGTTAAATATAATGAATTTTAAATTCTTATTTTGAACTATTACATTGTTCATTTGATACTACCATTGTCACTTGTAGATTTTAATCAAATACAAATTAATTGTATGTACTTTCATGTACAGCTGTAATTTCCCATGCTCCTTCAAGTAAAATTACACCACTTGTATTAAACTCTATAATTTCTCTAATATATAACAACATAAAATAAACACATATCCAATGCATACCATGCAACAGATTAAATACTTTTAGACAGAAAATGCTAATTTAAAACAACTAAAATAACCTCTCAGACAAAATAATTTCTAGAAAACTAGTAAACTATGGATAAAGTTAAAATAAAAATGAATGAAAACAAACGGACACTTTTCATTCTCTAGTTTGAAACTTACTAATAATGGTTTCTGTAAGACTTTGTTACTCTTTTAAAAGAAACCATTTGCAGTCATTCTTTCCAGAGAAAATCAGGATTTGTACAAGTAAGGATATACAAACTACTACCTTAATAAATATACTGTTTGTATGATAGTTGGATATAAACACCTGCACACTAAAATCAAGTCACGTACATTAAAAGGAAACAACGATGGAGAGTGACATCATTCACTTATTACTAAGGAAAGGATTTGGGTATGCATTACTGTGTATGTCATCAGAACCGAAATTAAATGACAAGAGACTTGGAGAACATATTGGGTAGAGAGTATGATATCCTTTCTTTGCTTAGTAAATAAATAACTTACGACAAAGTACTCTGATTACACACCAACAAATAAATTGTGATCCAACTGTTTGTACATTTTTACATATGATTATATAACATTAAATGATGACACATTCTCTTAATAAGAAATATTGATGATAACTATGGCTTAGCTTACCTCAGGCTGGGCATGCTTTTTCCTTTGACCAAATTAGTGACTGGTCTCCTTGGGTCCAGGAGCTTACTGAGAGGAGAACATACCCGAGTGAGATTGTCATCTCCTGTGTCCAGGCTACGATGATACTCCTTTGAAACAAGCTAATATAAATACATACAATAATTACAGTTTTTTTTAGTTACTATTGGGATAATTGTTATTATTTTATAACTGACAAAACATCAAGTTTGAATTTTCAGTCAAACAAATGTTATTTTGCATTGAAAGATCTAAATATTTGATTTTTCCCAATATAATCTTATTTTGTTTTGCATAATTGCATATGTGGCGGATCGGTTAATAACCTTCTCCATCTCATCAGCTGTTTCTGGTAGTAGGGTTTTCAAGAGTCCCACCTGTGATTGATTGCATAATTATGAGTCAATTTATACCCTTATAGTTCCCCATCATTTACATTGTTTACTTTACGTGTATCTGCAGCTATATTTATGAAGTATTCATTAAAGCAATGGGCTATGCATCCACTAATTAATAATCAATCATCTACCATGGTTTATTTCCATATTTGTAGTTTAAGGTTATTTTACCTTTCAGTGTTTATTGTGTTTCTGATCTTTCATATTTTTTCCCTTATATATGTTCTGATTCCACGATTGGAAGGACAGAACCCTCACCACATCATCCAATTGGTCCAAGCGCACTGTGATAAATAGTCGCATCACAATAAAATTGTTACTTTTATAATGCACCCTGTAAATTTCATAAAATATTGGTCTTATAAAAAAGTTCATAAAACACACCTGGTCATCCAAAGATTTTGTTTCCAACTGTCCAATTTTTTCCAAAGCTTTGTCAGATTTGGACAAAAGCTTTGTTTCTACAAATGCTCTTAGATCTGCCATTTTCATTTTCTTTTTAGTTTTCTCACTTGAACGTCTTGTGTGACTTGTTTTGTCCTCAACTGATTTTTGGACTGTAAATGGTGCTTCTGAAAAATAAATTCATGTTTTAATTTTACTACAATTGAAGAATTTATGTAATAAACACAAAAATCAGACAATTTTATGTTTATATAATTAACCATACTAATCGGCTCTACATGAAGACTTGAGGTTCAGTGAGTCTTGATTATTAATAAACAAACATTTGTATTATATGTAACTACTTTTAAACTTTAAAGAAACAAAACATATATCTAACACCTAATGTTTATGTAATTCTTTTTAAAATGCATCTAAACTGCACTATACAGGTTGAGGTAAAAGTAAAGGTACGCAAGTATATTTTCAATGAGATGAATACAATTTTTTAAATAATTATAATAAGAAACCTAATTCTTCAAAATTAATGATTTTATAAACAAAAATGTTATGATATTTATCTTAAGACTAGGGGGCAAGTGCTCTCATCCACTATAAATTTTCTTATATATTTTCATAATTAATGGTAATAAAAACAACAAATTTACCTAAATTAACTATTGTTTAACTCTAGAACTGATATACTCTACACTTCTAAGAAATAGAGTCAAAAGGTCCTCAAAATAGTTATAGTTATTCAAGCAAAGCTTCACTGAAAAGGAAGTTCCTCTATCTGCTGAGAGCATTACTATAGGTGAAAGAGCTAAGTTGTCTGCTTTTAGTGATATCATTGTCAAAAGCTACAGATACTTTCTACAAAGACCTGTGTTATTTGATCGGATTTTGAAATGTCATCTCTGGAGAGCTGTCCAGACATGGATTCTGTTTACTGTCATCATCTGAGGGCCTTGAGACGCTGACAGGAGCGTCCAAAACAATCAGATAAAACAATGGCACCTTACATATTTCACTGCAAGTGTTGATCACATTGATAATCTTTGTCCATGAGCAATTAAATACAATCAATACTACTGCCTCTGCATTCTAATTTCATTGATTGCAAATTTGTAATTTCACATGGGAGTGTTCACAGCCTTATTAATTTATAGCCTCATATAAACCGTAATACTGTTGAAAAGATGAGGTTTTAAAATCAAATGAATAAATATAACTTTTTGTGAGAAAATATTCAACAGAAATTATAAGAAGCACCAGATGGTACCATCCTTGCACCACAAGTTTTGCCATCCACATAAAGAAGAAATTTCTCTTCAGTGAACTCATGCCTGTAAAATGGTAAACAATTCCAGGAACTATATAAGTACAGTAGAGTCCCGTTAATCCGACCTAATTGGGACCGAGCCCTATTCGAATTATGTGATTGTTCGGATTAGCCAGAATTACAGAAAAATACGATTTTAAACTTGAGAATGGGTCTATTTTGTTATAGAGTTATCAACATTGTTTATTAAAACATGTTTTCTGACTGTTGCATTGTATTTCTTGACAAATAAACGTGTTTGCAAATACTAAACACATTTACCGTATTTGGTGTGAGAGTTCTATTGTTAAGCAATGTGAGCGTACTGGATATTGTACGGGTTCACGCGTTCAATAGTTGTACGAAACTACGCGTCATCCAATAGACTCTCTTTAATGTGACAGAAGACAATAACTGAATTTATGTCTTTTAACAATTAATATTGTACTCAATAATAATATCAGTACTGTACGTCCAATTTTTGTTTGATTTCACTTCTTAATACAGTAATTTAACTCATACTTACCTATAAGTTTCAATTTGGTACTGTATTTAACTTCATTATTTATGTACTGTACCGTACACAATTTGTCTTAACAAAATACTGTATCTCTATTTAATTAAAGTTTTCTTTGTTTATGTACGAAATGATGCACCCATTTTCATTTTTTTATGTAATTAGTTCCTATAACTGTTCATTATCGTTATAAATAATTCATCCTGGACCTGTTCGGATTAACCGACGTTCGGATTAGTGGGACTCCACTGTAAGTACTATATATGTTCGAAATTTACTTTGAATTAGTAAGTGCGAAAAATATCGCATTCATCCCTTTTTCTACAACATTATAGAACACATCTCAAAACTTTGCACAATCGTTATCTTGAAACCTCACAAGATAAAAAAATCTTTTAGAACAAACATAGGCTTACTTAGGAACTCTAATACACTTATCCATTTAGTTCTATGATACCTAACAACTGTGGTCTGAGAGATAATTATCCCTTTTCTGCTATCTTGAAAACATTTTTTTTCTTCTCTTAAAACAAGAAATTGTGAAGCCTTTCTTCACACTTATTCCTAAAAAGACGCTTGTTTTAGAAGTGACATGATATTCACGACTGGGTAAGGGTAGGGGTACGGGTCGCCTCCTGTCAAGATCCAAGAGGAAGGGGTGCGGGCATTATATATCTCAGTCATCCACCTTTGAAGAAGCAAAGGCCACCTCTGTACCAACCTCTCCAGTTAAAGCAAGGCAGTGGTAGCATGCTCTTTAGTCTAGACCAGCAACTGCCATTAACACCTAGGGAGCCCCACACACTCCAACAGCCATCCTTCACAGTAGACAAGACCTATCTATCTACATTGCACTCCAATATATCAATATTGGTGGTAAGTTATGTGCCACTCTTGAACATCCACAGGGTTGCCCAGTTTTAAGTGACACATCAATTTTGCTATACCCAGCCAGAAGTGAACCCTCCTCAAGATCTTGAAAACTTAAGAGATATCTAAAAGTAAACAAGGGTGGATTACACCACATCAGTGTTGTGTAACATGCTTCGCTGAAGGTGCAAAATTTCAAGTTTACAGCTCAATTAATGTGTTACTATGCCAAATGTTAAAATGTCATATGATCCAACTCGATGTTGCTTATACAGAAATGAAGCTTCATACAGAATTTCAAGTCTATAGACCACTTTGTTCTTTCCTTGTTTGAAGGTTATTTTTGATGATGGAAGGATTGTGAAAGAAACAGGATTTTTCCAGACATTTGCCATCGTTCAGTGAAACAAGAAATCAGTTCTTCACAAGGTACCAGTTCTTGAAAAAGGAATCACAATTCTTCAAAAGGAAATTAATTGAGGCAACATACATTAAATTGGCAGACCAACCAATCAGTCAACCATCAGTCGAGATTAGGTCGCTTTGGTTGCCAATTCTAAAAAATTAACTAAAAAGAAAACCAAAAGTATCAAACGGATCAGATATTTATAATAAACCAATGCGGAGTCACAATATGGTTTTAAGAAGTTCATCTCGCATGAACCAATAATAACAAGAGGGCCCATTCCTGTCCCCTTTCCTTTTTATTTCCGCCATCTTGTTTTTGTCTGCCGTGACGATTGCCATTGGCTTGTGTCCTCTGGTCAGTCATAGGTGGTTAGTAGACGAATGCAGACGTATTGTGACCTGTATTCTACAGTTCAGTTTTAATGATTAGTGTTGTGTATAGTTTTTTATTAAGTGCATGTTTTTAGAGTTAGTGAAGTTGACAAACAACATGGTGGTTGTGATTCCTGACTTAGGCGTGCCACAACGCTTTGGTATGATTTGTTTATTTTAACCTAGTTTGTAATTATGTACAATTATATATGTTATATACCTGAAGAAGAGATCAGATTGCAGATCTTGAAACGTAGTGTTACTGATTTCTTGTTTCACTGAACAATGGCAAATGTCCGGAAAAATCCTGTTTCCTTCAAGTTTGTTCTTAACCCTAGAACTGGCATGGAATCTAGTTCACACGAACGGTAACAGTGGGTGTCCTAAGTAAGCTATCAGCACATTCAAGACATCAAGTCAGGATGGCTGTGATGTCTAAGGCATTACTCTTGGATGCGGAAGTTAGACTTTATGTCACGGGTTTGATTTCGTTGTCTGACGTTAGGGACTTTTGCAGTCTGGTGTACACTTATAAGATCCATTAGTCTGTGGGGAGAGCCCACCTTAAATTAATGGTGGTTGACTTGGGTGGAAGTTGATGCGATCAGTGATTTTATTATATAATGTACCAGATTTAAACTTCTGTTTTGCATTTTCTGTCTTTATTATTAAAAAAAAACCACTTGATTCACAAGACATTTATTACTGAATCATGATGAAAACAAAAGCTTTTAAGAGTTAATAAAACCATTTATACCACAATAAAACCCAAATTGTAATATGCAAAACTCTGCAGGATCAATACGATTTGCCAATTCCTGGGTTAAAGATATCAAATGGACAGACAGACAAGAAGGATATTTTTCCAGACCTTGAATGATATGGCCTGCTGACGTTTTCTCAAGAGTACAAGTTACTTAAAATTGCTTCAAACATTTAAAAGATGTATCATTTTGTGTCTTTGTTAAGGAAGCTGTTTGTAAGTACTATATCTGTATGAAGTTTATAATAAGTGTTAATAAGTTAAGAAATATGGAAGCTATAGTGTTTAAAATCCTGCATTATATTTCACAATCATGTAGATACATACATGCATATACTAAATTTTCATATTAAAGTGTTTTTGCAAAAGATTTTTATAAATGTACCTAAAAAAACAAAGAACAGTTTTATAAATTAACAAAAACACAAAACATGTTTTTAAAGTTCAATAAAATGCCAAATAATACTGATATAGTTATAATTTATACAGGGTGAATAAACAATATGTGGTCCAACCCATATTAACTTTTTAACAACAGCACCTAGAAAAACCACTCAGTATACATTTTTTATAAGGAACAAAACTGCAAATGTTGGACCCAATTTAAAAATGTTTAACATTAACTCCCTGTCTCCCTGTCAAGCTACACATTGTTTTCAAGGTCTTTACGAAAAAGAATTAACAGTGAAAATTAGAGGTCACTATCTCAAGGCAGTAAAAAGATGGTGACATCAATACCAATTTCAGAAGCAGGGGCATTCTTGTACTACTAATCAAAAAGTGCAGTTTTGTACCCTACAAAGGTATACTAGGAAATATCAATTTCTAGTATATTTCACTGTAAAAAAGGTGTTTTTCTGTGAAAATAAATAAATTCATTTTTAATTATTATAGGTAAATTGTCATATTTGTTTTTTCCTAACATAAAGTTAAAATCTGCTATGAAAAAATGAATAAATATACAAATAGGTATACTTACACAGAATTAAACAGTTTTATAAACTTTACAGACACATAGGCAATATCCTGAATAAAAAAATATCATAGACCAATGCTTAGCCCTTTGCATGCCAACGTGCCGGTATTACGGCCGTCGGCTACTCAACTGAAAATCGCCAACGGCCGTAATATAGGTACGTCACGTTTTTCGCCTGTAATTTTCTTATAGTTCATCTTATTGCCGCGAAATTTTGACTAATCGATAGTCGATTAGTTGCTTTGCAACCACAAAGTATTTAATTCCTTTATGGACTGTTTGTTTGGTCGTATTTGAGCTTCGCAGCTGTTGAATTGTTTGGTCGAGATTGAGGTTACGTTCGTGTTGCTATGCGTTGTTTACGTTTGTAATTCTCTCATTACTTTTGTTGTTAGGGCATTTTTACTATGCCCCTTTTATTAGATTCATTGGTACTTTGGGATTATACAGACCACACCCAGACATGAATCGTTATTTGACATTTAGCTTCAACTGATTAATAGATTAGCGTAGAACAATATTTCGTCGATATAAAACAGGAATTGTCTTATCGCAAACCCCTCCCCATCCTCAGACAGTTGACATTTAGCTTCTACTGATTACTAGATTAGCGTATAACAATATTTCGTCAGTATAAAACAGCAATTGTCTTATCGCAAACCCCTCCCCATCCTCAGACAGAGGTCAAAGTCGAGCGGTGTAGTAGATAACGTGATTGCAGAGACTCGCCGCCCGTTCGCTTTGTTGTACTTTCGTATTTTACCCCTACATTTCTCCAAACACAAAAATTCAACAAAAACAAACATTACCAAACTAAAACTAAACTCTTTATTGAAAAAAAAAACAAAACTTGTTATTATTCTTGATCAAACTCCGCCACCCAAAATGCGAGTGCCTCCGGCCGAAGGTGCTTCCAAAGCTCGCGATGATGTCAACGAAAGAAAAACATCCCTCGAGATAGTATCTATCAGTAAATATAATTCTAGAGGGGCTGATCAGAAATATAAATTGAATTGTAATGGAAAGGCAAATTATGTACCGTGCAAAAAACTTAAATAATCATGTGATGCCGCGCGGCCTGCCGTAATCGGGATTCTCGAGAAAGATAAGATAACAGCCACCACAATACCGATCACAATACTTGGAAATGCTTGTTGATTGATGGAATGTTAGTTCTGTTACTCAAATACATTGTTTTATAACGTTCTAAGTTCATTGAAAAAAGTTTAAGCGAATCTGACCTCATTAACAATTGATAATCTTTGTAAGTTTGTAATTTTGTAATTAAAAAGTTATTTTTTCGTTCTACAATGTTTGTTTATAATATATCTATAAATTTATATTTTTGTGTTCTTCATACTGGTGTGGTTGGTATAATCCCAAAGTACTGATTTGTATAGTGTCAAATATTGATTTGTGAATATAATGTAACATTACATACAACGTCCATGCAAATTACAAAAACTGTGCCCGTGGCACATTTAGTGAAAAAAATCATAACTGGACTTCTATATAAGGTAGGCTTTTGAAATTTTGTAATTAAGTTAAGGGTTAGATATACTTTACTAGGATATAACAGGAAATCAGCATAAATTTTTTTTTAAACCACTTATTTGTGCTAAAAAAATGTTTTTTGGAAATTTAAAATTTTTTTTTTCTTAACTTTTAACTTTTTTATAAGTTTAAATTACATTTATGCAACTAAAATTTACCAACAGAACAAGGGCATTTCATAAGCAAAATAATGGTAAACAAATCATCAATATCTGTTAAAAAATAAAAAAGTTATGATACATTTAGTGAAAGCTTGCAAAACTGCTGAAAATGCCCTTGGCGTTTCTGGGTAGTACTTTTGGAAAATGGGCTGGCATGCAAAGGGTTAGTCAAATACACAAATATATACAATCATATGCTACAATTAAATCATGAAAGTGTTATACCTGCAAGAATATTCATATCCTTGATTTCTGGTACTTCTATAAAATCTTTGTTTTCTTTCTTTTTTGTTTCAGGGCTTTGATAAAGAGAGACTTCAATCTTGGGTATAGGGAGTGAGTTGCTACGGCGACGAGATTGCTGCTGACTGATAGATCCTTCACTCAGATCTTGCAGTCTGCACATACACATACATCCTGGTCAATATGGAGGCGGAAATCTTGACAACTAAATGACTGATGACTTTACTAATATACAACTGATTGTCATTACTGCAGATTATTAAGATTATTAAAAGCAATATTGAAAACTTCAAATTATTGGGAAGATAATTACAATTCTATCAGTAAAACAGTATAAAATAATTGCATAAAACAGTAAAATCACCAATGTAAAAATAGAGCAATATCAAACTTGACACATTCTTGAACCAAAAATTATACGCAACAGGATATTCTAAATGTAAGGGATCAGGAAGAAATGCTATGGCATTTAAAATATCAGTTTTTGGATTAAATGAATTAACCCTTCCCACACGGAATTTATCTTTCAATTTTGACTCATAACGCGTAATTAACTTTATAATTTTTTTTACATTTTACCAACTCTAATTTTTTTTAGTTAGTGGTGGCTATTAGGAATAAAAAATAATACAGTATCACAAAATAATCAGACCCCTATATTTTTTAACAAATTTTACAAAAAATTGAAAAAACAACCTTTTTACTTGAATTTCTAAAAATATTTTCAATAAATCAATAAAGTAAAATTAATATTTTTTACAAAAAACTAATGCTAAATAAATAATGCTAAATACAACAGGAACACGAACAGTAAATAAGGAAATATGGCAAAACAGCGTGAAACACTAAAATATGCTGTGCCGGGATATATCCGTTTACCGCGTAATGGTTCGCCGCAGACTGAGGCTAAATCATGCCACGAGGGACAAAGCCACGCCCTCCCACCACTGTGACGTGCCAATGAGGTTCAAACTGTAACATCTGCTTTTCGGAACAAGTATTCAACACTCCCTTAAACTCTAGCAGATTCCACGGCAACTACAATTTATTAAATAACACAAAATAGACTTTGAAGGATATATCCGTTTACCGCGTTTTGGTCAAAATCAGGCATAACGGATATATCCGTTTGCCGCGTGGGAAGGGTTAAACTGTGCAATATACCTTACTAACCAACAAAAAGTCTATAAGCCAATTTCAATTATATATGTACACATTTTAGTTTTACATCAAATCAATACAGGAATTTCCCCTAAGAAATTATTTGTTAATAGCGTTAGTTATGATAGGGGTTGAAATGGGAGGGCATACAAATTGGTTAAAATACT
This sequence comes from Homalodisca vitripennis, assembly GCF_021130785.1. Classification (NCBI taxonomy): domain Eukaryota; kingdom Metazoa; phylum Arthropoda; class Insecta; order Hemiptera; family Cicadellidae; genus Homalodisca; species Homalodisca vitripennis. The sequence continues at coordinate 169,410,137 of NC_060210.1, read as the reverse complement.
AAACAATAAATAGTTTCTCAGATCATCATGTTTCTTGGATTGACACACTTAAAACCAACCATTAGACATATAAATAACCGGCAGTTACCCGCGAGTTCGCACACAATTTTTTTGTTAAAACAGGTCACTATATTCACATATTCTTTTTCTATGACTCTAAATACTCCTGAGGTAACTGATAAATATTCAAAGCTATTCAAATCTCCCAATCTATTTTTAGATTAATTTTTAAAAACAGTGTTTAGGGACCTTGAAGTCATAGAGTGAAACAGTTTATATAAGGTTATAATTTCTCTCCAACATTCCATGATAATATCTTGAATTGATCTGACTACTTCAGTAAAAATTGAACTATTTTAGGTTAGTGTGGAGAAATCCTTAAGCTGAAGACAATTGCAAATAATGGGGTAACTGATGGCACAAGTTGAGGGTTGAGGGTAAAGTTTTGAGGGTCCCTTGAAATAATTGTTTTCAAGTAATCACAAAGTTACAAAATGTTTATTATTTTTGCAGTAGTTCTAATAAGTTTATGAAGAAAAAACAATAGAACTAATATAAAGTAAAATCAGTCTTTGCGTTTAGTTATACTCAGTCAGCCAAAAAGAAGCTTTTGTTACATTATCCGTATATATCACTACAACAGAGTGGTCCAGTGTCTCAACAACTAAAACACTGGTTTTGGATGTGTAAAATTAATTGACACAATTGTCTGCCTCTGTTCACATTTATCCCTAAATTCTGTCCCAAGTGCCTATCAAACTTCATGGAATAGTAAAGTTTGTTATTTTATGAAGACAGTGTTGGAATAACTTAAAAATTAAGAGAGCACAGGTTACAAAATATTTGTCAGACTGTGACAAAGAAGCCATTGGTCCAAGATCACTGATTGTTGACCTTCAGCCAATCATAATTGCGTTATCATACGTTGTGAGTAAATCTTGATAGTGGTATGATTTATGTTTGGATTTTAAGATATTAAGCTGCCCTGTGAATAATATGTTTTCTACTAGGATTAGAGCGATAACAATGCCCTTGAAAAGTAAATATAAATTTCTTTAAGTTTTTGATGCGTAACTATGAATCCATAGATCCCATGTGCATTACAGTGCACCAATACAAGTACTTGGAGGCCTTGAAGAGCTATAGGACGTAACACCCATTCAAGTTCCAGAACAATATTGTTATCAAATATCAAATGAATGTAAAATATTTAACAATTTTTCCCTATTTTAGTATAAAATCATTAGGAAAATCCCCAATTACTTTTTAAGCTGTAAGTCGTGCAGGAATGCATTATTGCAGTACTGAAGTGTGATATTTACTCTGCTTTATTTTATTGGAAGCCTATTTTTGGAAACACTATTTAAATCCGGATAATTTTGCACATGTTAAAATGAAAAATTCACATATATAAAATTATGAAACCTTTTCTAAAGAGCTTTCACACTAATAACTTTCAGCTTATAAGGAGGAACAGGTGGTTGTTACACAATAATCTTGTAGTTCAATTGATATTTAAATAATGAAATACATTAAGTATTTTATATTTCTTATAAAAATACTTAACATCCAGAATTTTATACTAGGCTCGTAATATACCTGTGATATAAGAACTGTAATGCCCAAAAAACACCTTCTTCTGGCCACTGTGAGACAAATAAACAACGCAACACTGCAACGTCCAGGAACGTAGCAGCTGGGACATCTGCAGCGGAGCTGTCCACACTGTCAGCTCCCTTCTGTCCTCCTGATTGCTCTCTGTTTGAGGCCATTCTATGAGATGAAACTCTGGATTAATATTATTCAATTAATATTATTAATCTTATTCTCTGGATAAAATCACACCAAAAAGTTAGAATATGCAATCAAAATTCACTTTAATGTAATGTGATTTGTATATAATAACAATAATAAGAAAAATGCAATCAATATAACTAATGAGGATGTACATTAAAATTCGCTTACAAATCATTAAATACATTAAATATAGAATTTTTTTCACCTTTTGTTTTAAATGTAAAACAAGAATTACAAATTTTAATCAACTATAAGAAAGATCCTTAAAAATTTACCAAACATTAAGGAAATTAATAATAAAAACCCTACATTATAAAAAACATGTAGCTTAAAAGTAAATTAAACATAAAATTCTACCAACTGAAGCCCATAGTTTAATTCAACATACTCGTATGTATATTTGTTTACATGTGTTATTATATTTTTGAGTTTATTACTACTCCTGAGATCATGGTCTCATTCCCAAAACTAGTCAGTATATATGTTGTATAAATAGGTATATATGTGAACAAAAATTTGGCTTATCGTTTATAGTCAAGTTCAGTATTGTCTCCTTCAAAGCAGTTTCCTCCTGATTGCATACACTTTTTCCAGCACTTCTGCCATTTATGGTAACATTTCTGGAACTCATCTTCTGTAATATCCTCCAAGACTCTCGTCACAGCTTTTTGGACATCTTGTGTTGTTTGAAAATGGTGTCCCTTCACCGCTGTTTTGACTCTTGAAATAGAAGTCGCACGGAGCGATATCTAGTGAATAAGGTGGCTGTGGTAGTACTGAAATTTGTTTTGAGGTTATAAAGATAGTCGTCCACTGTGGTCTTCATCTTCAAAATTAGTTCTGCCATACTAAACATTTTATGCCAACGAAAAACTTGAGCTCTTGACATAAACTCCTCTGTAAAAGCCTTCTGAAGCTTACCATAACTTTTCGTTGTGTTTTCACCCAATGTAACGCAAAAAGAAATGGCATACTGTTGCAATATTATGCGGTTCCATTTCTGTGACGAGAGACACAAACATATGTTAACTTATTAGAGCACAACAAAAAACTCTAAAACTTTCTGGGCTACTTTAAGAGATGGTGGTTTGATGAGGTCAGTTGAAGAAAAGGATCATTCTGTTGAACTAGAAGATTTAAATCATTACTTTTCAACTATGGGTTGTAATGGGACAGTGAGCACAGAAAAACTGAAATTCTTTAACAGTAACAAATGTGCAGGGATAGATTCTACTTTCACTTTTTCTCCTGTATCCGAAAGTAAGGTAAAGGAGTTGATGAACAGTATCACAAGTACTGCATTCGGTGTGGATGGAATATCCATAAAAATGGTTAGAGGCCTGAGTCCCTTTTGCATTGGAGCAGTTTCTCACCTGGTCAATGTATCATTGAAAACTGGCAACTTCCCTTCTAGTTGGAAGCAGAGCGTGGTGGTTCCTCTGCCAAAGAATCTCAATCCTACCTTAGTTTCAGACTTTCGACCTATCTCAATCCTTCCTGTCATCTCCAAAATACTGGAAAAAGTTGTGGCAGAACAACTAGTCTTATATTTAGAATCTGAAGGATTACTTCCTGAAACACAGTCAGGATTTAGGCAGGGTTTTAGCACTTGCTCAGCACTTCTCAATGTCATTGATGAAATTATTTCAGCTAAAGATAAGGGCCTAGAGAGTGTGATTACTTCCCTTGACTTCTCCCAAGCCTTTGACTCGGTGAATTTTGATTTGTTGCTAGCAAAGCTAAGATTTTACCAGTTTGATGATATCTCAGTTAGATGGTTTCCATCTTATTTGTCTGGGCGTACGCAATGTACAAAGGTAAACTGGAAGTTGTCGACAGCACTTCCTAGGTTCGTCGGTGTTCCTCAAGGCAGTTGCTTAGGACCGATTCTCTTTCTTATATACACAGCAGATTTGAAAGATCACTTAAGTCACTGTTCTTTGCATTCCTACGCGGATGATTCACAGCTATTGATTTCTTTTAAACCCTCTGAAACGGCTGAGGCTGTCCGTCATGTCAATACTGATGTGTAAAGAAATGGTCAGACGATCATGGTTTGCTATTGAATTCTAATAAATGTTCTGTGATGCTTGTAGACCGGTTATCTTCGAGTAGTCAGTCTGTGAATAGCTGCGCTGAACGGTGTATATTTGTGGACGGTAAGCTTTTGATGGCAAGTAATAGTCTAAAGATTCTTGGTGTTACTATTGACCCCCAACTCGATTTTTCCAATCATGTCAAAGCTATATGTAAAACAGTGACAATGAGATTAAAGGCCCTTTACAGATTAAGCACAATTTTGCCAGAATCTTCCAAGCTGGAAATTGTTCGGTCAACAATATTTCCTGCTATACATTATGCTCTTCCAGCTTTTGCTTGTTGTCTGACTCAGGAAAACTTGATGATACTTACTCGTCTGCAGAACAGAGCACTGAGATTCGTTTACAATCTGAAAAAATTCGACCACATCAGCGAGTACAGATTAAATGCTAAGGTGTTGTCTATCATGGATATCTCCGACTTGCAAACCGTCAATCTGGTCCACAAAATTCTTCAGACGGGAAAACCTGAATACCTCAGGAATAAGCTGGTATTCAGGCAAGAAATTAATGTGCGTAGTACCAGTCAGAACAGCCTATTGCACCTACCAAAGACAAAGCTAGAAACGGGGAAAAAGGGTTTTAGTTACTTTGGACCAAAGAAATACAATGCTTTGCCACCCACTTTAAAAAGTTATAGCTGTAAGAAATTTAAGGGGAGTGTGAAGGTGGTGTTTGCCTGACCCATGCATATGCATAAGGTTAGTTTAGTTTTTATAGTTTAGTGTTTTACGTGTATTTTATGGTTTACGTTATTGTTCTTCATGTATTCTATATGTCTGACAAGAGTTTTCATGAAAAACAGTTTTTGTACTGATGGACGCTTGCTAAATAAAGACCTTATTTATTTATTTATTTATTTAACTTAAAACTGAGCAGTTGCATCGATGTGCCGCCTGGACTAGAAGCAGCTTATAGATCAAGGTATTGTACCTATGCAAGCCTGCAGGGTTGCCACATCTTGCAAAGAAAATCAGTCTCATTACTTTATTGTCGGACCTCATTATTTATTTATATATATAATGAGAAAAGTACTTGTTCCACTGAGATAAGCACTTTTTGTGATTCAATCTTTATTGAAATTAAATATTAAATTAGACTATCGGAACTACAGGTTGTTCACTTATGTTCAATATTTTTATTGCTGAGTAAATAATTTGTCATACATTTCACAGTGACTGTTAATTTGAATAGTAGTGGCAACAGGAATGTACTGGGCAGTGAATCGAAAGACAATGTTAGTTTACTAGATTTGGATGAACCATTGCTTAGTAAATTAATAATTGTGCTTGATACTACTGAAATGATAGAGATAACAATACATTGTTGTACATTTTACTAAACATATAAATGTACTTTCTATTGGCCTATAAATAATTTTGTGATGAAAACAAAATTGTTACCTAAAAATGATTAGGCCTTTATTTCACATTTTTTATGTTTGTAAAAATAAAAAAAAACTGTTGCTATATACAAAAATGTTATATAACATGAACTTCTATAAATATAATTTTTTTATCCTACACATATTTAAATTTTTGTTAAAAAAGTTCAACCAATATAAGCTAAACTGTTATAATAACATACAAAATAGTGCAGTATGAGAATGATGCAGATTTTGTAGTTGTTATGTTATGCTTAAAAGGTACCTACAAACTTCTTTTACTGAAATATTTTTTTATAATTTATGAGTTAGATATATTTAGATATATAAACAAACTTTATTGAAATAAATTTCACATTGGCTGTGAGGGTGCTATACAATGAAGATTAATTTATTCTCTATCACATTTATATTTTAATCCATGTATTTTTAAAAGTAGAGATCAAATGATTAAATATTTAATTATTTTGTTGTAAACTACATTTATTTCTAAAAACACTGATATTTTTAAAATGTCTTTATCTTTCAAAATATAAGCAGTTATTATATTAAAAAACTTACAAAATCACAAAAAGTGCTTTCCATTTTGGAAATTATGATAGCCATTTGCAGGGTTAAACGTAATGCACCACTGAAGCACTTCATCTTCAGTAATCACGTTGTTCCCATAAACTTCACATAGTTGGCGATAAATCTCAATTGGTTTATTGTGCTTAGCCAACAAAAACCGTATTATCGACAGCACTTCACAACTTGTGGGGTTTTCAATTGTGTCACACATTTTAAATTGGTATTGTAAAACAACAAGGAGCGACAGAAACTTCTCACTAGCATGGCTGCATAGGCACTGAATGGAGATAAGCCCTGACATCAAAATGGCCGCGATAGTCCTGCCCCTAGCGGCTACAGAGTGAAACATAATCGACTTTCTGGATAGCCCTCATATATAATATTTAAGAACTTACCCAAAAGACTGAATTGAAGTTTTCTGCCGTACAATAGTTGGAACTGACATCGCTGGGGGACTTGGTGCTACAAGGTGTTCGTATGTTACTGTTGGTATCTTTCCAATTCTTGGTACAGGGACTTGCACTTGTTTGATGCTAGTAGACGTTTGAGCCTAGAATCAAAGCTCAAAAAATTTAGAATGACTTCCTTTTAAAAAAATTATTCAAATTTAAGTTATTTATTAATAATACAAAGTTATTATGTTTCCAAAATCAGATTATGTATTTAATATGACACTTTTACCTTAGGCTAAAAATCACTATCAAATACTCAATACGAAAACAACACACCAATAGTAAAATAAGTTGAAAATGTGGAAACATTAAGGTTAAACAATATCAGAGAGATTGTTATTTAAATATGAATAAATTAAGATAATGGTTGAAGTATTTTGATAAAAAGAACAGTCTTACAGTCTAAGTAAATAAAGTATACTATACTGTAATTAGAATTAACAATAATAAAATGTATACCATTAAAAATTTATTGTCTTAAGTCAATAACTGTTGATCATTGCTTATGTAGCTAACTGATCATTGTTAGGTCAGCTAACAATCTATTGATTTAACCATTGCTACTTCCGAGTCCTAAAAATACACAAAGAAAAATATTAAGTGTAAAACTAAAGTATAAACACAAAATAACCCAAATAGAAACCTGGGTTATCAATAAAAACCTGTTACGGATCCTTTATTCTCTTTTCAAGTCATTAAAAAGTATTCAGACAATGTACATGTTTGGTTAATTTATGTTTACCTTCCTCTGCTAATTCATACATAGAAAGGCCCAGAAGGATTTAGTTCTGGCTGTCTTATATATTCTAGTTGAATTTACAGTGGGTACAACAAAAACTGATGTCTCACTTAAATCTGGGCAACCCTATGGATGTCCAGGAGCGTTATATTATTCACAGCAAATATCGAGATATTTGGATGCAAGGGTAGATCAGTAGGTCTAGTCTACTGTGAGGGATGACTGTTGGAGATGGTGGGGCTCCTTAAGTGTACAATGCAGTTACTAGCCTAACATAAGGGTGTGCCACCCTCTGCCTGCTTTGACTGGAGAGACTGGTACAGAGCTGGCCTTCCCTTCTTTCAAGGAGACATGACTGAGATTAATATCGAAAATTCTTCCTCATGGATCTTGACAGGAGGTAGCCCCTACCCACAACCTTACTCATCCAGAGTATCCTGTCACTCCGGAAGCAGCACAAAGAACGTTTTAGGACTTAGTGCAATTTCTAAGCTTCTTGTCCTAAGAGAATAAAAAAATAGTAAAACCAAAAGATATTTCATGAACAGAATTGATAAAGTTCATTGAGGCAAAATTCATAGCAAAGGTTTGTCAGGAATACCAAAACCTTCAATAGGTGAAATTTAAAACAGCTTTACACAGTTTTAGCATAATTTTTTAGGAAAACTAATGAAATGTTTTAACTTATAGCTAAAGTTTAAAGTGACCTCCAATTATTATGTGTAATACTTTCCACATGAAGTCGATTTCTTGTTGGACTAGTAGTAGTATTTTAGTTTCAACTTGTTCATAGAGAGATTTTTTCCTATGAACTCTGCTAGACATGGTAAGAGTTATGCAAATCCAATATCTTTAATCTTAATATTTCCCACTGGCTGACCTGAAATTATTTTTCTGTCTTATCAAATACCAAGACAAAATAATTATGTCTGTCACAAATTGTTGGCCTACTGGAATGATCTTTATCATACTTGGTAAAAAAATAATGTTACACAGTTATTACTAACTTTGATTTCAAACAAAACACATAGTGAGCATGCTCAATAAAAATGAAGCAGTCATCACCTTTAGTCTAACAGCCACTAGTGCTCATAATTCATTAAAAATGTACCAATTTCACTACAGAATCACACAAAAAATTAGGTCTGAAAGCAAGTTGAAAATATTTGGAATGTTTTAAGTCTTCTTTGAAATACCCATTATAAACTTATAAAATAAAATATCATAAAATACTAAAAGTTTATAAACTTACATTACTTCCTGGAGAATGGGTGAACTGCACAATAACCTGAAACTGTTTCAGATATTTTAGGTTACGATATAGTTATTAACATAAATTTAAAAGAGTAAATTAATTATAATTGCAATTAACTAGCAATGTTTGTGAATAGACTGCTTGTCGAAAAAAGCAAGAGTTTGTGGATCCCAGTACCTCTTTCAATGTTTTCTTACAAAACATATTTTAGAAGGCAATGATATAGATTTTATTAAACAAACAAAACCAATGAATGATGCTCAGCTTGTTTTCTGAAACATAATTTTTTTATTATTTTTTAGATTGGATGTTCATTTTTAAATTCTCAACACATTCATATTTCATAATATTATGAAATATTTTAGACACTTATATTTTAGACACCCTTTTGTCACCAGCCCCATATCAAAATTGATGATGAAATACAAGGCATTTTCAGAAAGTAAGAACCGTTTAAAAAAAAGAAGTAAAATAATTTTGTTTCTACATGAAAGCCCAAACCTTAACTATTTTTCGGCATAGTTTCCACCGATGTTCAAACGCTTATTGTAACGGGTGATCAATTTGTCTATAACCTCCTCGTAGAAAGTTCCCACCAACGAATGTAGCCACGACTCCACGGCAGTTTTCACTTCATCGTCGGTTTCAAAGCGTTGGCCGTCTTGCTCGCGCTTCATGTGCAGGAACAAGTGGTAATCAGACAGTGCCAAGTCCGGGCTGTAGGGTGGGTGATCGAACTGCTCCCAACGAAATTGTCGAACCAATGTTTGAGTGTCACCAGTGGTATTAGGCTGAGCATTGTCATGGAGCAACAAAATTCCGTTACTTAGCATTCCTCTCCGTTTGTTTTGAATTGCCTGCCTTAGTTTTCTTAATGTTTCGCAATACCTTGCCGCATTAATGGTTTCAACTCTTGGGAGAAAATCAATCAGCAAAACAACTTTCCAATCCCAAAAGACAGTGCACATGATTTGTTGTGCAGACATTGTCGTCTTGAATTTTTGTTTCTTCGGGGATTGCATGTGTCGCCACTTCATTGACTGCTGTTTGGATTCCAGTGTGACATGACTAACTACTGACCCAAGATTTATCACCTGTCACAATTTTATTTAAAAAATCCTCACCATCATTAATGCGCCGTGTGAGAAACGTCAAAGCACTTCCAAGTCTCTTGGTTTTGGGCACGTAAATGAGCATTTTTGGAACACATCAGGAAAACAGTTTGCAATAATCTAAGCGGTCTATACCAATTTTGTACAAAAGAGTGTATGAAATCTGTTGGAAATTGTCTGATAGCATAATCATAGTGAAACGTCTGGTTTCTTGGATTTTTTCGTCAATTGCCCTTACCAGATCATTGGTGACGAGAGAAGGACGACCACTCCTATTCTCATCGTGCACATTTGTTCGACCGCCATTGAACATTCTAACCCACTTTCTCACCATTCCCTCACTCATCATGTCTTCCTCGTAAACATCTTGAAGTTGACAATAAATTTCAGTCAGTTACACATTCCTTATGTTCAAAAGTCTTATTACAGAACGAATCTAACAATCGGCGAGGTCACTAATTGTCTTAAACATTTTCAATGTTCAGAGAAAACTGAAAACACAATGTAGAGCAACTAAAATGGTGAGAGTCGATAGCTTGTGAACAAGGATGACTAGTGCGCATGCGCAGATCACCGATTGCAATGCTACAGCGGCAGCAGAATGAAACATTACTTACTTTCTGAACATGCCTCGTACAAACTCAAACATGATGAACTATATCTTGTGGTTCATCAATTTTAAACTTTTACCAAAATGTGAATTTTTGTTACAACCATATAAATAAAATTGAATATTAAAATATGAGCTTCTAGATTATTTTTGAAGTCCTGTTGATGTCTATCTTTTGTGATAAACAGTACATTACAACGTGACAAGTGTATAGACAGTATGTTATATTTCCTCTTATTCACCTGAAAAATGTAAAAAAAAGGAAACAAAACTCCTTTTCTGTTCAAAACACTGATGCCACACTTTATTTTCCACTAATTATGGTATTTTAAACTTGTTGGCCACTACATTGATTGGTCTACTCTTTGGAGTAAGATAGTAAGTCCAAGTTTCATTTCGTATCAATATTTTGGGAAAAAAATCTTGCATTATATCTTGAAACAGTCAAGAAATTCAGAGCTACCTATGCGAATGAAGCTTCATATATAATTTCAAGTCTATAGATCAGTTTGTCTTCGAGATGTCATGTGGACAGAGGGACAGATAGGAAATTTTTCCAGCTTCACAAGCTAAGCCAATATACATTGTAACATAAAAAAATAGCAGAAGATATCTGCTATTGTAGAGACAGACCATTATAACAAGATGAAATGTGGGTGGTAACCCCATTACATCTATTTTTTTAGAAAGCCACTGAAACGGCCACCCAAACTTTTCTTTGTTTTACACTCCAGAGAATTTCTACAAACAAGCGCAGAAATGACTACTATGACGCTTTTGATACTACAGAGAAACAAATACGAATAAAGTAGGCACCCTAATACACCTGCTACTGTGCCAGTTGAAACTGGATCAGCCAAATGTAAACTGAGGAGTATTATTCATTTCCTGCAAGCAGAAGGGAATGTTGCATCAAAAATCCATCAGAGAATTCACAGAGAATCATCTGTTCAGTGTATACAGAGAAAACATCTTAAGTGAATGTGTTGTCCATGAATCATTTCAAAAATTTAAAGTTGGTCAAATGTCATCTTCAAGGATAAATTCAAGAAATGTCAAAGCTGAAGCCATTTGTTGATTTCTGTGAGTGTCAGTCAACATCTTTGGCACCCAACAACCACAAATCACTTATTAAGTTTTCTCTGTAAACACGGCACATCCTCTGATTTTCTGCAAGACTAGTCCCTTCTGCTTGCAGGAAACGAATAACACTCCTCGGTTTACATTTGGTGGGAAAATCAACAGAGGCATCTATGTTTAAGACACTGCAGCTCAGTCTAAACTAGCTTCTTGAACTCAGCAATGACAAATGTAGCAGTGAGTGACTACTGTGTACATCTTGTCTAATCGTCATGGTGTGAGAGTTGAAAAAACAACAACCCTTGTATTTGTTAAATTATGAAATAAACCATTTGGAGTCAAAGTAAAAATCATAATATCCAGTAGATTTATAGAGCATTGACTCTTTATACAGAATGTGAAAGCTATATGTAATAATATAATAATTGTGGTAACATATTAAATGTTGTTCTTAATAATGAAAGAATATAAATGAGATGACCGTGTTTGTAAGAAAAATCCTTGTAATTTTTTCATCGTAGTAACGATTTAATTAATGATTTTAATTTTAATATTCTGTAAAGTTTTCTCTGTAAACCTATAGCATGTACAAAAACCTCCGCAATTTTATAAAGTGTCAATTAAACATCCCAGTATTATTTAGAATTTTTTTTGGAAATTAAGGGAAAATTCAATTAATCCTTATTATAAGTATAGTACAACCAAAAATTAAGTTATTTTGTTATTTTCAAAAGATTTAATTTAATTTTTCATTTAAGCCTTAAATACATTCTGATTTTGACTCTGTAAGCAACATTAACAACAAAATTGAAAGAAAATAAGTTTGAATACTGTAAATACAAACTAAAGTCTTAGCAAGTAAACATTTGAAGTCTTCCCATAAATCTCTACAGGACGAATCATACAAGTCAGAGTGTTTCCTTTAGGAGTGAGAACTGTATCTTTCTAGAGGTAACATCCTGACATTTCTGTCACTCAAGAACAATAGTGTTTGGATAAGCTCCACATCTTCTAGTGTTGGCTTGCACACAGTTGTTCTACTTTTACAGAACCCCAGGATTTAGGTTTTTGCTCTGAAAGTACACTGTTGTGTGTGGACTGTTACTCCAGCACCTATTAGTAGTGGGATTAATCCTCTCTTGGCTCTTGGCTATAACTGAACTATTTAGCATGATTACCAGAGCTATTCTGATAGCCGCAACTGAGGCACTAAACTCTCATGTGTGAAATGGCCCTTGCTTAAAAGATACATGCAGGGGTTCTGATTCACACATGAAGTCTCTGGGAAGTAGGCGAATCCCAAGCATGAATACCTTATCCAGTCATGCATGACTCTCACTAGGTGGTTCCCTTGTCTGTGATTTAAGTGGGATATTCAAGGCATGTGTACAGGTACATTCCTATATCCTGGAAACTGTCTAGTGTAGTTTTCATACCAAAGGAGGGAAGGCCTAGTCTGGACATCTTTAGGCTGGTTTTCTGTTCTTATCTTTAAAGATCCTGTAGAAACTAGTTATGGGGCTATAAGGGAATGGTTCTTTTGATACTACAATTGGACCAGCAGGATGCATCAATATAATCAGGATTTTTATCTTACAAATTCAGAAGGATTCATTCATGTACAATTGGTTGATGTGCAGGTAGCCTCCACTGTTAGAGAGAGGGGGGAGAACCAACCGCAACTCTCATGGGTACCTTTACTATAAAAACCAATCTTAAGTGAGCAAGCCCAACCAAAACTTTGCAGTGATATGTGCACAGTTTGGGGAACAAAATCCTGTCAAGAACCCATTAGTTTGCTTGGTATAAACAATTTTCTGAAATGTGTGAAAAGGTTGAGTACGAGAGCCACGATCGTTGCTAAAGGATAAATGTAACCAAAGCAAACATTGAGACAATCCAAAATATCACCAGAAAAATCTCAGTTTATGGAGTTATTGCAAAACTCTCGTCAAAATCGATGAGGATCAGTTACGGGAGTGTCAAACAGATCGAGACAGAATACTTGGGATATCACACAGTCCTGTAGGTGGGTTCCATGTATGTTATTGGAGGATTACAAGTGACATAAGAGAAGGTATTGCAGTGGAAAAGAGAGGCGATACTGCTACAATAAGTTTGGCCTTTACATAAATCTGATTAAAACTGCTGTTGTCAGATTTGCTAAAAGAAATCATATGGAGGGAATACTATGCTGGGAGGCATAAGTCTCTTTTTGCTGAAAGTCTCTGCAATTGAGGTGAAACCTGAATTGTGGCATCTGAATATTATTTTAGACAAATTTTCAACCAGGGAACTCACGGGACAAGATTTACAATAATGGTTATTGGTACAATGCTAACACGTGTTAAGCAGAACTTGGGGACTCAGTCCAACACTATAGTATTGGATGTAGGTCTCTGTCATTAAGACATATTTGTGGTCTGATGGCAGGATGGCCTGCCTTGCTATTACTGGCACTTGCCCCAGTAATCCAGGCACTGCCCTAATATGCTGTAGGAAGTAAGTGGGATGTATGGGTTGGTGGAATCCTTACTTTCGTAGATATTTAAACCCTGAATAATATTCAGGTTTTTAAATGAAGCTTGCACCAACCTCTCGCCTTATTTATCTGCTTCTGTTAATTCATGACACCTGACCATAGAGAAATATTACACAAATTCTCAAAAAGTCAAGTATCCAAAATAATAATACACTCCTCAGTTCTGATCACTGAAAGAACTCAGCATGCAACACTTGAAAAAAACAAGGCTTCAAAAATAAGTATTAATATTACTAACACAATCATAACGTGAATACACTATTTTTACAATACATTTGTCAATGTCAGAGCAATCTAAATGATTAACTGTTTGCTAGGAAGTACATTTAATTAATATATTGAACCCTAGTGGTTTTACTCTTGTAAACATTAGGTACAAATTGTGTAGGCTAAATTAATTTAATTATTGTATTTATATAAAATACCATATGCCTCAGCTGATGATACAAACATGGCTTGAGTTTAAAGTAATTTTAGATTACTACTGTATATACAAAACATCAGATAGTATTCTATATCTTAGAAAGTTCACAGTTCAACTCCTAGGAAAGAGCTCATATGGTTGGCCACAATTTTTGTAAAACTAGTATTTATTGAGATATCAGTTTATCATAGTATATTTGTGAGAGTTGGTCAGTTAGGCAGTGCAGGCACTTCACTACCTCCTGGCATCTGGAGATAAACTCACCATATGATCTTCCTCAGCACTTGAGCTTTCCTCTGGAATTGTTTCAGGAAATGCAATGTCTTTTGGTGATGATACCCAAATATTCTGCAACAATTTTTCCAGTGCTCTTTAGATAGCACAATTCCAAGAGAATATGTTCAAAAACTAACAACCACACCTACTTCAAGATCAATTTTCTACTGCACTTGCATGCACAATACATCATTTACCAAAAATTTCCAATTCAAAACTCAAAAGTGTAGACGCTGTTCTTGATAATGTAAATTTTAAATATGTTTGCGTTGTTAGAACCGCACTTTTATAAATCCAACAATAAAAAATCATAGAAGGAAACAATAAAAAAATAACTACAAGAAAAAGCAACATACAATTTTAGGAAGGCGCTCCTTCATACCCATACTTGATTATCATAATTCACTGAACACGTTGATTGTGACAGACGCCTTAGAGCATGATATATGAAGTCTACTGAAGATCAATCAGTATAGAGTAAAACTGATAATTCCCAAACATCACTCACTGCAAAATTCAATTTTCAAAGGCCTTAGCCAACTTCACAAATATAATAAACTGGACTCACTGCCTTCAGCCTTAATATTTGAAGGATATATCTGGCCATTGCAAATTGCAAATATTATTGCCCTAAAAAAATCATCAATGTTTCAGTAGGAAGAAAATAAAGACCAATCTGTCTATTGATCAATTTATCTGTGATACATGAATATTATAATGCTGGTTGCTGATGGAACACTGTGAGCATTATCACTATCATGTTCGACTTGTTCAAAATAAAATCATAGCAACAGAATAATTTATATTATTTTAAATCTTAAAATTGTGAAAATAGTGATTAGCACAATAAAGAATAAGTATAATGCTTGATTTTTAATGACCATGAAACAAATACAGAATAAAAAGGCTTTGTTGGTAACTAAAACTGTTTGCAAGAAAGAACGCCAGTTATGGAAAAATTCTAACTAATGCATAAAGAATAAATTCAAAAGGTCAAATCTAATGTTTGAAAGAAAGTTTTCCAGGCCAGGAAATATGAGTGCCACAACGTATATTTCATGTACTTTATATGTTAACAATTTAGTTTTAGCAAATTAATACTGAAATGCCAATAATCCAGCCATCAAATATCAAGGTGTTAACAACAAAATTAAAACCAGCTTACTTTCTTTTAAAGAAGGACAGAGCCATTGTCATTCCAAAATTGATACTGAAATCTCTTGATAGTTAATTAATTTAAATAATAGAAGAGGACTTAAAGCATTGGTAAAACTGTCAATTACAGGTAAATTTCTAAAAATGTCTTGCATGCATATAATATACTTGTGCATAATTTAAAAAATGTACAACATGCACATGGCCATAAAAATAATTTACAAGAAATTTAGTGGTATTTGTTTTCTAAATACTACTAATATACATTCATTCACACAAAACATATTTCTAGATTTATCAGGTTTTTCATTTAAGTATGAATACACTGTACACCTAACATACTGTTCTAAACAATTAATTAATAGAAGTAAACTCTTTTATAAATTTTGAGTAGTGACATTAAATTTACTAATCTGATGAGATGTGGCAGATTGTTTTATACATTTTTGTGAAATGTTTATATATAACTGAATTTGTATTAGTTAGACATAATAAGTTAAAAATGTATCAATCTATATGAAAAATATTATTGTTAAGAAGGACTGCTAAGAATACATGGGCTTCTTTAAACAAAATGTTGGAAATGAGAATCGTTATAAAATATTCCATTCTTGTCAATAAATGACATAAAATCTAAATATATTTCATTTAACTTAATATTTATAACTAATATATACATATACCTATACATTTATAAACTGTAATTATTAAAAAGAATAACAAACTCACGTTTTAATGAATGATATATATATATATATATATATATATATATATATATATATATATATATATATATATATATATACTCATATAACTGTTTTACTGTGGAGAGTATATTTCTGAAAACCTATGGTATTTTTTAATGGTGTCTTATCAAACTTACACGTATGCAGTTACAAAACATATTATATTATTTTCACCAAAAAAGTATTAATCAATATTAAACTGAAAGAAAAAAATTAAATTCCTAGACAAAAAGGGACGACTTCCACAATAACAATATTTAAAAAATGTACAAATAATATTTCAAGCCAACATGTCATTAATGAATTCCACAGCACAGTAGAATATGAAAGCATCACTTGATACAGACTGTTATAGCTATTTACTATTAAAAAGAAGGAAAGTAAGAATGACAGTTGCACATACTTCATAAATATACAATTGTATATCAATATTATGCAAAATGAAGTGCCAAAAAAATGTTATTTAGTTACATTTTCAATATTTATTGCCACAAACTGTAATAATCTACATACTCAAAGGCTATTTACAGATCAAGAAATACACTCAGTATATTTTTGGTTCTCAACACCTTCCTCAATGTGTCTATTGTTGACTTCCCTAACCTGAAATCTAACTGGTCCTCGGATAAAAGTTTGGAACGTTTCTAGGAATTTAGTAAGTTGAATCAAATATTTTGAAAGACTTTACTCAGAACAGGGAGGATTAAGATTGGACAACTCTGGACTACCCCCCAATTCTATAACAGGAATCTGTCAGCATCATAGTCAGTCAGGTTCAGCAGATTTGTTGATTTAATTTGTTGTTGACAAGATTCAGATTGTTCTCGCTCTGCAAACTCAAAGAAGTGCTTGCTATAAACTCATTAGCCTCTTTCTCGTGGTTATAATGGTGTATATCAATTCTGAGACAAACCTGATTTGAACTAGATTTTATTTATTTTTTGTTGATAATTTTCCAACCAGCTGTTGACCTGTTTTCTGAGTTTTCAGTTGATTTTGTGATATCATAGGCTTAAGCAGCTTTGATAACTTCCCTATATGCTTGTTTGTAATTTTGTAAATAATATTGAAAATTAACATTCTGCAAGCTTTTTGCAATATCGAAAGAAACTTGTGTCTCTCAGGAGAGATCAAGATTCCTGGTATTAACCAAGAATTTATTTTATTTTAGAATAATTTAATTGTTTTTAGGTGGCATTATACTTTAAATGAGAGTGAAAAGACTTAATAAAGGCCACAAATATTTGGTCAAATGTTGATTATTGTCAAAAAGTCCAGCTACCTTTACATCATTTTAAATTGAGATGCAACAAGTTGACTGAATGCACATTCCTCCAGATCAAAATAACTGGGAAAGTCTTTTAACTCTTGGTAATACTGAGCACCATGTATTGACATAGTGGATGAGGGTTGTTACTTTTTTAATCCTAAGATCGCAGTATTGACAACCACCCAAACATAAGTATTTGGAACATTGCTAATGACGTCAGTTAAGCTGCTTCTGTTGTGGCTGTAACTCTGAAGCAAAAGGTTTCATTGTTTCTTTGAATCTCTTAGAAATCTAATAACTCTAAAAAAAATCAAGCACATCAATAATGAAATCTTCCATCATATAATTCTTATTATGCCTCACCTAATAAAGCCTTAAACTGTCGAAATATATTTTCATTCCCACTGGAATAGCAGTATATTCTGATAATAATTAATTTTAAAGATCTTAAAACCAATATAATTTTTGTTTCAGGCAAAGTTTATCAACAGCAAATAGAGGGTTCCATTCATGGAAGTTTAAATTTTGTATTAAAACATTTTTTCACTTCCTCCTTTGTGAGTTTGTTTATAAAGAGAGCTCACTAATATATAATTTTCAATTTTGAAATAATTGTGTGTGGTATGAATTAAACCACTCTCACCCACCACATAAATGTATGTATCCATTTTAGAACATAAAAGGGACAATTCTTTCTCTTTGTTCATAACGATCTGGGCATTCTGGTGGATGAGGGTTGTTAATTTTTTATGGAGAATGAACAGAGGGAGTTTGCTTAAAAAATTGGAATTTAATTAGTCATTTAAGGCTCCATCATAATTGTTCTGATTCGGATTTCTGGAAGCAACAAGTATAGGACTTAAAACAGTTAAATGAAACCCTATTGGATGTCACAGTTAAGGCCAGGACACACATACCCGCACCGTGCCCGACACGTCAGTCGGCCGTGTGTTGGCCGTCATACGGTGAAAGAATTGCAGCGCAGTTTTCAACCTGCAAGTCCACACATGTCCGCACCGACACCAGACCGTCGTGCCCACACCATCACCGATATGTGGAGTTTGAATTTTGACGGGCACGGTGCGGTCTACAAGCGGCTTCATACGTTGTTTACTGTTGCGTTCTTCGCTTTAAAACTATTTAAGTAGTATAAACGTTCTATTTTATTGAATTATTTAGTATAGCCTACTAACTCTACATCCTGTGTTCGCGTACAAAATCATATTTATTGATAAAAGTATTACATTTTTTTACCTTAGAGTAAACTAGTCATATTTTCTTATTCTGCTAAAATTAAAACAAATTTTAAAACCATGTTGCACATTAAATGTAATAAGTGGTTTTAAACAACTAAATTCGAATTATGTAAAATCTATAAAAAGTTTTCATTAATTAATAAATAACAAGCATGTAATTATTTGCGTAAAAATCTATTTTTCTTTGATGTATTGAAGTTAATTGATAAATTTATTCCGGTATTTTGTATGGGTTATATTTAGAATGTTTCTATGACATTTTTATTTTTTTTATTCTTTTCACTTCAATAAAGTAAAAATAAAAATATTTGATTTACAATAAGATTTTCAACCAAGAAAAACCCATGTACTCCAGTATATATTTTACAAATATTTATTATGTTTTACAAATTATTATAAAAGGGTTTGCAACATGGCAAACTCTCTGGCATCACACTTTAAGCTCTTGGGTTTAATACAAAGAACACCAAATATACTGTTTAAAGTGTATTTGACCGAAATACACTGCAATGAAACACAATGAACAAGAATTATAGGGATAAAAAATACAACCAAGATAATGATATTTACAAATTTTACATACTAGCTGATTGTACAAAGCTTTACTGTAGCATTGCAATGTTTCATTCACTACAGCGATTAATAAAAATAACAACAATGAATTAACATTCATCTCAAGCAATACTTAATCTTCCGAATATATTTTAAGTATCTGTCACTTTGAATTCAAAACAAATATACTCTAGTACAAACAGAGAGATTGTTGCGCTCGGACTGCATACGGACATGTGTGGCCTCACGGTAACCGAGCCGAGCCCGCACCGACACTCGGCTGACTCACGTGTTGGGCACGGTGCGGTTATGTGTGTCCCGACCTTTAGTCTTCACGATTCAGACCATGAGGTGTTTGGTCATGATCTATGTATTGTAACAGCAAAATGCTAGAATCAATCGAGTAGTCTATAATACACTTTACTTGATTTATAAGCTGCTGGACCCAGTTTCTGAGAACGATACTCTGAGTAATCTTAATAAATCAGTCGAGACTTAAGCAAATAGTTTTTTGATAGTACAGCATTAGTGACAGACTCAAGCGACACGCTAGGAAAATTTGGGAAATCGACAGGTATGAGTAGAAGGTTGATAAATGTGAAAAGGTGGTCGGTTCATTGAAGATGACAGTCATCATTGTAAAGCGATGCAGATCAGTGTGTTTACTATGCGTCACAGTAATAGATATGTTCTGGGTATTCGTTAACTGTGACTTCGCAAGTTTTATCTATGTAGCACCAAATAATGTAATCAGTCTTCACTGTATAACTCTCGTGACATGATTTTTTCAACTATATTGGGCTTCCCATTGCATGTCATTTCGATTTAAAATAATTCAAAGACAACCATAGAAGATTAAGACATTAGTGAGGAAATTGATATTAGTCCCTCCATGTTGGCCACAATCATTATGAATAAAAAATGTATGAGGTTCATTGCTGACTATCTACACTTTACAAATGTCTAAAAAGGCTAGTCCTACGTAAAATGGAGGTTAAGTTTTAAGATATTCGTTACATAAAGGTTTTCATTTAGCTTTAAGAATCTCTTTATAACAAATATTAGCCATATTTTATATCAATGTAACAAATCTTATTACTAAGAATGTTCCTAAGAAATGGATTTCTTGCTAGTTGACAATAATGTTAATTACACAAAGACTCCACTGTATAGGGTCATATTAACCCTTAGGCTGTTTCATAACAGTATATTATCATTCGTGTTTTTGCCAATGAAGGTTTCACAATATATCGTTGTTGCACAATAAATTTCTGATGTAATTTTTTTCACCAATTACCATATCTATATACCAATTTGTAAAAAAATTAAGTTCTTCAGGTAAAAAAGTATTTTCAAGTTTTATACTGTATATGATTTTATATGTGACTGGTGAAAAGATGCCTCAATTGCACATAAGTTACTATTTATATTTTGGGTATAATAATATTTTATACAAATTACTTAAAACTTTCAGGATCAGTTTATAATTATAAATACATTAAGATATTCTACTATTAATATAAAAAATAAATAAAATAATTAATATAGCTCTAAATTTCAAAATAAATAATACAAATATTTTTATCTTTTAACATTTTTATTTATTATGTCAGCAGCACTTTTATGCACAATTACTATAAGTTTATGGGCTAAAAAACAAAACTAATTTGAAACAAATACCATGATTTTTTTAAAGTTACAAACTTTCCTGCAAAAAGATCACTCTGAGCTGAAAAGTTTTAGTAGTTGGCGAACAGCCAAAGAGTTAATGTTCATTTTATATATATATATTTATTTATATAAATACCTGAAAAATAAAGTTACAGAGTAATACCAAACATAATTTTAGCTGCTACATACTTAAGTATTGAACAATACTACTCCTATTTTTCCAAACCAACATTTAAGAAATCTGGTAGTTTAGGGGTGTTTCAGACTTGAAATGAATAAATGTTGAATGACTGAAACACACCTTTTCATGATGTAGTATATATCTCCTCTTCTTCACATGTCAAAAAAAATTAGATATAATTTAAGCATGCACGTGAATTTACATATCAACCAAAACAGCAATAGACACTCCAAAGTCACACTTGAAGGCAGAAAAGTTTTACATATACCAGTTACCCAGCATCAGAGACAGAGGCAGTGCAAACAGAACATCATTACACAGCACAGATACACTGCAGCACCACAGCTGTACTGAGGGTGTACTTATTTTATGTATTTGTTAATTTACATGCATACTTAAATTTATATCATAGGGTTTCTTAACCCTTTCCGCTCGGAGCAGTAATGTTAGAATGTCCACAGAGATCGGATGGACAGCAGCGTTGACCACAAGTTATAAACTCTTTTTTTTATTCTGACGTATTTTGTTATAATACAACGCATTAATATCAATCAGCTGTTTCATTACAAAGCTTGGAAATTGATCATCTGGTCAATATTGCATTCTAGGCTTTCGTTTTAGCACGCTTTTAACCACATTGTCACTAGTGAGTTAACCTACACGCATTATTAGAACGGATTGTTTATTATTCTTAGTATTGTGCAATTTTATTAAATATTAGTGTAAATGAAGTATTGTAGATATCAGTATAAATATAACTGTAAATAAAAGTTTAAATTTATCAGTATTAATACCTGGTTTTACTGGTATTATTATTAATTACTGGTATTAGAGCTTGTTGGTGATGTAAGGAACACAAATAAAAAAGGAAGACCATCCCAATTGCAAGACATTTCCCGACTAAATGGGAAACTTCATCTACCATATCCTCGTGAAGGTAGAAAAGTGAAGGATTGCGTCGTGTGTAGCAGCAGAGCACAAGGCGGCACCAGGAAAAGAGTGAAGTTTCATTGCAAAACTTGTGAAAATGAGCCCGGTCTTCACATCGGTGTTTGTTTTGAAAAGTACCATTCATCTCAGATATTTCAACAAGATGACAACTAGCCTGCAGTTAAATTTATATTCGGAACAATAATAAGCAGTTCAATTTTATTTTTTATCATGTTATAATTATTTACTGTCACATTATTAATAATCATTGTAACTCATGTTAGTTTATAGAAATATAACATTTCCATTGTAATACTTTTCGACTACATTATTATTTACCTTTGGACCTTTAAATCCATTTAACTTTTTAAAAGGCACAGTATCAATGACGCGGCGAAAATAAATCCGAGCTGGTGGGGACGCAACAATGACATGGCTGCTGTGTGCACGCGGGCGCCATAGCGGACAGCACCCCTGCCCATCCGATCTGAGTGGACAGTACGCGCTAAAATAATACGAGCCTACGAGAAGCCATATTTGGTCAGCACTGCTGCCCATCCGAGCGGAAAGGGTTAAAACTTAAGAGGAGAATACATACGTACTCTTGAAATTAAGACATTCATTTCTGATTTTCCTATAACTTAACTACGGAAAATGTCTGAAATCCTGTTATCCTTTCAAAGTATTCACTATCAAAAATATCTATTAAGAAAAAAATAAAAGGTGTAGAATTATTAGGTCAAATCATAAATAACACTAATGATTAAGGAAATAGTTTCCTCTAAGAAATATAAATTAAACAAGTATCTTTTAAGAATTATGGTTTATTGTAATGAAGGCAACATAGTAGCTGAGTAAACTGTTATTTTTGACAGTTCTTAATACAGCAGTAAATTGCCAGCTGATTCTAAAAGGGTTAATAGCTGTATAGTGAGTGATGATGATTATTAAAATAAAATAATTCTGAACGCAAATGTCATCTTTTTGGTTTTTTTAATTATTAAAAATCTTATATTTAAATTATTCAAAGAAAGATATTCCAACTACTTAAGTATAACTTGAAATAATATTGATTATTACTATCCATTTTTGACTGTTTAATTATTAATTACACTTTTTTTTTTAATTAACATTGAAAGAGGTAAAACTATTGAGGAAATACTTTTATAAAAAACTAATAATAAGAAAGCTACTTTATACATGCACCTTTATATACAAATAGATTATGACTATTAGGTAGGTACCTCTTCATCTTGCTGCTTAGTTGATTGGATTGTTGAGCTAAAATCCATGACGGAGCCCACTGTCGGACTATCAGAGCTCGTACCGGCCAAGTCCGCTAAACCACTCCCTACAACATTGAATTATCACAATACCCTGAGAATGTTATTTGGAATATCTAGATATACGTAATCGTGCTGCATGGTTAGTTGGATTGTGGAGTAAAAGTCCATGATCGAGCCTCTATCAGACTATAAGAGCTTGTGGTGGCCATGTTCACTAAACCATTCCTTATAATCACACCCTGAGAATGTTATTACGGATTTCTACAGACATGTCATCTTGCTGCTTAACTGCTTGGATTGTGAAGCAAAAATCCATGATCGAGCCCAATATCGGACTATCAGAGCTGTGGTGGCCAAATTCGCTAAACCACTCCTGACAACATTACCTTATCACAACACCATGAGAATGTTATTAGGAATTTCTACAGATGATGATAGCGTAACAATTATCACGTTCAATCACTGTTAAATTAGATGGAAATTTTCTATGATAACAGTATAGAAAAAGTTGTTTTTAGATATGATAACTGCCTTACATTGATGGCAATTATGTACAAAAGTAAATAAAAGTATGGGCTTCCATATTAAAATAACACTTTTACAAAAAATTTACTGCCATAAAAATGGCACTTACTTAAAAAAAACATGCCTCGCACTAGCTGCTTGGCTGGACAAAGTCCACCATCAAACTGTCAGAGATGACACCAGCTGATCCATTACACTGCTCCATACAACAATATGTCTTCAGAACGTTCTCTGAGAATTTGTATTATACATTCAAAATATAAATAGCATATATATTGCATTAGAAAGCTTTATTCTCAGGGATGTTGGAATGAAGTACATGATCCTATTTATTATTAGACTGTCAGTGCTGATGGAAGCTAAGCCCCTTTACCACTTCCTACAACAATATCTCATCAAAACATCCCCTAAGTAATTCTAATGTCTGGAAATCATGTAGAATAGATTACTATAAAAAGTTTTGTTTTAGTAAATTTTTCTTATTTTCAAGTTGTTTTCAATTATTTATTATTCATTTAATTGATGCTTCGTATCATTAATGGATATTATAGTTCATAAGGCCATAAAATCAAATGACCATACAATTTTAGAGAATCTAACACACACAATGATCTGTATTTACCTCTAAACATTTTAATTATTTTATTTCTCACATTTTTGTGAGAATAATTCCATTGTAAGAATTGAAATATAAAAGTTTGATAGATTTTTTAATCTGCCAAAGCATGATAAAACATATTTTTATCTTCCTTTATTGAAGATCTCTTCATAATTTGTTACTAAATTGAATTGAATTGATCTTACAAATTAAAGTTTGATGTTGCAAATTAATCTAGTATATTCAACAAAAGACAATGATTGCAATGCTTACTTCCGAGAAACACATCACCAAAGTGTGGGCGTGATCCTTTCATTATCTTGGCCCATACATCACGAGGCTTTGGTTTTGCATGGGCAGTGAAGCATGGTGAGTTTGGGTGACGATGTTCCCACATTGCCTGCCAGATCTTGATTCCATTTTCCAGACGAAATGTTTGCAAATCTGATTCTTTTATTTGATGACAAAGAGGAGCAAACAGATATACAAACAACTGGAAAATCAGATATAATCTCAGTTAATTTCCACAATGTTTGAAAACAGAAAGTAAAAATATACAACACATCATGTCACTTTATTACGCTCTCAGATAAACTCTTGTTCTATCTTATTGGTACTGTAAAAATTGTTGCTTACTGTGTACAAAAAAAGTCAGTAAAACATTTTTTTAAATCACTGAATGATAATATCTAAAAAATTATGTTACTTGTACACTTTTTTCATTTTCTAAAATGAACTTTAAACAAAGAACACAATATACACATCCATATACAGAAAATCATTTATGTTTAACTTAAAGGTCTAACCCATTCTTGAATTATTTGAACTAGGTTTGTTCAATTTTGTTTACATACGAGTTCTAAATAGAATAAAATGGATATCCTTATGGAATCGTAGCCATGTTTCTGAAGTATCAAATAATTTATTTAATTTGTCTTAGTGTGAAACAAAAAGATTCACTTATGCTTTTGACAAATAATTTGATACCAGACTGGCAGTGGGCTGATAAAAAGTTCATAATATTGGCATTGCATCGTTTTATGTTAAAATTCGATGATTTTATGCTTGTAAGTTCTAATAAATCAAAATAATTTATCAGAATTATTCATGCCCATTTCTGGATTCTGGACTGTTCTACTAAACTATTCGTTCTATCCAAGTACTATGAATATACATACTGTAATTGAAGGGATGGAAAATAAATAATAGAAAGGTGAAGTGTGGTATATTCCCTTCTCATAATCAGAATCAGCACACTCCTCTGCTGCATCCAAAATAATCCAATGTAAGATGTACAAGAGCTTAGTTTCTGCTGCTCCCAGGTTTTGTAGATTGGTATCTTTTCTGGAAAAGGGTATATATATTTACAGACAAAAACATAATGAATGCATTTTAGTAACAATTTAGTAATGCATTAACCCATTCACTGCGGCAAAAAATTTTTTGAAGTTCCCTAGGTGCTAAAAATTTTTTTTACAGATAAACTTACCATATGCAGTGGTTAGCCTGGAAATGATGTCCAAAGTGGTCAGAAGTCACTCTTTCCCTTCCAAGATGGCCGCCAAATATTTGGGACCCATGGGTCCCAGCCGCACCCCGCGAACGGCCCGTTGTGTAAGTGTTATTAGAATCCACTACCAGCCGCACCCCGCGAACGGTCAGTCATGTAAGTCTTTTAGTTATTACACTAAACACTAAAATCAGTTTATTTTCATGTTTTATTTACATGATATTTACATGGGACCCATGGGTCCCAGCCGCACCCCGCGAATGGTCAGTCATGAAAGTCTCTTTGGAAGTCACTACCAGCCGCAACCCGCGAACAGTCAGTCATGTAAGTCACTAAACACTAAAATTAGTTTATTTACATGATATTTACATGATGTTTTTCGTGATTCAGGCGTGCCACTTATCGAAACAGGCCAATGCACACAAGCCTGGTTCGCCATCACACTGTGCACAGAAATAAATTGTGCGTGTTTCGCGGCCTTCGGTTTGACACTGTTTGCAGCGTCTCCTGGATACACGTGCTTTGTTGGGCAGCTTGGGGATTTTAGAGATCACGTGCCGGTTTTGGTTTCTCTGGACAGGTCGCAGTAGAAGTCGTTCCTTTGGAGGCAGCAGAGCATGTACAAGGTCAATCCTGAAGTCATACAGAGATTTTTTTGTGGCAGGGTTGGACTTTTTATACAGTCTGAATGCGTTTATGAAACCCATTTGAAGAATGTGGACAAAAACCTTTTTGTACCACCTCAAGGACTTGTGTTCAGCCGGGTAGTACGCCATCAACTGGTCGTGTCTGTCCACTCCAGACATCTCGGCATTATAGTGGATAATCGCCAAGGGTTTCTGCCTAGGTTGACCATATCTGTTGTGGGAAACTGCCATTTCATTCTCAAACTCAGTAGAAATATAGAGCACTGTTCGCTTATCTTTCCACTTTGCGACAGCTATCCCCTGGGCATATCTTGCCACAGTTTCTCCTTTTTTCAGGACCGCTGTTTTGACCTCCTCCGGCAAGTATTTGCGGTCTGCTCTCAGGGTGCCTGTGCAGTAGGTGGACTCCCTCAATAAAGTTGCGGCCAGTGGGACACTGTTGTAATAGTTGTCCATGTACAACGAGTGGCCCACCCCCAATCTGTGCCTCATGAGATGCATTACAACTTTGTTGGTGTGGCCAACACCACTCAGTTCACCACCTTTTCCAGAATAGATCGTGAACCTAATACATAGGCCATCGGGTTCACACAGAGAATAAAACTTAATACCATACTTGTGTTTCTTATTTTTAATATACTGGCGAACCCGCCACAACATCATACTTTCATCAATTGACAACTCTTTTCCGGGATAATAGACAGTACTCATTACGCTGTTGAAGGTAGAAATCAACAGGTCCACTTTTTCAAGCCTATTGTCATTTTGTTCGTTGACATTGACTTGGGCGTTTTTTGAGAAATGAAGGCATCTCATGATCAAAAGCCATCTATCTCGGCTCATCTGTTCCCTGATTGCCTCAAAATTAAAAAATCTATGCTTGTTCCAGTAATCACTCAATCTGTTTGTGCGGACAGTACCCATATGCAAGAGTACACCAATAAACGTTTTCAACTCGGGTACTGTCAAATCAACCCATTTATTAATTCTAGACTTTGGGGTCAACGTGGGCAGCTCGAAAACTGTCCAAGCGTAGGCGTTAGTGTAGGAACAAATTTTCTCCAACAGCACGTCGTCAAACAAAACGGAAAACCGGTCTATTGGCTCATTGTTTCCAGGTGTAGGAATAAGAATTTTATTCTCTTTAGTAAAAGGAATGTTCCTCATACCTATCGTATTCGGGCTCCAATCGAAGTCGTAGTTATACTCGACATCATCGTTGTCACTATCATGGGCGTCAGGCAGGGGCTCCTGATGTGCCTGTGCGGCGTCAAGGTCACTGTCGTCTGAATAGCCTGTTGCGTCCGAGTCAAGGTCACTGTCACCAGCTGGTATCTCTCGTGAAGTACCAGGTGAATGAGACATAGTTACAAACAAAAACAACACTAATAATAATAATAATCTAAAACATTCACACGGACGCACAAGGACGCGCGCGACGCACCACACAATATGGCGATCAAACTCCTAAGCCAACACCAACTGGCCAGGGTCGTTCACTACACGCTGCGATACAGTAACCGACCGTTCTGAGGCGCTGCCGACCTCAGACTGACATGGCGACGGAATAGACCGAGCGGGACCGAAGGGTCCCGAAAGCAACTCGTGAGAGTTCGGCCTGGGACCCATGGGTCCCACCCAGCCGCAGTGAATGGGTTAATAATTACTTTTAAGGTTAGGACATGTACCATCATAAAATCCTAACGATTTTAGTATTTGTTCAACCTCATAAAAAATTACAGAAGATTTTTTGTTGTGGTGGAGTCAGAAAGTATCTGAAATAACACTATAGGTGAATTCTTTTTCCTTAGTGTCTCGGGAAGTGATTGTGCTCAGGTTTTGATGACTGCCCACCAACGGATTGTGTATGCGAGGCAAATGGATGTCCAGTGCCAAGTCACTATTTTCCATACAATTCCAGGTGACTCCTGAACTCGGCAGTTGCACCAAACACAATCATGCTTTATGCAACATGATTGCTACATTTTTATCTGATACCAGTTAAACACTAACAAAGAATATTTTAAACCTAATATGAATTGTGCAAGATATAACCCTGGTGTGTGTGTGTGTGTGTGTGTGTGTGTGTGTGTGTGTGTGTGTGTGTGTGTGTGTGTGTGTGTTTTGGCACATCAAACTGGTTAAATAAATAAATAAGAATGCCTATATTTAGGCAAATGTTTCTCAGATACAAAGATATTGAGAATGCACAGTTTCTATATCACAGTTAAATACAACAAGCTAGGGGTAGGCCACACCACATGTTGCCTAACAGGCTTCACCGAAGTTTTACACATAAGTTTAAGTATATAATTCAATTCGAGATATGTTGTAGACAGTTAGGATTCACTGAAGCTCAGCCAAATCCCATAGAGGACATGCACTCATCGAACTCTACCTTATCTTGTTGAAATGAATCTTCACACAAAATTTCAGGTCTATAATTCAATTTATTCTATCTAGATATCTAGCAGAAGATACGGTACTTTGGGATTATACCGACCACACCAGTATGAAGAACACAAAAATAGAAATTTATAGAAACAAACATGATAGAACGAAAAAACAACTCTTCAATTACAAAATTACAAACTTACAAGCATTTCCAGGTATTGTGATCGGTATTGTTGTCGCTGTTATCTTATCTTTCTCGAGAATCCTGATTACGGCAGGCCGCGCGGCATCACGTGATTTGCACGGTACATCATTGCCTTTCCATTACAATTCAATTTATATTTCTGATTAGCCCCTCTAGAATTTGATATTTTACTGATAGGTACTATCTCGAGGGATGTTTTTCTTTCGTCGACATCAGCGCGGGGCAGCACCGAAGGTGCTGCCGAAGCCCGCGCTGATGGCCGGAGGCACTCGCATTTTGGGTGGCGGAATGTGATCAAGAATAAAAACAAGTTTTGAGTGTTTTTTTAATAAAAAGTTTAGTTTGGTAAATGTTTGTTTTTGTTGAATTTTTGTGTTTGGAGAAATGTAGAGGTAAAACACGGAAGTACAACAAAGCGATGCACCAGCTGAACGGGCGGCGAGACTCTGCAATCACGTTATCTACTAGACGCTCGACTTTGACCTCTGTCTGAGGATGGGGAGGTGTTTGCGATAAGACAATTCCTGTTTTATATTGACGAAATATTGTTCTACGCTAATCTAGTAATCAGTAGAAACGAAATGTGAAATAACGATTCATGTCTGGGTGTGGTCGGTATAATCCCAAAGTACCGAAGATACAAAGACCGAAGAGAAATTTTGCCTCCCTGAATAATAGGTTTTGCTGATGTTCAAATTAAACTCAATATTATTCAATATTAATGTTATTAAAGAATTTATTTGTCATATGTATCAAATAACTATATTCTGTGCATGATGAGCTATCACTTAAAATCTGGCCATATGAACACAAAGTAGTAGTACGTCACAACTTGTCTTGGGTAAACAGGCTTTGCTGATGTTCAAAATTTAAAACTCAATATTATTCAATATAATGTTATTAAAGAAGTTATTTGTCATATGTATCAAATAACTATATTCTGTGCTTGATGAGCTATCACTTAAAATCTGGCCATATGAACACAAAGTAGTAGTACGACACAACTTGTCTTGGTAACAGGCTATTGGCTGATGTTCAAATTAAAAACTCAATATTATTCAATATTAATGATATTAAAGAATGGTATTTGTCATATGTACATCAATAACTATATTCTGTGCATGATGAGCTATCACTTAAAATCTGGCATATGAACACAAAGTTAGTAGTACGTCACAACTTGTCTTGGGTAACATGCTTTGCTGATGTTCAAATTAAACTCAATATTATTCAATATTAATGTTATTAAAGAATTTATTTGTCATATGTATCAAATAACTATATTCTGTGCTTGATGAGCTATCACTTAAAATCTGGCCATATGAACACAAAGTAGTAGTACGTCACAACTTGTCCTTGGGTAACAGGGCTTTAGCTGATGTTCAAATTAAACCTCAATATTATTCAATATTAATGTTATTAAAGAATTTATTTGTCATATGTATCAAATAACTATATTCTGTGCATGATGAGCTATCACTTAAAATCTGGCCATATGAACACAAAGTCGTAGTACGTCACAACTTGTCTTGGGTAACAGGCTTTGCTGATGTTCAAATTAAACTCAATATTTTTCAATATTAATGTTATTAAAGAATTTATTGTCATATGTATCAAAATAAACTATATTCTGCTGCTTGATGAGCTATCAATACTCTGAAAATCTGGCCATATGATGAACACAAAGTAGTAGTACGTCACAACTTGTCCTTGGGTAACAGGCTTTGCTGATGTTTCCAAATTATTAAACTCAATATTATTCAATATTAATGTTATTAAAGAATTTATTTGTCATATGTTATCAAATAACTATATTCTGTGCTTGATGAGCAAACATCTTAAAATCTGGGCCATATGAACACAAAGTAGTAGTACGTCACAACTTGTCTTGGGTAACAGGCTTTGCTGATGTTTCAAATTAAACTCAATATTATATCAATATTAATGTTATTAAAGAATTTATTTGTCATATGTAATCAATAACTAATATTCTGTGCTTGATGAGCTATCACTTAAAATCTGGCCATAATGAACACAAAGTAGTAGTACGTCACACACTTGTCTTGGGTTAACAGGCTTTGCTGATGTTCAAATTAAACTCATATTATTCAATATTAATGTTATTTAAAGAATTTATTTTGTCATATATATCAAATAACTATATTCTGTGCATGATGTGCTATCACTTAAAATCTGGTCCATATGAACACAAAGTAGTAGTACGTCCACAAACTTGTCTTGGGTAACAGGCTTTTTTTTTTCTTTGCTGATGTTCAAATTAAAACTCAATATTATTCAATATTATTGTTATTAAAGAATTTATTTGTCAATATGTATCAAATAACTATATTCTGTGCTTGATGAGCTATCACTTAAAATCTTGCCATATGAACACAAAGTAGTAGTAGTACGTCACAACTTGTCTTTGGGTAACAAGCTTTGCTGATGTTCAAATTAAACTCAATATTATTCAATATTAATGTTATTAAAGAATTTTATTTGTCCCCATATGTATCAAATATAACTATATCTGTGCTTGATGAGCTATCACTTAAAAATCTGGCCATAATATGACACAAAGTAGTAGTACGTCACAACTTGTCTTGGGTAACAGGCTTTGCTGATGTTCAAATTAAACTCAATATTATTCAATATTAATGTTATTAAAGAATTTATTTGTCATATGTATCAGAATAAGCTATATTCTTGTGCTTGATGAGGCTAACCACTTAAAATCTGGCCCATATGTAACACAAAGTAGTAGTACGTCACAACTTGTCCTTGAATAACAGGCTTTGCTGATGTTCAAATTAAACTCAATATTATTTTCAATATTAATGTTATTAAAGAATTTATATTGTCATATGTATCAAATACTATATTCTGTGCTTGATGAGCTATCACTTAAAATCTGGCCATATGAACACAAAGTAGTAGTACTTCACAACTGTCTTGGGTAACAGGCTTCTGCTGATGTTCAAATTAAACTCAATATTATTCAATATTAATGTTATTAAAGAAATTTATTTGTCATACTGTATCAAATAACTATATTCTGTGCATGATGAGCTATCACTTAAACAATTGGCCATATGGAACACAAAGTAGTAGTACGTCACAACTTGTCTTGAATAACAGGCTTTGCTGATGTTCAAATTAAACTCAATATTATACAATATTAATGTTATTAAAGAATTTATTTGCCACCCCCCCCCCCCCCTCTCTATGTATCAAATAACTATATTCTGTGTGCTTGATGAGCTATCACTTAAAATCTGGCCATTATGAACACAGCAAGTAGTAGTAACGTCACAACTTGTCCTTGGGTAACAGGCTTTGCTGATGTTCAAATTAAACTCAATATTATTCAATATTAATGTTATTAAAGAAAATTATTTGTCATATGTATCAAATAACTATATTCTGTGCTTTGATGAGACTATCACTTAAAATCTGGCCATATGAACACAAAGTAGTAGTAACGTCACAACTTGTCTTGGGTAACAGGCTATTTGCTGATGTTCAAATTAAACTCAATATTATTCAATATTAATGTTATTAAAGAGAATTTATTTGTCATATGTATCAAAAAACTATATTCTGTGCTTGATGAGCTATCACTTAAAAATCTGGCCATATGAAACACAAAGTAGTAGTAACGTCACAACTTGTCTTGGGTAACAGGCTTTGCTGATGTTCAAATTAAACTCAATATTATTCAATATTAATGTTATTAAAGAATTTATTTGTCATATGTATCAAATAACTATATTCTGTGCTTGATGAGCTATCACTTAAAATCTGGCCATATGAACACAAAGTAGTAGTACGTCACAACTTGTCTTGGGTAACAGGCTTTGCTGATGTTCAAATTAAACTCAATATTATTCAATATTAATGTTATTAAAGAATTTATTTGTCATATGTATCAAATAACTATATTCTGTGCTTGATGAGCTATCACTTAAAATCTGGCCATATGAACACAAAGTAGTAGTACGTCACAACTTGTCTTGGGTAACAGGCTTTGCTGAAATTGCATGCAAAATTGTAAGTCCATAATTCAATTTGTTCTCCAGATATCCCCATGAGGTACAAGCTTCACTAAAGCTCGGCCAAATCGCATGGATAAACATGTACCACAATCAAACTCCATTTCTTTTATAGAGACCTATAAGTAAAGTTATATACAAAGCTTAAAATATATAGCTCAAATTTCTTGGGATATCCTGCAGAAGGTTAAGTATATGCTTTTCGGAAGATATGTTTTCGTGCAAACCAAAAGGGTTCCTTCTTACGGGGATAGGTTCTGCCTCAAATCAAGCCCTGATCTAGGTGATATAATAACCAAGTTCACATATTGTACTCTGTCCCAATTTATTTGTAAGCAAAAATATGAATAGTTTTTCCTGAATTTGGTATAAATCTATAAAATTTAGGCCTTAATTCAAGAAATCAATCATCAAAAACTAAAAATCAAATGTAAAATCGCTCAATTGACCATATTAAAAAAAAGATATATACAGTATGCCTATCAATAATTTCTATGACAAATTTCTGCTCAAATTCTTCAACTTTATTAAAATAAATTTTGTTGTGGTTAATTAAGGACAGCATAACAAGCAATTACAAAGTAGGCTACAGATCTGTATCTGGAAACAAAACAATCAATTCAGATGTCAAACTACAATTTTTAATATATCAACTGTACTAAAACAAGCAAACTGAAACTATCAGTGTATAATTAATACAATAGAATCTTGTTAATCCGGCCCAATATAGGGTTTAGTAGGGCGAGATTACCGAAAATGGTGGGTTAGTGGGGGTACATTATAAAATAAAGCAAATTTAACAATAAAACAGCATATAATTCCTTGTGAAAGTTATTGACAATGATAGTGGCTAAAATAAGTGTAGTAATTAAAACAGTACTTGAAAAACAATAACTACATTATTTGTAATGAAAAGTTATTGCAATGTACAAAAAATTAAACCAAAGTATGAGAGTCAATCGAATGTTACTACAAACAGAAAACATTTATTAATCAAATTACATGTCATAACCAGTCATCTATTCCTTAGTCATTCATGCTAAGGATTTTAATTTACAAAGTAGTTTAGCGAGCTCTTATTTTGGTGAAAGACTCGTGTGTCTATATGTAAATCTACTTAAGAAATTCTACATTAGGCAATGTTAAAACATGATATTATTGTGCTCATTATGTAATATAAGTTGTAATGGACAGTATAACTAATAGTAAAAATACAAGTTGAAAGCAAACACTACAGCCAAACTAAGTAAATGTATATATTTTTGAATATTTATGATGTAGCTAACAACTAAGCTGTATTCAATGAATTTGTGATTTCTTTAAAGAATTAAATTGGTTTGATTATAATTTTTCCCTAAAAAACTTTAAACTTTTGACTCAACTGCAAAATATAAAATGTGAATTTTTTAGTAAAAAACCATGTCCTCATTTTCATCAAATTACAATGAAAAAAAATATTGTTATGTGTAATTGGGGTTCTTGGTTGGGGGAGAAGAGGATAACAAGCTCAAGATACCTCCTCCCATGTTGGCATTACATACTGTTATTCTGTTCAGCTACTAATACCTTTTACGAGCTTAAGAAAAGGTTCAGTCTTTCCAAAATTTAATTTTTAAAGATTTTTCTTTAAAAAAAAACTAAAAATATTGTAAGTAGTTAAAGTAAATATTTACTGATTTTACTATCTTTTGAAGTCTATATAATAAATAATACGCATTAAATTATTTACAACATTTTTCAGGAGGGTAAACTTGGAATTGTTGTTAAACGACAAATTTGTTGCTGTACACATGGCTTTAGAATGGTTATGGTTATAAGCTGCTATGTATCATAGGTTATGAAAATGAAATGCTATTTCCTTGCGAATTAAACAATAAAACATGATGGAGTACGTATGAAAATTATACTTTTTTTTAATATACCTTGCAGACTCCAAAAATGCCTTACCAGTACAGAGATTAACCATTGCCAGTTCTTGGGTTAAATAGATTTTTATAACTATAATCACTATACATCAACACAAAATGTACAATCCAATATTTCAATTATAAGTTAGGTCTATCCTGGTAATGATAGCATCATGAGCAGCATAATCAAATTCTATGTTAAAAACAGGAGTGAACCTTACTGTATTTTAATCATTAGTTTTTTGAGGAGTTGACAGCATGAGCTTGTTATCAATTTGATCCAAAACAACTAAACTAACACAAGACATTCTAGACAAATACAATCATAGATACATTCTAGACAAAATAGTTAATTAATAGTGCCTTTTTCCATGTGTTATCCAATTAAAACTAAAATGATCCAATAAAAGAAAGGAATCTTCATCAAGAACATAGTCACTGTGACAACACTCATTCAATGATTCAAGGGAGTAAATAATAATATCGTACTATTAAATGACATGTTAATGAAACACCTTCAACTCAACCGTTCAAACTTGGAGGTTCATCTTGTTTTTTTTGTTTTTTTTTGTTTTTTTTTTTTTTTTGCTTATAAGTATAATAATTAAGTTACACAAATAGCGGGTATATTCTGGACCCTAATACCGGTGATTCCGGTATTTGAAAATGAACTAATTAGAAGTTAGAACAGTGTTGAACTACTCATCAATCTTACCGGTTTAATTTATTGAATCTGAAAAATTGTTTAAACCTAGAAGATCTAATTATATATTTTTAGTAATATTCTCTCTATACCATAAATTTGTTCAAACCCGGTTCCATATCCAAAATATGGGATATTGTATAAACCTAGAAGATGCAAGAATATTCCCAAGTACTGTAAATGTTACCATGTACACTATACTATAAATTTGTTCAGTTAGAACTAAACAATACGCATACGAGCATTGTCTCGTATAAACATGGGTTTTATAAGGTGTAGTGGGCATATACGCATTCTTCCTAAATTTGGATGTTTATTAACATACAAATAAGATATTGAGTGTATTGTGATTAATGTGATATAAACTGTATATATTAGAACGATGATTATTAACTGTTTCGTGTAACTTACTGTACCGTACACATTAGTATTCGATTTGTTTTATTAATTAGAGTTGCTTATATATGTTTGTTTACACGTTCATAACGGCCAAAATGTTCTCTGGCTGAAATTAAGCGTTTTGCACATAACACCTCGTCATGGTTATATTAAAGATCGTGTATCACTGAAAGTTAAAACAACTACCTAATATTGTAAATTAATATGGTTTTTTATGATCTACTGGTGGTTCACGTTACATTTCAGCTGTTCCACATACTCGTAAGAAAAGGTCAATCCATTCTGAAACCACCAGCAGTATTGGCTTACAATTGCACCAGAAAGATATGTCTACCTGCTGCAGTCTTATTACACCCCTCTGAAAAATAATTCGGTGTTAAAACTGTTTGTAACTATGATTATTTCACGAGTCATTTGACATCAGTTTATTTTTATAGCTCAGCACGACCTTGAACTTTATCACTGTGTCGAAAAAGTGTGAAAACAGGGTAATACCAGTCATTAAATACGTAAGTGGATCGCACATATTAGTAATTATAACAGTATGAAAAATAAGATTTTCATAGAAATAACCGATTTACCAATATACAAATGGTAGCAATTTTTCTAAGTTCTGTGTGGCGATAACTTATAATTTACCTTGCACGCTATATTTACACGTGTCGTGTTGAAGTTGGAATTTAGATCAATTATACTTATACAGAGGAGTATAATTTATAGAGCTCTTCTATGTTAGAATAAAGTGAAAGGTTTAAATGAACAAAATTGAACTTAGACTTTATGTAGACTGATGGTTCTAATAAGCCTTTACTGTTACAGTAATTTAAGGTACACAATTCAACGAAATTAATTAATTTTGAAATTAACTTTTATTATGTGGTAAAATATATGGAAACAGGCCTGTAATATACTTCCGAATGCATCTAAATAATAAAGTTTTGAATGCACCACATTTAATGCCTACTGCATATAATAGTATGACATTTGTTTTATGAAAAAGTATGTAGCAGGAATATTAATAGACGAATATTAAAACGCCTAATTTTAAGTAATTTGTTTGGAATAGAAGAGAATATTAAATGTCTGAAAAAGTATCGTTCAAGATCAACATTGTGTTTGTGAGTTTAGTTGAAATTCGTGGAGTAAAGGCTGGGCGAGTAAAATTAAAATATCCAAAACTACTGCTACCTCTTCATCATAGTAGCCTACCTGTTGTGCAGCAAAGATGCAGCACAATGCATGACATGAGGGAAAGCTGCTTGTACTAGCCTCCATCTGGGAACAGACTTTACCGCTTCTGCCAGGGTAGGCGGCAACCCAAACTGGATGTTTTGAACTAACACCTTCTCAAATGACTATAACAAATCAAGTGTTTTTAGTTCATGGTTAGAAATCATAGCAAATGTATAAACAAAGATTGAGAATCATACATCTATAATATGTATAATGTCACACACAATATTTATAGTATGTCTTATACTATAAAATTCGCATAGCTTAATCTTTAGTAAAACGTCAAAATCTCCTACATGTTTACTCCAAACAATTGTGAGATAAGTAACAGTCACTGAAAGATATTCCAATCTCTTGATCCATTTTAGATTTAATTTTAAAGATGAATCCGTGAACTAGAAGAGTGAAACTGTTTTTATGTGTACATTTGAAAATTCTCAAATTTCTTATTAATGCTTTATGATATTTTATTAATTAATCCAACTATTTAAGTAAAAATTTAACTATTGTAGACCAATATGTAATCCTGTCTCAAGAGAGACCAAATTCGATGTTTAGCTTTTTATACCAGCAGTGCAGTAATAGCCCAGTGGGAAAATAAAAATAGGCCTGTATGCAAACCAGGGACCCTAAGAATGCCAATGTTAAAATTTCAGTAAAATCAACCAACGCCTAGGAAATAGTATATGTTATGAGGCAGACTAAAGCATTTCAGAAAGAGGGCTATGGCAATACGCCTTGAGTAATGTCAGATATAGGGGCGTCCCTGACGGTTTGATACAAGTTAATATTAAAGTTAAAGTATTAATGTTAATACCACCCCAACCCCCAATAAGAAATCAAACTGAAGGAAGTCTGAATTCTCCATATAAATGCCTCCTTAAATGGTAAAGCAGTTTGTTTAGAAATCTGTTTGTGTCGGTCGTTTTGATCGAGTAGGAGTTTTTGACGTAAGAGTAAAGATTGTCTCTATCATAAATCCGAACATGTGAGTTGGTACAGCAATGGTAAAATAATGACTAAGCTGTCCGCCATGGTTGGAGACAAGAAGTGTAGTGCTGCAGCCGATGTGTACAGGCAGTGATTAGCGCGGTAGGCAAGCAAGCTACGAATTATCTGTCAGTTGTGCAAGCCCATCACAGTCGAGTATAACAGTTCAGCGGTTAGTTAGTATAACAGTATCGCGCCGAACGATAGTTTAGTGATTGGCTTGTTGCATTGTGATTACATTTAAATCTAATAAATTAGACAGGGTAAACTTATTTAAATTACAAAAAAAACCCGAGAAGAAACTGCAAACAGTTCAAAAATACGTTGTACAGTTGTGGAATGCTAGTTTTATATTAATGGATTAAGTTTTAATTTATAGTCTGAAATTATCTTTTTTACATTACAATTATTTTAAAATAATATAAATTGTGAGGGAGTTTCGGTGGCAGCATTACCTCATTTTTTAGGGAATTAGTCCTACCGTTATAAGTCCGTTATATGGGAGGGGGGGTGTCTGAAAAGTTCGATTTTAACGTTACGTAATGAAGTGGCGGCTTCTCTGTAAGAGGTTTTTCCTATTATTTGTTGGTTTAATGTTCTATGTAATTTTAAACGGGTATTAATGTTTTCGTTACTTTACTGTGTTCTGATGGAACTCCACAATAATATTAAACAGATGAAAAATAAATAAATACATTTAAATAAAGAAATTCAAACTTACCTTGCAAGCCTCTTTCAGCTCCTGCAAAAAAAAACAAATATTTTGTCAAAATAAGTAAACCTAAAAGACTATTTACAATCATATAAAAGAGAAATTCCAGGTGCATCATTGTATACAGTATGAACTGACGGCCGATTTAGTTCTCTAATTGATGAGACCTAGAGTAGAATATCAAAATGTAAACCAAGTAAAAGTAAATTAGTGAAAATAGTTTTCCAATCAAGAATGTTTTCTTAACGCTCACTGGTCTATTCCTTGTTTGAGTTTCGGAGTGATTTAAACATTGTTTAAGAATTATAAGAACTTATTAAATTAAATACTGAAGAAGTTGAAATGTCTATGTTTATAAGAATTTCAACACACACACTAACTTACTTATGGAAATTCTCTATAACATTTCATGTATTTGATTGGATGTTACGATTTCAGTAACACTTGATCTATTTTTGACCAATGTAGAAGATCCCCTAAAGTCGGTCCTTAGCTTTCTTAATGAAAGTAATTACAATGTAATATGGTGGTATTTTTGAAAAGATCTACGTAAATATTTTTCAGTATTCACAGACAAACTAACTTGTTTTTGTCCTCCTCCGTAGACTAATGGTTATAGTCTCGGCTCTCTAACCGAGAGATCACGGGTTCAAATCCTGGGGAGGTCCAATCATGTACTTTGTAAAATAAAAACCAGTGCACTTCGAAGCCGGCATAGCTGACGCTGAGGCTTAAATGAGGTTAAAAATCACGTTATTTTTAACAACATTTGATTTACAATCTGTTACAACTGCCATTAATTAAATACTTTTGTGGGTAGATTGTTAAATGAAATAACAAAGAGTTAATAATATTGATACACAACAGCATCAATTATTAAATTACGTCGGCTGATTTCACCAAAATAGGTCAGGAAGGTCCAGTACGTGAAATCTTTGAAGTCTAGTCGTTGTCAGGACGTTGTCTAATACATTCACTGCCAGACGATTAGGATAGTTGTTTTAATTTGGCTACATACTTCTTGCTGTATTTAGTGATTCCTTGTCATACTGTTTGAGCTTTCAAATCGCCATGCGAAGTTTTATTTGAACTGTACCATGGAGCATCTACTTTTTGCCATAAAACGTTTGACTGAACCTCTGAATGATTTCTATGTTGGAGTTGCTGATAGTACGGTACCCCATTTTTGTGTGCCGTAAGTCCATATAGGTCTTAAAAATTGTTTCTACAAGAGTAATTTGTTTTCCACGGTTAGTTTGGATTGTTCTGACAAGAAGCCAATTGAACGATATTTTAGATTTAGTAACTTTATTTTGGTCCATATGTGGTTATGCCAGTTCAGTCTTCTATAAAGATGAAGCCCTAGATATTTAAAACTTTTAGCTTCTGGAATTAAACTTTATTGAGGCCTACTTGTGGACACATTCTAATGAGAACTAATGAGAACGTCACATAAGTTGATTTACTTTCATTTACACGTACCTTCTACTTTCTTAACTATAGGGCAACATCATCAAGATTTCCAGAAGCAGACGCAGCAATCTTTATGTCATGAAATTATAGCAGTGTCGTCTGCAAACGTAGCCATCGTTGTCTCATCAAAGGTCCGGTGTACATAAAGAACGCTTCCTCGATGAACGCCTGGGTCAGGCGTTACCAAATCCGTGATAATGCCATCACATTTAATTTAAAAATCTCGTTGACATATTAGGCTCAAGATCTATACAGAACAACGATAGAGGATCTTCAGTCTTAAAATACCTAATATCAACTATATTCCTAACTATAAATCCGATATTTTCAAGTGAATTTTTAACATCATTAATGTCAGTAGAGTGATTTTTAGAACTTCCCATATGTTCTAAAATGGTTTTGTTTTAGTTCATAGGTATGAAAGTTTATCTATTTTTCGTTGAGCAATTTTGCAACAGGCCTGTATGAATCTGGGGATTTGGGAATTATTTTGATTGTGTTCTTATTAATGCATTTGTATGAATAGTAAGTAATCTTTGGTGATAACAGTTTCAATATATTGCTAAATATATTTTATGCTTTTAACATTGGGGATAAATAATGGAGGAGCTGTGGTTGATTTTACTCCGAGAAAGAGTCAGTGCCTTTGATAATATTGTTATTTTATTCACTAGACTAGACTACTTTCTACTAATACTCACATGGTGGCCTGGAGCATGCTGGCAAAACTGCAACATAACGATGGATTAGATTACAAATGTAATACAATATCACACCATTCCCATTTAATTGTATTAATTCTACAGAATGTTTTACTATTATATAAAATGCTAATATTACATTTTAATTTAAAAATCTATTATAGAATCAAACTCAAAATATGCATACCATACCAAAATGTTTCCTAATAAATGTTATTGATATTTGTTTTTAAATTTACTAATTGAATTATTGTATGCCAAAAACTATATAATGTGAATAAACACTAAAGTTTGTAAAAATATATACTTTTAATCACTTTAATGTAAAAAAACTACAAAGACCAATTCGTAAAAATAAATTTGCTTTTTTATACAATATTTTTCATTGAATTAGAAACTTAAAATAACTACACACTGTTAACGTAAATTTTTTTATTTAATTAATTTCTTTGTAAAACAGTACAGAAACAAAATGCTAAATTCAAATACTTTTTAACCAACTGCTAAAAGGTAATATTTCAACAATAAATTAATTTAGAAACTAACACTCCAATAATAATTAAATTATGTTTGTTTTAATGACGTATTTTAATTTGGGTACAAAATTTTTTATATTGTTATTGTAACCATTTTGATTTCAGTTCTGTGTGCCTCACAATGTTTTAATTAAAAACGTAAAGCCTCACACGTATACAATTTAGTTAATTGGGTTTTTATTGACTAATAAAATCCAATAAGAAGCTTCTACAATGTATTTTAGCTATTGTAAAAAACATACTGTACTGTACTGTGTGTGTGTGTGTGTGTGTGTGTGTGTGTGTGTGTGTGTGTGTGTGTGTGTGTG
The DNA here is from genome assembly GCF_021130785.1 of Homalodisca vitripennis. Classification (NCBI taxonomy): domain Eukaryota; kingdom Metazoa; phylum Arthropoda; class Insecta; order Hemiptera; family Cicadellidae; genus Homalodisca; species Homalodisca vitripennis. Next base: position 169,367,857 of record NC_060210.1, on the reverse strand, counting down.
TGTTTTAGCTGTAGTGTTTTTTTATGGTACAATATAATATGGTAACAAATTTTGCTATCTACCAGCATTATCATTTAGTTTATTAGTAATTAAGTAAATGTTTTTAATAATTTAAGGATATCTAACTTAATAACATTTACAGTATTGCTTTCTTCTGAAAGGACACACTAGAAATTCGGGTGATTTGGATAAATTTTATTTATGTTAATTATGTTTATTTTTGTGCTATGTTATGACAATTTACATCTTGTAGTTTTATGTTAATATGATTGATAATAATGTTTTTTTTTCCTTTTAATCACGCATTCATTGACACCATTAACCCTTTTATATTTATCATTGTTACAACACACATAAACAAGTAAAATGTTAATGACAGTTATTTTACTCCACATAATTTACAAAAGCGGTTCTAAAACAAATTTAACAGAATTTTTTCAAAAAACTATTTTTTTCCATGCAATGGTGTGCTGTGTACACATAACTAAACAAGAAGATTTCAAGATAAAAGGCTATGGACTGAAAACGTTAAGCGTTTTCTGCTTCATTTTCTCCTTCTTGAGTCAAAAAGGATGGTAGTAAGTTGAAAACTGTCTCGGATATTTGAATTATCATTAAAATACGTGTTTGAGTACCAGAAAAACTCAAACGTTTTAATATGCTCCAAATGTCACAGAGCCCATTTTAAAGCCCTTTTTCAACTTATAGCATGCGGTAACGAAATTAAAACATTGGTGGGATCTGAACATTATATTTAAACTATCTTCACTCAAAACATATTTTGGAAAACTCATCTTAAACATGTAAGTAATCTAAGTATCTAAATAGCATTAAAATGTCATTTATAAAAAATGTACAGAATTCCATGATTAACCAAATTTATTTATCAATTGGCCTTTTAAAATTCAATCAATCCGAAATGACAGGCATGATTTACAGCTCCCTAGTCTAAAATGTATAACCCTCAACAAGTTGAGCTGCCGAAATTATGTCAAATTAAAGTTTATTTCATCGAACGTTTATGTTACTATTTAGCATCAGACTTTTTAAGATTAAAAACCTCTCCCTATGTCGAATATGGATAAATTCATAATAATGAAAATATTAGAAAAATTCCTATGGTCAAGTCTGGCAGTGGGCGAAGAAGTTAAACCCAATTAATTATGTAATCAAGTATGAATTCACCTAGACATTACTGTTTCGAGCTTTGCTGATTTATCCATATAATTCATGCAGGGTTTTGCAATCTCAGATTAATTCTGATTATTTTGATGATTTTAAAGCTTTTCAGGCCATCTCCGTTGGCAGTTTAATAGGATGAATATCGGAATTCCTCCCAACAGCCGATTCGGCATGTTCTCTTCCGGTTAAAAAAAATAAATAAATAAATAGGGGAGAAAATACGTATTAATTTGTTCATATACTGTATGCCTGAAAAGGAATACGGAAACAGGAGATTCAATGAATCAGTGAGGATATTTTTCCTTTAATTTTAACTTAGTTCAAGACATTTGATTTAATTTGATTAATACCAATATGGTCAAATTTTAGTTTACCGATTTACATGACACGGGCGCATTTAATATAGGAAATTATCTAAAAAAATAACTAAATGACATATTTTGATAAAACTAATTGCGCCATTCATATATCACCCTTCTATACTGTTATGGCAATTAGTATAACTGTAATGGTTAATCTTTTTATAATCCAATTCATTGTGACAAATTCATGAAAGTATAATTAACGGATTCAATAGTTTATTACGTAAATGAAAAGAAAAGACTTGTCTGCTTATTTCTTAGCATTTAACTTTAATACATGATTACCTTTAATTTTCAATAAATATTTTAAAATGGATATTATTTCACATGAGGATCAATGTTAATACAGGTTTCTTATTGTGGTATTTTCTATAATATACTCCATATTAATATCTGTACAAATGACGGTAAGCAATAATATTATAATACTCATGGTTTGGAAATCATACTGATGCTTTACTTATTGTAGTACACATAAATAAAGCGTTTGAACTCGAATGTCCATCTTCGCTAAAGTAAGTTGTGGCTAAACGCTATAGCCTGTATTAGTAGTTAGATGTTATACTTCAGTTTAGTTAAAGTTAAATTATCTACACTAAAAATAAACAAACAACACTCAGTGATAAGACCCAATTTTAAACCCTGATTATGGTCCATTATTAGTTGAACATTTTACAAAAATATGTTAAAATGTTGTGAAAGTAAAATATATTCAAAAGAAAAAATTAACACAGTTATCACTGAATTATAGTTTTTATTCGTGTTTCATTGATACTGGATCATTTCTTATCATTTCTTGGAACTACGGATATATTTGTTCAGTTGTACTACACCAATAACAAGTAACAGAAACACAATCACTAAGGTTAGGTTTCCCAAGTTTACAAAACTCCACATTAAACTTGGTCTAATCCTTCCTGCATTGCACTCCTTCTTAATTGTGAAAGGAAAAGATTCCATTTACGATAGATTTTAATTTGACATCCCAAATAAAAGTTTAAATTCACAGTGACTTTGGTTACATGTCGAATTATTGTTCCATAAATAAATCTGAAGTTACAATATGGTTAATGCAAATAAAATCATATGTAACAATAGGATTATACTTTTTATCTACAGAAAGCTACATTTCAGGTGATAATGTAATATAATGTAATCTCTGTAATACATTTTCTACAACTGAAATGAAAATTTTTGCGTCACAAATGTTTTTAGAGAGTGTATAGATTAAGGTAGCTCGATCGTTTTGAGACTTCTTTATTTTGGTTATGACTGTGGATACCAAACTGCGCCTACGGATTTATACCGCGCACGGTGCGCGACGGCTGACTACGCATCCCATTTTTGGCTCTCATGGTCTCTGAGTTAATACGAGTACCTTGCAGTTTGAAAAGCTTATATAAGTAAGCCAGTCCTGACAGTTATAGTAGATCTCCATGCCCAGTAGTTTAAGAAGCGGATTGCTTGTGTTCTGAATTGTGATTCTGGTAAACAACTATTTGTTAGAACTTAATAAGTTAAAATGATCAAACACTGTACAGCCTTTCTCTAAAACTGTTCAAATATCGTTATATTTCATCATTATGTTTGGTTCATGTTCGATTACTTACAAGAATCTACAAAGTACACGTTTCTACCAATATCAAACAGTTGTAACAAAAATATCATAAATAGTTATTGTTACCTTTTCAATTTTGTTTACAATGAGGTTTCGTAACATATTTTTAACTATTCATTTAACTGACGAGGTATCACACTTTATAAATTGGAGTGTCAAAATGATTTTAAATTTCTTTGGAACAAGTCCTACTACACTAGAATCTAGCGAGTTGCAATGTAAAATATTAAATCGTTGTTAAGGTATTTTATTTTGAAATAAAACAATACAGTCAGACATTAAACGAAGTGGAACTTTCAAACAGTTCTTTAATTAAAAAACGTAATCCAATTTGAATTTCTCAGTAAAATTACTTGAAGCCATTTTAACTATACCAATTAAAATACTAGAAACAATACAGGGCAGTGGGTGAATATCACTTCTTTTGTCAGCTGTTACGTACAACACCTTTATTATGCATGAATTTGTATTATGCATACATAATTTGTCTGATTGCTTCAGTTTCATGGTTGAAATATTAACAAAGGTTACAGGGAGATTATTTACATGCCAAAAATCCACAACTTTAAAGGAATGTAATGTGCTACAATAAATTATTATTATTATGATGAAGTGATGAGTAAGAGTGAATTGTTGAATATTATTAACAATATTTTTAAAACGTCCACAATCCTACCAAGCTAGTTAAATTGCAATATGAATATGCGAAACTGTGTAAAAGTTTTTCTTCCATAGTGAACAAATTCTCATTTTAAATAGAGACATAGTACATAACTATCATAGAACTAATTCAACAAAATGATTACTCCGTTCTCTTCTATAGGCAATCTACCACAATTAACCCATAACAGCTTAGTGTACCCATATGGACAAAGCTTTATGTACAGTATTTGCACCGTGATGTGGTCCTCTCATCTTAATATCTGGGCTCTTAAAGGTAGCTAGCTAGTATACAAATTGTTTAAAAACACTTACCATGCAAGAGGCTTCATGTAACTTCCCCAATTTTGGACGAGTGAACGGACTGAAACAAAATTTGGTACGCTATTGAAAATAACCATTATACAAAGGTACATATAAAGAAAGATTTACATAAACATTACTATTTTAATGTCAAATATAACACTTTTTATAAACTAGGAGGTAGTTATACCTATATTTCTCAAGATATGTGTATAATATTTACATTATATATATTTATATGTTGTATGTATGAACTACGTATTAAACAACACACACACACACACACACACACACACACACACACACACACACACACCTTTTGGGTGGCCTTATATACTTTACAATGTGACCTCGATGTACAATTGCTTTACTTTCCTTTTGTCTATATACATTTATTTCTCTTTTTTATTTATGTATTGGATGCATGTGGTTACCTACAACATTAAATTAAATTGTTAAATTATTGCCATATTTTAAGACTAATACAGAGAGGTTTACCTGGTCGACAGTTACACATTACAAGTCATACAAATGTAATCAAAGTGTACCATACACGAACTATTTGTGTTGTACGCAGCCGGCTGTACACAGTCAACGTGTTGCAAAGAGCAGCTGTCTCTGACTAGTCGGAGACCAATGGAGATCACGCGATGTTTAGGACGCATGGTCAATTCACACACATCAGTTCCGGCGCGTCACAGGTCAGTCACATCAGTTCCGGCGCGTCACAGGTCAGTCACATCAGTCACGTCACAGTTAAAAATATTTATTCTATAATGGATTTCCTGTTGCGCTATCTACACTCATCCGGCTCAGTTCCGGCGCAGGTCCGTCAGTCGCTCTGCCGGCGTCCGTCAGTCATTTTCAGATTTCTTCCCACCGATATTTTTGGATTGTTCGGACGCCTGACGGTCGCATGACGGATGTGTTTGCTATTTTAAAGGATTGCGTTTTTATATAAAAGTTGTATTTCTGTGTTGCGTTTATATTTTAAAGACTGTTTGTTACGATCGTCAAGATGAACGATGAAAAATTGATAGAATCTGTTCGCAAAAATATAGTTTTGTATGATATGTCTAACCCTAAGTACATGGACTCGTCTGTGAAGAATGAAATTTGGGAGAAGATAGGCGCTGAAATGAATTTAGATGGTAAGTAAATGTTGTTATTTATTCAGTAGATATTAAAATTCAGCTTGATACAATACAAGTTAAAGGCATAAAGTAAACATAACCAGTAAATGTTTCTATATATGTTATTAATTTATGACTTAAGCAAGTTATGGTACATTTTTACAGTTTCTTACTTTCATTGGCGTATGTAATCTTTGGAATCAGGGGAAACAATTTAGCTTACATTGTGCCGGTTTCACGGCTACCTTTTCTTCACTGCCATGGAACACTACCAGCTTCTGAGTTGAAATAACGTTTAAACGTTTCTCTTAGCCTACGTCAAAAGCGTCCCTTCTTGCATTACCACCTTGGCTAGGCAAATTGGTCATCGACGAGTGTTCAGTGACTTCAATTTCTTCTGTTCTTTCATATGTGTATGTGTTCTTATCATATTTGTTAATGAAATTATGTAGTATGCAGGTTGTCAAGACAATATAGTCTGCATATTTGGTGCGGCCTGGATCCGTCTGTTGTAAATTCTAAATTTTTGGCACAAAATTCCAAAAGAATTTTCTACAACCCTTCTTGCACGGCTTAATCTGTAGTTGTAATTTTTTTATCGCTGTCCAAATCCTGTTTAGAATAAGGCCTCTTTAAATAAGTCTTTAGAGGAAATGCCTCGTCCCCTACCATGACATATGGTACTTTCGTGGTTGTTTGCGGCAAGTTTTCATTACTTGGTATATACAATTTTCCCAGTTCAACAGCCTTATAGAAGTTGGAATTCTTGAAGATTCCTCCATCACTGTTTTTTCCGTAAGCACCCACATCGACCATGATAAAGTTATACTGGGCGTCAACGAAGGCTAATAGCACTACTGAAAAGGTCTTCTTATAGTTGAAATATTGTGATCCAGTATTTGGAGGTGCTTGTATGATGACGATGTGTTTTCCATCTATAGATCCTAAACAATTTGGAAAATTCCATCGTTTGTAGAATTCTGTAGATATAGTTTTCCACGTGTCTTCAGTAGGTTTTGGCATCGTTTCATGGAGTAAGGTTTCACATATTACCTTACAGGTATCCATAACAATTTTGTATACTGTGCTGTGTCCCAAGCGGTAGCTAAATGAGATAGTTTGAAGAGAATCTCCTGTAGCCAGGTACCTGAAAGTCATAACCTAAGTCTAAGTGTGTTAATTTTGAACTGTCATGAAACCATTTACACAATATATAACAGCTTGAACTAATGGTATTTTGGCCTTCTTGGGACCCCAAAACGAAAACAAATTCGTTCCGGACCTAGGTCTTAGGGTACCTGCGTATAATAAGGGAAATGTGGAAGGGACTTCTTTTACTTATCGCGCTTCCTCTAGCTGTTGCGGACTGTATGCTACTATTTATTTTAGCTTAAACTATAACACTAAATAGGTTCTTTACATTTCAGGAGGAACATGCAAAGCCAGGTGGAATAATATTAGAGATACCTACAGGAAATCTATGAAAAGAACTGCAACGAAAAGTGGACAAGCAGCAAAGAAGATTAAGCTATACAAATATTCAAACCAATTGAGCTTCCTACAAAAGTATTTGGATGAAAGGGAAACTTTGAGTAGTTTCAGTATTGAAGACCAAACTAGTGACGCACAGGAGGAGCAGCTCGAAGATACAACTAATATAACTGATGACGATGTCCAGACTATAGAGATATTGAGGAATGAAAGTACCAAGGAACAAGTGCCAACACCAACCATACAGACACACACAACATCAACATTTCAACTACCTCCAAAGCCTTGTGTGAAAACCGTGAAGAAAATAACGAACACCAACACCGAAGAAAGTGCCTCTTCCAAATTGATGGATTTTATCATCAAAGATAAAGAAAAACCTAAACCAGCGGATCACCCAGTCGATATTTTCTTAAAAGCAATGGCACCACCATTAAAAACTCTTTCGCCGTATAATTGGCATCTGGCCAAATCAGAAATCTTTAGCGTTGTTCAAAAATATGAATTGAAAACACTCACCGGACAACTACAACCGTATGACATTCCCGGTAGTTCTATAAATCTTCAACCCTCTTCAACGCCTTCTCCTTCAACAGTGCAATCACAGTCGAATGACTCCATCTACATGGATGATACTGCTACTGGCGCAACTGGAGAATGAAACATTTCTGCAAAACTACTTTCAAACTTTTACTTAAGAAGTTTGGCTAAAAAACGTTTAATTTGTGGTATTTCAGCTGTTGGTTTATAATGCTGTTAAAGTTTAATTTAATTATGACTTCATTAATTGTGTTTCAATAAAACAAATATTCTTAAAATTATTGTTACGTTTTACTCACCTTAAACTTACAGCTAGTCGTTCCTTGGGTGTCACTGATTTCCTCCAGTGAGTGTCTTGTTTCCTTAAAAGCACTTCCACTTTACCGAGTAAAATATGAAATGTTTCACTAGTCATCATAAAATATTTAAAGAACTTAGTTTTCATCGTCCATTAGTCCCTTGAATAACGTGATGAACTCTCCCTGACTTTCCCTCTTCTTCCATAAATCATTAACCCATATCCTTCGCTTTTTTTCTCTTATTTTCAATCTCCTCGTCATCTAAGGCTATCGCTATTGCAGCTAACTCTACTACAGTAAAATCAGCCATTGAGGTAATTATATACTATCCAATTTAATTCATTCATGATAAAATAAGCTTGACTGTAAGATCACTGTATAAAGTGACTGACGACTGACTGAAGCCAACTGACGGACAGTTGACTGACGAATTCCGGACGGAACTGTGACTGAACTGAGACTGAACTGTGACGGAACTGTGACTCAACTGATGTGTGTGAGTAGACCTTAGCCAGAGTCTAGGCTGAAATTGGATGGCGCTGCACGGTGATGCAGCTGACATTTAGTGGAAAATGTAAGTCCATTAAAAATGTCCTTAAGTTATTTTAGTTTTTCACATTCCATAAAGAAAACAAAATATAATTCCATTATTCACATCAATAATGTTTTGTCGGCTTCCCTGCCCCTTATCTGCTAAACCACGATCAGTTTTAATCATTGAGGAAAATTTGTAATGCGGAACTATTTTAGAGTCTTTATAGACCCAAGAGTAAAGTTTGGCGAGAAAATCTAGAGTAGGGATAAAAAAAGTTACTGTTATTCAAAGCATTTTACTTTAGGTAAAAATATTGATGTTGAGGTGTTTTACAAGACGTAAAAATTATCTAAGTTATTAAATATACTCGGTATTTAAATACGTAGAAGGACGTTGCAAAAACAAGAATGTTATACAAATAATGTGTGGCAAATTTGTGGCCCACACATTAAATTAAAGCTTTTCACCAGAACACTACACAAGATCATATACTTGTTTAGTGCATTATGTTGGTTTGTTGTTTATCCAAATACAATCACAGTGAATCTGTATACTTGGTAACTGGACAATTAAAGTATTAAATATGTAACTACACATTATTTCCTGAGAGGAGTTTTAACAAGTTCTAGCACTCTATTGTATTGTTATTATTACTTATGGTATTTTTGATTGAATTAATATTTTTTATCTTTTAGTTGAATTTAAGCAAAGTTAAAAAAACCCTAACATTATGAATGGTCTTCAAAATAAAAAAGAGCAATTTACTACTAAAGATCTGGACATATACTTAACGTATGTCAAACGTATGTTTTATTAGACTTATTACAGTACTTCTGGAACCACTATAAATGGCACATTATTTTTGTTACTTTTATGATAGATTTTTTTAACAATGTGCGAATGCCCATATAATAGGTGAGAGAACGACCTTACCTGATCTGTTGCCATAGGAACGTCTGGATTGGGACTGGTAGAGCTTGGTCATTGTATGCATCTACAAGAGGATCCAAGACGTCTGTATCGTTTATAGTTCTATGAATCTGTTAAAAAAAAAACGCTTACATTAATTTGTTGGTTGCAGAATATACACATTAGAAATAAAATAATGACATAGCTACTTAAACTTAATTTTTGAAGGAATTCAGTTCACAGGGTTCACCAACAGATCACTAGTCTCATGATACTCGAGCTGGCAAGTATACCGGCTTAGCAAACAATTCTTGTCAACGTCGCCGCTGCAAAGGGAAACTAGAGTTCGACTGTGATGGGTTTGGACCTCCTATGCCTTTTTTTTACTTTTCTCCCCGACCATACTTCAGCACCGAATATATATATACAGCTTTAATTGAAGATGTTATTCAAAATTTTGATATCTTGACGATTTTTTTCCAACAAATATTCTTCTGGTGAGTTTTTCGTTACTTCTGATGGTTCAAAACGTGACTTAGCAAAGTTAAAAATACACTATTGCAGCGAAAATATGAGCGAATACTATAAGTAGCGTAATTTTTGATGCCAATGAAAGTTGGCATATTAATAATTCGTACAGTACAGGTCCCTTATATGAGTTTTTAAGCGAGCGTTAGAATTAACGATACTTCCAAAAAGTTATACTTCACTATCGGTGGTTTGGTACTGTGACAAGGTACGTATGAGGTACCATCCTATATAAGTTGTTTGATGATATGCCTAATAATGACCATGCTGGTATAATATGGCCAAGTTTTTATATTTCATGTGGTTTTAGTACAACACAGAATGCGTGAGAAAGCCCTTGCTGCCACTCAGCTAGAGTGGAAAAGTCCATTATTTGAGGGGGTAGCTTCCTAATGAGCTGTGGCTACAATTTTTTCATGCGCTCCACTGAAATTAGACGGTACAGAGTTGTGAAATATTGTAGGTAAGCTAATTACTTTTACTTATTTGTATTCTCTCACTTAAAAAATTAACCGCACTATTCTTATTGATGCTATTTTAATCCTGAATTGATTGATAATAGATTATTAACCAAGCAACTCCTTGTAGTAGAATTACTTGAATGATGTTAAACTTGCTTGTTGGTAATACGTGTAATGGGTTAGCAATCAGGAGCGGCTCCAGGATTTTTTTTTTGAGTAGGCACAGTTTAGGGGTGACATGACTACTGCGGGGGTCTGGGGAGAATAACACCCCGGTAAGAAGGGGCATTTTTAAATCTAAATGCAAAATGGTGAGTTCTCAAGCTTTTTAAAGCATTTAACCTCTTAAGGCAACTAGGAATAATAAGTTAAATAAAGGAATGACTATTTTATATTTCATTGTAACTTGGTCCTTTCTCTAATAATAATACTATCACCATAAAAACATTTCATTTTTTCGTAGGTTGTTTAATTTTAAAATTTGATAGATTTAGCTGTTTTGATAATTTTTTTCTATGTATTTAATTTGAACCATTCATAAAAATGATACGTATATATGATATAAAAACTCTATCACTTTGTATTTTAAAATAGTTTTGAACAACTGGCAAAATGTTATAGCCTACTAAATTCATCTTTGATAGGACAACAAATTTACAGTTCAATATGGACAAAAAAAGGTTGTATTGTTTTAGCTACGAAGAGATTCTGAAGTTCTTTTAGAAGGTATAGAAAATAACGTATAAAATTATCTAGGTTGAAAGGGATAAAAACGTATTCAAATTGTAAGGAAAAATATAAACACTTGGGGAGTGTGACATAATGTGGAAATGCAATTGGGTAACTGAATTCATTTTCCTGAGTACAAAAAATCCTGCATCGGAATGAATTTACTCCCTGGAACATCTGTACTGATGGCTCCAAAAGGATGTACGACAACAGATTACTTTGTTGAACTTATGAAACGCTGTTCTAACTTTTAGACAGCGGGAAAGTGTCTTATCATTTTTAACAAGGTTAAATCCCATTTCGACTAATAGTATTTGTGATGTTCCTGATAAGAATGACATCATAATATATTGTGTCTGTTAACACTACGCATGAACTTCAAATGCTTGGAAACATGTTTTACGTTTTGAAATTTTTGGGATCAGTGTGCTTTGAATTATGTCTATATTCACAAAAGGAAAGAGCAGTACACCCAAACTCATCTTTCCTCACGTCTATAATCCAATTTGACCTAACGCGGGAAAATATTGTGAGTGGTTTTAAAGCTGCTGGTCTACATCTCTTCAAATCCCGTGCTATTCCAGAATAAAGAGATGTCCCAAGTCATATGAGCAATCAAAACATAATGCAAAAATAAACCGAAATGATTTGTCTAAACAAGACCTCTATCAAATTATAATGCACTTATAACTGCACAAATTACTGAAGACGTTGTGTGTAAAACTAAAGTCTGGCTCAAATTATTTAAACTCAAATAATCTAATTGTCCTTAGTTCATTTGGTTCAGTGGGTGAGAGATCTTGAAAGAAGCATTGCCAACACGGAGAAAAACAACTCGAGTGATGAGACTGGCTACTGACAGTTAATCTGTGATGCTGAACTCAAATTTATCAACGATTTTGAAGTTGAAACAATCAAGTAAATAGAGAAATAAATGTCTACAGATAATACAAAGAACAAAACAGGAAGTCTAATCAGTGGAAAAGGGTATAATATAAAGGGAAATCTCTTTAAACATCACAAGAAACTTCGTTTATAGTGTGGATAAAATGTTGGATATGAGGATGTGTGGTATTTTTGGATCTTATGTTGAAGAGGAATGTGTAAGTTTGACAGAGAAAGAAAAGAATTGTTTGTCTCTGCAAATTTTGTAATTAAACAACTGATTTATCAAAACTAAAGCCATTTTTAGATACAACTACCTGTTACTATCGGCTTCTACGCGCTATGTTCAAAATCGAAGTCCGTATAGTAATTAGTAAAATCACTTATGATGATTTTGATTAGGAGTTCCATTACATTCTTGAAATATAAGTAGCATACATCATGTACATATTATTTTAGTGTTCATGCTTAAGCGTATCAGATTTTAGCCTGACTATTATGTCGTGTTTTGCATATGCAGGATTATTATATTTCCAACACCACAACTAAGTCTACCTTGTTGTTCTGATCAAAATTGCAAATTTATAGGTCTCAAAACTTCTTCGGTAAAAAGGCGTTTACCTCAATCTTTACTATGTACTTGCGGTCCAAGACATTTCCAGTGCCATGGTAGAGTTTACCTCGTTGTACTTACGAAGAAAAAGCACCTACATACGCAAGTCTGAAAAGATTGCTTCGGTTAAAAGGTGCCTCCTTCCGACAATATAAAATCACTTATGGTGCTACAGGTGAACTTGCCTTATTCTCTCGATAAATAAAACTATATAGCCTACATATGTAGCTCTCAGAAACAACTTTAGTCAAAAGTGAATAATTTCGGCTCTTGTAATCTACTTTCGATCTAAGGTATTTCCAGTGAGTGACATAGTTGAGTTAGCCTTTTTCTCCCCATGAAGGCCTATTACGAGCTAGGGTGAAACCCTATCTAATTCCGGTATAAGGGGTAAATTCTTATTACATTATAAGGTTTTATGTTGTGATGACTTGTTGTTTTCTAGACTATAGTCTGGGTAAGAATGGATCGTTGAGACATGTTAGTATTAATTTCTCTGTTTTTCCCCACTCTTAGAATGCCATACCACAATGTCAAGGGAGCCCACCAATTTGGAGTACCGTATGTGAAAACATCCACGTTTTTGTTCAATAAGGTTTCTTTTATATCAAAGTTTAAATAACATTACAATGCATTAGATGTTTTAAATTCTTCACTGGTGGTCTGGAGTAAAAGTTAGATATTAACTTTGTATTTGCTATCTGCATTATACTACTGCTCAAGGACAGTACACTTAATATTTTATGAAATACTAGCAGTTACCCGAGGTTTTTCACGCAATTTCTTAGGCTTTGAACGTATGAGCACTTCTGGTTTAATTAAATTATATTTTCGACGCAAGTTTTGAGTTTTTCTTGTTTCGCCAATCAAGAAAACAATACAAGTCTGAGGAGCATACTTTTTGCTACAGTAAAGACCAGTGGGGCGTAACCCGGAGGGATTATCAAAATAACAATAGGCCAATTCATACTAGGGACCATAGGAATGTCCATGTAAAATTTCAGCGCAATCGATTGAATATTTTACGCGTGAATACGTAACAAACAAACTTATTTTCACATTTATAATATTAGGATTAGGATTTATAGTGTAAACAGATGTTTCAGGCTATTTGTTGAACTTCTTCTGAAGGTGACAACGGTTGTTTAGTGTCAATTAAATATGGATTATGAATCAGAAAATGTTTTTAGAAATCCAACAAATTCTATATAATTTTTCTTATTTTTCTCTTCTTATAAACTCTTCTCGGATTTCAACGAATATTTAACAAAAACAATTAAGCCAAATTCGTCCAACCATTTTTGGCGTTAGTGCTTAGTAACACATTTTGCAATTCTTTTCGTATATATATATATACAAAAATAAAAAATAATGTTTACACAGAACAGTTGAACAGGTGCTTTCTGTAGTAATAAAATAGTATAGTATTTGTTTCTAATAGTAGGTGCTATCAAACGTAATCTATGCTTTCAAAACTATAAATGTAAAAAATTTAAAATAGTGGATAGATTAATTAAACACATGTTTGTACGGTCAGAAAAGTATGTTTACACGGAACAGTCGATTGCATTTTAAGAAGCGCTTTCAATTAATAATATTTGTCTGCTGTAATACACCTTTAAAAACCAAGATTGGATTTTTCGTCACTTTCGAGACCGAACTCACTTTCGCACTTACATGTATAGTAGGTATTGGTTAGGATGTTGGTCTCGGAAATCTACTGCTGTCAAAAAGTGTCTTCTCATAACGTTTAGATTAACTTCTAGCTTAATGTATTTACGGTATCAAATTTGAATTTGCCTTATTGTTTTGCTCAAGACAGTATATCCTACTGTATCGGAAACCTACTTCCGATTCTTGCAATTTTTATTCGGTCTTAGATATTTTGAGTGTAAAGTAGTTTGCCTTATTGTTCCTATAAATAAATATACATACTTAATACTGAAAAGTCCTAAATATCTACTCCCGATATAAGGTGGAAATCATTACAAAGGCGATACGACATTTCAAAGTAATTATATTTAATGGGTTTTGCGTTATAGAAGCCTTGCAGTGTTCGGACCTACAGTTCTGAGAAAGAATGGCTTGTTGAGGCATGATAGTGTTCATTCCGCTGTTTTTCTTTAAGTCACTGTATGTTGCCGTATCACAAAGTCAAAGAAGCAAACTAGTTTTAATAATTAACTTGTGTGCAAAGATTCACTGTGGGTTTTATAACATTAGTTTACTGATACCAAAAATATCCATTAAACAAAGTAGCCTATTTCCAATGCATTAGACATGCTTGATTCTTCATTAGTGCAATCTGGAATGAAAGTTATAGGGTAACTTAGTCTCTGTTACCCGCATTCCACTACTAAAGTAGGTACTTAATATTCCACAAAATTAAAATGTTAAAAAAAATTCAGCCCCGAACTTCAGTTAAAAAATTAAAGAAAGTTTAAAAGTGTCAACAGCTGTTTAATGTTAGTTAAAATTGTATTGTGAAACATAGATGTTACCATTATTTTTCCAAATGAAGTGTTCAAAAAAACTTTACCGTCCTCAAAATTCGCAATTCTCAAAATCTAAGGGCCTTCTCAGTGAAAACATTTATGAAGAAGCGGTATGATATTTTTTGATTAGGTAGTACGTATTATTTCAGTATCTAATGGTAAGAGAATCAAAAGTTATATACAATTAGTTTGACTGGTTCTATTTTGTGTTTTGTTGTATGCAAAAATACATAAATATTATTCTCGAAAGCCTAATTTAATCCAAAAGTGTTAACTTCTATATGTTTAAATTATTTGTGTGTCCAAGATATTTTAAGTGCTATAATTATACTTTGTCCTTTTTCCCGATATATAACGTAATCAGTTCCGGTAGTTTAAATTAACCCCCCGGTTTAATTTGTTTACGGTATCACAGTTGATGTTCTCCTGATCAAGAAAAAATACATGTTGGTTTACATTATCTACTTGGGTTAAAAAGCGTCCACACCAGCACTTGTTACCTACCTCCAGTCTAAGATATTTCAAGTAGCCTACCATACTTAGAGTTTGGAGAGTTTGGCTTTTTGTCTCAATAAAGAAAATATATCGTACGACTAAGAAGTTATTGCGTCCAAATATGTCCGGTCGTTCACTTCCGGTCTATTAGTTTTAAGAATCCACAATTGAGTTTATGTTGTTGCACTAAAAAAATACATATTTGGGATTCGAGAGATCCAACTTAGAATAGAAAGCATACTCAGTTCAAAATTCATATAATTCCGATGCTTGTGTTCTGCTTCCGCTGAAAGGGGGAGAATGTGCTATCCCTTTGATACTTCTTTAGTAAGCTACAGTAAACATGCCATACACGATATCAAGTGAGCCACTCACTTTGGGTACCTTACGTGCAAACATTCACAGCTTTGACCATTATGGATTTTATAACAGCGTTTAAATAGTATTTCCTATACATTACATGGTTTATTCATTATTGATGTAAACTTTAGATAGTAACTCCGTCTTTGCAACGTGCATTTCACTACTGATTAAGCACTGCATTTATAATATTTTCTTAAATTAAAATGTAAACAAATGCTTTAGTCTCTTTGATGAACTTCAGCTGAGTGTCAACAGCTGTTAAGTTTCAGTTCACTTTGCATTACGGTCGTGTCGTATTATTATAATTATTTTCCAAATTTCTAAAATTTTCTGGGAAACTTTAAAAACTATTCTCTCCTTATAAAACTTCCTTGGATTTCTGCGAATCATAATATATGAAATTTTCTCTGAATTATTTCACAGACAATTAAATTATCTAAAAGTTTGTTTACACTTTGGTACAACATTTTAATCTAGGTTATGACATAAATAAGGACAGAAAATAAAGTTTTTGAAAACTAAATTGTTATATACCATTTATACAAATTACATTGATATCTTATAAGGCTTTATAAAAATAAAGCTGTTCTAACTGTGCCGGAAACTACATAATTAATAAGAAGGCTACACACGTTATACAAGTATTGTCAGTTACCTCATGCGATAAAACAATACAGATTCAAACATGTAATATTTATTGGTGTATTTAACCGAAGCTGTATTCCCAGTAGCAGATCTTAAACGTGATAGAACCAATTAAGGGTGAAAGAAATATCTTTCTATGTTGACTCAAAATGTGATATTTTGAATTTCTGGATGACATTTTACCATTGGTTTACTTTCATTATTATTATTCGTATATTGCCACGGGTTTATCAATAAATTATAATAGACCCCTTCAACTACTGTGAAGTTAAAAAAAGTGAAGCTGAACTTTTGAGAAACGCATACTGACCCCACTCTATTTACTATGTACGTATTGCCAAATTAATCTTAACCAATGGAATCGCAGTGTTATTAATTGGGGCTCTAAGTGGTAGGTTTTACACTTACAGGGGATGGAGAAGGCGAACTATGACGAGCGGTCCGTCTGCTGGCTGCCGCCATCATTGATCCATTCGGATGCTGGACCGAGCCGCGCCGAGATGTGCCGAGTCAACCCACATCACTATATCGATCTTGAAACTTGTAACTTCTGCCTACGACTGCTGTTCGCACCCACTTACCATTATATCTTATTAATTAGTATGTAAGAGCCAAGTATGAATTAAATAAGGGAATACAGTTTCATACTTTCTCAAATGCGTAGAAATAATGATTATCAACTGGAAACACAAAACCCAAATTAAGTTGTGAAATAACATAATTTAAACACACGAAGGCAGCAGTGATAACCTTTTGAAAACATCGGTATGTATCCCCTTCTCCCAGATTTTGGAATAAATAAATATTTTTAAAACAGTTAAAATTCAATGAGACACAAATAAATTTGCTCAAAAAGTCTAGGAAGTACGCTATAAATTGCCCAGTAATCAAAAGGTAGCTATTTCTTCAGCGGATAGAGTCTAGTCATAAACAAGCTAACCATGTCAATAGGGGCCCGATCAATTCGAAGTCAATTAAGTTAGCGGGTCTCCAAGACCATGTTATAAACTCGCGGTCATCTTAATGTTATCACGTTCCTTCAACGGATTTGCCAAGCGGGCGGGGGAGAGGGACACTTCCTTAGAGCCCATCCCTTCGGTATTTCCCGATGCAAGAATAATTGAAATATATCCTACCTCTTTGTGTTTTCCAGTGGTTATAATCTAATAAAAGTTGTTCCGGTAGTTCCGTTCTTTTAAATCAATCACAGAATGATAGCGAGTAGGTGGGGTCAATGTTACGTGGATGACTAGTACAGCCTCGGCCGCGCGCACACAACACTTGGCCTATCTGTAACTATTGCGTTTTCATGAGAGCACATATCTGACTTACTACTGCCTTAGATTGCATTGATTATTAAACCCACAGAGTATCAAAGCTATAGTTAGTCTGTGGTAAACATAATGTAGTATCCAAGCGTTTAATACGAATATAATTTTTCGTTATCAACACCTAATTTTCACTACTTCTTAAGATTTCTTTCTAAGATTTCTCAACAAGCTACTATTATGAGACCTACGTTCCATGTTTTGTTCTACTGTTGTACATAGTCCAAGAAATGGGTTTTTAACAACTTTTGTATTAAATAAATGATTGAATGCCTTCTGGCAACGTTCGCACTGGAACTCTTTTTTGGTGTCCAATAAATTATATCAACGTATATCAATCAATTTATAACGGTTCAAGGTGAGTTTTATAACACTCATTAAACATGGGTGCTCCACGAGTAACCCAAAAAATGTACTTTTAACTGTACTTTTTAGCAAATATTAAATATGTATTAGTATACCCTTGGTCAGCACAGTAATGCAAATATCAAAATCAAAGTTACTCTCTAACTTTTCTATACAGGGTGTCCCACGAGTAACCCGAAAGACTTCTCAGATGGTTTCATCTCATAAAAATAATGAAAACAGTTCATATAAGGAAATGTCCGGAAACGGTTTGTTAGCGAGCTAGACAAAGATTTCGCCCGATTTTCTAGGGCAGGACGGAAATAATGGGATAAAGATGATAATATTGAATAAAATACGTCCCAGACCTGAAAGACCACCCAATTCTGAGATATCGGACAAAATGTGCTAAATTCGGTCTCGAAAAACATGCTTTGTTTAGATTTGAAGTACATTAACTTCATTAAATCGGCAGTAAACACGCAAACTTGTTAACCTAAACTTTTAGAGAATTTATTTCAGAACTAAATAATGTAAAATAGGCTAATAGTAAAAAACACAAAGATAAAAAATTAATGTTTAATTAAATTAACACAAACAAAACAATACAGAAAGTTCTTCGTAAAAGAAAGCATTTAATGATGTTTTTTTTATTAAATTAAATAGTTACAAAACATTTACAGTATGAAACATTGTGGGTTGAGAAACAAGATTTTTATAAAAAAACAAAACAGCGTAAATTGAAACGCTTTTAATTTATTCACATTCATCTCTCAAAAACTATTTCCGCAGTTCATTGTAGACATATACATTCGAATCGAAGCTATTGAACAAGATAAGAAACCAATAGGGCATCAGTCAGAACTGCGTGTCAAGCATTTACTGAGACAGGGACTTATGGCATCTTCATTTGAAAATGCTCCACGAAACATGATTTACAACGTGAAAATGTAATGGCAATCCAGTCGAAAAGTTTTGGAACCCAAACCTCTAACCTAGGCTAGCTAGAAATACTTTCATATCTAACTCGAAACAAATTTCCAGCCATTATTTGATCGATACTAGTGGTAAAATAAAAAAATGTATTTAAAGTTACATTAAGATCAATCGAATTACTTTGAGTTGTTAGTTATTTCAACTATATTAGTATTCCTTAAAGAAACTTTTTTGTAGCTAGTAAAGATCATATTAAAAAAAATCTTTAAAACGTACTTAAATATTAAATTATTACTCGTTAAATCGTGTGTAAATTTTAAAAAAATGTTTAGGCCTACTAGTTCATCAGTTTTATTTCAAATCTTTACCTGAATCGTTTTCAAGCAAAGATTTGAAATACAACTGGTGAACTAGCACATATATATATATATACTATTTTTACATAGTACTATTTTTATTGTATCAGTTTAGTAGTTGAGTTTCGTCTCTTACGCTGGCTGGGATGGTGCTCAAACAAAGAGCAAGTTTTAAATCTTCATTTGATTACCGTGTAACATTACAATGCTGACAACTGGAATTTGTTGCGTGTTTGCGTAGAAATTAAGCAACGTTTAAAAAAAATGGAAAAGCCAAATTAGCAACGGAAAGAAGTATTATCTGATTCAGTTAAACTAACAAATTAATGTAGCTCGTGATAACTAAGAATTTTTAAAGGGTTTTTTATGTAACTTGTGACTAAAAAAAAATTATGGTTGCCTGTAAAGTCGGTTTTACGGGCGAAGATTTTACGTGACAACGTCTTTTTCTCGGTAGAATATTTATTGATATGAATATTATTAAATTGCACAATAGGAACAAGGAATTGAATGAAAATAAGAATTGCACAAATTTTTAACTATAGAAATATATTTTGTTTACTAAAACATTGTACATAATTTGAAATTAATTAAAATTTGTTATTGTAAATGGTAAAGTTGAATAAAACATTTACTAAAATTGGAATTTGAAATTCTTGCTAAACACAGTTAAATTCTAACTCCGCGCGTGGTGATTGGTCGGTTTAGTTCGTTTGTTTGGTCGCACTGTTATGACAGGTTAGAGGTTATAATTTGTTATTTTAAATGTTTGACTAGCAATACGCGCTGTTTCTTCTCAATCGACTGAATTACGATTGATTGCAGAATGATTTAAACTAATAATTTACTTAACACTATCAACATTTGTCAATAGTATGACATAACCTATAAACTCAGTTTCTCAACTTTTGTGTCAATCTAACAATTAATCAATCAATCATAGTTTACGATAATGAAATATCAGTGTACAATTATTTACCTTTATTGTTGTAGTTGTTGTAAATGACGAATCTAAGCACTCCACATTTTCACGAATAAACATAGTTGTCTGCTTTATCCCGTGCGGCGGACCCACAGTTATCTGCTTTATCCCGTGCGGCGGACCCACTGGACGGGCATCGTAACGTTACCGGGCGTTACACTTTTTCATGAGTGACTCCGAGCCGCAACCTAATTTAAGACGTTGTCACGTCAAAATTAGATCATTAGATAACATTGCATTTTACATGTGCATTTTCGCGACATAGTTTTCTAAAATTGGTGAGCTCTGATAGTGGAACCCAGTTCTAATAATTTGCAAAAGAATACATGTTAGCAATGTTAATTAATAGTCCACATTATTAATTGCCAGACTATTGGAACGGCTGAAGTAGGTAGTAATTAAAATGATTCATTTTCCGTTTCAGCTAAGCTAATAATCTTTTTATAAAACCAACTAAGCAGTTTTGGAAACACTGAACCTTCGACATTCAAGAGAATAGACCTAGGGCTTTTGTGGCAGAAATAATTTTGTTCGGTAAAGCTAGTTTTATTCTTTAAACTATGTACAATTAGATATAACTATTTGTACTATATATTCTGTTCAGAATTTTTATTTATTAGAATTTTATAGTGATACTTCATTTGGGAGCAGTGATGAGCGGCCACTACCACAATCGAACTACCGGTATTCATGAGTAACGAATCCTTGATATAACTATTCAAATATCTCATGAGGAGGATCCAGGCAGTTTAAGTGCCTTTCAAGGAATCTACAGGTTGTACAAGAAATTTTTTATAAAATTCAAAGGCGATAAATTACCGTTTCTCAGGGGTTATTCTTGGGTCTTTTCTTTTATACCTTTTTTCTCTTTTCTTAACGACCTGCTATCTTGTATTACTGGCATAAATTCTAAAGTCCCCCTGTTTCCGGATGACACCTCTATCTCCATAAAGGCTCAAGACGAATCGAACTTGAGATATCTGCTTGTAGAGGAAACGGTAATTTAATCCAGTGGTTTCAAAGAAATCGGCTATTGCTGAATGAAGCAAAAACTCAAGTACTAGATTTCTGTATCACCAATAGATATAAACTATCGGAACAGCCAAAATTGGTTTTGGGAAAGATGGAGGTGTCTCTATGTGACGTCTCAAAGTTTCTTGGGGTGTATATTGACGACCAACTAAAGTTCCAGAACCACATTGATTTTGTATGCAAGAAATTGAGTTCAGGAATATTTGTAGTTCGTACTTTATCCAAGTTTGCAGACACTCGAGTAACTTTGGCCGCATACTATGGGTTGATATATCCATACCTGTTTTATGTTGTGGCCATTTAGAGATTCGAATGTGAACGCACTAGACCAATTTTCAAATTTCGGAAGAAGGCGTTGAGAGCAGCATTCGGGTAACCTCACTGGTCTTCCTGCAGGCCAATCTTCAAGGATTCCAACACTCTTATTTTTCCGTCCATTTACATTTTAAGTTGTTTAACCTTTGTGCGAAAACACTTTGAATTATTTGATGTAACAAACACATCAATTCATTACAATCTTAGGCAGTCCAGACCATCGAAATTCCTAAGTATCACACAATTTTCTTTGATCGGCATCTCCTCATCAGTGGTACTGAGCTTTTTAAGCACTACCTGACTCCTTCAAGACCGAAAATGCTGTAAAGGCTTTCGAAATAGGCGTTAAAATTCGTCTTTTCAACATTTGTCCCTAAAGCGTTCAGGAATATTTAGGCCTAAACCGTGTTATTATTACGGCCACCTGCGTGTAGAATATTCTAGTACATATATATTTTTAAATAATAATAGTTATTACTTTGTAATGTATATTTGTGAAAACTGATCCTAATGGAGCTATTGTATAGTTAAACACTGTATAATAAAACAAATTCGAGTTCTGAAAAACCAAATTAAGCTGTAGGCATTTCAATTTGCAGGGTAGCTCAGCTGTTTTTATACCTAAAACATTAATAATTTAACGACGATAAAAAACTATCTTGGCTGTGTATACTTATAAAATATAACAAACACAATAGTGTAACATTTAGTGACTTTTCATAAACGTGTCTGACACCTAGTGACACAAATAACACATGTACATCGCGGTCATTAGAAGTTAGTGATTGGCATTATATGACGTATGGTTGTCATTCTGTGGTAACGTAATACCGGGATAACGTGTTACCAGTTATGCCCTGTTATTACAGTAATAGCTAGGCTGGCTAGTAACAGCCGAGGCGGTTTCTTTCAACCAATGAGGCTAGGAACGCACCAGTTAGAAACACTTTCCTGGTATTAGGCTACAGGCCGGGACACACATACCCGCATCGCGCCCGACACGTGAGACGGCCGTGTGTTGGCTGTCGTACGGTGAAAGAATTGCAGCCACACAAGTCCACACACAGTCCGCACCGACACCAGACCAACATGGTCGCACCGTGCCCGCGCCGTCACCGATAATTGAAGTTTAAATTTTGACGGACACGGAGCGGTCTACGAGCGGCATCGGTCATGGATATAAAACACTTATCGAAGAAGTAAGGAAGTGTCCTGCTGTTTATGATCAATAAAGTGAAAAATATCGGAATGCAACGTATAAAGGTTGGGACACACAGAACCGCACCGTGCCCGACACGTGAGTCGGCCGATTGTCGGTGCGGGCTCAGCTCGGTTACCGTGAGGCCACACATGTCCGTATGCAGTCCGAGCGCAACAATCTCACTGTTTGTACTAGAGCATGTTTCTTTTGAATTCTAAGTGACAGATACTTAAAAAATATTCGGAAGATTACGTATTGCTTGAGATAATTGTTAATTTCATTGTTGTTTCATTGTTTATTAATCGCTGTGGTGAATGAAACATTGCAATGCTACAGTAAAGCTTTGTACAATCAGCTAGTATGTAAAATTTGTAAATATCATTATCCCTATATATGTTTTATCCCTATAATTCTTGTTCATTGTGTTTCATTACAGCGAATTTCGATCAAATACACTATAAACAGAATATATAGTGTTTTTTGTATTAAACCCAAGAGCTATAGTGTGATGCCAGAGAGTTTGCCATGATGCAAGCCCTTTTATAACAATTTGTAAAACATAGTAAATATTTGTAAAATATAAACTGGAGAACTTACAAAAAACAGATTTTACAAAATGTTTTTCTTTTATAGCTCCGAGGACAAATAATGTATTTCCAGATTTAGTCAAAAATAGTAGAAACATAAATATATTTTCTAAAAAAATTATAGTATGGTTGATCGGTCAAAATGATATTGAGTATATGTTTAAGATAATACATTAGTGTACGGTTAGTCTTGTCTGCTAAGTTATAATAATATTTAAAAGACACGTTATAGCATTATAAAATAATTATTTATAATATAATATTTAATGTTACATGTGTAAAGCCTAATATTTGAATTGTAAATCATGCATAAATCCTTTTTGTTTAATACAGCACACTAGTTATACTATATTTAAACTTTGAAACGTAATAGTACGTTATTTACTACATAAGCTACAATAACTCATTTTTATCATTTCATTCTTGCTCGATTCCGCTATTTTTATTTTTTACCCTTTATGTATATAGTATCCCCAACACAGGCACAGACTCTTATGGGGTACCTAAATTTCCCTTATTTTGTAAATCTATTGGCCTAATTATTAGTTAAAAAAAACGAAAGAAAAATCTAGAAGGATGTAACCTACTTTTTATATTTTATTACTCTAAGTACATAAATTAGAAATGAAGTAAGTAGAAAACATATTTTTGTTGTATTTGTTATTTACTGCTATTGTAAATACGTTATGTCATAGTATTATTTATTATTAAGCACTGGCAATAATATTTATTTGTAATATTCAGTTTGTTATTGTGGGGAAATAATTGATTTATTATTATTATTATTTATTTTAAACATGGGTTTTTCTTGCTTGAAAATCTTATTGTAAATAAAATATTTTTATTTTTACTTTATTGAAGTGAAAAGAATAAAAAAATAAAAATGTCATAGAAAAATTCTAAATATGACCCTTACAAAATACCGGAATAAATTTATCAAGTAACTTCAATACATCAAAGAAAAATATATTTTTGCGCAGATAATTACATGCTTGTTATTTTTTAATTAATGAAAAATGTTTATAGATTTTTCATAATTCGAATTTAGTTGTTTAAAATCACTTAATGTACAACATGGTTTTCAAATTTGTTGTGAAGATAATATTACTAGTTTCCTCTAAGGTAAGAAAATGTAATACTTTTATCAATAAATATGATTTTGTACGCGAACACAGGATGTAGAGTTAGTAGGCAATAATAAATAATTCAATAAAATAGAACGTGTAGACTACTTAAATAGTTTTAAAAAGAAGAACGCAACAGTAAACAACATATGATGCCGCTCGTAGACCGCACCGTGCCCGTCAAAATTCAAACTAAACATATCGGTGACGGCGCGGGCACGGTGCGGCCACGACGGTCTGGTGTCGGTGCGGACATGTGTGGACTTGCAGGTTGAAAACTGCGCTGCAATTCTTTCACCGTATGACGGCCAGCACACGGCCGACTGACGTGTCGGGCACGGTGCGGTTATGTGTGTCCCAACCTTAATGAGAATGTGTGGAAGAAGATTACGGAAAATTAGGAGTTGGAAAAGTATAAATTTGAACAGAGTTTTGAAATATAATTCTATGATGGTTATTGTTGCATTCTTCTTTTTAAAACTATTTAAAAGAAGTATAAACGTTCTATTTTATTGAATTATTTAGTATAGCCTACTAACTCTACATCCTGCGTTCGCGTACAAAATTATATTTATTGATAAAAGTATTTCATTTTTTTACATTTAGAGTAATCTAGTCATATTTTCTTACTGTGCTAAAATTAAAAACGACAAATTTGAAAACTAGCCTATGTTGTACATTAAGTGATTTTAAGCAACTAAATTCGAATTATGTAAAATCTATAAAAAGTTTTCATTAATTAAGAAATAACAAGCATGTACTTATTTGCGCAAAATTCTATTTATCTTGGATGTATTAAAGTTACTTGATAAATGTATTCCGGTATTTTGTATGGGTCATATATAGAATGTTTCTATGACATTTTAATTTGGTATTCTTTTCACTACAATAAAGTAAAAATAAAAATATTTTATTTATAATAAGATTTTCAAGCAAGAAAAAAACATGTTCTCCAGTATTTATTTTACAAATATTTACTATGTTTTGCAAATTATTATAAAAAGGCTTGCAACACAACAAACTCTGGCCTCACATTATAAACTCTTGGGTTTAATACAAAAATACCAAATATACTGTTTATAGTGTATTTGACCGAAATTCACTGCAATGAAAACACAATGAACAAGAATAATAGGGCTGAAAAATATAACCAAGATAATGTTATTTACAAATTTTATTTAATAGGTGATTGTACCAAGCTTTACTTCAGCATTACTATGTTTCATTCACCACAGCGTTTAATAAAAATAACGAAAATAAAATTAACATTCTTCATCTCAAGCAATACTTAATCTTTTTCATATTTTATAAGTATCTGTCACTTCGAAAACCAAAAGAAATATGCGCTTGTCTGAACAGTGAGATTGTTGCGCTCTCACTGCATACGGACATGTGTGGCCTCACGCCGAGACGAGTCCGCACCGACACTCGGCCGACTCACGTGTTGGGCACGGTGCGGTCAAGTGTGTCCCGGACCTTACTGCGAAGCCAATGACATATTGGAGTAAGCTGGGTGTAATAGAAGAGAACAGGAAATAAAAGATCAGATTATCAGGTAGAGTGATATTTATCAAAATACATGGTGGCGCATATGTCAGTTTTCCCAGAAGAGAAATTTAAAGGCGTTATAGGTTAATCGAATAAAACACTTCAAGGCAAGAAAACGAATTCATTATATGAAATTACTTACACATTACTATACAATGTTATGGCAGTTGTTTGAAATGTCCACCTTGATTTTGTATACACTTCATACAACGACTAAGAAAATAATTACAAACATTTAGCAATAAAGTTTTATCATTATATTATCAAGTTCAAATGCATTTCTAATTATGTTTCCGAGTTCGTCAAGATTTTGCTGTTTTGAACCATGCAGTCTCCTTTATAATACCCCACAGTGAAATATTACATGGGGTCAGGTCTGGCGAGCGCGCAGGCCAATCAATTGTACCAAGGCGACCAATCCATTCGATAAATGGGTTATTTAAAAAATTTTCAACTTGGATACCGAAATGTGCTGGGGCACCATCTTGTTGCCAGATGAGCGAATGAATATTGAAAACAGGATTGTTTCTTAGCTAGGGAACTACTACAGTACTTATCACAGCAACCGTAAGTAACTTTCTAACTTAACATTTCCTCGAAGAAAATAAGGACTAATCAGTACAGTACTCGAAATACCTCCCTATACCATAACACCAGGCACATTTGACTTCTGCTTGGATTACGTTATGAGGATTTACATTCGACCAGAACACGTAGTTATGCCGATTAACGCGTCCATTTAGTTTGAAACATGCCTCATTATACCACAAAATTGATCGCAAGAAATTTGGATCAGCCTCTGAGATAATAATTATTGTCTCACAGAATTTCAATCGCCTATCGGAATCATCCTCGTGAAGCGCTTGGAGTAAAGACGGACTCTATAACTTAAATTTTAATTGCTTTAACTTCTTTGCACGCTTCTTCCTTGATATTTCTAGTTCAGCAGACGCCTTACGAATCTATTTACCGGGACTGACTACAAAAGCTTGAGAAACTGTCTGCAGGCTTTCTTCGTTGCAATTTGACTACACTTCAATTCCCGTGTTTTCAAATTTCTTATTTAACTTCCGCATATACTGTCAAGAGGATATCGTGACACCTGGATATTTACCACTAAATTCTTCAATTATTACAGCAGTATTTCTATTATGCTTCCACCACAACTGAAGGATATACGAGTAAATTCGTTGTTGGGTTGTAAACATTTTAAAAACACACGCAAAAAATAACATATTATGCAAAGAGCTTCACTTTACACTAGCTTCTGGAACAGACAACAATTATTATCATACTCCGTGTTGCTGCCAACTTAACATTGTTACCAGCCTATCGAAAAAATATATCAATTTAGGGGAACTGACATATGCGCCACCCTGTAGAAACGGACATGTACAGACTAATTTCTAAAAATGAAAACAAACTTAACTAATTCGTCATTCACTTGTTGGTTCTCAGTTATCATTAATTATACGTAGTATAATTTAAAGAAGTGTATAGTCTAAATATTACGTTGTAATGAGTAATGTACATTGTTGTATACTGTACTAAACAATAATTGATCTTCTCAACGATTGGACTTTGTAATCTTCAGTCTCAGGAATAAACTCAAACTCTATAATAACACCCAGCAAAGTAACATGTTCATAGGGGAAAATGTCACTTAGTAGCACTACTTCAGCTACAAAAATATCAGTTTTCAACAATTTCGACTGCTGAGAATTGAGATTTGATATATATATATACTTTCCCTCAGAACAAAAGCTTCCTCGTTAGGATTGGTGAAACTTTTGTCATAGGACGCAATGTTTGATCAACTTTTCAATGACTCCCTGTGTTTATATAAAGCACAATTTTGATAAAGAACGTTCTTTTACATTAGCGCTTCCTATTGTAGGAAATTTATCTTAATGTTTATTAAGAATCAACGATCATTAAGATCAAGTAAATTGATCATTAAGATCAATTTACTTGAATTTGAGGTTAATATTTTAATAGCATAGCATTAGAGTAACTGTCCTTCAAGACTCTTGAATTAAAACAAATACATTCCAATTACAAGTAAGAGCAATCCAATGTATACACTACTTCAAACCATGTATTAACCAATAATTCGTAAAATGCAGTCAGTTAGAAGATTTCATATCAGTTTATCAAAATTTAATTTTTCATTGGTTTATTACAGAGTGTACTAATGTTATAATAAAACAACTCAATACACCATTATAATTCAATTATATTGAACACAAAGTGTCTAAAGGCTTAAAAGGGCGGGTACAAATCAATACCCAAAATTTTCAGTCTTATGAACTACCTACGTCATAAATTTAACTAAATTTCGTGGGTGAGCCAAATGGATACATTTGTCATAAATTTAGAAACAAATAAAATATTCCGTTCAATAACTAGTTTAATACATTTTAATAATAGTTTTCATTTTTTATACAAACTACTTAACTTGTGTAAAGCTAAAGTTAATAATTGTTCCTCGAAAGAAATATAATTCGTAATCTCGTCCGAACTAGTGCAAGCGCACTACAATTATAAAACTGATTCAATAAATTATTAGCAAACCCAATAATTTCTGTGAAACTTCTCTAATACAAAAAAAAAGTATCGGCCATGACGTTGTTTTTGTAATAAAAAGGTAAATAACTGTATATCCCATATCTAGTAGCCATTATTCAAATACTATACACATGATTTCACTATGTTTGAAATAATTTCGAACAATAATGTCGAATCGAATTGCATTTTAGACTTTTAAGATTGTACTAAGCAATATTGTTATTCTGTAAAATAGAAACAGCCACCAATAACAATTGGTGGTAATTGTTATTGTAATTATTAACAAATTACGAATTTAGGTCAAGAGCAATTATATTCCATAGTTCTAATCGATAGTCGATTCAATTGTCGTGGTTCCCGCCTATTACACTGCCCCTCATTTTATGAATTAAATTTATAATGTAAAGTGCTTTTGTTATTTTTCGAGTTTACTATAACATATAATATAACACATGACGTTTAATAGTTTTTTGTAATATATTTTATAATCGCTATTTCATACAGCACACTACTACAACGTTTCAAGTGGTACAGATTTTAGCAAAACCTTCTCATAGGCTGATTCTTTTAACTTCCCCTATTTTAATACAAATTATACAGACTGCATTCCATCATTGATTGTACATTCGATTATTACCCATTTGCGTGCTTTTGAATGTTCACAGTATAGTGGGGTGGTCTTTGTTTTAATGAATAAAAAAATCACACAGCTGGTTCATCCTTACTGTCATTGGTAACCGTATGTTTAGTTTAATAAATATTGCTGTGCGAAAATCAATTTTAATTTACCTGTCAAAAACGATATAGTAGCCACAATATACTCACTGAATCGAATTGTAAACTTTATAACTTTGGTTCACTGCTGTGATTATTTTTGACTACCTACTGCACCATATTTTACAGTTATTTATGATAAAAAATGTACACTTATGTTATGTGTCAAGTTTTTGTTGTCCTCAGAAGCAGATTTTCACAACTAATATCAAAGGAAGACACTATTTGAAAGAGAAATAAAATTCAATAGGCTGTAATATTCTTATTGGTAAGATAAAACCTAACTGTTTCTCACTAGGCCTAGTACATTTCCTGACACAGAATATTTGTTTTAGAAGAAAACCATAATATATATTTCTAATGTTTATATTACCCTAGTGTATTTAAACCAAACTAAAAAATTGGATAAGATTCTAAGACAGTTTTTGTTAAGGTGAGTCCTTTCTTAAGGTCTATCTTACCTATTTTAAATTGACCAAGTTTATCTGCCTTTTTCTCATCTTTAGAGAGCTTAAAATATTCTACAATCTTTGAAATGTTCCTGCATCTTCATGGTTTATTCCATCTTTTTATTACATTTTGCAGAAATCTACTACAAATATTAAATTAAATACATTTTTGTATATTAATTTAAAAAATAAATAATAATTTATTTTAGTTAAAGGCTGCACTTCTATAAGAGACCAGCAAATTGTTGATTATCAATTTGAAATTAGTTTATTGATATTAGGCTGCAGTGTAGGGTAGGGTAAGATAAGCGGACCCGGTTTTTTATATCAAAGAATATAGTCATCGATACCTAATATTCGCATTTCAAATCATAGACTATTAATCGATATAAAAGTACCTATAGTCCTCAATAACAATCATATGTTTTAAATGAAAATATGAATTTAATATTTACAGTGATCAAACAAATTATTATAACCGAAATTAGGAAAACTGAAGACGGCCATATTTACTCTTCTCACAGTTACAGTTGTTTCTTTCCCACAGATTTCACATTATGGGTTTTTCGGTACGGGTCCAACATGTTGAAGCCACGAAAAAGCAACGTCATTTAGTTTTCTACAATTGACTGCCACTTTCAATAATCAGAATTACTTATGTAAAATTGAAATATTATCCTACGTGTATTATTTTATAGTGTTTACCGTTGTTGATATAGATTATATAAGTTAATAGTTCAAAATAATTAATCAGTATCGATTGATTATGTCCATGGTTATGATTAAGTAATATCATTTGCCAATTTCGATATAAAAAACCGGGTCCGCTTATCGTACCTTACCCGCAGTGTAATAAGTGGCCACCACCACAATAAAATCGTTGATATTTATAATTATCTAAACTACCAACACCAAAATGTTGAAACGAATTATGTTAAGTACAGTAATTAAGTTGTTTTTATATTTAAAAAGTTATAATTTAAGTGAGGTACTGGTGACAATCGCTGCAATGACGGTCATACATCATTGCAATAAAGCCACATAATAAATTAACTACAGTATATTGTTCATTATTCGAACAAATTGGTGTAGGAGGGTTTTCGGATCATCGAAGATCACTGTAAAAAACATAGTTTTTTGTTAAGGGTAGGAGAATGGGTGGGACAGCAAAAAACATGTTTTTGGACTAAACACACAATAGCACCTTTTAATATCACAAGAAAGTATAAAATATTATGTGAAGGTTACACATAAAGTAGGGATTGCACGTACAGTAAATACAATTTTGGCTCAGTGACTTAGATATCGTAGAAATAGTACTAAATTTACTTAAAATAAGATAAAATGGGAACAGTACAAAATTAACCCAAAAATAGATACATACTATATGATAAAATAGTTAAAACTTAACCTAAAATAGCTGAACATGTTTACTTAAGCTTTGACACCTGTTTTCTTTTGCCGCTAAGTCTCGTAGGCGTTTTTAAAGACAGCAGCTGCACAGCATCACATTAATCTTGCTCTTCCAACAATTTAATGCCAGTCTCAAAGCAATCGAACGTTTCTTCTTTGGTCAGATCTTTTTCAACAGAGATGTTATCATCTTCTCTTTCATGGGAAGTGATGTATTAAATCAAAAAATTAGTGTTTTGTTTCAAAATAACCCAAGTTTTGTAATCTATTTAGGCCTAGAGTAGCAGTGTCAAGTTTGATTTTAACACGTTTTATTTATTTTATATGTTGAACTTTACCAACATTGTATGCATTTGAAATAGATAGGAACTATTTAGATCGATCCAATAATATAAGAGATGTTAGAAAGTGAACCAGTTGACCATGACAGCGGTGATGAATCTGATTAGGCCTAGTTAATGTAAGATCTCAGTGACCCAACTGAAACTAGGTTTATTGTACATTTTTCTAAGTAAAGTTTTATAAATATTAGGGATATGTGTTCACAATACAGAATAAGTTTTAGTAGATAAATACAATTTTATTTTTTCGAATAAAAAGAAAATTTGAACATTGCTTTTAACTTTAAAGATATACAGTTTGACATGTAAGGAAATTTATGCTTTCCAGATTCATATATATATTATGAGTTATGCTACATAATTTTGTATTTGTACTGTACTTGTTATTGATAAATGATATGTTATTGCTGACACTTGAAGTGATATAATAATGTTTCATGTAAGTTAAGGAAAAATATTGTAACATAGTATGTTACCACGTAATGTAAATTTTCATAAAAAAATGCTCTGTTGCAAATTTTATCAATATGAAAATTAAAATGTAAAGTCCATTAAACTATATATTTTCTGAAACTAGAGAAACAAATAAATATTTTTTATATTTTGAAATTTTGATCTAATACAAATATACCAGTTATGTGGTTATGATCCCACACCCCTAAAACAAAAAAAGTATAATTAAAAAATATCTGTAACCAACTTATTACTGCTTTTATATCGGTCATATCACTTGTATACATTCTTCAGACTTACTACATTATCTCTAAACACAGATTTTGACATTTTGTTGTGAGATTCTTTAGCATTCTTTTTAACTTAAAACAAAACTTAATGTTAATGCGTTTTTCGAAATTCATGATGCATGTCAGACATGATAAACAGAACCTCAATCTATTGGATCTGACAGTCGACAAACAAGGTACAGGGTCAGCAATTGCTGCTATAAAAATTCATTCACAGTATTTTTTTTATCACACCATCATTTGTACATGATCCAAAAAGTAACAAAATAAAAATTTTTTACATTATTTTTTACCTTCAGATCCTTCCTTGTATACAAAATATTTGTTTGGGATATGACAATTTATTTGTGTTAAGTTGTACTAATAATGTCATGATACTTATAGCATATAAAAATTAAACAATAAATATTTTAGAGTTTGAGTTTATGTACAAATTTGACAAAAGAACTTTTAGTTTGCTCAAGACTCAAATTTTGTATATTATTTTGTAACAAGATATCATGTTCGATTAATTGCTTATGGTTGATTTTGTTGTTTCAGGTTAATGAACAAGACCGGCCTGAATTTAAGCAATAACAATGTTCACAATAGGTTTACTCACAGCTGTCTTCCTCATAGTGCTTTCCCTGCTCAGTGGCATGGTTCTTACACTACTCATCCAGTGGTATTTTTTTAATAGATATTTGATGAAGTTACCTATGGTTACAAAAACAGATGAACCTACAGCAGAACTATTTGAGATACCCAAGGTAGGCTACTACAAACAATTAGACTATCTAGAAAGATAATATTGAGCATGCCTTTATTGCATTAAAATATAAAACCATTAAATATTAGTGTTATTCCAAAAGTTAGAAGGTTATAAAAGCACTTGTTTATTTTCTATGGATTGCAAAATGTGTGCCGCAGTTGAGTTTCCCTCCAAATTCGAAGTGTGTGCTGTAATTAGGTTTTTTTTTAAACTAAAACCATATTCAGTGGCAGCTAAACATAGGGAACTTACTGCCATTTATGGGTCAATTGTTATGGGTGAGGGGAAAGTACATGAATGGGTTGGTTTTTTTTTTTTAAGTGGTCGAACAAAAATTCACAACAAAGAAAGGAGTGACAGACCATCAGTGCTGAGTAGTTTAGCCTCCACTGTATATTTATATTTAAATAATAACTAATTCCAGCCTGGCAACAAGGTGGTGGCCAAAAATGTCAACTATACCATCAGGTAATATTTTTTACTGACCAATGTCCAGTAAAGGTTTGCTATCGATATCTGAAGAAAAATGCATATAAATTCAGACATTTAGAACTCACCCTCTGTAGACCCATAAACTTTCAATTAATTTATTAAACTGCGGAAAATTATATTAAAATTGCACTTCAAGCCATTCATGTTGATTTCTCAAATGTATTTATATTAGATAATTAGAACTCTGATTCTTAATTGAGTACATGACATTTCTACCCTATTCTTTCCAATCAATTTTTCAGTGATATATTATATTTAACTGGTAGAAAAACAATGTATTGACTGTGGCAGAAAATTAATCACGATTCTAAGGTGTATATTGCTGAACTGATAGGACTTTGTCACTGAGCTGAATAAATAACATATATGAACAGAAATAAAAGCAGGCCACTTGTATTATCCCTATACTTAGCAATGTTAACCTAGGTACATTTTCTAAAGAACCACTAAATATTGGTCTGATATTTGGCAGACTTAATTCATGGCTGATTATGCACATTTGGAATTTTTACCTTGCTCATTATTGTAAAAATTAAATATAAGAAATTTTGATACGAATGGAAAACTTTCTCCTGCCACTAAGAAATGCATAAAAACACTGTTTTGAAACCTCATATTATCAAAATGTTCAGGATAAGAGCCCTTTTTCGTCTAGTGAGTGTTCTATACTCTTCCGGGGGCGATCCAACACCTCTACCGTATAGATCACCAAAAACTGCAGTTGAGGGAGGAGCTTATTTGGCATGTGACCTCGGGATAGCCAATGAAGTCTGAACGATGTTGCCAAACTTGTTCTCCACTCTAACCACAAGCAGCCGCAGACTATTTAAAATATTTAACCATTACACTCAAAAGAAACAAGCCTTTTGTATTAAATTAGCTATAATGTAAATTAAAAAGAAAACATCAATGTTAATTGCCCTTATTTTATGTTAGGAAATACAAGTATCTTTGACATAACGACATTACATATTTACATAGTAAAATCATGTAATGTTCAATAAACATTAAATTTTGTAAGGACTTTATCAAATAAATCTGAGAACTATGTTGTTGTTTTTTTCAATGATATAATTCTGTGTATAACAAAGGGAATTTTTTAACGCAACGGTTTGGTTACGCACTCATAAATAAACATTTGATATTACCTCTTGTACCTGGCTGTTTTACGTAAAATTATTTCCACAACCTGGTGATTTAAATATTAAACCTGAGACTGTTGGGAGTATCATACAAGTAAATCACAAGTTTTTCTACAACATGAATGCACTATTCTGTTTTTTTGCCAATAAAGTTTAACACAATATATAATAGGTGATGTCAGACAAGTGATAAGCATGGCAACAGGTGAAATACATGTAAACAGGAGCTGCGCGAGTCCCCTTCCTCTGTCCACCCGTCAGTGGCAGTTAGGGATTTATTTGCATTTTCCTGATTTCTAGTAAGCATATATGGTTACGATATAGCCTCCTGAAAGCGAATACAATGTAAAGGTAAGAATATTAATCACATTCATGCTCTTGAACGCATTTTGTTTTACAATCCTTTTAAATATTTTGAGGGAAATGTGATTATTTGATCATTTTAAAATGTGATCATATTATAAATTGTAATCATTTCTTACAATCAAGCAACACATTTAGCGTAGAATTTAACCAACACAGTGTGGCAGATTAGTTTAATGTAATGTTTAGTAATCAAATAAAATCTGTTGAAAAGATTCTAAATAATCTCATATGAAAAGATTGTTGTATCGTGCGGTAAATAAGCAAGTACACCGACCAACTGTTTCACCAATTTTTTTTCCCCCTTGGGGCGGCCTACTGCCATGCACTTAAGCCTCAAGGGCTTTTTGCGCACCCCGGAAACACACCATGAGGCCCACCAGTCTACAACTTCAGCAGTTCAACAAAACGGCGAAAACAACCTATCAAGTCCTCCTGGGAAAATTCTTAAAATGGTTTATGTTTTTTTTGTGTCTGTTGGTGATTTTGTAATAACATTATTAAACTATGAAATTAATCAAAGTATAATATAGTAAACTATCATTTAATCCTTTATTTTTTGTGGAGAGCTTTTACCTTTACGTCGATAAGATATGGATGAGAATTATTGTTAGTTTGAGGTTTGTATAATATATCAATGTGACAACAGTCCGGGTCGGTTGCAGCACACCACCCCGGGCGTTGCGTATTATATGGCAACATCACATGGGCCTATCCAGTCTATTAGTCATCACTAACTGCACTTATTTCTTGACCTCTACCTCAGTCGTAGAAGTTAAAGCACTGTGTTGTAAAAACTCAAACAAAATTTTCTAAAAAATGTCATTTTACCATTTATACTTAAATATACCAGGTATTATTTTTAAATATCTGATTTTTATACATAATTTTACCAAAAGAATTCAGGCCTAAAATAGAATTATTTTTCAATTTCTGTAAACATACATGGTAAAAAAGTATAAATTTACCAATATTTTTGTTTTGTACAGATACGTTGTGTATTACAATTAAATAACATTTAATTTACCTTTTACATGTCCTAGATTTTAAACAAATTTACTTTTTATAAAATTTATTTTAATACTTCTTGAAGATACTCGTAAATAATAAACACTTATAATAAGATTGTTTGATTGATTAAATATGGAGTAAGAACAACCATTTGTTATACTCAAGAATATGATTCCAAATTTAATTTAATCCAATATGGTCAAAGTAATCTGTCAAGGATGAAATGTTCACAAACAAGTATAATTTCTTGTAGATTAAACAGATCTGAGAATTTGAAATGTGTTTTATTTTCCAGAGTCTGCTTGATGGGTGTTTTAAACCGGAACCAGCAAAAGCTCTAAATTCTGTCCTTCAGTTTTTATTCCAAGAGTGTCGTAACAGTAACAGAGTGAGACGTTGGTTCAGGGCCCGACTTAGTCTTGAGTTAGAGGAACTGCTGACTCGCACAACTACTGGGAAACTGTTTGAGGCTATTGCAGTTGAGTATCATCTCATTTTATGACACTCAGTTACACATTGCAGCAAAGAACTAAATATTTTATTTATACATGATTACGGATTTAACTGTTTAAGAATGTATTTTAATGAATGTTATAAATCATTGGGCTCAGAATTATCAGCCCAACATACCCACAATCGGTGTTTATCGTTTGCAATGAGTAGTGATGTATATATGCATTATATTGACTGATAATATTGTTTATACTTTGTAATTAAAACAATATTCATGGCTATTTCACATAATAGTATTTTATATTTCACCTGTATTGCCTTATTGACATTCAGGTGTTATAGTAAAATTTTTCTCTTGAATAAAATTGTATTCCTAGTTAAGGTTATTATACTGTATCAATATTTTGGCATACACTTTTTAGAATGGCTCTTTCCATGCCAAAAATACTTTGAGGATATTAAATACTATTTAGAAAATATGATCCACATTCATTTACAGATTTTTATTTTCCTCTGAACTGAACTACTGAACTGTTGACAGGTCAGTTAGTGAGTCACAGCCATATTCCTAGGCTATGGTGAAAGTATAGATAAGGATTGTATATCACTAGTGAAAAAAGAGTTTTTCATTACTCAGGCTAGGTCCCCTTTGTGTAAGTAGAACGTAGTATTACAACTTTCTAGAGAGCTCTGCAAACAAAACTTATTGCATTGTGATTTGCTTGGGTACTTTCAATCACAGGTAATGCAGAAAAGCTTCTGGCAAATAACTAAACAGAATTATTCACCATTGTGAATAATATTATGTTGAAACATTCAGACTACTTCCGGTATCATTATTGTTGATGGAATCTACTATAAAGCTACACATGGTAATTAACTGATTGACACACTGTGGCACATTAGAAATTATATACAGATTTTGAACTGATTAACCCATGGCGGATCACTGACGAGCTGGGCTCGTCACGCAGCGGCCGGGCCTAACAGCACAATGACGAGCTCAGGTCACAAAAGCGGTCTGCTTTTCAGTTTCCCTCCAAATAGTTCTATTAATGTCTGATAGATCGGGCGATCCTCTTCACTTGTCAATTAAGAGTGTTTAACAATGATCTACGTTTAGAGTTTCCAAAAGTTTTATAAATATCCTACAGATCGCAGTTGTATGTCGAAGTTGAAAAATCATTCATATGAGTTTACTCTCTGCTTTTTAGCGCTTCTGATTGGGTGTTTTCCTCAGTTGTTATTATAATACTTTTGAGGTTAGTGACACAGAACTAAATGACACAGACTTACATGTTGGTGGGTTTAGTCTAGACAATGGCCCGGATGATGCAATCGCTTCGCCCGAGCTGCTTTATTTAGACTATGATTCAGACATCATCCCTGCCACCCCGGAACCTTGCTCGCGTGTTATCGTTCCTACATCACGGATACCCCAGCAGGTCCATATTCCATCTGAACGAATACCTTCATAGCTAAATTTTCTAGTATACAATAGCGAGCGATACGATGTGGCGCACCATTGCCGATCATGCGGCCGCTGACCGTAAATTAATTCATGCCTGCTGGTGCCCGCGGGCCAAAACAATACGATCCGCAATGGGTTAATTGGCTGCATTAGTGAAGAAAACAACCGTGGTATGGCGATGATGAATACAGGTAAATGGTATATTTTTTTAACTAAAATTTTGCATCTATTACCCAAAAATACAGAACTCAAAATAGCATATTTAATTATATAATTTCTTAATTCCACACAAAAGTTTATATGAATTTTGATAAACATAAAAATTTACTTAACATACCGCATTAAATTAAACTGTAAATTGAAGTTACTGTTACCGGTACTGCAGAGGCCTCTATAAATACTTCCTGAATGGATTAAAATTCTCATAAACAGTGTTAAGTGTTAAAATTGTCTGCATCTATAGCCTATAGGCTGAACAATTTCAGTAAATATAATTTTTATTTTTCAGCTTAGAGAACTTAATTTGGGCACACAGTTTCCAAACATTGACTGCATAGAGATTAAACACTTGAATGTGAATCCCACAAGTGGTTTGATTGATGATTTAGAGCTCTGTCTACTGTTGGAATACAGTGGTGGTTTCCAGCTAACAATAGATGCAAACATGCGACTCAACAAGACTGCTCGAGTCTCTGTCAAAGGTATATTCGCATTAAAATTTCTTTAGTTTATTATTTTTAAGATAATATTAAAATAAAATACAGTTTTAAAAATAGTCATTGGTTGAGCTTTAGCGAAGCATATCACTTGTGATTTGAAAAGATTTAAGTTCTGGCTGTAAGTCTGTCTGTTCACAATATATCTCAAAAACAAACTAACCTATACACTTGAAATATTGCTTGAAGCTCCATTTATATATGAGGAACATTGAGTTTGATATTGATGCATGCCATTCCATGGGATTTGGCTGAGCATTAGCGAATATTTTTACATTGGTCTAATGGATAACCGTGATAGCAACAAGAAAACAGTTGATTAAATAAATTTGTAAACAAACCCAGTATACACTATTTACTATATACAAACCTATTTACTCATAAGGGGCTGTTCCTAAATTATGTAAAGCCTCAGGGGAAGGGGTTTATTTTCGGCAGTGCTACACATCGTAACGGAGGAGTTTTGATCTAGTGTTACTTAACTATTAAATCTGATTAATTACCTAAATTTTTCTCAAAATTTGCCTGGTTCCCCCAAAGATTTTAAATTAGTAGTATATTTTCCTCCTATAGAAACAATGGAATGAAGTCTGAATCCTCCATCTAAATTGGGCGTTTTGTTTAAATTTCTTAATAAAATTTGCCTGGTTCCCCCAAAGATTTTAAATTAGTAGTATATTTTCCTCCTATAGAAACAATGGAATGAAGTCTGAATCCTCCATCTAAATTGGGCGTTTTGTTAAATTTTTTCTTGTTAAGCATTTTTGGCTGAGTATGAGATTTTAACGGTTGATAGAAAATCTGTAAATCAAAAATCTGTAAACAAAAGTCAACAGCAGATAAGCTTGGCTAGCAAGACCTACGTTACCTTATGGTGCATACTATAAGTACCGAAATTTCCATGCTAACAGATGCTTTACCAAGCGGAGAGGCGTAGCAACAAGCAACGCTTTAATTTGGCGAGCCAAAATTCCGTATATCTAACTGTATGAGCAAAATTCTAGTAGAACTTTGGAGTCCCAGGATGTTTTGGATCGAACCACGAGCCAAAACATAACAGGAAGAATGCTAGTGTTGTTTTTTGAATTGTAATGTAGTTTCTTCATAACATATTATGTTGAACAAACTTATTTAAAAATCAAATTTATTTAAAAATGTAATTAATGTTCAATTAGTAATTGTAGTAATTTCAAGATCCTGATATTGAACTATATTCAGCATATCAAATATTATTTCATCACACAGTTGCAAATGTAATTCTGAGTTCTTCAAGACAGATTAACAGCCTCTTTTCTGTTACCACAACATTATTTTACGAACATAGTCTACCTGTTTAACTTATACTGAACTGTGTCAGTGAATGAGTTGAAGGGGCAAGGCTGCCTCAAGTTCACCAGACACCCGTATACTCACTGGTCGTTCAGCTTCTACTCAGACCCCCAGCTGCAGCTGACTGTCGAATCCCAGTTCCAGGGCCGAGCGCTGACACAAATCAACTCCATTATAGCTAGTCAGGTTCGAGTCCAATTACAGAGAAGTATCTAATATTTGAACTTAGATTTGAGATATATATACAGTTTTACACGTTAATTAACAGCTGTAAAATGAAAAAGCCAGATGTAAGCATATGAATACACTGTTTTTATAGTATCCTAAAATTTGCTGGGTATAAGCGTGTAAAATGAATGTGTTGCTTTGTGTCAATAGATCAGAAAAGCTCTCAAAAGAAAACACACGCTTCCAAACTATAAACTTCGCTACAAACCTTTTTTCAACAAGAGTGAGGAAGGTGGTGTAGACGACAGCCCAGTCGTAATGCTCTCCGGAGGGCTGGATGTGGCAGTGCTTCAAGTATCTCGAGTGTCAGAAACCACAGGTCCAGTCTACTGCAGTCTGGCTGTTGGTAATGTATTAAATTTGTACTAATTTAGTTCTGGTACATTTTTAAATGGATATAAGTAGAACCCAGATATGGCAGAAAAATGTGTCTCTAAAATCGTTGTTAGTCAAGAGTATCAGCTATAGTAACACAACTAGGGTTGTATTAGGTTTTAGTGATGCCATAAGTTAGTGCAGCAAGATAATAGTCTGTCACTGGTTATGACACTCACAGGGCAACCTAAAGTATGACTCATTTCAGCTTCTAACAAAAAGGTGAAGGGTCAGTCCAATATTAGATAAAGTAAAGGCTTATAATACACTTATTGTGATAATCACCTCTGACAGTAACCTAAATTGACTGTGTTTGCACCAATATCCACCAAGAAGACATTAACATAGAAGTAATGAATGCAGGAATATTGGACCAAAGTGGTCAGCTCTGCACAATAAACTGGAAAAGTAAGATGCCTCCTCTTCCCTCAACTGATCAAGCAAAGTTTTGTAATAAAAATCTGTTAAACTTAAAACAACTTCTCAGCCAGCAAAATTGGGCAGTAGTTTATATTGCAAGTGACATAGAGGAATCTTATAATAACCTAAAAGAAATATCTAAATTCATTCAATCCCTAGAAGCAAAACCCTCGACTGGCTATGACCATATCTCCACAAAACTTCTGAAAACTTGTAAGGAAGAATTTTATTGATTGGCTCCCAAAAAAAATTATATACTAACTAGGAATTTTTCTATCTGCGTTAAAAATAGCTAAAATATATCCTAAATACAAACAGGGACTTATTACTCAACCAGCCAACTACCGCCCAATATCATTAGTACCAACTTTCTCTAAAGTAGAAAAACTAGTACTAACCAGACTTTTCCAACATGTAACAACTAATTAGCTAACTACCGACAACTCAACAGCATGGTTTCATGCCTAGCAGATCAACAACTGCATTGATAAGTTTATTAGAATTTTTGACCGATCAATTACAAAAGGAGAACACTTCCACTGCCATTATACTTGACTTCAGTAAAGCATTTGATTGCATTAGCCATAACCATCTACTGTTAAAATTAACTTCTCTTGAAAAACTATGGCCATCTCTTAAGTGGTTTGGAAGCTACC
This sequence comes from Homalodisca vitripennis, assembly GCF_021130785.1. Lineage (NCBI taxonomy): Eukaryota > Metazoa > Arthropoda > Insecta > Hemiptera > Cicadellidae > Homalodisca > Homalodisca vitripennis. Next base: position 169,326,162 of record NC_060210.1, on the reverse strand, counting down.
TCACCGAACAGAGCCATATGATAGATGTTAAATACACTACCAAAAGTCTAACACATAAACAGTTTTAGGGATACAAACTATCACACAAGGAGTGCCTCAATGCTCTGTACTTGGGGCAGTCCTGTTTATCCTATACACTATTAACTTCCCCTAATAGATGTAAAATCTCAATAGTATGCTGATATATGCTGATGATGCAGTGCTCCTACTAGGTAAAAACAACAAGAAGAACTTGAAATACATGCATATACCGCCATAAGCATGTTAGTGCAATATTGCCATGGTAGTGAACTTGTTATTAAAGCACTACGAAAGCACAATAAACACCACTGGAGGACTCCCTGTTTTGGAGAAGAGTACCTCTTCCAAATATGTCGGGGTAAAAAATAACGATTTCTTTAACAGACCAAGCATATGGATTCTCTGCTGGGAAGCTCAGTGGAGGATTGTATGTTATCCACAGGATGAAACATATCAGTGACACAGTAACAGCCAAAACTCCCTACCATGCTCTTTATGAACCCCCTCTGGTTTGGAAATGCAGTGTAGGGAGGCTCTGCAAAGGGCAATCTGCGGCAGATAGTCACCCACCAAAAGAGACCCATCCAAATCATTGCAAACTCATATACAAGATAGTTCTGAAGGTAATCTTTTTAAGAGTTGAATATTCTCACCACAGTTAATCTATACATCCTGGAACTGTAACTCACATGCATTTCAAATTCCTTGAGCTACTGACCATTGGCACTCAACACCATAAATATAACACTCGACCTGGCTAAAACTACTGCCTTCCTAGACATCACCTTACCTCTACAGAGAAAAAACCAATGTATGCAGTAGCGAAACTGTGGAATGCCCTTCCAGATGAGCTAAAGAAGACAGACCTACCATAGTTTGGACTTTGACTAAAGTTCTGGCTTCATCCCTTCTACTCCATCTTACTGAATTCTTCGAACTGACAAAAAATATGTAACCCCTAATCCATATATACAAACTTTGATTTTGACGTATGTACTGTTCACAATGACTGATTGATTTACAATATCACATATATTCCTAAATCATCCTGATACCTTTTGCTATGAGTAAGGTGAGTTGACTTTAAAAAAAAGAAGAAATTTTACGGTACTCCTTTAGTACAAAAATGTTATGAACTTTATTTTGGTTGTCAAGTGAGCAATCAGGATAAAAATTCAGCATAACATATATGCTGTACATATACTGTACGCTATTAGTGGTTTCAATTGTGTGAAGAGAATCATCAGATCATACTTCGGATCTTACTTTTGTAACAAACGTAACAGGAACAACAAGTAAGTCTAAACATATTTTAAAATATCCTAACTTGTCCCAAGATACTCGACTATCAAGAACTACCGATTTCTTCTCCTCCACTTATAGGAGAAATCAAGAAAAGTACATTTTCTGACACAGAACAAGAAGAAATTGAAGATGTACAACTTCCTAGTTTTGAGTGAACTATGCCTCATTTTTTAACTCAAAGGAATCTTAACGATCTGGTTTGTGATTTAAACTTATCAAAGAAACAAGCGGAACTTTTGGGGTCACGCCTTAGGGTTGGAACTTACTTCATTAGGGTACCAAATTATGTTACCTATCAGAATAATGAATTTGAACTAGAAAGGTCAGGTCAACTAGTATAGCAAGCCATCATGAATGCCTATGAGGAAAACTGCCCTCTAAGACAAAACAGGCTAAAGAAAGATGTGCCTTGGTGGACTACAGGTTAGATACACTCACAAAACAAAACCCGTAAACTTCTCAAATGGGCAAGAATACAGATGACTGGATCCCATACCAATGTGCCCTAAATGAACACAAGAAAGAAATTAGAAAAAATAAAAGAATAACCTGGAAACATTTTTGCAAAAACATTAACAGCCTACCTGAGGCTACCAGGCTTCATGAAACTCTCCAAATTGATCACTCTAACCCTTTAGGGTCCTTAGTAAAGGCTAATGTTAGCCTTACAGTGGACAATAAAGAGACTCCACACTTTCCGGGCAGACTCTTAACTCAAAATGACGATTTTAATTCTCTAACAGGGGGGAGATCTAGTCGGGAGGTTGCTAAATCCAGACAACCATCAAAAAGAGACATTACATCTGAAAGGATTAAACTGGCAATAAGATCCTTTTAGCCATTTAAATCTCCTGGGACAGATGGAATTTTCCCCGTCCCTTCTCCAAGAAGGGCTGGATATTCTGAATATAGTGAACTGTAATTTTTAGATGACTTAAGAACAAAAACAAACAGTGTTAGCAGTAAAATTGCTAAATAAAAATATTTGATAGTGTTTTAAGATATTAAGTCCATTGTAACCATAGACTAAAACTATGAAACTAAAAGAGTCATAAATGAAGCATTTGATAGCTGTAAACAACTTAGGAAATGCATTTTTCTGGCCATGTGAAAAAGAAAAGATAAGGGTTTAAACTATAAAAATAGTTAAGGTAATGAATAGGTTGTGGTTTTTTTAATGTAATAGGCACTACTCTTTAAAATACCATTTTTGAAGACATTAGAAATATAAATTTTTTATCACTCCGTGATGGGTTGTAGATTTTGTAAGTAGTCATTATAAAGTAGTCATATGAAATATGGGTTAAGAAAATAAGTTTTGTACAAGAACAAATAGTTTTTATTTTATATTTTAATAGTAGTATTAGAAAAAATGTCAATTTACTTTTGTGGGAATAAAGTTGTTAGTCACTGTGGCGGATTATGTTTCACTTAGAACTTAGTGTTTTGTAAATTGCAAAATATTGATTTATTTAGAGATTCATGATTTAAGATCTTTATTTGTAAATGCAAAATACATATTTACATTACACGTCAAATACTAAGAACTAAACCTTACATAACAAATCTTTTACACAGTAATAACATTTATCAAGAAAGTTTGTCTTTAATTTTTGTTCAAATAAACGTAAATTGTGCTTTTTTTTAATATCCAATGGTTATTGTGTGCTTTTGCACCTAAGTGGACCCCTCTCAAATGCGTTGGTACTATGTGCAGCCACAGATATCAGTTCTCTTGATCTGGTCGGATACTGATGGTAGTATCCATTGCTTACAAAAAGCTTTGGATTACCCTTAACAAAAGAGCATAGCTCGTACCCCACCAGACCCGCCAGAGTAAGGATTTTTAATTCACCAAAAAGAGGTTTACAAGTCTCGAACCTCCTACATCCTGAGATGATTTGCAGACACCATTTCTGGAGGACAAACACTCTATTGAAATTTGCCACGCTGGATGGACCCCAGAACATCAACCCATACCTTAAAATCGATTTAACATGAGAAAAATATACTGTCCGTTGAACATCTTGGCAAGACGGTTGAGAGCAAATCCCATGGTTCAAAGCCTTTTGCAGACATGTTTCATGTGGCCGCTCCATGTGAGCCTATTATTGATATATAAACCCAGAAATCTAACTGAAGTTTCTTGCTTGGCTGCCTCACTTCCTAGTTTGATAAGACCCTGAACTAAACTGGTTTGCGTTCTCCAGATGAAACTGGATGATATTAGTTTTGCTGATGTTTAACCTTAGTTTATTTTAAATGTACCACTGATTTAAACTTTGCAACTGGATGTTTGAATTTGATATAGTCAAATGTTGGGATTTATTGGACACAAGAAAAGAACAATCATCAGCAAACATCGTAACTTTGAGGTCTGTTGAAATTTTTGGAAGATCATTTACGTAAATGAGAAATAATACAGGACCAAGAATAAATCCTTGAGGAACACCACAAGTAATGGTTCTATACGATGAGGAAACTTTACTTTGGAGATTTTGTGTTATCATGGAGCTTTGGATTTTTCAGCCAACTTTCTACTGGCCTGAGCACATATATACATCAGTAGGGGTGCACTTGCTTTTCTCCCAGTCACTCTTTTCTAACAAGTCTAGCTCCCTTGCCAGCCTACAACTGACACCCATATCACCTCATTACTGTCATTACCCACACACTTCATAGAAGTAACTTCTTTATAACACTCCATAGAAGGTTATAAGTCTTCAAGGAATTTTGTATAAGCAAAAAGAGGTTGAAGGGGAGGGAAAGAGAGCACATTTGAAGCAGGTATGATATATAATATGATACATTCATAATATGATGTATGATATATAATATACTCTTAATTTGTGAGAGGACAGAGCAGCAGGCTGTAGTCATGGGAGCCATGACAGTACACAGGAAACAGCAACTCAAAAATCGTATAACTATTAAAAGTATTTTAACAACATCTAAGAGGAATCAGTGTTAATTTGACATTAGTCTGATTGAACTGTGTGAATGTCTAGACAGTATGGCATGGGTGGAGATGGTGCACTCTGAGACTGGCAGCTATCTAACGGTGGATGTCAGTGTACTCAAGCAAGGTAACTCCCTTGGTGTACACTTCAAACAGGAGTTTGTGGCAGACAAATATCAGGTAACTTACTCATTTTAATATTAATAAAAGTGAATATCTCGTATGCTGTGAATTATCATCATGTCAAGAACAAATTTGGTTTGTTTAGGTATGTTTTGTAGTGGAATCAGTGGCTCCGTACGTGGTAGCAGAGGTCCGTCCTGGGGATATCCTGGTGGCTATTGATGGCAAGAAAGTGACCTCACTCACTCAGATCAGCAAGTGCACCAAGCAAGCTGGGGACCGAGTGCCTCTCAGACTTGAACGGAGGCTCAAGATCTTGCCTGGCCCTCCTAGTGATGACAAGGTACACTCTAGTATTACTCATTATTTTGTGTTCTTGATGTTGTCTGGCCTTCAGACAAAATACACTATGGTGTTACTCATTATTTCATTCTCAAGATATTTCAAGGCTCTCCTAGTGATGACAGACTCCTCCAAATTCCAACACCATGCTGAATGGTGTACCGTTATTATAGTACATATATTATATTACTTTGGAGCTAATACTTTATAAATCAAAACAACTTTTTGGAAATACTTGATTTATTCTGAATTAAAGTTCACACCCAAAAATTTAACAAAGTTTACAAACTTTAGATTTGATTTTCTTCAAAAACTTCTCACAATCGGTTAAATCTAATTAAGAGTCTGTTTCAGAAAAATGAATTAAAATGAAAATGAAACTAAAATTGTATACTTCTCCAAAATGGTTTAAAACCCTTTGGATGCCAGCCCATTTTCCAAAAGTACTACCCAGAAACGCCAAGGGCATTTACAGCAGTTTTGCAAGCTTTCACTAAATGTATCATAACTTTTTTATTTTTTAACAGATATTGATGATTTTTTTACCATTATTTTGCTTATGGAATGCCCTTGTTCTGTTGATAAATTTTAGTTGCATAAATGTTATTTTAAACTTTTTAAAAAGTTAAAAATTAAGAAAAAAAAGTTAAAATTTCCAAAAAACATTTTTTTTAGCACAAATAAGTGGTTTTAAAAGAAAATGTATGCTGATTTCCTGTTATATCCTAGTAAATTATATCTAACCCTTAACCTAATTACAAAATTTCAAAAGCCTACCTTATATAGAAGTCCCATTATGATTTTTTTTCACTAAATGTTGACACGGGCACAGTTTTTGTAATTTGCATGGACGTTGTATGTAATGTTACACTATATTCACAAATCAATATTTGGACACTATACAAATCGGTACTTTGGGATTATACCAACCACACCACTATGAAGAACACAAAAATATAAATTTATAGATATATTATAAACAAACATTGTAGAACGAAAAAAACAACTTTTTAATTACAAAATTACAAACTTACAAAGATTATCAATTGTTAATGAGGTCAGATTCGCTTAAAACTTTTTTCAATGAACTTAGAACATTATAAAACGATGTATTTGAGTAACAGAACTAACATTCCATCAATCAACAAGCATTTCCAGGTATTGTGATCGGGTATGTGGTCGCTGTTATCTTATCTTTCTCGAGAATCCCGATTACGGCAGGCCGCGCGGCATCACATGATTATTTAAGTTTTTTTGCACGGTACATAATTGCCTTTCCATTACAATTCAATTTATATTTCTGATCAGCCCCTCTAGAATTATATTTACTGATAGATATTATCTCGAAGGATGTTTTTTCTTTCGTTGACATCAGCGCGAGCTTCGGAAGCACCTTCGGCCGGAGGCACTCGCATTTTGGGTGGCGGAGTTTGATCAAGAATAATGACAAGTTTTGTGTGTTTTTTTTTCAATAAAGAGTTTAGTTTTTGTTTGGTAATGTTTGTTTTTGTTGAATTTTTTGTGTTTGGAGAAATGTAGGGGTAAAATACGAAAGTACAACAAAGCGAACGGGCGGCGAGACTCTGCAATCACGTTATCTACTACACCGCTCGACTTTTGACCTCTGTCTGAGGATGGGGAGGGTTTATGTGAAAGACAATTCCTGTTTTTATACTGACGAAAATATTGTTCTACTCTAATCTAGTAATCAGTAGAAGCTAAATGTCAACTGTCTGAGGATGGGGAGGGGTTTGCGATAAGACAATTCCTGTTTTATATCGACGAAAATATTGTTCTACGCTAATCTATTAATCAGTTGAAGCTAAATGTCAAATAACGATTCATGTCTGGGTGTAGTCTGTATAATCCCAAAGTACCAATGAATCTAATAAAAGGGGGGCATAGTAAAAAATGCCCTAACAACAAAAGTAATGAGAGAATTACAAACGTAAAACAACGCATAGCAACACGAACGTAACCTCAATCTCGACCAAACAATTCAACAGCTGCGAAGCTCAAATACGACCAAACAAACAGTCCATAAACGAATTAACTACTTTGTGGTTTGCAAAGCAACTAATCGACTATCGATTAGTCAAAATTTTCGCGGTAATAAGATGAACTATAAGAAAATTACAGGTGAAAAACGTGACGTACCTATATTACGGCCGTTGGCGATTTTCAGTTGAGTAGCCGACGGCCGTAATATACCGGTACTTTGGCATCCAAAGGGTTTTAAATTAACAAAATAAAATAAAAAGTTCTCTTCTCAAAATATTCAAAATCAAAATAACACAAAACTTGATATTAACTTTACGATCAAAGTCTAATTGACAATACTTCAGAAATTGAATTAATTCACAGACTCTGTAATATGGGTGAAACTTTAGAAATTTAATCACAACAGTATAAAAATAAAATATGTTAACTAAACGCTGGTACGGGACTTACTACTTTGAAGACTATGGAGGCTGATAGGAAAACTAATACGCACTAAAGAAAATTAATAACTTGATTTAAATTACACCCGATAAAAAGAATTACTCTATATCCCAAACTAGAGGATTAGAGGAAGAACTACTGCTTCTCAACTGGACGTCTGCACCCTGTCGTCGACACTCCAACACTGCTCCCCGCCTCTCTCAAGACAACCGGTTCGGGACCGTATCACCGTAGACATCTCGATCAGCCGATTTACTTGTCTCGAACCAACAAACAATGTCCACGCACAGCGTCTAGTTAACAAAAGAGCCTACTTCCTACCGCGATTCAGCATAATAATTACAACTACGTACAATGGAATGAGTAACATGATAGGAAAATTAAGCTCAAAAGCTTTGTATGACGTCATTAGTTCTTACCCAGTCGCAATCTTACAAAACTTTCACCATCGAGAATGACAGTCACTTTGCTCTCTTCTGTATTATTAGTTTTAGCCTATTTTTGGCTGACCACTTTGTGATAGTAAATGTTCAATATCCATCATTATCTCATAAATTAATTGGATGCTATTAGTTTTACATTGGTCTTAATGGTTAACCACGATGGTAACAAAAAAATAGAAGAATAAATAAACTTGTAAACACATTGAGTTATGTAAATGTTTTAAAAGTTTTTAAAATTTTATTATTTATTATTAACCCATTGAGGAAGACATACAAGCTGATCACGTACCGAGTGGATGAATGCTGAGGTACGAGATGATTACATAGTTTATCTTTAGCCATTTGTTATTGTTGTAGGCTGTTCCAGTTCTGAAAATATCCACTAGGTATTGTTGGTATGGTTTTCACTGATTCTTTTACTAAGATTAAAATACATTTCATTTCGTTTTGTTACTGGTAGCACTGAATTGATCACCTGTTTGTTTGAATGCTTTCTCAATGTTTTCAATTGTCACCTATTACATGCAAGGTTAGATTGTTTTTTGTTTTTGTTTAGTTGAGAGATTGGTCAAAATAATTAAAAGAAAAAGTGCAGAATCTGTTGTTGCTTTGTAATTAGGCAGTGATTACAAGTGCAATTTTTATCAGTGACAGTGATGGAAGCGTGGAAGATGTCAATATTTCCCATGCTCAAAAACCATTTGCCAATTCACAGTGTGCAAGAGTAAAGAACCATAACTTTAGGATAAATATTTTATAACTAAACAGTAAGTTTTTGTTTATTAGTAGAGTAATTTTGTGTATAGTGAATAAAAATATCTGAATTTCCTAGGAATCAAGAAGTTAAAATAAATGTCGAGCAAAATCATAAAAATCGTTACTCGTAATATTTTCTTTATATTGTTTTTGAGCTTGTTTCAGATATAATCATGGAAATCTTTATTTATATAAAGTACTTTATCATATTTAGGTAAAGTATGTTAAAAAGAAGCTAAACAAATTTTTGTTTTCAAAAATGTATAACAATATTTACAACATTAATAATTTTGTTTAATTAATAGTTTAATTACATAGTATTTAGTGTATTAAATGAAGATTGTACTGTAAAGACAATGGTAAAGAAATATTGCTCATCTTTTATGGATTTTGTTTTAGAAAACTTTAACCAGTCTTCTATTTTTCCTACAAATTTTTCAGACAGAATATAAAAAATGTTAATGCTCTATAATGTACGATCTATACAAACATTACATAGCCAACTAACAGAGTTTACATGGTGTGCAGTTACTGGAAATCTCAGGGCTGAGACACCGAAGGGGTTCAGGGGACAAAACTGATAGTGACAGCAGCAATTCCACTTCTCTGTCAGGTACTGTTTTATTTTGATCTAAACTCACATCTTTTAAACCATTCTAACTGATGTCATGTAATGGTCTCTGTTATCGCCTTAGTGTCTGTAAATGTACATTTGTTGCCAGCAGCTTGTACAAAACCACTACGGATAATACATTAATCAAAAGAATTTTTTTGTAACTGACCATTGACATAATTATGTTGTTCTTCAGTGGCTCAACAGTGGCTATTTATGTTTATAAATCAGTATAGAAATAACTCAAAAGTGAAGTATTTACATTTGTAACCCTAGAAGTGGCTTCTATAGTAGCACAGTATTCTAGGTGTACTGGCAGCATCTTTTTGAATAATCAATCATTCAACCATGCTTTAAACATAAAATGTGATAGTATCAGTGGGCATAATGACTGATTCGGCAAAATACGATTTTCGTGTTATTAACCTATTGCTATTGTCCTCCTAACAAAAATATATACCGTTTTAGGGGGTGTAAATCACAAATAACTTTGTTTTTTAATAATTGAAATGTAAATTTGTGGTTATATTTGTGTACTGGAGCTTCTTGTTATCTATGTTTCTCAGCATTATTTGCTACAGATAGCTTAACTGGGTGCTCTGTGATCAGAACAGTTTAGTTGTGCACCATCTACCGGTCGGTGCAGTCTCTTCAACAATGGCGTTTACTCGTACACTTAATCGCAGAATGTTCACTATAATACAGTTAATTAATTTTTAAGTTTTTTTACATGTTTGATTGTGAATTACATAAGCAGTTAAATTATTAGGAAATTAATTTATTCTTTTTTAATTGGTAATCATGTTATTTCAAAGTGATAGTGGTTTTTCCTGTAATTATGTGTTATTTTTAAATCAATAAAAGCTATTTTTATGTGATCGGAAGTTACCCTGTGGTATGTAATTGCATAGGTCAAAAAATACAATAAAATTCATTCCTTTGCTGCGTTCAAAAAACTGTTTTTGGTAAAAATTTTCAAACTGTCCCTCTCTTATTAGCTAATTATAAACTCTTATTAGTAATAATAGAATGTTTTTTTACATGAAATCTCTTCTAGTTTAAGTATTATAATGAAAAAATTGGTAAAGCCCAGCAAGCAGAAGGTTTAAAGTCAATATTTTTAATGTAACAACCCATTTTTTACTTAATCAAAAGGAAATAGATCATTTACTGATTCAATAAATACCAAATATATTGTAGTCTTTCTCTTTGGATTTTGTCAAAGAATTCATAAAAACCCATTTTTGTATTGTTTTTAAGGGAATTTTTATTATACCATTCTGATGGGGTTGGTAAACCTGACTGATATTTCATTTCACACACTGTTGGAATCAGCTGTTTAGTGAAATATATAAAATACTTGACAAACTCTTAACATATTGTTCAAATTAGTATTGTTTTTCTTGTTGTCTTTAATGTTTTCAAATACCTTGCTTGTATTTGCATTACCACCACCTTGGTTGGTTGGAGTACCTCCTGATTAGGGCCAAGTCTGGGTCCATGTCCGCTTTCTTGTATCGACTCCCTGCCCATTTCCTTTACAATTTACACTGTAAACTCTAAATGGCTTTGTCATGTTTTCTTTATACAGTACATATGTATTGAGCATCATTTCACCAAACAAATTGAGGACTAGTACTTTCTTCCTGAACTGTATATGTTTTCAGTCATCCTGGTACTGGTATAGCATCTAGTCTGCACCATCAATTTCTCTCATAAGATGTATGCTCTCATTAGCAGAAGGCTTTGTAGAAATAAATATTTTGTTACCTCTTCTCATGGATTTTGTTATGGACTCAGCTTTGCCACTGGTTGATAGTAATAAAGCCAGCTTTTTTTAAGGTAACCCAGTACAATTATACGATTTCTCCTCATGTAGTTAGTTTAACCTACTGAAAATGTTGTCGTCATTTGTTCAGGAATCCTTTTTCAGTTGTGATGTAGAGTATCTGTTACAAATGTTTCTTCATATTTAAATATTTTGCAAATCTAGTAGGTGTAATAAAGTTATCTATATAAATAATGTGGTAACCTTTTTCTTAAAGATTAGCTTTGTCACCAAATTCTTGTATTCACCTTCAGCTCTCTGGTAAACAAGTAAACTTACACAGTAATGTAATGCTGCTTCGCACAGCTCTTCACACTCCAGCGTTGATGTTTCTTGGGCATGTATTGTAAAAGTTGTGAGAATAAGTTTGTGTGACAATCATACTTTCGCCCACTGATATATTTTGACTAGGTGTGAAATGAAGTATTGAAACATTACTCGTTATTGACTAAAGGTTTGAACCTAGTACAGGGATCATATCCATTTTCATTTGGTTTTGGCAGGTTTCTTGTGTCAACAAGGTGGCAAAACTGCCTGAAAGCGATTTCTGGTGAACATACCGGGATAACCAGGGAACGATTTGACTTTAAGAGGTTCACCAATAGGACTCAATATTAGGCATGTTTTTAATTCCTGCATTTATCAAAACTATAATAAAGGGATATTTTTCTGATGGAGCGACTGATCTCCAGACTTGTGCTCTGCTGTGTCACGGTTAGCTTCAATAAATTATCTAGCATGCTTATTAGTGTATTGAATTATCATATAAATTAGAGAACCAGTGAAAAAGTTTGAAATAAGAACAAACGTGTGATTCTTTTTCAACACAATGTTTTGGCCCAGGAAATTCATGAAAACTAAAAATATGGTCCGGCGTATAAAAATGATCAGTAGCATCCGTAACGTCAATCCATCTCATTTTATTCTCTAATTCATTAGAAGTGTTTATTTTATCATTAGGGAGCATTTCTGACTCAATTAGGCCAATAGGATCAGTAGGCGGTCTAAGCCTAGACTGAATACGTTGCCTATTTCTAATTGGGACGTCGTTGTATTTTCTGAAGTAAACCAGGTGTAGATTCACATGTTTGAAGAACTGTATACATCGTTAGTCTCATTTGAGATGTGTTATTTTGTTAAAATAGTGATATGTTGTACTATTGTGTCAAATTATGCAGTTTTTACATTAAGCACAATTTTTATAAACTAGTTCTAACATTAATTATATTATTTATAAATTATAATAATGGTTCCACAATTATGTGTTTATATATTATGAATATAAATAGTACTTCTGTATATTTATATGCAGATTCCCCAGCAAAGAAAACAGTGCAAGAGACTCCAGAGCACAAGGTAATCCACAGATTGTCTTTTGGTGCAGAAGTTGAACAGCAGCTACAAGTTCTAACTACCAGGGAACAACCATATTCACAGGTAATAATAGTAATTACAGTTTTAATGTGATTCTATTTCCCTCATAGAAATCTGCACACATAGAACTCCTGATTCAGATTTTAGTGTTTGTATTGATAAGCTAGAGGTATTATTAATGTACTTAAGTGTTAATCCTCATAAATACTTTTCATTAGTGTATGGCTTAAATGTTGATTTATCGAATCTTAAAAATAAGGCTGATGTGCAGTGCTTTGAAAATGTAATGAGGTCTGCAAACTTTTATCACATTAATAACACACCTACTCTACTTGTACAAGGAACTCTGCCTGCCTGGATAATATATATACAAATAGGGACAAAAAAAATCTTTTCCTAGTGTTTACTGGAGCAAGATATAATATATGACCATGCTGGTGCATGGGTAGATTTCTCTGTAATAGGTAAAAGATCTAACATGGATTCTAATTCAAATAGGCTTAAATCTAAACGTCTTTTGACGTCCAATAGGCTTAACAAACTAAATGTGAGTCGAAGAATGGATGTGGGCTGGACTTTGATGTGTTCAGTCACTAATGCATATATAGCTAGTAAATTGTTTGAAAATAGTTAACCCTTTTAGTGCCAAAGGTGAAAAAAATCCATATTGAAAAGTGCTGAGTTATTATTTGTGAGACTATGCGTAAAGTGCCAGAGGTTTTGGACAAAAACGCAAGGTTTAAAAAAAATTTACCTAAAATTTATTTTCAATCATAAAATGTTTCTTTTAAATTTTTTTAGAGGTAAATGAAGTATGCATAAAAAAATATGTAACATTCAAATTTTTATTTAGTGAAAAAAAATTTAAAATTACTTTATACAGCGACATTTGCACAGAAGAAAATCCATTTTAAGAGGTTATAACTTATATAATATAAGAAAAATTTATTTTTAAATTTCAATATTTCATCATAAATAGCTTTTAAAAGCAACCTAAAATCATGTGTAATAATCTAATATTGTACCATAGACAAAATTATAAAAAATTAGTCAAGCACTAGAGGTGTGTTTTTTGCTAAAGAAATTCAGTTAAAGTTTATTTTTCACCATAAAAGCTCTTTTTTATATATTTTTGAAATGTCAATACTTTAATGATAAAGACCATTTAAAATCTATGCAAAATCATGTGTAATAAAACATTACTTATTAAAACGCATCTCAAAATAAACATAACATTACCCAGGCAATTTTAAAACAAACTACAACTCTATCTTCATTGACACTCGGACATATCACCTTATACATCTACCCATACATCTTCTAAAAGTTTTTTATGTGACTTTCATAATTTTTTTTATTAATTTTAATAACTAATATAATTTATAAACTTCACTTCTGGCTGGTTTATACCTTCCAGTTGAACCTACCACTGGGCACAACAAAACTTGATGTCACTTAAATCTGGGCAACCTTATGGATGTCCAGGAGCGGCACATCACTAATCGCAAATTTTGAGATTCTGGGGTTCATGGGCAATTCAATAGGTCTAGTCTACTGTGGGAGATGACGGTTGGAGTTGGTGGGGTTTGTTCCCTAACAATCAGAGGTTCTTGCTAACCTCAACAAGGGTATACCACCCCCTGCCTGCTTGACTGGAGAGGCTGGTTCAGAGCTGGCCTCCCCTTCTTCCGGGGAGACATGACCTTTGAGATGTAGTGCCCTAATTCTTCCTCATGGATCTCGATAGGAGGCGGCCCCTACTCCCTAACCTTACCCATCCTGAATATCCTGTCACTCCGAAAGCAGCACAAAGGTTCTTACAGGACTAAGTGCAATTTATAACCTTATTATCCTAAGAGAACAAAAAAAATTAAAACAATATTTATAAACTCTTTAAATGAATAAAAACGCACAATTGTATAACACAGAAAAAATGCTCCACTATTCGTCTCGATACCGCCATCCAACTGAGAAAGTGTTGTATTTTTAATTGTTTACATCATCTAACACCTGTACAAAGTAGAAATAAGTTATAGAGGTACTACAAATGAAATTGTCTCGTTCCGACAAATTTAGATGTTTTTGTGTAGATACATATCGTCTCGGAGTGAGACTCTCGGTGCTAAAACGTATTTTTACATTGTCTCGTAGTGAGATCCCGTAAAAAAAAGGGCTAAAGTTTTTATTTTAACTTGCATTGACCAAGAGTCACTGTCACCAACAAATTAAAACATTCTAGTCGTAAAAAACTGGTTTACTCCCCAAATTGAACTAATGAGATGTTACATGATAACTTTATATGGCATGTGGAAATGAAGGTTTGATAAGTATTTACAAAACATTTAGACCTATGGTCTTGCCTTTTCACGTGCTGCAAAACCAAGCAGTATACGCATCTTGTGGAATTTTATTTCTCCTTATTCATGCTGAAAATTTTTAATTTATGAAAAATATCTTTTTACAGTGATCCCTTAAAAATTTCCGTAGATACATTTACTGTATTATAATATGTACTACCACATACCTGTGACTTCGCCCGCAATTTCTATGCAACATTCAGTGTATTTGTTTGAACAGCTGCCACAATTTCAGTAACACTTAACACGTTCGCTGCGGGCCACTGTCCGGACAGTCCCGTGACCCTCGCCAAAACTGCAGTGCCGATACGCACAATGCATTGCTTATTGTTTCACTTGTCACATGCTGCGATCTTGCGGGAATTGTCGGAACTTTTCAAGCTTGTTCTAGATGAAGTATACTTACTTTCTGATACGTCAGTTCGTCCTGGAAATGCGGGCCTACTGTCCCGACAGTGCCAGCAAAAGAGCTGAAATTTCAAAAGTTTATTGCTATTATGAACCAGTAGGAAAACAATAAAACACGTATTCCTAATTTCTTTTCCCTTGTGTTATTGTTTTCGTGAGTAGACGTATTAGCAGCTAGGCTTGTTTACAAATTGGATAGGTTATTACTACTAAATTAAAAGTAAGGTAATCTTTTACCGGTATTGTGATTTTATCTATATGTGTGGTTTCAATATTTTGATTATAGACATTATACATATATTTTGCTTTTTTGTATACAGTATGTATTGTCTCCTTAGTAAATTCATTCAAACGATACTTTTATTTGTTTTACTGTGAGGACAGCACGCGGCGGCAATCTGCACCGCGGGCTCTGTGGGTGTTTTACGCTATGTGCGGGACTACTGTCCGGACAGTAGCGTTGTCTAGCAACGGAACCTGATGCATATCAAAGTCGATTGAGGTATTCTTGCTACTTTTGGACATCACACAACACATTTGGTAGGTTATAGTTAAATGTTATATAGCCCATCATATGTTAACATAAATGATGCCATGCCAAAAATGCGGGCCACTGTCCGGACAGTCCCGATGATTAAGAACGTAATATAATCGAATATCATTATTTTATAGCGCATCAAACCAAAATAACGCCAATTCAACGAAAATCGCAAGTTCGAATTTTGCCGCATATCGGGTACATCATTGGTCGCTCTTGCCGCAGCGAACGTGTTAACCTATTTTATATCAACGTAGAGGAACTCCAAAGTTAGTTCATAGCTTTCTAAGTGAAAGCACTTGTGATATAATACGATAGGGTTCTATGATATTTGTAATAAGTAATTAGTTGTATATCATGCATCATGCAGATACCCTTTTTCAGTGTTCATGACTAAGAGGACCAGAAGTTAAGCAACATTGCAAGTAATTCTTATTTCAGGTTTTGAGTTTCTAGTTCAAGTTAATTATATTTCCAACGCAAAATTGGAGTTTGCTATTTTGCCCTGAAAAACAATATAAATAGACGTATATTTAATTTTGTAATGAGGTTGAAATTGTATGAATATAGATGTTGTTATTTAAAATTAAAAACTTAAAATCAACATCAATAATACGTATACATTTAAATTCTTACATTACAACAATTGACATTCATATATAAAGATAGTACATGATACAGTATAATACGCTTACCTTTGCTTGCATCTCATTATCATACCATTGCTCATGTAATTGTTCACAATATCATACTATTTCCTCAGTCAATTGTAGAAATTATATTGGTATTTATATATGTAATCAGTATCTTATACCTTATCAGTCAGAAATGTATGCGATGTCCCTTGAACGATATCCCGTCATAAAAAATTACATTTAGTGTCTTGTGTATTGCTTTGTGACTCCACTTGCTATAATCACGGACTCACAGCACTCATTTATTTCTTTAACTTTAAATTATAGTTATGGATCGAATGGTTGTTGAATCAAGCTAATGATCAGTCCCTCTGATTTTGGTCCTTCACCTACTGTAAATATGCCGTCCCACAATGTCAAAGAAACTAAATTCAATACCTTAACATGTACACATTCCCAATTTAGTTCATAAATTAAAATTCAGAATAATTTCATTGGTGTGCCTTGTTGCCACAATGTTGAAATAAGTAGTGTTGTTATTTTTGATATGCTTTCACACTATAAATGTAAGCAAATTGAAAATATTGGTTAAATTAAATAAACATATGGTTGTTCTATCATAATACAATGTTTAAACAGAACAGTTCATTACATTTAACAGGCTCTTTTAATTTATATTAAACAACTTCCAAGACCAAGATGTAATTGTTTGCTGCTTTAAAGACCAGAAAGGTGTAGTCCGAAGGGATTTTTGAAGTAAGAATAGCCAAAAATATTACATCCCAAGGGCTCTAAGAATGTCCATGTAAAATTTCAATACAATCGGTTGAATAGTTGTGTGTGAAAAAAAAAACGAAAGGTACTTTCGCATTTATCATTCATTATATTAGAGGTTTGTGTAGAGTGATTTTACTATTCATCATTTGCCTTACAAAAATTTGAACCTGAAGATTGAACTCAATAATCCTGAAGAAGTCATGTTAAAAATAGTAAATTGGAATTATTTATTTGTGTTGTGTTACAGGTAATAACGTTCAATGAGACTTTGAAATTCAACATTCTTCCCGAACATAGATTTCTGAACCTCAGTGTGTGGAGCAAAGGTGAGAAAAACACACTGTTGGGCCACATCAGCCTGCCCTTGGCGTTGCTGTGTGTGTCTTCCATGGGTCACCACATCGACACCCACTTCTTGTTGCCTCCACTGCCACATCTCATCAACAGGTACTCATGATGATGTACTACTGATTTTTTTTATTTTCTTCACTTATTTATAATACAATACAATATTTGTCAAGATTTGTTTTGTATTCAACTCACATGAATGTTTTCCATCTTAAGTGAGTAGCTTGGATTGGATATTATTCACTGTGACTTTGATATTTAAATGGACTGTTTTATATTACAAGGAATTTTATCTTCTCTTTTCCCAACTGACACCATCGTGTTCTTCGCATGCTTACCATTACGTTGGTGTTTGCTGTGCCATTATGACGGTACTTGTTCTTTCTTGCCTGTTGTACATGTATCATGTGTCATTTGTTTCTGCAGTACATCTGTTCGTAGTGATTTTTTTTTCATAAGACTTAGTGACGGGTTCAAGTATGATTATGTTTATTCTTTTGGAAATGTGATAAGAGTTGAATCCAGTCCTCGAAATGTTAATTTTATAATTGTAGTACTTAACGATGGAAAATATCCATAATCTTTCATTCCTTCAACCATTTATCATCAATAATGAACTTTAAACTAACAACTGTTTATTTTGTTATTTTAGTAGATTTTTCATTGCCTGTTCTCTAATTATTATTCGGGAATCTTTTCGTTTTGTATGTTTTTTTTTAATTTTCTGATTAAATTTCAACAAAGTATTGGCATTACCTACGATGCACATACAATTATTTGTAACACTATCTTAGTCTTTGTAAGCCCTAGTGTATATTTTTCCAAACAACTATTTTAATTAATTCACACTTTTTTTCTTATAAAACTTGTATAAACTAAAGCTGTTCATATGGACAGTACAAATGTTTTTACTTAACTCTCCAGTAGTTTACTATACCTCATATACTGTATCACTACTGCTCATATTTCATAAACACTTTTTTTAAGATTTGCAGAATTTTTTAATAGTTATAAATACTAAATTAAAAATATACACTATTGTTCATATTTTTATTCAGAACATATCAGACAACTCAAATTTTAAAATGTTACTATCCATTTCTTTATCACTAAAAGAAGTAGCATACACACACAGAAAAAGTATTAAATAATCACATTTTTCATATGCTTTTTTTAACAATATGTATAAATTTCAGAACCAAGTTTACTTTACAGGAAAATTTAGTACAAAAACTAAATTAATGCAATATGTAGGTAATGTCCATTAGCGAAAGAGCTACTGCTCTTTGAGCTGTTTTCTTTTGTTGCTACAGTTGTTATTCACTGTAACACGGTTGCTTATGAAGAGATGAATATGCGGCTTCTTCCCCTATCAAGAATAACTCATTCAATATGGATACAGCTATAGCAATCTATTTATAACAATGCTTTATTGCCAATACTTTAGCATTGAACCATTTCATTAGCAACCACTACAAACGCAACATGAATGACCTGCTGGGGGTTTTGAAGAAACAGACGGCTCAGCTGTGTCTTTAATAATACTTAAGTATACTCTTTAATTAACCCATTCACCTACTTCGACGGAGCCATTTCCGCCGCTACCGCCGCGGGTCCTGCCATACTTCGACGGAGCGCTTCCGCGGCAGTAATAGTTCACTTTAAACTGGACAGATAGCTGCACTAATCAAACTATGTTTCGTTTCTATGGTTACTTGTTTGTTTAGAACAATATTTTTTTCATTAGTTGGCTAAACTGATGTAAGCAAAGAATAACAGATGGATTTTACTCCATATGATACCTGTTGTTGTTAGTGTCCGTAAACATGGCTGGTAATAGGTTATGTGACAGTGAAATAAATCGTTTTATGAACGATTCTAATAATTGCAGTGAAGAATTCAGTACCGGAAGTGATCAATCAGATGTGGAATGGGATCATGTGACACGGGAACAGTTTGAAAACTCTGATATTTTCGATTCAGAAGAGGAATTACCAACTCCTGACATCGGACCGGCAACTGACTTCGTAGGCCTTGTCAATGCAGATCAATTCTTATGAATATAAATATAAATATGGTAGGGTATATAATATAAAAAACGATATAATTGTGTGTAAATATACTATGAAATATACAAAACTCTTTTGGTGTGTGACTTCTAAGGACAATAAGGTAGGCTACACAATAATAATTCCATTTCAGGTGTTAATTTTGGCAACAAAATATTGGTGGTGGGCAAAATAAAATTTTAATTAAAAATAAATTTATGTTATTACCGGTATGTTATAGGTTATATCTCATAGTAGGTTTTTTTTTTTTTTTTTTGCGGGGGCGGATGCAGGGAGTTTTAAATGGTAGGTAAGCTCAAGAAAAACACACTGCTACTAAAATTTTTTCTTAACAATGATTTACTAGGATTTACTAGAAAGTTACAGCTAAATATCTGCACACCTAAATTATAGGCAAAAATAATGGAATTCCTTGGCCCAACTGTGTGCTAAAATATTAGTAGGTGAATGGGTTAAAAGGGTTCTAGTTGACTATGCATTATTCTAATATAAAGATAACCCAGTAATGTGGAGTTGATACCATAACTTAAAGATGTATATAGAGGAAAAAATATTTCAAATCTATTGGTTGTTCCTCTTTTCAGTCTTACTCTCTAAGAACTACAGATTTGCGCAGTAAAGATAGTCCTTTGTACATGGAAGGCTATGCATAGAGCCAAGTCTTCCTTCACAGTCCACTCAAGTATATTTCAGGATTTGTCTTCCTTCTAATGAATTTTCTTATATCAGATTTAATTTCAATACTTCACCAAATCTACTCACTTTTACATGAACTTTGTATTGTTGTATTGTTAGATTTTAATACTCAAATTCATGTAATAAAAAGACTAATTTTAGGTAGATTTCATAGACAGAATTTCCAGGAGATATTTTTGAATATTCTGCTATCATTGCCCCAGAACCCAAAACCACCATAATTTTATATTTTTATATAAGTTGTTCAATTGTATGAAAATATTCTGAAATATAGTTCCAATACGTGAAAACAAACCAAAAAGGTCCTCTCATTCTATGGTGTGATTTTGCTTTGTTTAGCAGCTATCTGTATGTGTTTTAAATTTTCCAAAATCATAATTAAGAAAGTTAGTGATATAATTTTGGATTTTTTATATCTTATTAAGATGTACTTTTTTCTGATAGAAAATATATCATTAATAGTTTCAAAATGTCAGCCTTTAAAAAATTTTAAACAAAATTTCACAATATCCAACGAGAAAAGAAATCATTTTTAAGGCACATAAAAGATAGCTTGTAAAAATGTCAGTACCATATAATGTTTTAAATGGATAACACATATGCTTCTTTACTATTCTCATGTAATTAGTTTCATACTATTTTAGCCAATAAGCAGATCTCTGTCCTGTAGTTAATATCTTTCATCAATATCTAAACTCATAAGTATTTTTTCTTGGATGTTTAATTCCTCTAACAAGTTTTAAGTTAGAGCTTTTCTAAACTGAAGCTCAAAACCTGTTAGATGCAAATTGTCCTTGATTAGCTCTTTGACAAGCTCAATCTAGAATAATACCTGTCACAAAGCACATGAAATCCTTTAATACTGTCATATTCATTTTTGAGGCTCTTTAACAATGTTAGTACAGCTCTAATGCTATCATTGGGTCAGGCTTATTCACAAGAACATTAATGGTAACAGCCCCCCAGAATGTCGAAAAGCACAAATGTAATCATTTACGGAATCTGATAGGACAAATATCGTAATTTCCCACCTTTGGGGCTTATCTTTGTTGTATACTTTGAACTCAACGCTACTTTTAAACTCAGCAGTGCTTTCGCCAATACTAAAATTACTGCCAGGACAATACTGCTCTCTAAACTTGTTGTCCATATATAGAACAATATTATTACTTTTGCAGAATGTGAAAGAACACCCAAAGAATTTTGATCAGAAGAGGGTATAATGCAAATTCTAAAAATATATGTAAAATAATTTACTGAAAAAATTTTATGAATATGGGTGGGAGTCTATCTAATAGTTCAAGAAATAATATGATAGGTTAGTGGGTTAAAAATGTATTTTTAAATTAATAAGACTTTCACATTTTTTATATTTAGTGTTGTTCTAATACAATCATCATTGAAGTCTATCTCATTTAGATTAGTGTATTTAAAATTTGTATTACTGTTAACATTATTTTTGTACATATTCAACATCTTATTCTACTAAAATGTTCTACTTAAGTTTCACATTGTATCTATAGATGGAGGGGCCAAAATAATGCAAAACCAGCGTGATAAAAGTATTCCCTAAACATAATTTTCCATAATTGTTTTACAGTTCAAACCACCCACTGTCATCCCACAACGGGTTTGAACCTTGTCTCTGCTACGGAGATGTGTTACTGTCAACATGTTTCACTGCGTCTCAGATACCTGTCATAGCTCCCATCCCCACCACCAGTCTGGCACCTCCCTCTCCTCTATGCAGCGTACATGACTTCGAGCGGACACATTTCGTCAAGGCTACTCAGTGTGGATTTTGCTTTAAAAAGGTACAATACTTCTATTTACATTATATAGTAGATTACATTTATTCAGTATGTAAATTCAAAACCAAAATTTGTCTGAACTCAATCACTTTACATGTGATAAACAAATTAATTAGTTAATATTGTCAGTTCTTATGGTGTTTCATTGGTAAGAAATAAGCTACACTAACCGTAACTATTTATTATAAATACCCAAAATCATACAGTTTTTCAGATATTTTTAGTTTGTGGTTTTTTTATAACCCATTTTTCTCAGTAACTTTTTCTATTTTTTTTTTTGCCAAAAACATTCTATTTACACATTGACTGCAGGACAAATATTTTAAAACTTATTTTAAAAGATACCTAAAATAATTTTACTGTATGAAAACTTATGTTTTGGCTTTAGTATAAAGGAATGGTTATTGAAATCGGGCTTCCATAAGTTTTTCTTATGAATTTCATGGTCATGATGCTGCACACTGAGTGGGTCGCTATGTATAGTGCTAGCATCACAGCACGATCCTGACCATTACAGAATCTGTCACTAAACTAACGTATATATGTTCTACAGCACTTAGTTCACTAGTTTTATTTATTTATACACTTTTTTTCTTACTCATGATATTTTTCAAAACATGCACCAAAGCACAGGCTCAGCTGATCTGGGCTAGTTGCACAGTACCACATTGTTTTCTTGTTCCGGTTGATCTGGTAACAGGATGCGTCAATTTTTCTTTGTATTCTGTTAGCTAAAGTTCAGCTTTCACTTTTTTGGATTTTTTTGAAAGCCAAGTTGTGACCTTTTTTGAGTGGTGCTCTCAACAGGCACGCCTATAGGTGGCAAGAATGATTGAATAGTCATTTAAGTCAAGTCTAAATTCATAAAAATTCATTTTCCATGGAATTTGTTGTGCAGATTGTGCGTGTTTAGTAGAACCATTTGAAAAACGTGAAGTAAAATTTTCTTATATCAGCGCATTGTTTTTCGTTCACAAGGGTGATATGATAGTAATTGGTGAGCCCTATCTACACCACTCATGTATGCGTTATATTGTATGATGTGGAGTGGCTTTTCGTTACAGTATTATGTTTGGTGATGAAGTTTCCACCATTTCATTCTCAAATTTGGTCTTATAAAGGTCACAATACGCTTGTTACACAACTTTCCTATCATAATGCTATTCCCATACATCGCCCCAGTCTCGCCTTTCTTTAGTTTGGCAGTCTGTAAATCATTTAGGACATTTTTTTCTGTCGAGATGCAAATTCCCGGTACAATACGTATTCTGTGCAAGGAGTTGAGACCAGCGAATAACTGTTGTAAACGTTGTTAATGAAAATGGAGTGGCCATTATTCAATTTTTCTTTTACCAAGTGCTACCGGTGACTCACAGACTTTTTTAGCAGTTGGATGATCAAAATTTCAGTCAAATTAGCATTGATCAGTCAATGCAAAACTTGAATACTTGGAAAGTCATCTGACAATTTTTATAATTCAAAAGTAATACTAAGCAAATAATGTCAAAACCACACAACATAAAAGATATTCTTTGTAGAACAACGATTATTGGTTAGCAGGAATGTTTGAAATTCTAATCATGATGTAAAATCACCTAGTTCGGGACTGTAAATCATTTGAGAAATCAAGCAAGAGAAGTAAGGTGAGAATAATTGAGGAACTTTAATCTGCTGTCAATAAAGCCGTCACTGTCCACTCAGAGCAAGTTGTTTTACAAAAGGGCAGGAAAATAAATGGTTCTAAAGTTTTAAAAGATAAAAGTGTTTCCCAAATATAAGTGCGAATGAACATAAAAAGCTCGCTGTTTAGATTTTTAGTTCAAAGTTCGAAATGGTTGCCCATTTTAAAAAGAATTCTGCCTATAGTTTATTAACATAGCAAAGCTAACAAATTTTTAGTAATGTAATGTTTATTGTATTTTAAATCACAAATATGACTTTTAGGGATAAAATTATATATTTTCACTTAGTATCTGGTTTAAAAACGTAATAGTTCATTAAATAATTTTGGCCACTTAAATCAGTCAAACTGATCTTTGTGGGACAAATAATAAAGAGCAAATACATTGAAACAAAATATTTACGTCACTAGCGCAATTTTGTAATAAACGTAATATTTCATCAGAAACCATTGGGGTTAAGTCATTGTCCATTCATTATTAAATATATGATGGTTATGAATAATATTCAATGTTATTATTATTAAATTAACCAGTAGTCAAACTATTAAATTAAAGAAAATAGATATAAAAATTATTCATATTTAAGATGTGTATAACAGTAATTATTTAAGCAATTATATTTTATCACAAGCTAATAATATAGTAGTGACAGTTACTCTACAATGGGAGGAGGAAAAGAGCCAGTCTACATCACAAGGTTGAGCCGAACCTGAATTTTTGTTGAATTTATTGCATACTGTGACTGCTTACACGAGGACTCTGCACAGATCTGGCTGAAAGATGCATTCCAGTGCCGAGGATGTGCCATGACCTGCCACAAGAAGTGTGTCAGCAAGTGTCTAGCTGTGTCCTCTTGTAGCCGTCACACCTCCCAGCCGGAGATCGTCACTACCACTGTTGAAGACACTGATTCCAAGCCAGAACAGGTTCTAAAATATTTTATTTTCGTATTGGAAATCTACTATATTTTAGTTTGTGACATTCATTACTGTAAGTAACTACTGTTGTTTTACAGCATTTCAAAAGGTTACTGCTTGTATGAAATGTGTAAATTATATATCATGTTTATTTAATTTTGCAGTTATGTAGATTTATGTCTTTCAACTATGAATATGTATCCATTTTTTGTATTTTTCATTGTTCTTCTCCACCTTTTAAAATTTTATATTCAGCAACGTGCTGAATAATTTGTAAAAATTGTGTACTTTTTTGTATTGTATAGTTTTTTATTGCATTTTATTAGTTCCTCTTTTTTGTAATAAATTATATTGGTATAGCATGCTCTACCCAAAATAAAATTCAAACATTCTGTGTTTAGCATCAGATAAAGCTTTTCCATTGTCAAGTTGGTACATTATTATTTGCATGCTTGAATACTGTAGTAGAATATAAAATAGAATGTTTGTAGCAATGTAGGATGGGGTGGGTGAAGGTAATGTCTGTTGCAGGGCAGACGACTCAGTGCTCTATTGGCCAGTGTAACTAGCAAGGGGCTCAAGAGAGTGAGTTCTGCTACGAACCTCGCACCCCCCTCCCCATGTGGGGCTCAGGGCTGCTCCATCAGTCTCCCCCCTTCGCCCCAACATTCCCCCTCCCCTAGTCGAAAGGTGAAGAACACCCTCATATCTATGCACTCAAAAAATCTAAAATCTGCACTATGATAAATCTATTCAAATAACATCTGTATTCCTTCCCAGCCCTGTCTTAACATTTTAAGAAAAGCTTCTGCTTAAAAGTAGGATGCTAAAGGTTTTAACACATTTTTCTAATATCAAAGCCTACTTATAAAATGATGCTATATTAAATGCATGTAGGTAAAGCGCTAATTAAGTAAACATTCCAAGCATTCATTTGCAAGTAAGGATTTAAGTCATTGGATCACAGGTGGGTGGCAATATCGTTGCTTCTGACAACTCATAATTTACAACTGTCATCTAGCACTCAGACTATTAACATCATCTTCTATAGGTAGTTAGGTATTGCCATGTAACCCATTGGATGACAGGTGGGTGGCAATATCTTTGCTTCTGAAAACTCATAATTTACAACTGTCATCTGGCCTTCAGACTGTCAATGTCATTTTCTGAATTTACCACTATATTTTGTACCACACTTTGTGTATTGTGATACATTATTTACCATATATTTTACTGTGCAGTAAAGTACTGTTCTTCTTTGGTGTTCTTATGTATGTATCATGACAGCAGATACTGTATGTATAATGTTGAGTGAAGGAATAAATTATTATGGAAGCTTTCTGCCTGACAACACAATCTAGAGAACTTCATTGACCTTCTTGGCCTTCTATAATGAAGTCGGCACTTTTCACCCTTCGTAAATAGAACCTTGTTTTCTCAAAAAATGTTAAGTCTATTTTTTTCCTGTCCGTACAGGTTTGAATTATCAAGGTTTGATTGCAGCTTGTTTTTGAGGACACAACAGTACAAAAAATTACAGTAATTAATTGTTTAGCACATTGACTGAAACAGACGACTTTGGCACATACTCAGAGTGCAGTACTTGGTCTCACTCATTAAAGAGCTGCAGTGAAGGTGTTAAATTATTTTGTACAGCATATATTACATCAAATAATTGCTAGCACTGGGTCATACACCGCACAAAAAAGTCAACTAGAGTAATGGATTAACTAAGATTTGCTAGAATGAATTGTCATGTTAATCAATGTATAGGTATATTAAAAATCTTTAGAACAAAAGGATCTTATCAGTTTACTTGCATCCTGTTTAATGTGAAGCAATCAGCTTTTAAAAATAATGGTACGTACTTATATTGAGATCAAGTTACAGATCAAAGTTCAGAAGTAAAAAGGATAAGAACAAACATAGTTTATTAAAATTCTAATTTTTTTACAATTATATGTTTTAACGGAGAAAAGATTTAAACCGATTAGTAGATAATTCTCTGGAACACCAGTGATGATTTTATTCTACAGTAAATTTTATATTTGAGATCGTCTAGATTGGTGCCTTGTTCTCTGAGGGTTGAGAGAAAAGAGTTAGGTATTTTTTTTTTAGAGAATCCTTTAAGTAAGAGTTTGTAAATTTTTGAAGACTGAAGAATTTTTAAGTAAATTTAAAAAAGAAATTGATTAGATTTTTTCTAGCTAACAAAGCCATAGTGTAATTTAATCTTGGAAGAAAATGAGTATATCTGTTGATTATAATTATAACCTTTACTCAATAACATTGAGTCTAACCTTACATTCACTGAAAATAAATTATGTAAAAAAAGATTTTAATAAAACTTTCGCTGAAGGAACATCAAAACCATCAATTGACTTTTTAAAAGATGAATTAAATTTAACAATATCAAAAGATAAAAACGTAAGTACACCAAGATATGAAACAATATATGCTGTGTTTACAAGATATTTAGCAAGATTTTATTCCAGAATTTTTATTTCTTATTTCAGTTATTTTAAACCTGTGATTTCATTTTTAGAATATAATGATAATGAAAATGAAGTAATTATTTCAGAAATCCAAGATTGTACAAATTGTAGGATTAAAAATAACACTGACCAAATTATAGAAACTAATACAAACGTTAATAAAGAACTTGTATAAAGACTTATTACTTTAATATTTAGAAGTCAGTGATCATGTAATATATGAAATGTAAAAAATCAAATAATTTATTTTTTCTTTAACAATATACATACATTGTTATGGACATCGTCAGTGAATATGTCCAGATTAAGACCATATTGAGTTAGAAAAGTTAGTGAAAAGTTTTCTCCCAACGTTATTCATGGTCAGTTTCCAAAATGCTATGAAAAATAATTTTGGAAGTTTTTCTAGTACACAATTATCACAGCACAATTTAAAGGGCTAAATCTTTATAGGTTGCTCTTTTTCTTTTTTTTTTTTTTTTTGTTCTCTTAGGACAAGAAGCTTATAAATTGCACTTAGTCCTGTAAGAACCTTTGCGCTGCTTTCGGAGTGATAGGATATTCAGGATGGGTAAGGTTATGGAGTAGGGGCCACCTCCTATCGAGATCCATGAGGAAGAATTAGGGCACTACATCTCAAAGTCATCCTGGAAGAAGGGGAGGCCAGCTCTGAACGAGCCTCTACAGTCAAAGTAGGCAGGAGGTGGCACACCCTTGTTGAGGTTAACAAGACCCTCTGAGGTAAGGGAACAAATCCCACCAACTCCAACAGTCATCTTCCACAGTAGATTAGACCTATTGAATTGCCCATGAACCCCAGAATCTCAACATTTGCGGTTAGTGATGTGCCGCTACTGGACATCCATAAGGTGGCCCAGATTGAAGTGGCACATCGGTTTTTGCTGGTGGTGGGTTCAACTGGTAGGTATAAACCAGCCAGAAGTGATCCCTACTGGGTAATAGGTTGCTCTTGGTCCAAGAAAGAATGCTATTGATTTTTAAGTAAAAGGTCAAAGTCTGGTGCGTTTGTCTAATTGTCTATTCATCTGCACGATAACTTTTGATAGAAAGGTTGTAGAGACTTGATACATTTGTTCCTTTAGGTCCAAAGAAGAACTGAATTGATTTTGGGGTGAAAAGTTAAAAGAGTCAATCAATTCCTGGTCTGGACAGCAGTGGGACGCCTGGCGTTATTATGGAGAAGCTACATTGCCTTCATCAGCTTGCCACATCTTTTGTATCATTCAGCGGAGTTTGAATGGGGTTGTGTAGTAGGATCCTGCATTGATTGTTGTTCCTTAAGACGTGCATTACACCAACAAAAAAACATGTCTATTCCAAAAAACTGTTGCATGATCTTTTACTGTCACAACATTTGTTTGGTCTTTTCCTTAACAGGAGAGGATCTGTTTCGCCATTCTATCAACTGTTGTTTTGATTCAGGGGTGATGTGGAATACCAATATTTCATCTGCGGTAACAATTTGACTCACCATTTCATTCACTCCATCATGATAACAAGCCACAAATATCAATGTACTGTCCTATCTCTTACTTTTGTGTTTCTCTGTAAACAATTTAGGTACCCGTTGATAGCAAAATTTCCTAAAGTTTAGGTTTTAGAACAATTTTATAAATTACAGAATGAGTCACTTAGGTAATTCCATGGAAAGAGGCTTATTGTGAATCATCTCCTCTACAAATTTTTGTGTAAATTTTTGTCACCAATTCTTCTGAGATCACAGATGGTCAACCTGAACGTTCTCCATCATGAATATTCATACAGCCATCTTTAACTCTTTTACCAATTTTGCAAACATTACCTTCACTCATTATGGTATCTCCGTACACTTCACAAAGCTGACGATAAATGCTAGCAGGTGACATATTTTGATAGCTGGCGATTCAATAATAAACATGTTAAATACACACAGTGACTCATAAGAGACCCATTAGGGTTAACACAGCTGATACGTGTGTGTGTTCGTAAGGAAAGCCAGGAGACAGTGTGTACACTTATGAGAATCAAGCAAATGATGGGACTATATAGAGATTAGATGATAAGTGATCTTGTACTGAAATTTAATATAAAATAATATCCACAAAGAAAAGTGAAACATATCCTAAAAACTATAGAATTCTTTCACAATTTGAATAATTTTATATAGTAAAATAAATTCAATGCTTCTTTAAAAAAATATTTCTTTAAGTTTTAAAGCCTAGTATATCATAGTTTCAGTCTGTATTTTTTAAAAGGAAATACAAATTTTATCATATATAAAATACTGTAATATCTACTTATCCTTCTTTGTGGATTGATTCTCTTAAAATTGACTATATCCTTTTTCAATAAATTCTCAA
This sequence comes from Homalodisca vitripennis, assembly GCF_021130785.1. Lineage (NCBI taxonomy): Eukaryota > Metazoa > Arthropoda > Insecta > Hemiptera > Cicadellidae > Homalodisca > Homalodisca vitripennis. The sequence continues at coordinate 169,296,863 of NC_060210.1, read as the reverse complement.
TCATTAAAACATATACTTAATATAATCATATGTAAATATTTTGCTTCTTTAAATTAAATCGTAGTTAATATTAAACTCTCTCGGCCTGTAATTTGTATTGGTTTTCTTGTTGCCTCGCTGCATTTTGCTGATATTTAGTGGATTTTCTTGTAAAGAAAGCGCCAGCAAAGAAAGGAAGTCCTTTGAATGAGGAGCCTATAGGTGAGATAATCTTCAGCTAGCCAATAAGCATCATGCGGTGTTGCCAATTTATTTCCAAGATTTGAGACATAGTCAATACCAACTAAAATATGAAGCCAGAATGTCCGAGTATAGATCATGTGGCCAAACAACATTCTTATATTTGGCAGTTTAACAGAAGTTGTTGAGAATAACACGTCATGGTCACTTTTAACAGCTGTTGAATGTCATCCATATGTATTTGAAAATAGTCTCTGATAAATATAAACACACAGTATCTCAACTGTATAGAATTCATGTAATGATATTGAGCATCAGGTAACTTCTGAATACAGTGTGTGCACGACAAAGAGGAATAAATATGTCATTAGCATTAACAAAGAGTATGATTTCTTTCATACAAGCCAGTCTTGCACTGTAACTGCTATGAAGAGTCAATACGTAGAGAATGTCCCTAGACAAATTTTAATTATTTGATCTTCACAAAAAAACATTCAATAAACTACTCTTTAATGGTACACTACTTGAGCTTAGCTGAGTTCAACACTGAGGCCTTATGTTCTGATAGGTATTGTGTCCAAATCATTGTTTGATAGTAGTCACCAACTGTACGATGTGGCAACCATGTGCTTCTCTGCAATTGGCTATCATTCCAAGGACTTCTTTGGTGGCAATTGATATTACTATTTTGACTTTTTGTTAGATGCTGCATAACTTGTCATTATTTTTGCATGTCATGTCATTGTTTTACATGAAAAACATTGTTTTTGTTTTGTGTAGCTCTGTGATATATGGTATCTTTAAAGCAATAATTATTATTAAAGTACTACTTACAGTACAAATTATGCTTCAACACATTTTCTATCTGGTAAATCATTTGTAATTTGTATAATAAATGAAAAAGTTTATATATTTAAAAGTTCTATTTAAAACGTCTAATTATTATATCAAAATAAGGCACACTTTTGTCTCGAAAGATTTGCATTTTATTCAAGCTTAGTATATAAGCTTTAAAATAATATATAAAACACGATATAAGGCAGACATTTGCCTAAAACGTAAGCAATAAATACAACCTTGGAAATATGGGCACAGCCTGCTAAAAGTAGGGTTTATTTGGGACAATATGGTCCAGCACAATCTGTATGGGAAGGTGTTATGATCCAATAATATTCACTCTACTATAGTATTTTTGTAAGAAGTAAAATAGAGACTTTCAAAATTACTGTCGCCTTCTGAGTTTTTAGTGTATGTGAAACTTAGAAAGTTTGGTACAATGATTTCCTTTATTTGCTTGTAATCATTGGTATTTTAGTTAGTTGGCTTAGTATAAGCAAAACTTATCATTGTTTTATCTTGATGAAAGTTATTTTCCTTTATTTTGTTCATACAATATCATTTTATTTCAATATACATTTTTTTTAAGCTTTAAATTTAATTTAATTGCAAACTAAAATATCTTTCTATTCCTTATCGGAATTATTGATCGTTTTTATGTTAATGCATTTATTCTTCATCTGCTAAATATTCTGCGTTAAAATTTTGTTTCCCAAATCAGGTTGTTGCTTCCTAGTTAATTATATTATAAGTTTCATTATATCATATTTTGTGATAGCTAGCTATTACAAATACGCACCATGAAGTGAAAGCAAGTAGAAGTGCACTCAAATGATGTCAACTCCTTCGTAATAAACAAGGGTTAATGCTGTGGGTGCCAGAACTGGAATAGCAACATTACAAAGGCAAAAACATGGAACTTTCTTTCTGGATGTACCTTGTACATGGAGATCAGAGCTTAAGATATAACAGTAAACGTCAGTTGTACATATAGTAATATATAAATTTAAATTTGAAAAGAAAATTGGTAGTGTATTATGCCACTTTACGTTCTGTATTTATTTGTTTTTAAACTCATTTGTAATAAATAATGGTTAGTGCTGCGCTTGCCAGAACTACAATTGCAGCACTACAGCAGCAAAAAATACAAATATATATAATTTACTTTTCGGTCATTCCTAGTACATATAGATTAGAATTAGAAATAGCAATTAGTTTAAATTACATTTATAGTAATGCAAACAGGCTCTGAAGTATTAGTGAACGCAATGTAACCAGAAAAATGTAGTACAGGGTCCGCCAATGAAACGGGAATTCTGAGTTGCACCAAAGTGGTGGGAAACAAAGTCGCCGGCCTGTTCGGACCTGTGTGACTTGCCATTTAGTTACGCAGTTCAAGTCTACTATTAAAATGGCGAGAGTTCAGTGCAAATGCGTCATGATTTTCAATGTCCCTTTAATATACTTCGTTGTGTTATTGGACGCAACCAACCTGTTCCAGCAGATAACGCAATCAAAACATTGGTAAACAACCTTGAGCAAACGGGATCAACATCTAAAAAAAAATGTGATAGTGTCAAAACAGTTTGAACCCCTGAAAATTTTGAACGTGTTTGACAAGCAATGTTGAGAAGCCCACATCAATCGGCCATTTAACACGCCACACATCTTAAGTCACACATTGGTGAGAAGGATTCTCCATCAAAGATCATTAAAGATCATTGAAGATCCACCTCTCCGGTTTTGGGTGGAGGAAAATCCTAAATTGCTTCATGAAACACCTCTTCACGCTCAAAAAGCGAATGGAATCATCGGCCCACATTTTTTGAGGATCACTCTGAAAATGCTGTTAATGTTAATTCTAAGTGATACATTGCAATGATCCAGACCTCCTTCACACCACAACTTGACCGCTTTCTAGTGAACAAAACCCACTTTTCCAACTATATGGGGCACAAGCCACACTGCAAGAATTTCAATAGATGCCCAGGGTGTATCATTTCTCGAAATGGGAATATCAATTGGCCCCCTCGATCTTCCAACCTAACTGTCAGCAACTTCTTTTTGTGGGGATACCTAAAAACGAAAGTGTGTAACTGATCCTCCCGGGACAATCACAGCCCTCAAAAAATGGATTTATAATGAGATTTCAGCAATACCTGTCGATATGCTGTGAAGAGTAATGCAAATCTTTCAAGCTCGACTCCAAGAATGCATAAATGTCAATGGACAACATCTGCCGGATTTAGTATTAAAAAATTTATTTTACATTGTAAATCAAATAGCTAGCCTCTTGTTACCTATTTATATATTAAAATTTGTTAAATAAATAATTCCTTAACAATAAAATGATTCCCAAACTCTTCCTGTTTCATTGGCGTATCCTGTATTAGAACAAGTACAGTATTTTTCTAATCATGTAACAGAAAATATAAATATTCAACATCTTTAGTGTCTACTACCAGGGGTCTCCAACTTTTTTCTCCTTATTAATCAAGGCCTGATTTTGGGTACGCGTCAGAGTACGCACTATCAATTTTAGCAAGAAAGTTTTAAAATTAGTGGTGGTTAAGGATACTTGAACAGATGAAGTTTACTATTTTTGTTACTATTCATTACTTCAGCTATATCTATATGATTTTCACATAGACCTTCTTGATGGATGTCACAGTGCAAAATTATGAATTTAATATATCCAGCTAGTTTCTTACAGACTAGCAAGTATTTCCAATTACTCTAGTTTTCGTGCTAAACATATTTTTGTCACCATCTGAAGTTTCACTTTTTAAATATTATTTTAAATCCAACCCACTGTGTTGGCTGATAGACTAATAAACATAAGTTATCAGGACAAATTTCTTCACAATTGTCGAGATATGATACAGTCTTTTATTAGTTTCCATTAGTAAGATTTGCCTGCTTCAGCCAAAATATGACTGACTCATTCCAGTCAAAAAGCTGTGTTCTGATCGCTTGAAAGTAATTGTCACAAGTTTCTTAAAACTTTGATCACTGGCCTTGAATCCATGCTGTCAGCCTGAGCAGGCATCTTGACAGATGAAAATAAACAAACTATGTAAGCAGCTGGCTGTTGCTTTGTACATACAGCTCACTCTAGTGGTTAATTGTATTATTATAACAAAATAGACGTCACAGAGTAAGTGGAGCCCATAAAATTCATGATTACATAATAATGTGCAAAAATTGAAAACACTAATTTTACATAAATAGAGAATAATTTTTAGCTCTGAATATGGCATTCAGTTGGAGACCCCTGGATTATACAGAGAGATGAAATATTAACAGTTAATTTTATGTACCTGTACAGAGAATTAAGTGCACAAACGATAGATAATTTAATATGCACATTTTAGAGTGAAACACACAAGCTAATAGTGTTTTGTTCATTAAGCAAGAAACATTGTGTTTGTTTGTAAATATTTAGAATAGCCAATCCCTCAATTATTTAAATGTGAGAAGCATGCATGAAAAGCTTGGTATTACAGCCTCATGTTTGTGTTCACAGCTTTGCATGTTCAGGGCCCTGCAAAATGTATTCACATGGTAAAGTACCATATATCAATAATTTTCTATCCCTCTTTTGGTGTTGTTTTTCCCTTGTAGTGCTATATTTGTATTGTAGTCATGTAATTTACAAATATTAGTAGGTTAACTGGCAGTGTCATGCCTACTAGGACAACAGTGACATATCAATACCACATTCATTTCTTTTTCTGGCATTGATATTTAAACTGTTTGTAATTTAAATCTGGCCTTACTGCCTGTAAATTATTTTTTGAAAAGTTGTAAAGTATGTACTTTACAAGAAAAACTAAAAGTTGTTTCTTTGCCTATCGATTATATCTTTAAAATGAGACATGTCCTGATGTCTGCAACCAAAACTAAGGGAAAACTGCTCTTGAGGGACAACTCAAGGTCATTTCACTACAGCTGACTCTAAAGCCATTAGTAGTGAATATTATGGTATATAAATATGATGGTCAAAGCCATGGGAGGGGGGGATATTGCAGTTAAATAGGGAGGATTGAAATACTCCCAATCACATGAGATAGAGAATCTATCTACATACATTTCTGCTGTTAACTGTTAACTCATTTGTTATCTTAACATCCAATAAACACTAAAGCATCTGCTTTAGTGAACGTGTTAAATGTTGTATTCGAAAATTGGTATTAAAATGTAGGAAATAATAATATTAATACTAACTTGATTTATTGTTGAGTACCATAATTAACCCTTTTAACCCCGGCCATTATATCAAGTAATGTGCCAAAAATTCCAAGCCATTTTAGAGAAAACATATGAATTTTGTAAACAACTCATAACAAGGCTATTTTTAAGTTATCAAGCTAATTCTTTTTTTATTTACTTCTTATTACACATAGTTCACAAACGTATGAAAAAAACAAAATAATATCTTTAAAATTATTGATTTTGTAATATTTATAAACAATTAAAAAGAAATTATAAAAATTAATAGAACATTTTTTTAATTAAAGTTTTTTAATAAAAACCATATTGCTAAAAATAAATAAATAAATATATATATATATATATATATATATATATATTCATTTTATATAAAATTTAATGCTTAATGTAAGGAAACAAAAAATTATAGGCTTACTTTATTCACAAGTTGAGTAACATCATTTTTGGTAAGGACATGTTAGTTTTCCTTTTTTCCATTTCTGTGAAAGTAAATTTAATACAAGATTTGAAATTAATAATACTTAACATACAATAAAAGTTATTTCTGATAAAATAATTAAAACTTTTTATAGCTTATATTTAAACAATTTACAAAAATATTTTAATACAATATTTTCATTTTTATAAAATGTTTTCAGAAATGTCAAGATAGCTATCACTCAAATTATCGCCACTGCCCACATCCACACCACTTGCAACTAAGTTATTAATAGGTGTATTTTCGATTACTAGAGACTTCGAACAATTCCTTTTTCTCATTTTCAAATCAAATAAGTAACAAACTAATATTTATTACTGTTGTAACCTAAAAACATTAAGCAAGCTGGAATATTCACAATATAGTGAGCAGTCAGCTGAGATGAATTGCAATTTCTCAATCACAGAGTGACAAATTACAAAGTAAAAATAAAAAGCAAAAATTAAGTAAGTAAAAATTTTACGAACTATTATATTTCAATTTAATACATCTTTGTACACAATTCTGTGGAATTTCAGAGCATTTGGTAAAATAGGAGGCCACTAAAAGGGCATGTCTGCACTATATGGACATTGGGAGTTGATGGCATATTTATCACGTCCATATAATACGGTCGTCAGTGTTATAAGGGTTAAATATCTCTAAATTGGAAGAAAGGTAGATTTCATGTGAGACTGTCATCTTAAAATATAAACCTGTAGATGAATGTTTTATTTGTAATGTTAATTTGTACAACACTGCTGGTGTGACATCTCTAGTGGTTGGTTTTATAATAAACTCACCACACTTTAAAAAGTTATAAACTCCATAATCTTGAAGCTTTAAATTAAAATGGTTGTAACATTTTCTAAAAATATAGACATGATTTCAACTAATCATAAATTATTATTGTTGTCTTATTTACTTGTTGGTTCAATGCTATTGTAACGTCTCATAACTGTACAGCTGCTAACTTAAAACCTTAGGGTATGTAAAATATATAAGAACAAACATTGTTTTGTGTGATGAGAATTCCTCTATGGTGCCTAATAATTGAAATGTAATAATTCCTTTCCAAACTTCAAATAAACTCCATCTTAATATTTTGGATTGGTTGAGAATTACTAACGAATTTATTCAAGCTAAGCATAAGTACTATCTTTGTATGAAGTTAGTTTGAATCAACTAAATATAATGAGTGTTTTTACAAGTCTTTATTGTAGTGCATATGCCCATACATACATATATACTCTATTACATATATATGCAACTGCCCTAAAATGGAAAGTGAATACATTCAAAATTACCGTGAAAGAATGTACATAAGACAAATCTAGTGCAATTACAAATAACCTCAATCATCGGAAGGACCTCAATTACCCCTAAGGAAGGAAACTAGACTTGATAATAAAAGCCAGTCTTGGAAGAGACATTTGCCAGGTAAAACTTTGCAGTCTTGAAAAATGGTACAAAGTTCAGGGAGGTCAGTTCGTCATTGATTTGTCCTTGGAAAATCTGAAGCTATCCAACCAGATCAATGATTGGACTATGTGGATAAAGAAGTGTTTTAGTGACTATAATGACTCCCATTTCAGGCATTCGCCAATACAAAGAGAGATTGTATATCACAGATTAAGAAACACCTTCAAAGGGTACGTCCAAGATGCACGCTGGTTTTCTGAGTCAGGCGATCGGCGCCGATCAGCGCCGAGTCGGCGTGCGTAAAATTCCACGTTGTTAAGCAGGAGTGGCCACACTGCACCTGCGCGCTGACTTTCTGCGCACTGGCAGTCTGACTCCGATTTTTACCGGAATGATTTGTTCATTCTGGTTTCAGACAACCTGCTAGTCGGAAAGTGATTTTCGTGTGTATATTGAGTATTGTTTGTTTTTTTTTACGATGGATATCGACGATTTAGTATCAAAAGTGCAACTTAATCCTCCGATATGGGATAAGCGCCTTAAAGAAGATTCCAATAGGAACATCGTTGATGCCTGTTGGCGGCAGATTTAAAGATATTAAGGTTGTTTTTAAAGAGGATCACGGATTAAAATAAACGGTACCAAGAACTGGCACATACTTTGTCACAATGTTCTAAAACGTGTTTTATAGGCCATGGCCGATATAGGTAGTTTCATTTTCTGGTGCCCACATAAGGGTTGCTTCAATTACTAGAATTATTAGAAGTTTGTTAGTAAATCAGCTGATCTTTTCAAGTCAGTTTCAATGTTTAGTAAACATCGTATGTTGTAAAAGACATTCTGTAAAACCACTTTTTTGGGTTCAGAGGACCCCAAAGCGTTAAGGTCCGTCAAAAAACCAACATCGAATTTGTGCGATCACTATACTTTCTCTATACAATTATAAAAATTGTGTTAACGTACCTTAATGTGACAACCAGTCTCTCTTCCGCTTGAATAGGGCTTGTGTGGTAATTCGCCCAGTTCTTAGTCAGCCTGTGTTCAATTTTTGACAAAATAAAATAAAAGGTATCCGGGATCATTCTGAAATATTTAAAAAATCGGTTTTCGTCGGCAAGTAATTGCGGAAATAGGTGTTTGTACTCCCCGTAAACAGATCTTAATTTATTAATTGGATGTATTTCACTTCTCATAGATTTTAACTTGGTTGCAACATTGTCACTAAGCTGCAATAAAGCTGCAGCCTGTAAGCTCCATTGTACACTGATATCTTTTTGGTGGCAGCTCTTTCTGCGCTGACAACCTGCTTACATAATGGCCACATCAGCCTACCGCTCAGAGTCAGACAGTCGGCGCTGAGAATTCTGACTCTGTCTACCTGCTTTTATCAGCGTGCATCTTGGACGTACCCAAAGGCTAGAATGTAAAAAATAAATATAGATAAGCTGAAAATCCAAACTGAAGAGCATAAAGCTTTTTTATCACATAGAATAAGATTGCAAATACCAAATCAAAACATGACTCAAAAGGCAAGAAAATTAAATATGACCTGAGGATGATGTGAGATGCAACTATGGTAATGGAAAAATTTTAAAAGTTGACCAAAGAAAACCAATGTATTGGTGAAATAAGAAAAATGCTGAAGCATGAAGTAAATGTACAATTTTAAGGGGGAATAACATCAAAATGATTGAAATGGTTCCCAGTCTACATCAAAATGATTGTTGGAAGCTATTTGAATTAGAGAGACATCAAGTCAGAGTGCCAATAATGGGTACTTCACGAAGAAGTGTCCACAGTGTGCTGGGTACTTTCTTTTGGAATCTGTTGTATGACTAGCTCACAGATGGTACCAGAATCAATTCCACTGGTTGTACTGATGATTCCATTCTAATAGAAGAAGTTTTGTTTGAGATGAAGCTAGAACTGAGGATGGAAGATAATACAATGAAAATAAAATAATGTCATTTCACAAAACTGAGAAGTGCTAGTCACAAAAAGTGAAGTTTGATAACACCTAAGATGATACTTTTTGAAGTGATCATAGAGTTGAAAAAGCAATTCACGCACCTGGGAGTCGAGATTTCCTAAATCATATATGGACCTATCAACTAAATTGTGCTGTTGGAAAGCTTCTAAGCTAAGCTTAGGTTCTGTCTTGTTTAAGGTTTCCAAAACCATTGGTAATTTAGCAAGCCTTACACGAAACATTGGGGGAGGAAGTCAAAAAAAGAGAAGCTATTGACAAGTGTATCCACGTCACAGATTATGTACACAGCACTAGCTTGGAGGAAGGAATGAAAAATCTATGTAATCTTAATATGCTAGTATCAGATCCGACTTTGAGGATCATCCGACAGGACAGTTTCTAACTGCTCAGCCTTGATATAGACCGGAACTTGGTCAATCAATTTGCTGATAATTGAGGCCACTAATTTTTAGAAAAGTTAAAATACATCAATGTGAAAGAAAGAGAAAGTAAGGCTTTCAGGGCTAAGAAAGAAGTATGAATAAAGTTCATCTAGAGATAGCATGGTGATAAGACATGAATAGGAGCTTACTTCTGTATACTAAACAGCTTTTTTTTGGATGAGGCCATTACTAACAATTTTTTCCCCCAGGTCTATCAGTTCATGGTACATTTAGGAAACTTATGTACAAGGTCTTCAAGTCAGATTAACAAAATTACTTCATCTGCAGGAACCAGATATGTGATGTGAGGCATGAATGTTTGGGTACATCAGGTATGCCATCAAGCAATGCAACATTGAAGCAGAGCAAGGCCAGAGCTTCAGCACTGAGAATCTGGTTATGGTGGAGAGTGAAAGGAACCAGAACTAAAGTCTCATGTATAAACCAAATAAGATGAACTGAGAGGTTAAAAAAAGTCCCTCTGTCCATAAAAATCTCTCACATAGAAATTAAAAGTTATTGGAGAATTGTGTGTTTCTTTTAAAGAAAATAATTTGTTTTCCAATAAGAAGAGAGAAAGAAAGAAAGAAACACTTCTTTATTGAGGCAAAATTAGGACTATATTATGGTCCTTTCTTACATTTCACCTCTTAAACAAAATTAATCTTAATAGTGCAAATTAAGGCTTATTAACTAAAACTTACACTTACAGTATTCCACTCACTCTTCCATTCACACAGTCATGATTCAAAGAGTAGCCCCGCCACCCGCCACGATCTGGTCCAGGTATCTTCGTTTCAGCTCCACCACAAACCGTTCCCGTCTCTCAATTTGTTTGACAGGATCTGGTAAGGAGTTCCATAATCTGCAGGCGGTAACAGTAAAGGATCGGTCATAGGTTTTGATTCTGTGTATTCTAATTCTGAGACTTAAAGCACCAGACTGAGTTTTTTTTCCCCACTCCCTGCCAAAAACGGATGGAGTATATAGACGTGGTTTTGGCGGGGTGCTGAAAGGATGAATGAGAACCACACGAAACACTTAAGACCACAACAAACCCACATACTCTTCAGAGTGCGGACCCTCAAAGAGATTTGCCACAGATTTTTGTCCTCTCGGAAAATAAAGAGGAATGTAATGCTACTGGGGAATGGTGTGGCTGGTGTGTATTTCAAAACCAAAATAGATTCATACAACATAAACAGGACGTTACTGTTCATGTGATGAAAATGTTCTACATCAAAATATTTAATAATCTAGCAGTGATTGATTATATTTTCTTTTTTTTATATTAAGTTTCACTTGGAAAAGTTATGCTGCATAGATGTACATCACTTCATTTATTAATTGCTATGATTTTATAATACGTTATGTTGGTCTGAGAGTTCATTCTCTATCTCTCAACATCCCTTGCCCGGGTGTGCAAGTCACTTGGGTATACTAAGACTAGTATTCCTCCAAGTCTGGGGTATACCAGTCCAATGCAAGACAAATAGTTGTATGAGTAGGTCAGAGTTTTCTGTAGATGTGCCAAAGAACGTTCCGAGAAATAGGAATTTGTCATAAATAATGTTATTAAAATTTATAATGTTAATGTCCAGATCATCTGAACATTTTGACCTTCGAAGAATGTATTTCACATACATGTTCATAATGAACATGAAAAGGAATAATGAATTTGAGATAACCAATCTTAGGATCTGGATATTCTCAGTATTAAGTCTGGTTGTCTCGGAAAGTAGAATTTGAATCGAACATCAAGATTGGTAAAAGAATCACAACTAGAATTCACTGAATCAGCCTTTTTATCTGTGAGTTGTATAAGATGATCTACAAAACTATAGGTGTTAAGAGGGATCAGTTACATATTAACCTAACTCAAGTGTGGGTGTGAGTGAATTGAAAGAGAACTAAATGTTGGTACCGGTAATCTTTCTATTTATCTTTCTTCAACTTTTTGCATTCTCTTCTATCTCTTTATTACAGTTATACTTTTGTGTTGTTTGTAATGTAATAAAATATAAATATTAAATTAAATGTATATATTTCTCCAAGTATTCTCAATTGATTTATTGTATAGCATTGCATGGGTCTGAAGTAAGTATGTCACAAAAACAACAATTTGTTCTTTAAATACTGGACTCGGAAATTCTGTTTTAACTAGGGCTCTTATAGCTAATAAATAAAGAAACATGGCAGCATTTTCATGCATTGTATGCTGTGTTCTCAGTCTGTAGGATATTAATGAAGGAAAGTTTTTATTTCCTCCCTTATCCTTAATCCTGCTTAAAAACAAGAATTATTTTATAAATTTACCGGAACTGTGTTAAAAAATGCAGCATGAAGCATTTTTTTTGCTAAAACTGTTGAAAATACTAACAGAACCAAGACTACCTGAATCAAAGGACCACCACCTATAAATAAATTAAAAGATCTCTAAATTATATATAACGTTTAATAATCTATGAAGAAACATTAATGCCAAGAGAAAATCAAATTATCTAATTTCTTGAGAATGCTCAATAAACTAATTTACAGAGCCTTATTTTTCTCAGTTTATTACAATGGCTATTATAATACAATATTCTATTTATATAGTATCATATTATATAATACTATTCATTTTAACTGTAGGGTGGATTTAAATTGTTGATTATTGTAACTACTGTGATTTCAGCCAGATATCATGGTTGTAACTATACTACATTGTAGATAAATGCGATTGTGTCTATCTGGCGTACTATCCACTGGGCATATTGATTTGATCAGCCAAGTAAAGGTGTGTGTATCTGTGGTAAAAAAAAAAAACAACTGTATAAAGCATTGTTTAGTATGCATTTCCATTCCTTGTATTTTGCTGGTCTTAATTCTTGATAGTATGATACAGACATCACTTGGTGAGGGTGGAATGCTGTTTTCACTCGATAGTGAGGAGGGTGACGAAGTGTCTGTGGCACTCAAACAGCTGCTGTCACGCCCTCAAGATGAAGAACTCATGGATCAAGCTAAGGCGACGGGTCGTCAATTATTTGCTGATCTTGCTCCAGAAGCGAGGAAACAACGCATAGATGCTGTGGTAATGTCAATACAAATTACGCATTTCAGTATTAATGTTAGCATGTACACTGCCTAGTGCAAATTTTATTTTATTTTCTATTAGCTGTTCTAATGTATTGTTGTTTACTTACTCAGTACCTGTGGTACGTGTATCCCCTTGGGATATGTAAGAGGGCTTTTTGGGAGTATGTAAAGAAAAGTACTAATGATTAAGGAATTATATTTCAGGAAATCCAGTCTCATTGACAACTAATGTTAAATTTTCAGTACACTTCAGACTTTTGTGGCAGGGAACAATCTCAAATTGTCTAAAGAAGTAAAGTCTGGTACTGTATCCCAATTAAAAGGCCCTTGGGTGTCATTCACAAATTACTTTCCAGAATGAAATTGGATTTCTAATCTCTTTGATTAGTGATACTTTGAACAAGCTGTGAACTTGTCAATATGAGATAAAGAAGCACTGATTGAAACCTCAATATATTCTTCACTGTAGTCCAAATTCAAAATTACAAATCTCACTGAATTCTGATCTGGAGGTGAAACAGAATATGAAAGTATCAGTGATAAATCACTAAAATATCTGTTGCTCTTTACAAGCACAGTACTTGGTAGAATATTTTCTTTGTATGCATTCATAAAAAATTAACGTTGGAACAAGCTAGGAGCACCCGCAGGTTTGAGGTTGTACTTCTTTGAAAAAATTGTTTAAAGCTGAATTTTGGCAAACTAGCTCATGGAACCCATTGAGTAAACTTTTAAGGAAATTTTCCAAATAGTACTATTTTTAAGATAATAGAGAAAAGATTTTCATCATGTTTGTATGTTATTTTATATAGCAATCGAAATTGTGTTTTATGTCGTAAAATAATAATCACATATTTTGCCTAATAGGCTGAGGTCTTGTGTACTGTCTAACACCAAATTAATACTAAGGTTAAAAAAATGAATGTATCTAAATTGTTTGTGAGGGGAGTTGCCAAGAAGGGGTACTTAAGAAAAGGCCTATTCAGGGTGTGGGGAGGGGGATAAAAAAAGATTGGGACCATTGCTCAGTGTTGTAAATTTTATTGTAGTATACTTTTGCTTGATGAAACTAGATTTGTTCTATAATAGTTTACTACTTAGAGTTAGTGATTTGAAGGTTCTTACAGTTGTTCCTCACTTCTTGGGAGAAAAATGGAATTATAAATATACAGGAAAATTTTGGTTTCTTGATCTGGATCAGAGGAAATATTGGTATAGAAAATTTGTATGTAAAGTTAATATGTAGTTGTGACCATGATCAATCAAGTTCTGTAAATATTAGATCAACCTTAAAGTTGAACCCATACTCCATTAGTATTTTTGTACTTACACTATTTTTGCTTATATTGCTCAATTAGAATTTCTTATGGTGTGTTGATATTACATACAATTTTTCTATGTGAAACCAATGAAATAAAGCTGTAGAATTACTTGTAAGATGCATAGGAGTTAGTTATGATTTAATCATTGATATCTCATGATGATAATAATGCTGCAGATTTTGTACAGATGGCCAAGCTGAAATCTGCTATGGATGAGGAGAGTGAGACCCACATGAGGTTGTCAAGAGAGGAGCAAGCTAGCACCAGCTCCGAGGCCAGGGCCCGAGCAGCATTCCTGCTGGGCAAGAGTGAGGAGAAGCTGCATGCTCTGACAGTGCTCATGCTGCACTGCTGCGCCGGTCTCCAAGATTCTCATGATACTCTCACAATTTCATTACCTAACTGAGTTAGTATACATTCCTTTAGTATACGAGTAGACAATGTATGCTTAGCTGTTACCTATGACTTATTTTACCTGTCTTAACTGTAAAAAGGGATTCCACAGGCAATCTCTTTAAAACAACATCCCAAACTTTTCTGAGGTAATAAGTTACTTTTATTTAGAGATATTCTCGTGATCATCACACCTTTATTTTGAAAGTAAAAAAAAATACAAAATGCTTATCATTATTATTTACATTAAATTAATCAGTAGGTCAGTGCATTTCTACAAGAGTGGACTGTCAGTGAATAATATAACCAACATAAATATTGACTGTGTAATCAGTACTGTACATATCTTAAAAATACGGACTAACAACTTTTGCTGCGGCAAGCTGGAATTCCATCACTGCAACTCTAGCGCACGCTGCGGCTAGTTATTTTAAATTTAACCCTCCACTCTGACTTCAACAGGAAATTGCGTGCAAAGTCGCGGGTAACTGCTAGTATAAAACTTCTAGAATTCTCATGGCAAAGGAATGTTTCAGGCGTTTCTAGAGGTAATAGTGTACTGCAAACTTGCCGCTTTATTCAGAACATGCATTGTGACTGGGTGATCTCCGGTATGTTTCTCATTTGGAACCGTAATAATTTTTGTTTTGCCAGCGTCAGTTCTAATTCACGCAGTACATGAGCGGCCCAGACAGCGCCAGGTAACATCTCCATTAGCTAACCTACCACATAACTATAATCAATGTTAAAATAAATAAATCATACCAGGGCATTGCTATACCCATCAGTCAAGAATCACAACAACGATTTTGTTTGTCAACTCCATGCACATTAACTGTAAAACATTATCCCAGGAGGGTTCACTTCTGGCTAGTTTATACCTTCCAGTTGAACCTACACTGGGTACAACTAAAACCAATGTGTCACACAAGTCTGAGCAACCTTATCGATCTCAAGGAACACATCACTAACCGCAAATGTCAAGATATAAGGGTGCAAGGGTACAGACGGATTATTTCAACATGAAATGGATCGTGCATGTAAGTGTGAGGGAGTTGAGGGGAAGTGTGGGTTGGGTGGGTAAGAGGAGCAGGACGGCAGGTGCAGCTGGTAGGCTACTAGCACTATTACAGACATTGGGCTGATGCCTGCCTAGACTTTCATTGTACTCCGTTAACATTACAGTACTCCAAGACATTGCCCGTAATTAAATATTACTAAGAATAAATTATTTCCGTTGTTGTATATTCCAAACCTACCTTAATCATCCCAGATATCCAGTCGTCATCATCGATGATTCGTTGTTCGAAACTGCCTGGGCAATCTGCATCATTTCCTTCGCTGTCACTGACATTGAGCTCACTGTTATTGTCTTCCCCCAAGCTAATAATAAATCTCTCTGTGACATCATCGATGAGCCTTTCACACCGTAAATATTCTTCCTCCACTTTTTTCACGTGTTCACAGCGGGTCTTCCAATCATCTTGAGTAATGGAATAAACTTTTCCTTGGCTATTGCCGTAACACTTTTTGTTGAAAATTTAATATTTTTCTTTTTCATGTACTCTTTTACTGTGGCCCATATCATTTCTATTGGGTTGAGGTCGGGATGGTATAGGGGTAACCTTACAACATGGTGGCCTGCTTCTTGTAATATATGATCCATTTTATAACTTTTAAATGATGGCTTTTTAATTTTTATTAGGTTAGAGAGTTTAGTTTTAACATGACTGAATTGTGACCAATATTTTTCTCAGCTAACCATTTGATCATATCATTTTTTTAAACTTGAAAATGTTGGTGCCAGATTTAACTGTACTTTATGGTAGGGTGCGTTGTCAATAATTAACACACTATTCTTCTTCAGATTTGGGGCGAGCTTTTCTTCAACCCATTTCTTATAGTTTTTAAAGTTCGTATCTTGGGGATAATCGTCTGTTTTCTTTTCAGATTCAAACATGACCAAGGCATTAGGGACGAACCCATCTTCACCACCAGTGTTGAGAACAATCACTCGTTTCCCTTTACTTACTGGGTCTATTAAACCCTTGTTTCACTTTCTATCCAAGTTTTAGGGTCCGTAGAAGAGCTGTGAAAGTATGTTTCATCCATATATACAATATTATGACCTGCTTTCACGAAAGTCTTGAATTTTCCTTTAATAATTCAATCTCATATTCCGAATATCTGATTTTTCTATTAGAAGTTTCCTATTAATTTCTGCCCTCTTCCATTTGAAACTGAATTGCAAAACAATTTTTTGTAAACTAGATATATACCCTTCATATAGTATTCTTTCTTTCATTACCCTTAAAGTTCCCTTTAATGTTGGCCTTTTGCTTCTGTTGCGTGAAAGTCGTTTATTATTTTTCTCAGTAAACATTTAATAAAATCATCGAACTCACTCTTTGCCTTTGTCCTTGGTCTTTTTTTATGAGGATTAATGAATTTCTTTGTTTCTCCTGGAGAATTTTTACTTTCTTTTGAAACTCTATACACTGTGCTTGATGATTCCCCACAAGCATCTGCCACTTTACATCTCAGCTGCTTTCCTAACATTCCTGGAATACTGTTTCTCCATATAATTATAGACATTGTATATTATTTCACGTGCTTGGCTATGAATAACTGGTTTCTTACCCGTTTTTGAAACCGAAGCACTTGCGGTGTCCATAGTAAGCACTGACATTGATGGTTTTAGTCACGCTAATATGCAGTACCCTCATGGAGCAGATCGAACTGACTATTTGAGCTGTCAGATGAGTGGCAACATTTGTCTTCTGTGCAACGTAGGCCCATTTCAAGTCTAAATAATCCATCAGTAGATCAATAGGTCTAGTCTACTGCGAGAGATGACTGTTGGAGTCGGTGTTAAGGGCTGTTGTTAGCTTAGACATAAAGGTGTGCCACCTCCTGTCTTTTTTTACTGGAGAGACTCGTACAGAGCTGGCTTGCCCCCCTTCCCAGGAGACATGACTGAGATTAATGCCCAAAACCCCTCCTTATTGATCTCGACAGGAGGCAGTCCCTACCCCTAACCTTACCCATCCAGAATATCTGTCATTCCAGAAGTAGCGCAAAGATTCTTTTAGGACCAAGTGCAACATCTCAGCTTCTTGTCATAAGAGAAAAAAACTAAAACTTGCACTTAAAAATAACAAAACCCTAATTATTAAAATGAACTAAAGAACACAGATCACAATAGGTCTGCAATAGTAATGGGAATTGTCACGGCACAAACAAGATGTCGACTAAAAGGAGGAAACGGGAGTGAACCTGTTTTCTAATTGGTTTATTCTAGATGAACTTCTCAAATCCATACTGTGACGGGTTGGTCTGCTGTTTGTATGAAGCCTTGATTAACTACCTCTTAAAGAAATTAGGTTCCTGATGTATTATGTTGGCTCCATTCCAATTCATGTTATGGTTTTTGGACCAACAATGGTGTGCAATTTTTTTATTTTTATTTTAACCACTTTTTTGTGTCCAGCACGTCTAAGCTCCCTCCTCCACATGTGGGCTGTTCAGCTGGTCACTATTGTTGACAGACCCTGGTGGCAGTCATTTTGTGTGTAGCTGTTCCCAGTTTTTCTCTTTTCATGTTATTATTAATATGTATATATTAATACAAATAGAGTATTTTCTATCATGGTGCAGAAATGTGTTACAAACAACTGCAACAAACGCTAAAAAAGGGACTGTGTTCTTGTTTATGAGTAAGCAAACAATATCAATGTCAATTACTTTAAGTGCAATGTTCGTACATCTTTGATTTCTAAATTTGGTGGTTGTATTTTGGAAACCTTTTTTCAATGTAAAATTTAAGGAAGTAAATCATAATGTTAGCGTAATGTTGGATGCATATCATACGCTTAAACTTACTAGAAATATATTAGCAGATACTATAGAAATCCATTTAGTGTACCGTAGAACTAAAAATGGAACTATAAATTTTAAGCACGTTCAAAAAGTGATCATTGCAAAAGGAAAAGGGTATTAGCTTTGCGAACATATTGTCAGATAAACATATATTTTGTAAAAATAGAAAGATGAATATATAATGAGCAGAACCAACTCCTAAGCTCAGCGTTGCAGACTCACTATATTTTTTGCTAATGAAACAATATCCCGGTTTTGTAGAGTGCAAACCAACTATTGAATTTATAAGAGTTATTGATACACTGCTTGAGTGTTTCAATAGTAGAGACCCTTTTGGCAATCATTTCAAAAGTCCAATAAAGAACGAAAACTTAAAAGACATAAATGATAGTGTGGAGAAAATGTTTAAATTACTTTGATAGTTTAAAAATAGAAAACTGCCCTATTTTAAAACACTCTAGAAAGACATTTTCCCTCGATTTCATCACTAACATCTACACCTTAAATATTCTGATTGAACAATTATTAGAACTTGATATTAAGTATATTCTAATATATAAGTTTTTCAAAACCACCTGGATTTGTTGTTCTCTTGTATATCCCAGGGAGAAAATAACAATAACCCAAATGTCAAAAAATTTCTGTGGACTTAGAAAAACTGATATATTACAACAGTGTTTAACCGTCTGATAAAGGCAATTGTTTAGGCTTCAATTTAAACCATAGGAATTTTCTAATAAGCTTCAAAAAACGCGTTGCAGTTGGTTGAAGCTGGTATGGCATTGATGAATTTGAACACATAAAAAAAATATATTTTGATAGATAAGGCTGTAAAAAACTCTTATTATAAAAGAAATGTATTGCTCTAAATTAGTAGGTTTTTAGTTTGAAAAATAGATGTAAAAGTAAATTTCGAGCAATGTAGTGGTGCATTATTAGCAGAAGATTCAAATCTCATGCCTTAAACTCAGGTTACTGACTTTGTGTCCTAAGGGAAACTAGTAAGGGCTTCACTTGATGTTTTTAAAATTAAGTTCAAGTTCAAAAACCTTTATTTATTTAAGAATTTACATGTATTACTACATTTCATATGCCAACATGGCACGTGTGAAATGAAATAAAACAGAAACAATTTTATATACTTATATTTATATCAGAGTCCTTCAGCTGGCTGTGGTTTTACTTTCAGTCTTTAATATATGACTTCTGTACAAGACAAACATACACTTTTACCTATACATTCATATTAATTACAGGACTGTAATATATCCATAACTCTATAAAGTATAGTAACAAACAGAATAACATATAAATAAATTACTAACAATAAATAAATAACTACGTGATGTATAATATCCAACATGACAATAAGTAACTATATAGACATTAACCTAACAATAATTATATACATTTATGAAACAATTTTGTAATAGTCAATAAAATAAATAATTAAATAAATATCCAATGACCAATACATATCCAACAACAATACATGCCAACAAACCCCAAAAATCTAATAAATAAGTATTGACAAATATGCATCGTATCCACTATCAACTATCAATGTATCAACAGCAATTCAAGCAATAAATATATCTCTCTCTGTTGGTGTCATCACATCAAACCCAAGCTAACTATATATTCCAAGACCTTCATTTTAAATTTAGGTTTCCTCTCATATAATATGTTATCGCCACACTCCAGTACGTAACGGTTAAACCATCTTATCCCTGAGTAGCAAAACTGTCTACGTCCAATTTCTTTAAGATAATTCGGAGTCTCTATGACCATTCTAGCAGATAATCTAGTGTTACGATTAAATTTTTGTAATTCATAATTTAACCCTTTCCATCCCAGACACTTTTTTAAAATTTGTTCCAAAAATCCTAAGTATTTTTACTAATGACATACCCAAAAATCCCAGGCTCTTTTAGTTAATTTTGTCGTGTTTTACTAGAAAACCCATAAAAAATTTATTTATGAAGCAAATTTATTAGTTTAAGTGTTATTAGCTTCCTAAAAATGTTATATATATACTATAAAATAAAATATAAAAGAACATGCAAATATTTACAATTACTTTTTTTTAATAATATGTACTTACCAAAAAATATTTTGAGGATTTTTTTACTTTGTTGCGTTGTGGATGGGCATCAAAAAATTATTTAACCAAGATTGATAACACTTGACAAAACCATATTTAACAGTCTTCAAAAAAATCCATACTTCACACTGATATGTTGAGAAATAAAAAAGTTCTGGATTTTTTTTAAATCACTGTAGTTTAGAGTTTTCCCCAGTTATAACAACAATATGGCATATCATGTTCCACTTCTACATAACATATAGTTCTAACCAAATATATTGAATGTCAATAGGCAAACAATGAACTATTTCATATTTTTAACTAAAAAAAAACTCCTAATCCTAACAAAATAAAAACTAAAAATTACCATCCGTCTATAAAATTTTGTTTTTGTTTACAAACATCTATGGAAAGGATAACATTTAGTGTGCAGGCCCTTTTTGCAGTTAACACACATAAAAGTAGACTTTTTTCTTTTCCCTCCACTTCTTGTGATTTCTGCACTGCACACACAGCAGTTTTTGTCTTTATTTTCTGGTATTTTTTCAAAAAATGATTTTGTACCACCGTTGTTTGCATTACTGGCTTCATTTTGATGAGTACCTAGGCCTACTCCTCTCACATGTGCCCATTCATCAACCAAGTTTGATATGTATTGAAGCCTACTTACAGGATTATCTGTGTTGTTTTTGTACAATGTATATAAATTTAAGACCATTCTAGAAATTATATTAAATGTAAGTTTCTTCCAAAATTTGATGGTTTTCCTTTCATTGAAATAATGATATAGCATCTGATCATTTCTATCAATCCCTCCCATAAAGTCATTGTACTCCCTTATCATTTTTGGTTTACTTGTAATACTTATGTTATTACCCCTCTCAACAACAAGCTGGAATGAAACCCAACAAATACTGCTGATAAAATTCAACACAGTTGATGACGCAACACAAAGAGAAAGAAATAAATAAGTTGTTGTGCAGTAATAAAACATTATAGCGTAATAAATCGATGTTTTTATAACGGTATATGTTATTCCGAACATTTATATATAATTTATATAAATATTACGAGTTAATAAACATTAAAAAAAATTTTTTCTTAACGTCCGAAAAACCGGACGCCGGGATTTTTGCGATGTTTTTTGAACGTCCGGAAAACCGGACGCTGGGACGGAAAGGGTTAAATGTGTTTTCATATACATTATTGCACTCAATATATATAGCTGAGAGAAAGTCAAAATGTTTTCCTGCTGAAAAAAGTGTGACACACAAACAAATTTTCTTATATAGTACTCATTCCTCACTGCAAATTGCTGTAACATTATCACCTGCCTCAAAACTGAGTCATAAATCCCACCATAGTGTATAATACCGTACCTTATGGTTCCCTCAAACCAAGACAAATATAGTTTCTTTAAATGGTCAGACTTTAGGCATTCTCTCATATGGTACAAAGCATCATTTATGTTTCTAAGCTTTTCTACTAGATATTTGTGTAGAAGTCCCATTTTAAATTTCTATCTATTATAAGCCCTAAGTACTTGACATTATCAACTATCTTAATACCCTCACATAAACATTTATAAAGGCATAAATGTTGATGACAGAAAAAGTTATTTTCATTTTGTAGCTCTCTACATTCTTTATTTCGGTCCAAAAATAATATACATTTTGACTTACTACTTTTTATTATTATTTTATTTTGAATTAGTCAAATTGAAATATATTTTAGGTCTTGGTTAACCATTTGTCTTAATGTATTTTTATTATTTGCAGAACAAATAATATTGTTGTGTCATCAGCATATATGCAAATATTGTTGAGTACAATGGAATTTGTAATGTCCCAAAACACCCCCTTGTGCAACACCATAATTTAACTGCAACTCTTTGCTCAAGACACCATTCATCTTTACAACCTGCTTTCTGCCATTACAAAAAGACCTAAGCCACTTCAATGCATTGCCTCCAATACCATAAATTCTTAATTTATTTAATAAAATATTTATATCAATTAAATCAAAGGCTTTTTTAAAGTTTGAGTACACAGCCAACACATACTTATTCTGGTTAATTGAATCTGCAATACATTTAACATGCCTCTCAATGGCAAGATTTGTACCTCTATCTGGCAAAAACCCAAACTGATTTTTGGAAACAAAGACCTTGAAAAAAGTAATCCAGCAGCTGTTCGTTAATAATTACCTCAAAAATTTTAGCTATAGTATTAATTAATGGTACAGGTCTATATGATGAAACTTCTGTATGGCTACCTGCTTTATATATTGGCACTACACAAGCAATCTTAAATTTATCAGGACATTTACTCTGTCTTAGAGATTTTTCAAAAATATTCAGAAGAAGCGGTAAAAACACATTAATGGTAAGCTTAATAGTAATAATGTTTATTCCATCCAGCCCACAGCTTTTTTATTTGTCATTCTATTTATAGCTCCTGCAACATTTTCATGACTAATTGAGAAATGCTCAAACACAACACAGTTATCAGAACTGTCAATAAGAAACATATCACTACCAAAATTCTCCTGTCTCAGCTGAGAGGTAACATTTACAAAATAATCATTAAACACATCCGCTACCTCCAGCTCATTCCTACTAACATCAGAGTACCATTACAATTAATTCTACTTATACCTTTTTTTTTCTTTTTTGTAATGCTCTTAGTTATTTTCCAGTAATGTTTTGTGTTACTGCTATTATAACAAAAAGAGTAGAGTAATAATCAAATTTGGCTTTTTTAATTTGTCTGTGCACAATATGAAAAATTTCTCTGTACCTAGATTTTAAATAAATAATTTTTATATCCCTAATGTACAATTTATAAAAACGGTTTTTCATATTTATTAGATTCACTAAGTGATCATTTTTCCAAGGATTGCGTCTTCTATTTCTACTATTAATTTTTATTAGTTTACAAGAGTCATTATAACAATTACTATATGTATTGTATAATATTTTAACACAGCTATTTATATCAAATGCCTGAAAAACGGGTAACCAATTAGCAGACAATAACTTCCTAATAAGCATATCATAATCTACAACTTTAGAGAACTTAACTTTATTCCTTAATTCTAAATTCAAGTTAAAAACATTTAATTCCAAAGCAAAGAGATCAGTTATGTATGTTTCAAAACATAACTTTTGAATTCTAATGCACTAGTATTTCTAATCAAAATATGATCAATGCATGATTTACCTATTCCAAATAATCGAGTTGGTTCTTTAATATAATTTTCAAAGTCATATGATGTGTATAAATTTATATAATTTGGACCAGAGCCATTATCTTTTAATGTACAAATATTTATATTTCCTATAATAATCATAGGGTCATTATTTAATTTTGAAATATTTTCAAACTCTCCTCTGAACTGAGAAAAACTGAATTTACATGATCTATAGATAGCTACAATAGATAAGTTGTACTTATTATTTTGTGTTACAACAGACAGTTCCACATGAATCATTTTGGCTTGGCCATAGATAACAATCAATTCTCAAAGCCCAGATGACTATCCAAATAGATAAGCGCAAATCCAGCTTGATTACTCTCCCTTGACTGCATGATCATGTTGTAACCTGGGATCTCGTAGGACTGCTTCTCATCTGACTCTATCCATATCTCACTTAAAATAATCAAATCATATTTCTTGTTATTCGCTTCTGGTTAAATCAATAATTCATTAAAGTGTTTTCGAATACTTCCAATATTAATGTGAAATATTTTAATTTTGTTTAGATCATTTTCAACACACACAAGCAAAATAAAACTTATACCAAATAGCTTTGTGTGTGTTTACCAATAATAATCAGACTGTCTACACAGCTACCACTTTTCATGATTTTTTTCAATATCTTTGTCAGAATGGATTTGTATAACTTTCTCCTTGTATCCTCTTCTAATACTTTTCCCTCCTTTACCCATACATATTGATAACCAATGTCTCTTAGCTTTTTGGCATTAAACAACAGATTCTTGTTAAACGCAGTTAGATGCTCAATAATGTACACTTTCGTTTCTGGCAGATTAGAAACAAATCTAGTTGATAAATTATTCTTTTTATCCTTACTTTTAAGCAGTACCTCATTTCTCTTTTGCCTGTTTGAAAATTGCAAGATAACAGGTTTGACACCTGTTTTACTCTTTGTAGGTACTCTGTGCCCGGCCTGTATATCCAATTAGAATAATCCAATTGCACCTGAATGATCTCTGTAAGTTTGGTTACAATTTCAGGTATCTTCTCATCCTCAATTTCAGGAATACCATCAATCTGGATGTTATAGTTGCGATTATATTGATCAAATTCCTCAAATTGCTCTTTAAGGTTACTTAGCTCGTTTTTTAGTGAGGTATTTTCCCCAACTAGACTACTGTTTGCTTTTTCCATCTCATTTAATTTAGAAAGATACCCTACAACTTTTGAATCCTATTCATCTACTTTGCCAGAAAAAAATTGAAGTGAAGCTTTGTTCCACAATTTCATCTTTAACCAATTTTGTGTGAGTAATTAACTGTTCTTTTATTGTGCTTTCAATGTTCAATAAACATTCTTCATGCACTTTTTGTATTAAATCCGGAATATTACCTGACAAAGACTTACTACAACTTCTGCATTTCCATTCACATTTTCTTTTCTGTCCCATCCTGGTCCAAGTTTGTTCTGCAATTCTGGCACACTCAAAATGTAATCCACAGTTATTAACGGAACACAATACATATTCACCTTCCTCATCCGGCAAAATGTCATTACAAACTGAACAATTTTCACTCATAATTGAGGTAGGACCACTAATAGACGTCTGAACTGCACCAAGGTCAGCAGCCAACTAATATTAATAATAATAATAAATACATTTATTTACTATCATGTTGTAAGTATAGAACATTGGGATATTTGGAACACTTCGAAAATTATAAAATTGATGTCTAGGATGTTTTCTAGAAATGTTTTTAGAAACCATAAAACCAACATTGAGTTTGGATAACTATTGAATTAAATTAATAACATTAAGAGGAATATTATTTTGCAAATTCATGCGCTACAAAATTTAAAAGAATAAACATCAAACTCTATTCTGCCAAAGCCTGGAGTCCACCAGAAACAAAATAAAATTGTTTTACTTATTCATGTTTGATTTGAGATTTTCAGTTTATTTATTATTTTTGTATGTAATCAAATATTGTTATTAAAGTATTTTTCTTAAACTTCTTTCTCCTCCCACCTCTCTAAGATTATTGTTACAACAGTTTAACGTTATTGGAGGAATTAATTAATTATTATACCTCAAATATTTTCATATCACACGCATAAAATAATGTGGTAAGGTTTTCAAATGTCAAGGTTTAATATTATTGTTTTGTTTAGCCATACTAATGAAGTAGCCGTAAATGCAATAAAAGTTACTGGTGTCAGTAACGCAATAAGAGTGCTAAGAGTTGTAACCGTAGTCCACAAGTGGAGGGGGGAAAGCCACAGCTGGCCGGACTGCTTTCTACACAACTCAACACCTTATCCAGTGTTTATATATCGATAGAGAATAACAGCCTGAGCACATATGCATGTTGGTTTAGTATTCAGCTTTTTGAAACTAAACAAGAAAACTCATAAGATTAACATTGGAAGGTTTTAACCCCATGAAGAGCCTTACATTCAAATGTATTTCAGCAATACAAAAGGCACAACTAGAGTGTAAGAGCTTTTGAATGATACCATTTATGTAGTATCTAAAGTAACAGTTTTAAATACATATAATCTCTCTACAAAAAAAAGCAAGAAATTATATTAATAGTATAAAAATCCTTATAAAAAAAACCGCTGCAAAGCAGATTTATAAAACCTTTGCAAATCAGCCAAAATAGGCCTGAAAACATAGGAAAAGGAGATGGTTAGTTCTAGGGTTAAAATGTCACTCAAATCAAACAAGAATATATAATTAACTTGATAACTTAAAAGTAATTTAATCTATTTGTTAACAGGAAACCTTTTTCATCAGGTGCTGTCGACCTCTGTACATTACAACATCTAGTCTTCTGTCTTTCTTTAATTTTAAGTCACATCAGATCATATCACCAGACAGTTTTATCACTTTAAAACTGTTGTGCATTTTAAAAGACATTATTAACATCTTGAGTTGTGAATTATGTGAAAACTGATTCAAAACATTTGTCTTGAAACTATATCTTTATATTTAGTATATCGAAAGAATAAATATGAAATAGTAATGTTTAAATTGTTCAACATAAAATTAACATATAAACATAAAACTCTCCATACTAACATAGGATAAAAATTTATGTTTTATGCAGTCAGTTACCCTTCATAATCAATACCTCTGTGATAGACCCAGTTTACTTACTTTAGTTTTATAAGAGATGTTGGAGGGGTCAAATTAGTTTTCAATTAAATAAAACACTGCAACAAAATTAATTTTTAGCTTTTTCTACAAAAAGTGTATATTTCAGTTGAATTTTCAAAAAAAAACATAAGTATTAATGACATTCTACTATCCAGTATCCAAGTACATTAATGGTTCAAAAGTTTATTTTTTATACCAATTTATTATGAGCATTAAAATAGTTTGGACTTGAAATTGACACAGTGGTGATCATTGATTGCATAAAAATGACACCACATGTAAACAGTAAACAGTTCTTTATAAGTAAATTAAGATATCTGATTAAGTTCTTTATAAGATATCTGAATGTTGACACAATTGGCATTTCTTCAATTGGATGTTAACTAATTATATTTATATATATATTTTAGGTTTATAGTGTTTTACTTTTTATAATGACTATAACCAAAGTTTTCACCAAGCATTTTTTGTTTTTATTGTAGTCATTAAATTTGTAAATATTTATATAAATTTCGTATTTTATAAAATACGTGTACTTTGAGATGAGTTCCTGTTTATAACATTTTTTTAATTTTTTTAGTTAATGTATTGTAAATCATAGTTATAGGATGCTTTTAATTGTTATTGCTATTTTGTAGTGCATTTTTAGAAAAATTGCAAATTTATAATAAACAAAGGAAATAATGCAGCGGTTTTGTTATTGGTTAATATAATAATTTTATATAAAATTTAAACATAATAGCATATCCAGACAGAGTTTGATTGATATTAAGAATATTATACATACTATACAATTTGTCATTAGTGAATCCATATAACTGAAACAAAGTAATAACATTCAAATAATGTACAAAAATATATATTCATTTTAAAAAGTTATTTTATGTTTTAATGTTTAGAAATATTACATAATTGGTGCTTAATTCTACTTCTAAACAAGACAAAATTGTGAAATCTTAAACAAAAGAATAACCATGTTTAATTAATTTTACTTTTATCTGGAAGTGTGAAATGAAAGTGAACTAGTTACATTCCATGTGAAAATAAATATATTGTGCTACATGAATATTTCATTTCATCCTTAATCCTAATGTTTTCATCCATTTAAGGTGAGAAAAATAGAATGAGTCCATTTAATTTCATTGGAAAAAAATCATGTCAAGAGAAATAAGAAAAGGATTTCATTAATTTAATGCATAAATGGGTATTATAAGCCTTCTATAGTTGCTTTAACTTGCGTGAACCAGTATACTGACATTTGTTATATCATTTAACAAGTGTTGCTAAATATATCAATTATGTTGAAAAGAAGCGTTTAATGATAAAATATATACACTCTAGTCAGAAGTTGAAAATCTGTTTCCTTTAATTATTTTTCTTTTTTGTGTTATATGCAAACTGGTAACAATATTTTTCATCTCAAAACGAAGGCTAAACAGTCAGCAGATAATTGTATAGTTCAATACTTTGACTTCTAAGTGTCACATTGTCTACTATAGGTTTATATTTATAGGAAATATTTTTCATTCCAATACGAATCATTTTGCAGTTGGTGTCATGAAAAAATTACTCTCGTTATATTGGACTTATGAGCAACCATGTTGGGAATGAGAAAAATACATAACAATCAAATTAGTAGAGTATATTGTGAAGGTTAATCATGGAATATTACAGCAACTTATCAATATATGTGATGATGTTACAAAGTTGAATTTTAGTCGATTTCATAAAACTTGGACATTTTAGCTTAACCTGCAATGTCATCTTCATAGCAAGCTGAACTGGAAGGGTTTTTTTTATCAGTTTTGTTAACTGAGATTACTGATGAGAAATGGGATGGGCACAACATCTATAACATGTTCATACCCATTTAGTATTATTTAAACGCAAACAAAAAGTTTATATTAACTCACTTTCTTGTCTGTCTGTTAGGTACAATATCAATTTTAGACTAATTTCACAAAGATCTAGGTCTTGAAATTTTAAACATAGCTCAGAACAAAACACAACAAGTGCAAAATATGCAATTTAGTATATACCTAGGCCAGTACTCTTGAAACAGACAATATCTTCTGCCACTTGAAAAGCAATAGATATTTGCCACTGGTAGGGCATTTTTTGTGAAATTGTTTGGTTTTTCAGATGCAAGTGAATTCAGTTTGTCTACTTGTGTACAAAAAATGAAGAAGGAAATGTTGCACTATATTTGATTGTAAAAAATTGCTTTGTACTCTTAAAACATATTCGTATATTTTTAATCTGACATTACGAAGTTTAATTGGCTGAGCGTTAAGGAGTTTCTTCCACCAGCTGATGGCAAAACCAGATTTCTATCTTCATAAGTTTCGCATCTGTATATAAAATCACTGTCAAATTAGTATGCTTAGAGGATTGAAATGTTATGTGAAACTCTACCTCTGCTACATTTACAAATAATATGTTGCCGAGCTTGGAGAATGGTACGAGGGCAAATCAAATATAAACGGTAATTTTCAAAATTATATTTATTGAATAATACTATACAGAAACTATACTTTCAACATTTTTTCAATGTAGTCTCCTGCATTATCTACGCACTTCTGCCACCGATTTGGAAGCTTGAATATTCCCTGTTCATAAAAAGATTGAGGGCGAGTTGTTAACCAATCGCGCACGTGCTTTTCGACGTCTTCATTGTTTTCAAATCGTTTTCCTCCAAGTGATTCTTTCAGGGGCGCAAACAAAAAATAGTCACAAGGGGACAGGTCTGGACTGTAAGGAGGGTGTTCGAGAGTTTCCCAGCCCATTTCTTCCAATTTATCCCTTGTCAACAATGCGGTGTGAGGCCTTGCGTTGTCATGGAGAAGGATGACATCTCTAATGGGCACACCTCGTCTTTTGTTCCGGTAACTGGTTTTTGCTGACTGTAGCACCTGGCAGTAGTAAGCCGCATTCACTGTTCGTTGATCGTGAAGAAAATCAATGAGTAGAACTCCCCTTGAATCAACAAAAATTGTTGCAAGAACTTTTCCGGCTGAGAGACGAGTTTTGGCTTTCACTGGGCAGCCTTCATCCTTCCTTCGCCACTCCTTACTTGCCATTTTCGATTCGGGAGTGTAATGGTGGACCCACGTCTCATCACATGTGACGATGCGCCTCAAAAAAATCTTCACCTTCTTCTTGAAATCGTTGCAGAAGTCTCCCAGCAATCTCCGACCTGACCTGTTTTTGATTTCCGGTCAACAACCTCGGAACCCAGTGAGCACTAATTTTTCTGAAGCCAAGGTGGTCTGTGATTGCAGACTGAACACTCCCGTAGCTGATACCAATTTCCGACGAGATTTCTTGAACAGTTAACCGGCGATCACCTTCAATAAGCTGTCGAATCGCACTAATGTTGTCATCTGTAAGACTTGACCTTGGGCGTCGACCATGACTTTCGTTTTCAACACGTTCTCGGCCATCCCTAAATTCTCTGGCCCACGTATACACTCGATTTTGAGACAGAGTAGTGTCCCCAAACTGTGCCTGCAAACGAGTAAAAATTTCCGAAGGCTTAACACCTTCATTTGTTAAAAATTTTATGACGATGCGTTGCGCAACAGATGGATGTACCTCTTGCTCGGTCATGGCTGTACTGAAGGCAGAACACAACGCTAGTTTGAAGCAAGCAGTTCCCCCCACTCCTATTAAGCAAAACGACAATCGCCCACAGCCGCATCACGTCCGAACGTGTTTGGTACAGTCAACAGTAAAATTACCGTTTATATTTGATTTGCCCTCGTATAAAGCCCCACAATAAAACTTTCGAGATGAGTATTGAACGGTACTTTTCATCACAATGCAAAAAAGCGTACAAAATCTTTTAAAAGATTATATGTAACATTTCATAATCTAGTAATTATTCTTCCATAAGGAAACATTACATTATTTTATAATTTGTTTTGATGTTAAATTCAGCAGGATAGGACTTTAATATAAAGGACATTTTTTATTCTTCCACAATATTAATTTATTTCAAAAGCGCTTTTTCCGATTAAGGCATCATCCTTAACCAGGTTTTAATATAAAAGACATTTTTTATATAAAAACCTGGTAACTTCCATCAAAAATACAAAGCAGAAAATAAATATAGGACTGTCAAAACAAATATTGTTATTATAATCTTATAAATAAAAATGAAACATTAAATGTGCTGTTAATCTAATAGCTGAATGGCTGGACCAATCCCGCTAAATTTTTTTTATACATCCGTTGAAGTCTGAGGAAGATGTTTATGGAGAGAAAAATCAGAAAAGGTTTCCAGAATATTTCAGAATTTGGGAAAATAATGATATTTATGAAATATAATCCAAATGTAACTGACAGTAAATAGCTCTTGGCACTTTCAGCTGAAGTTCGCCAAAGAGGCAGAAACATTTGTTTACAATTAAATTTTAGAAAATATTAAATAAACAGTCCTTGATCAATTGTGTAATGCAGATTGCAAAGACAAAATTACTGTTCAAGTTTTACTACTGATTGCACATGTGATGAATTTAAACCTTCGAACACATTAGAAATACTATTTCAACTCTGTTATAAACCCACTTAAATTAACAAAGCTGTGAATATTTACACATTTTTAGTGCCATTAATGAAAAACAGGGATGAACACAAACATGCCTCAGCAAGCCATTATTTCCCAGACTACAGTCCATTGGTTTCTGAGACTTACATATCTATATATTTTCTTGGTCGGGTGTAGCGTTTTTAAAGCTACATTGGTTGATTTTTTTTATTAAAACTTAAATTAAATTAAATTTTTGGGAAAGAAATATTGGGATTTAATTTTAATTAGATTGTGAAAAGTTAGGATAAATACGAATATGTAATCCTTTGGCAAGTTAGTGCTGGTAACTTTAAATTATTAGGAAGGCGGTTCACTGCCTTGAATTGATGAGAACTTGTCTTGTGTAGTGCAGTTACGATCTGAGAGGGCTATTGTTTCTCAACTTGGATACGGCTGGGCCAATGAGAGAATGCCGCGGATGTCCATCAGAAGGGGGTGGAAGGGGAGCTATAGAAACTGCCAGCTCATAATTTTCTGCCCTTTTTTGGTAATTATCGTGAGTTAGTTAATGACAGTGTGCGCCGTGTTTCTTTATTTTTTTTCCCCCCGAAGGATTTTGAGGTAAGCACCAAATTTATTATACGTTATATTGAAATAGTCTTTCAGATCTGATATTAAATTAATTTTGTTGTCTTTTTTCTAGGAAAAATTGAATTTATAGAAACTTCAGAGCATCTGCATAACTGATTCTTGATGAACAATAAAGCACAATAGAATCAAACAAGTTACATTTGGTTCAAACTTGCAAGAAAAGTGAATTAAAGTTGAACTTTGTTTCTAATGACAATAATAGAAAGAATCAGCATATGGCTTGGTGCTTTTACGAGTATTAACAATCATACAGGAAGAGAAATTCCCTCTCCAGTTAACCCATTCTAAAAAATAATATAGTTAATATCTTGTACTATCAAAATTATCAAATAGCACCACACAATATACTAACCTTACTTGTAAATCACTTGGCAACCTAGTATTATGAACAGAAAAAGGAATGTAGCAAATATGGGCGGATTAAATGTAAGCAATAATGTTAATTTATTTATAACATTACTTTATTTTCCTTTGCAGTTAAATATTTACACTTATTAACAGTATTCATATTAAAAATAGTTTAATCATTTATATTTAAATATTATTAATATTATATCAGCCAATGTCAGAGTAAATATTTTGAAAAATAAATTGTTTCACCCAATACCTTGTCAAACTCAAATAAAATAAGGAACCCTCTGGTTCATAATCTAGATATGTAAACTGTGGAGTAGCTTTAGGTCGAGCAGGTTCTATCTGGGATCCCTCTTGCCATTTGTTGAAAGAAGTGATGGAGACACCGTAAGGTTTTGCAGCGATTGCACTACGCCATGCCACCTGGTAATAAGCTCCATGACTTCTATGACGAGTAAGTGCAGTGTTCCAAGGCCTTATTTGAGTGTCTACATAACCAGGGCTTACTGAGGGGAAAAACAATAATTTTCTCTTCTTAGAAAATGCTTCCAATGTCTTCCAATTTTTCCAAGATGATCCATACGAAAATCCATTGCTCGAAAAGTAGGTATAGAATCCTGAAAAATATTGTGAAATGTGATTGTTTTCATTGTTATAATACTAATAACTAACAAGGGAAACCTTAAATAAATCATCTCACAACTTGTTTAAATCCAAACATCCAACAAACTTATTGAGCGTTACCATATATTTCACAACTCAAGGAATGGAAGTTTCTATCTAAAAATTATTTATTTACTAATTAATTATTTTTTTGTAATTTCCTCTTTACCATTTTACCCAGCCTTCCTTCCACTTTTTAAATCTTTATTTACATTACATTAGTTATAACAAACAAAAAATAACTATTGTAAATTATATTTGAATACAAAATTGTGTAAAATTACCCATGTAACAAAACAAACGTAATTACGTTTTCAATAACAAACATATAAAAAATTAGCAGTTTGTTAAACTTTATGTTTAGAATAAGATGAAATAATTGGGTCTCAATTATGGCAGTACTCAATAACAAAAACCATCCATCATCCTACACTAATCCATATTAAAAATAATAAAATAAAAAAGAAATCAGTTTACTTCATTAGGCGCATATTATCAACTACAAGGTGAAAAATATCAATCACAATTAATAATGTTTTTATTGTAAGTTGGTTTGGTTAAGTTTGCTTTACAAGACTACTATTAGGGAAATTTTTGTTACTATTTCTGTTGCCAAAGAGATGTTATAAACAAATTAATTACAGATCGATCACTTTCCCAAACCAAGATTATAAAACAATACAAAATATTATGTACAGCAATATTAGACAAATATATTTAACTAAGCACATGAATTCAGTACCATAATGGGATTTTTAGATAACTTCTAACAAAAAACATCCCTACTATTCAGTTTAGCAGAAAATAAGTGTCTTTTAGTGATGGAGTAAGTAAAAGTGCCATTATTAAAAAAATAGTACCCATGAATTAGGCATTTCTTTTTCTTATTCATAAATTATATTATGAAATTTTTCATAAAAGCGTAATCAATTGACTTTTTATCTTCAACATGTATGTAGATACTTTAAACTTATAAACCAAATTATATACTGTGAGCATATATATCTATAACAAGCTAAGGTGATTTTTGTAAACCGAACCTACTCCCATATTTATGAACCAATTTTAATTATTGAATTGTAAACAAATGGGCTCAATCTGGTGTTGTACAAAGTGATTTTCAATTTTTTTTATTATAATGCTGAAGGACACAATCCACCTTCAAAGTTTGCTTTTTCTCTATAAGGATAACATGGAGATCAATAATGTTATTCTAAAATAGCTTTTTACACAATAAAATACAAGTAAGCAACAACCAAATTAATCAGTTTTTCTTCTGTTGCATTTTAAAACAGCTGTGTTTGTTCAGTGATCTATACAGGTAAACAATATCCAACTATTAAATACTGGTAAATATATTCTTAACCCTCCAGCTGGTATGAAACGAATTTTCGTTGCCAAAGGCCCGTCCGATTTGGCAAGGACGAATATTTGACGCCAAAGTAGACATGTACAGTTATTTAAATTTTAGGCAATTAAGGTCATATAAATGAGTTTTATTTTATATATTCTGGAAGAGCATTAACTATTAATAGTACCGATTTTACTGTTCTTACTTCGATTATTGTCTTCTTTGTCCACGTTGTTGTGAAACTGTAAATAAGTACCGGGTTTTGTGTTTGAGGTTATGAATCCAATAGTATTTGTTGAAATTGTATTTTATAGTGTTTTAGTGTTGTTTAGCTTTCTTAGGTTATAGTTTTAGTTTTAGTTGAGATTATGTTTACCCACAAACAATAATATTTATTTCGAAATTATGCATTTTTTTAAAATAAGTAAATATGAGCGCTTTTTCACATACAATAATGATATATTTTTGGAATCAGGACAAAATTTTGAGTAAGTTATACATTTACAGTTGTGATGTAAAGCTCTAAGCAGTTACACAACGGAATATTTACAAAAATAATTTCCAAAAAACATTTTTCTTACGTTTTGTTTACATGGAAACAATAAGTTACTGTTATTATAATGCTCTCCATATAGTTATGAATACATTAACATATAATAGTTTATATTTGGACTAACAGTTATGAAATGTGAT
Organism: Homalodisca vitripennis; assembly: GCF_021130785.1. NCBI lineage: Eukaryota > Metazoa > Arthropoda > Insecta > Hemiptera > Cicadellidae > Homalodisca > Homalodisca vitripennis. The sequence continues at coordinate 169,261,936 of NC_060210.1, read as the reverse complement.
ACATTATAAAAAACATCTGCGAGGCTGTTAAAATAGAGCCGCCAGTACAGAGTGACACCATTGCCAGTTCTAGGGTTAAACATGTTTATAACAACAGCCATGACAAAAACCATAACAGTTTTATTTTATTTTAACCGTTTAAGTATAACAAAAAAAGTATGCAGGTTTTGCAATTTTGCACAAAAATCTTATTTTATTTTTTTTTTAAATTTTTTTCTGTGTACTCCAAGTGGTACCTAAAAAAATTAATTTACCTTAAAAATTAAGCAATCGTGCACTGATGGGATACATGATAGTCTGAGCTATTTATTTAAGCAATGTTAATACAAATTTATAATATTTGTCCACAATTGACTAAATTGTTTTGGATCATCCTTTGTTTATTTTCTCTAACTTGACTTTGAAATTTACCATGATTTATGTTAGATTAATGTAAATAAATAATAGATAACATTTTTGTGATAATTACCATCAAAGTGTGATTTTTCAATTTCGTATCTATGAGATATGTTGCTTAATAGACCTATGAAGAAACCATCATATGGAGTTCCCCGAACTGTCTTGCTACCATCAGTAGCTAACAACTCTCTCCATACTGAAGCCGTTGTCATGTAAGATTTGTGTACATAATACACCTGAAACAAATTGATAACAAAAACATTTATGAGATTTAATAAAATGTCAAAATGAAGCTTAAAAAGTAATAGAGTGATTTGCCATTAAGAATAGCTTTCTTACTAACAAAATCCCAATTTTGTGATTAAGTTAGGTGTTTTCTACATTTTGAACTATCTCAAATGTTTTTGTTTGGGATAAAAGTTTCAAGGAATGAAAAATTTATCTTTCTTTTATTCTCTAATTTTTCTCTTAAGTCAACAGTTGCATAGGATGCATTAGATAGGTAGAAACCATAAACAGAAATTAAACAGACAAGCATTAAACTTACAGGCAAATATCTTTCATTTTTCATGAATTTGTAGAAAGATGAATGTGAAGTGTATTTTGTCAAATATATAATGTTCTTCAGAAAACTGTCTTGGTTTCTTCCAGTATAGATTTCAATGAGGATAGCAATCTTTAGCTGATACTTCTGTGCAGTGTTAAGGAGATGAACCATGTTGTCTTGTGTAGACTTCTGCACATCTGGTGGATACCAAGACACAACAACAACACCTTCAACAAAATCAAGATGTCATTACTATTTGTGAATTGAAGTGACAGTTGTAAACTATTATAAAAAGATGGTGTCTGTTCAAATTTTATACCCAAGCATTAATTTCTGATTCACAATCAATTTTAGTGTCAAAAATGTATTTGTAAACTATGCTAAGAAAAAATAGCCTTTTAGTAAGCCAAGCCTAAATTTCCATATCTTACATATGAGTGGATAGGTAACAGTTTAACATATAGAAGACTTAAATTCACTTTGTGCATGGAATTTCCATGTACTAAGAAATAATAAACTAATAAAAAAATAACTGACCAGTCTAATCTAAATTAGAAGTAAGTCTAGTAAAAATAATGAAGTTTTAGTATGGTAGCACAATTTGATTCAGATTGGGTGGCGATTGCTAAATGTTTTGAGCTGAACAGGAACCTAGTGGAATGATTTCTCCAAATTCCCTTAGTAGAGTGGTCATACCTTTATAGATAGCGGGTCTAATAAATTGTACTCACTTCTTGCCCCTGACTAATGACGATCTTGTACATTTAATTTTAAGTTTGAATTATGAGGTCTATTTTATTATCAGTGGTAACAAATTTTGTTTTATTTTCTTGTTTGTTATTTTAGCTATAAGCTGAAATATTACACTTTTAACCAACTCTTTGTGAGAATAGAATAAAATTTGTGGTAGTCAAAAGAAACTAGTATGCCAAATCTGCTGCAATCATGCACATCCTAAATGCTTTGGATTCTTGGAGGCCAAAAAAATGAATGCTATAAATCCAGTGTTTATAAGTAAACAAAGTGTTCTGAGCATTCCAAGTTAAGGAATGATGAAACTCCAACCTGCTGTACGTATCTCAATCTATAATGTAGATAAAACGTCTAGTAGCCTTTTTGTAAGTTCTGATGTTATTGCTGCTTTACTTCTGGACATGGCAATATCTGAGCTACAGGAGATTGTCAATTAAAGACTAAGAACTAAATCATCGAGTGCTTTTTTAAGAAATTTTATCAGATGTAGCAAGGCATGCTAAAGAAATCACTGGCCATAGGAGTTTTGAAAAAGTTAATGAGCCAGAGCAGTTCACCTTACATCTCCCAGTTACTCTTTCTGATTTTTTAAGTTTTCAGATTCATCCAAAGCCATAATATAACGGCACTGATAGAATATGAACTGTTACTTTCCCTCGGAGCTGTTGGTGACATCCATTTTCAGTCCTTGTGAATGAGCCGGTTAATCTTTTGGACCAAGAGTTAGGTTGTGAATTTGAATCATTACCCACAGCAGTTAGGAAGGTTTATCTTAACCTCTAGAAAAATCACCATCTCTACATATCAACAACTGAAGAGACAAAGGACTTCCATTATGGTAATAATTATTGGAACAGATAAGGACTCAACATCAATGAGGAAGGCTCTGTTCATAACTATATTGAAATCTAGCGACACTTAGGAAGTTAAAGGCATCCACAATCCACAAAGTATTCAGCGAGTAGCAAACTGCTGTAACCATGTAATGATAACAGCTACCACTTTTGTCATGCAGTTGAATGTGACTATCAAAAAGTTTATAATCCTGTGATTGGGCTGGGTGGTGTCCATTCAGAAATATGGTCCATATGGGTATAACCATGCGTCCATACATGTCTTTATATCCATTGAAGGAAAATACGAACATGTGTAATAAATGATGGGATCCATTATTCAGTACCGTAATTTCTATACCTGCAGAAAATATCTGATCAGATATTTTTATCCTAGGCATTAGCTTCGGTCTCTTTCATCTCAGACTTTTACAAAGCTGACAGAAAAAACAATCCAAACTGCACTTGAGGTGGAGGTCTTGCTCGTTGTTACCGGGATTTTGTTTTCTTCAGGATATCTAAACTTGAACTATTCCTGTATATCTAATACTTGAAGTATTTTTGTACCCGAGGTTACAAAACTATTTATTATCTTACAATTATCCGTTCAGCCCTGCTAATGTCGTTGACACAACTTAAATGTTATTGGGAAAAATAGTTTTCACGAAATAAGAAGGTTTAAATCCTCTTTTAGACTATAGTATTTTTCTAGCAGTATAGCCGATGTTGCACTGTATCAATTACCCCCTTATTTTATTTAATAAGAGCCTCACTCAGGCAAATGTATCATCTAGTCGAGCACAAGGCTTAAATATAGATTAGGATTTATTTATGGATTATTTGAATTTATCATGGTTCCATTGAGATCAGAATGTGCTATATACAATCTTTACAAAGCACTGATTGTTTCTGTCACAAGAGCTAAATTAAATTAACATATAATTTGTTAGACTAAATAAATTACCCATCAAATAACTGTAGATTATTACACTTGAAGTACTTGTATAATATTGAATTGAATTGAACCTTTTTATTCACCACAGTATTTATGTTTTTTAACAGCAAAATATGATAAAATTCAAATACAAAAAATTGGTAGACATTATACATTGTGAAAACTGTAATATTTAAATTTTACACAATATAATGAATTTACTTACAAGTTACTGTGGAAATTATTCAATACACTAGGAAAGTGTGCCAGTATGCTTTCTGTGGGCATGAGAAGTCATTATTTGTCAAAAGATTATTATTATATTGTTTAATTTATTTATTGTATGTGAAAGGTGGAACTGCTAAAAAAGAGAGTGAGAGAGAGAGAAAAAAAAAACAATACACAACCTCACCTACATTTACACACAATCACCTCACTAACACACAAATTCCATTATCACAGATCTAATCAAAAATGCATTTTCTACAAAAATGAACAACATGTATTATTAATATACACATATAAATATTCATATTACTATAAAATAACATAATAATATATACCCTAGCCAAAAATCAAAAACAAAGATACTTTAGACTCACACTAATACACAAGCAAACCCCACTGTTTATTGACATCCAGTATTATGTTAAATATGATATGGTAAAATTTTTAATGATTTATTTATCTTTTAAAATATTAAAAGCTACCGGTATATCCTTATATAATTATGTTTTTTCTTCATAGCTTTTTCATTTTTTTTATAAACGTTTGCAAGTGATTGCACAGTTAAAATAAAATTGTTCAACTTCAGTACATGAACATGTTATAAACCATTTCTTTATATAATTATTTTGTTTCTTTATTGCTTTTTCATTTTTATAAAGGTTGGCAAAAACACATTTTAGGCCCTAAATAAACAAACCTTTTTTGTAACAATGAATTTCTAGCCTAACAGGTCTCAACATTCCTATCCATTTGCTAATGTACATCCAAGGATTTTCATCCACAACTACAACTCTATTTCCACTGACAAGAAGAAACATTGTAAAAATGTCACAAAAACAAATAAATAATGAAGGGGCAAGATGATCAGCCCTGTAAATAATGCGACATATATACTACATACATAGTGTTTTAGACCACCTGGCCGCAATCTGCTGTGGTTGAAGCCTATAAAAGAGGGATGCAATAAACTGTGATCCTAATAAATCTCACATGGTGAACATCACAAAATTGTTTTTGTTGCATTTAAAATACTGAGTTTGCCCGAAAAAGAGGGCCACACGTTCGAATTTCAAGATTTTCAATTGACAAGATAGGTCATGTGACACATCATTTTGAAGGTCTTTGAACTCTTAAAAATGTGGTACAAAAGTTTTGAAAATATTTATGACTTGTCTAAATGGTAGGACATTTTTGGAAATACTTTATTTTTCTCTTTTATTAAGGTACTTTTGTACTTAAACTTACGAGTGTAAGTTTTTATTGGAAAGAGCACAAGATAATCTTTTAAGTCTTAACATGTTTGCAATTTTATTTTACAGTACCAAAATTTTCAAATTTGTAACACTTATTTGTAAAAACTATATTTTAATACAATTAAAGCATTTTTCCTAGTAATCGCTAAAATAAAAATAATGATTGATAAAATGTAGAGAGACACGTATAATTAAATTGTAATTTACTATAAAAATTCAATTTATTAAAAAAATCACCACACTATGAAGCCCTATAATTGGGATAGAGAGGTATATATTTACACATGATTGATCCATTATAGCATTAATAAACATCTTTGCACTAACCTTAAAACAGCTGATCAACAATACTCATATCATGACAACATATATTTTTTTCTAACGTATCCAATCATTTTATAAAGTCATTGCCAACTGTGGCTTGTTGGTCAGTTGCTTTGTTTTTCTCTTAACATCAATTTTATTGCTCATATTGATCATTTGCTTTGATTTTGTTTTAACATAAATTTTATTTTCTATTTTTGATAATCATTTTTATTTTGTTTTTAAGTGCAAGTATTAAGATTATTTTTTTTTCATTTTGTATTATTAGTCTACTTGTGTTACATAAGACACATACATTTGGTTTGAGAATGAATTTCATGAATTCTGAAGCTTTTGATATGCTTATGGTTTCGGGAGAATGTTTGTAGAACATTTCAGGTGCTGCTTGTTTGTATACAGAGCAATATCCCGAGCATGAACATCACATATCCAGAACATTCCAAAGTCCAGCAGCTCAGGTAAGAGAGACTAGCCAAGTGTAATCTCAATAATCGTAGGTATTTATTGAAATCCAAAGAAATTGTAAGATAAGTTACGAGTGAGATGGATTCCGATATTATATCAGCTGCTTTACAAAATCCACCAACTCTTCTGACTGCCATCTATTAGCAGAATACTGAAAGCTAATAAATTGCAATCTCTTAGGATGTCCTTGCAAAATAACTATTGGAGGAAGATTACCTTATAGTATGAACTTTGGCTATGGGCAAGGGACATGCTTGATAACAATCCCCATTTCTTATGATGTGATGAAGCCATGTTCCTAAGCAATTGTGAAGTAAATCGCTATGGAGCATTTGAAAATCTTTACTGGATGTTGGCAAATTAAAGGTAGTGAACATTAAACACATGGTACATGGTATAATTTGAAATGTAATTATTGGTCCTCATTTCTTTGAGGTTGCATTAACTGGCACGGTGTACAACGATTTCCTCATAAATATGCTTCAACGTATGGAACACCTATAACGGAACATAATATGTAACTTAGGAATTAAAACGTATTAATAGATTTTTAATAGCATTAGTATAGTAAAATATAAGTTATGCCAGCTACGAAATATTTTTGTAACTAGTGAACTATAAAAGGATTATTATTTTTCCTAACAATTAGTTTTATTTAAGTAATTACTAAGAAGAATGTTGGAATCATGATAAAATACAGTTCTTTTGTTCAAATGACATGTAAACTAGAAGAGATAGAAATAAAGTTTAAATTAAAAATTGTTTATTTGTTAAAAACCTTTAATTTGATGTGACACACAACTTATGTTATTTAATATGTTTGGGGACACGAGCTGTACAGTTTTTCAAATTTGAAAATGTTAGTGCTATAAGAAAAACTTGTAAAAATGTGCAAATGTAAAAAATATGAAAAATCGTTTCAAAGCTTATCTTATGCTCTTTTCAATAAAAAATTGACACTCACAAATTTAAGTACAAACGTATTATAATAAAAAAGAAAAAACTCAAAATATTTCCATGAAAATTGCTGCCATTTGGACAAGACTTGAGATCTTTTAAAAATGTTTGTACCAAATTGTTCAGCGTTCAAAGACCTTTAAAATGATGTGCCACATGACCTATCTTGCTAATTGAAATTTTTGAGATTCGAACCTATGACCCTCATTTTCAGGTACATTCTGTATTTAACTGTAACAAAAACAGTTTTGCAACATTTGCCATATGAGATTTATTAGGCTAACAGTTGATTGCATCGCTCTATTAAACTGTTTGACCACAGCAAATTGCGGCCAGTGGTCAGAAACACCCAGTATACAATATAAATTTATTTATTTAAAGAAATCGATAAAGATTAACTATGCTTATGTTTTATGAGAAATATATTTTGTTAATAATAATAAATATACCTATTCCTGCTTCACGAATTTGTTTGAAATGCACATCAATAATCTGTGAATCTCTGGAACTATAACATCCCAACTCCGGGTAATAGCTGGAGGCAATATCTTCTGGAGGTGTATGCATTCCTCTGTAGTACAACTTGTAATCTTCATTCTTTTTCTTTTCAATATATTCATGATTCCAAAGTTTCCATTCACCATCAACTTGAATATTTTTATAAGAATCATAATAAAATATATGAACTCTTGTACTAGGCATGGTAAGTGGTGTTACTTCATTTAATAATTTCATTATTTCCCATCGCTCTGAATGCTTTGCTAAAGTTTCTAGTTTGTTTTTAACCCAGTTCATACGAAATTCTGCTTCACTAGGTATTTTTAACAAAGTGGAACCATTTTTATTTTCTTTATTAACAGCCGGTTTATGCACTCCAACCGTAAACAAAGGGGTAGGAGTTGTTAACTTATTATAATAATTAATATTTCCAAAAATAAAAACTTGTGTGCAGATTAAAAGTAAAAATATTACAACCAATAAATTTTTAAATCTATATTTTTTTAGAATTAATCTTAAAATAGTATTAAAAATCATAAAACAACAAACAAATCTATCTGCTATACTGTTAAATACCCATAAGCAACATTTTATATTGCCTTTTGTACTTTCTTGTTTTGGAGACATGGGTACCTTTCTTAACATCCTCTCCAAGTACAATTATTGTGTACTATAATGCAGTAAAATTGTTTATGTAATTTATGGCACTGAAAATAAATTAAATAAATGAACTAATGGAATGATATAACATCATTTGTCTTCATAGTAGTAGTGACATGTGTGCTTTTTGTTTATTAAAGTTATATGAACATTCCATAATCATGCAAGTTTATAAGTAAGTATAATTGTAAAATTAACAATTTCTTTTTTATTGAAAATAACCAAAAATAAGATTTTATTTACCATATAAATATTGTAAGTGTATACTGTTGAGAGAGGATTATGCTAAATTGGTCTAATTACTCAAACATCACTGATTTATGTAAACATTATAAAACTAATAGGTTTCAAAGTACTCTAACCCTGTCAGAAAACCCTTGAATAGAAATAAGTATAATTCGGTTTTTGTAATTGAATTAGCAAAACGAATTTTATTTACAAATTATCATTTGATCACTCTTTAAACCACAGCCTATGGCCACAGTTCCACGAATTCTTGCTAAAATCCATATCATTTCTTGATTTAATTTAATTACGTATACATTATGATTATGCACATGAAATTAGCCACTTTCTACTTTTATGGTCATCCACAACAGAATAAACCATTATCGATCTCACGGTAATGTTGGCGCGCAGGAACCAGACACCGACAACCAAAACGATGATCTATTGTATGCATCTGACTGAAAGGGAAGGAAAGGAATGAAAAAGGATCAAGAATGGAATCAGTGCTGCCACGACCTTGTAAATATATTTTCCTGTAAGTTTACTAAATATCGATGTACCAGCCTACTGAGTGACAGGATTCAATGACGCTCAGCCAAATAGGCATGCATCATTATTAATTGAAGTCATGCTTGTTTATGTAGAAATTAAGTTTCAAGCAAAATTGAATCAAATTAAAGTCTAGACGTGAAAATATTGTTCAAGATGTTTCCGATAGGATAATGTGTTACATGTTAAAATGTCATATTATGATTGTATATTCAGTTTGACAATTCTGTCTCTTCTACAATTTTCGCATTTTTATCATGTTGGATAGCCCTAAGACCAATGCTAAAATGAACGGAAATGCTCAACTAAATCCCATGGATTGATATGCAGTATCATCAACTTTGATATTGATTATATAGAAATAATACTACAAATACGAAAGTGACTTTGTTTGTTTGTTTGTTTTGACGCTTAAAATACTCAACTGATTATATTACATTTTACATGGACATTCTTACGGTTCCTGGGATGAATACAGGCCTATTACTGTTTCGAAAATCTACGGGCTACGCCCCACTGGTCGTTAAAGTAGCGAAAATTCCCATCTTGGTCTCTAAAGCTGGGTAATTTAAATTGAATGAGCCTGTAAAATGTAATCAACTGTTTGTGTAAACATTCTTTATTATTTTCAATTTGTTTACATTTATAGTAAGTAAATTGTCAAAATAGTAACCATAATAATTGTCATTCAGTTATAGATTTCAGCGATTAGGAAAGTACAGGTATTAGAAAAATAAGGTTCCCTGTGCCGCCGAGACAGAATGCGATATGTTGGGAGAAATCTGGCTACACTGTCTTACTCATCAGCTATCCCTCTCTCTATCCATACCACTCGCGCCTCGTTACGTCCAACAGTGCCGGCCTAGCTGCCTTCGAAGATGGAGCACCCTATCGTTGCTACCGTCAGATGCGAAATTCGTGGTGTGATACGTTTTTTAAATGAAAAACAGATTTCACCTATTGAAATTCATCGTCAGTTAGTCGAAGTTTATGGGGAAAACTGCATATTTGTTCAACACGTTCGGAAATGGTGTAGAGAATTCAGTGAAGGCCGCATGGAAATTCACGATGAAAACCAAAGTGGACGGCCTCATGACAACCGTCTTTTGGGACAGGAAGGGCCTGCTTTTGATCGACTTTTTGCTTCATGGGACAACAGTAAACTCTGACAGATATTGCAACACATTAAGAAAACTGAGACGTGCGATCCAGAACCGCCTGAGAGGAAGATTATCTAGTGGTGTGAGGTTTCTCCATGACAACGCTCGACCTCATGTCTCACGTCAAACTCAAGAACTGCTGACAAATTTTGGCTGGACTTATTGTGACCCATCTCCTCTACAGCCCAGACCTAGCCCCAAGTGATTATCACTTAATCCCAAAATTAAAGGAACACTTGAGTGGCCAACGCTTCAGTACTGATGATGAAGTCAAGGAAGAGGTTTACTCGATTGGCGGCAGAATTCTAAAACATGGGGATAGGAAAGTTGGAGCATCGTCTACAAAAGTGTTTGGACAGAAACTGTGATTATGTGGTAAAATAGCTTAACTTTTAAGTTTTAAATTGATGTATAACACTAAGTAGAAATATAGAGCTGTCTATTTTTAAAAAATCATGGGAACCTTATTTTTCTAATACCCCTCGTACTAATCTACCTTAGAAAATCATAAGAAGGTCAGGATGTGACTGCGAAGACCCCCTTTGAAGCAGGCGACAAGAACTATGCTAGATGAAAGTTCGTTGGACTGTTCTTTTTTTAACTAATGTACCATTCCATCTCTAAATGTTCTAAAATAGTAAGAACTTTTACTATACATTTAAAGACTGATATAAAATCCATCTCAGTTCTCTTATTACAGAAGAATACTTTTCTGATGTGTATATATATATATATATATATATATATATATATATATATATATATATATATATATATATAGAATTATAATAAATTCTAAATCGTTTAAAAGTAGCACAACTGAAAAAGAATATCCTATTAAAGGTAACATTGATTGCACTACAAAAAAAAAATTATGGTTGCCTGTAAAGTCGGTTTTACGGGCGAAGATTTTACGTGACAACGTCTTTTTTCTCGGTAGAATATTTATTGATATGAATATTATTAAATTGCACAATAGGAACAAGGAATTGAATGAAAATAAGAATTGCACAAATTTTAACTATAGAAATATATTTTGTTTACTAAAACATTGTACATAATTTGAAATTAATTAAAATTTTGTTATTGTAAATGGTAAAGTTGAATAAAACATTTACTAAAATTGGAATTTGAAATTCTTGCTAAACACAGTTAAATTCTAACTCCGCGCGTGGTGATTGGTCGGTTTAGTTCGTTTGTTTGGTCGCACTGTTATGACAGGTTAGAGGTTATAATTTGTTATTTTAAATGTTTGACTAGCAATACGCGCTGTTCTCAATCGACTGAATTACGATTGATTGCAGAGTGATTTAAACTAATAATTTACTTAACACTATCAACATTTGTCAATAGCATGACATAACCTATAAACTCAGTTTCTCAACTTTTGTGTCAATCTAACAATTAATCAATCAATCATAGTTTACGATAATGAAATATCAGTGTACAATTATTTACCTTTATTGTTGTAGTTGTTGTAAATGACGAATCTAAGCACTCCACATTTTCACGAATAAACATAGTTATCTGCTTTATCCCGTGCGGCGGACCCACAGTTACCTGCTTTATCCCGTGCGGATCCCGTGCGGCGGACCCACTGGACGGGCATCGTAACGTTACGGGCGTTACACTTTTTCATGAGTGACTCCGAGCCGCAACCTAATTTAAGACGTTGTCACGTCAAAAACATAATTTATCAACTAACCTGTAAATTCTGTCCCAAAGACTATATTGGAAAAACCATCACTCCATTAAGAGTGAGAATGACCAATCATCGATTTGATGTTGCTCATCAAAATTATGAGAGACCATTATCTGCTCATGCGATTCAACACAATCAAAATAAATTAGAAAATTGCTTCAGCCTAAAAGGAATTTACCATTTAGAGCCAAACCCCAATCAAAATACCAATCTGATAAATTTAAGAAATGTTGAAATCGCACATCAATTAATTTTAAAATCAAGGCAACCAGATGGGTTGAACCTAAGATGATTCTCTTTTCCTTTTTATAACAAAAAAATTTTTAGTTCTATGTAAACATTTACAAATATTCTACATACAGCTGATTGGGATCTTGTTGTTTATGGTATTTATTTGTTAAAATTTTATTTTGGTTATGTGTTTTGTTTTTGGTTTGAGTTCTGTTTATATGTTTTAATTCAGTGTGTTCTGATGAAGGGTTGTGTCAACTCGAAAATTAAACATGAGCACTGAATTTTTGTTTCTGTTTTTGTGTACACTATAAAGTACTTCGAAGAGTATATATATATATATATATTGATATGTATATATATATTGATATGTATATATATATACGTTAAATTGTATAAATGGCAATAGCCTTATTTAATTTCAATAAACATTGAATCACAAAAAGTACTTGCTCCGCCGGGAGTCGAACCCAGATCTCTCACTTGCCGGGCGAATGTGCTACCATTACACCACAGAGCGCTTACTTTTTCCGATTCAGTTATTTTGTATTCGGCCGTATCTGTCACATATGCGTTTAAATAAGAATATATTTAAACCCTATTTAAAGAATTGTATAGAGTTTGAAAACGTTCGGTGCATAAATGGGCAAGTAAAATAAAATCAAACGTTTAAACCTCTTCATGGGACACCCAGTATATTTTCTTGATCGTGGGAAGAAGGTAAACTCAATAATGGCCTCGGAAATATAATTCACTCGAATCAGATGTGCTCACATGTGCAAAACCTGCGAAATTGCATGCGAGCGGGCACTGCTAGTATAGAAATAAAGTATCATCCACAATTTCAAGTAGAATATAGGTTAGTTCGTTTTCAAGATATCGTGAGAATATTTCTCTTCTGCTTGTCTATCCACAAGGTATCTCTAGAACGAACTGATCTAATTTGGAAGTTTGCAAGAAGTTATAATATGGGCAACACTGAGTTCGATGATGCTACATGTCACTCCATGGGATTTGGCTGAATTTAACATTGTTGTTATGGGAATGGTGGCAAAGATATATATATATATATATATATATATATCTAAAGAATAAAATAATTTGTAACATACTTGAATACAGTCATTTGAAATATTATGTGGAACATAGAAACACATGTACTGAGTTTACTTTGTTCGATTGGTTGGAAAGACTTTTTAGGTTTGAATTGGCGGCAGGACTGTTGAAATGTAACTTAAGAACAGACCACTCTATAACATCATTTCACATCAACACTGTTGCATCAGCGACACCAACCAGTTCAGAATATTAAATTATTATAGTATAAGGTAATACAGATCCTGGATTCAATAAATAATCGTGAACATAAGAAATGTACTAGGAGTATGCTCATTCTTCCCTTGACAGGATAAGTTAAATAGTAAGTTTACAAAACTATATAACGCGCGTTTGTATTCCATAGACAGATTGCACAATGACTATTATCAGTTATTGAAAAACGATTATGTACCATACTTGAATTACAATTATATGAATAGTATCATTAGTACAATTCTAATGAATTGCAATGAAACCAGTCACGAGAAAGCCCCTGGTCTCTTTGCATATCGGCAAATTCACGGCGCTAATCGCCTCTCTTGAGACTCTTACTATAATCGTGTGCACTAATGTTGCAGACCTAATTGCTGACTAAAATGCCGGTATGTGCCACTTCAATACACAGCTGCACCGTGTACTGGGCCAGAGGCCGTCTTGCGACTCGCATACAGTACATATATTATACTAACATAGCTCAAAATGCGACCGAATTTCCGAGCAGGTCTCGTTATCAAACAGTAATGAAATTAATGAAATTCTCTACCAACTAACAACTTTACTTTATTCTGGAATATATTAATAACAAATCAAATTAGAAAAGCGTATTGGATATTAAAACAACAATGGATTATTTATTTAAAAGAGTTTAAAACAAATTACATGTAATAAATAATGTTCAATTTAGTCGTATGAAGGATTTGGTTGGTCCGGACACTCTAAACCGCCCCCTCTATCTACACCACTACTACTGGTACTTCATAAGGTGGTTTTAAAACCCAGTACCGTTGTTATGTCTCGCATATTTAGGTTTGCATGCTTACCCCCACATTATTAGATTTTACATTTTAATAAAAGAGAAGATACCAGGTTCTCGAAGCATCATATTCCTGGCCAAACACGTAGCGATGCTATTTGTTATCCTTTAAAGTAGTAAATAGTTAGTAATGAATTTTGTAAAAATGTGTCTGTCAAAACTGAGGCTTAACAGATGTATTAAATTTTTGGTCCTAGCATGTAACCCTTTTAAAGTATATAGTTTGCATTCATCTCTGAAAGGGTTGTGAGAGCAATTCATCCTACAATTGTTTTGCACAGGGATGCAAAATAGCTAGCACCGGCTTTTTCGTTACATCAAAGGATAAAGACAAATGTGAACATTTCCAACATTATTTAAATGTATAGTTTTGTTCAATAACTTCATCTTGTCATTCCTTATATATTAACTCCACCGTGTAGAATATCACACAAGTGTCAATTAATTAAATTGTAGTAATACACATTAAATGCTATGATCTTTCTTGGCTGAAATATTCTCAGTGGTTTTACAAAAATGGCGTCGGCGCGTTAATGTTGAAGTACTTGGAGGGGATATTTTTCGGTGTGAGCTCTGGAATAAATTACTAGAGTGCGATACTGTGCAGTGTATCGATTCAACATATCGATAGATATTAGAAAATGAGTATCGATATATATATTCGTATCGGTTCATTCTAGGTCGGTAATAATTTCTTTCGTACAGATTGTTCAAGCTATTTGATTATTTAATACATACAAATCTGATCAACAGTAAGTTTTAATTACTGTGCCTTCCCGTGATTGTAGATAAACATAGTTTATACTTTAAACGGGCAAAATGTAAATGTATGGCCTTCGGTTATTTAGTGTCAATGTACCACTACAATTTCTTTTTGTTAGTACTAAGGATGAAAAATAAAATATGTTTTGCAGAATATAAAATGGCACACTAGTGGTTTGTTTAGTATAGTAAGTCCATTTAATCAATAAATTAATTTCTACTTTAAAAGTTTATCTACCGACATTGTAAACTTTTGGCATGATTGTAAAGTTTTATAAGCACTCGATCTAAAAGTGTTGTAATGAATAGTTATAAAATCCACCGTCAGAAACGTGAGAAGTTTGTTTTAAGATGAATATTGCGGTAAATGTATTTAGAATATTGTTTTTAAACTCATATCAAAAAGTTATGAGAAATCTACGAGTTAAATAACCCTATGCAACAAGAATGAAGCACAAAGTATGTATACAGAAAATGTATGGTTAAAATAAATATCGAAGCTACGTCAAGTATCGAAAGTTACTTGCATATCGATATTGTATCGATACTCATGCATCGGAAATCTGAATTGTACTTTTATTGAAGCCATTTTGGTTAAAGAAGTGAAGTGTGTTTGGGAGTGTAGTAGGTGAATGTTTAAATGTAATGTTTGTATAGAACTAACTGTAATATGCGTTGATTTTTCTCCTTAGAAAGTTTTATCGTCTTACGATGGAGCTCGTCAAGCAATTCAATGGAGAGGTAAGAGAAATTTGTGTATATCATTGACTGGCTATGTTCTCTGCTTCTTATATTTTGATCTTGTTAAACTATTAATTTTTACCTTCAGTTGCGAAAGGAATATTTTGATACTAATATTATAATATATAATTAAGTGTTCAGCCCAAAAACTTGCAGTTAAAATATTTGTTTGATGTATTCTTGTAAAATGATTAACTTATACCCTCCCATAACCTAATTTTAGTCTACTGTATTAATGTTTATATTGCTTGATGTAATTTAATTAGTTACTCAATAGTAGGTTTAAAGTTACTAGCCTATGTTCAGTGAAATGAATAATGCAATATTATGAATTTGATATATATATTTTTTACAAGAAATGATTGCTGTTGTTGATAGGCCTAATGATTACTTATAAATAGACCTAGTAGAAACAATAAATTAGCCAAGTAATGTTTTATGGTTTTGGCATTCATATTAAATGCAAAAAAAGTACAAATGATAATTTTATCTTAAATTGCAATAATAAACACCAAGTGGCATGGAACACCTTTCAAAAGGAATCCGGCATAGCATAGTTCAAACAAAATCCCTAGTTAGCCTATTAGATAATGTTTACTTTAACCATTTTACCTAAAATAATTCAAAACTAGGCTACTTTTAACATTTTGTTAAAATAGTATAATTCCATTTCCAGAAAGTATTTTTAGGTGGTTACAACAGGGTTGTCAACATTTACATGAGAATTTGATTACCATGGAGAAGTTTATTCATCGTTTCTACCTTCATGGAGGTTTTTAAAATTTTGGGCAAATCTTAAGAACAGCGACTACCGCTCCGATCGCCGTAATTTTTTGCATTCTAACACAGGTTAACGTAATTTCACCGAAAAAAATAGTCCCGATTATCGCCGTAGCCGTTTACTCCCCCCCCCCCAAAAATTTTTGGAAAAAACAAAATTTGAAAAACCTGACTGACAATGCATTTATTCGTTTTTTTGGTGTTATTAGTTCGTAGGGCAGTAGTCCATGCACTAATTCTAGTATAAACTCGTCTTATCTTATCAGTAATAAACGCGCGCCGCTTATATTTTGCCTGTAATGAAACCTGCGTTAGTTCTGTCTGAGTTTTGTGTGTGTAAGCAGTCATGGCGTGATCTGGGCTTGGACTTTGCAAGCTCGAGTTAATTTTTTTTCTAAAAGAGCAAGCAGCGCAAAGCGCTGCGCAGCGGGCAAGCATCGCGTGATCTGAGTTTTGAATAGGGAAGCTAGGGTCTTTTTAGCGTGTGACAAGAACCATCGCACGCCATTTCAATAACTTCACTAATTATTCCTTGTCCATGTGGGTTTGTTTGTTTACGTCTGGCGGTCTATCGAAGCCGTCCTTACAGGTCACGTGATCCGCCCGGCCAATCGGAAACTTTCCTGTTTGTCACGTGACTACTGTCAACTCATCAAAACGACCATGGTCGGCCATTGTTTATAGTTTGATAGTCGAAAATCTTGTTATTTAAGTGTTTTGTATTGCCAACATTGTACTGCCGAAAAACTGGTTTTTATATATTAGCGATAATCTGGACAATTTTTTTTCGGTGAAATTACGTTAACCTGTGTTAGTATGCAAAAAAATTACGGCGATTAGAGCGGTAGTCGCTGATCTTAATATTTACCAAATTTTGTACCTTGTTATTTTGGGGAGACTACCCAAAAGTTACCCTCTAAGTGGCAAGCGACGTCTGAGGCGTTCTATTTACGCCGCCGTGACGTGGCAAGAGACGTCTTAGAAGTCGCTTCCCATTGCCGCTTATTGCTAGGCAACCGATAATTATTTTTGCGCCTAGTTTGCACAGTTGCGTTCACCACTAAATTTCCAATACATTTCATATAGTATCATCAACATCACGATGAAATAATCAATGGTACTAACTGAAATAATCCGGTACTTTGGGATTATACCGACCACACCCAGACATGAATCGTTATTTGACATTTTGCTTCTACTGATTACTAGATTAGCGTAAAACAATATTTCGTCAATATAAAACAGGAATTGTCTTATCGCAAACCCCTCCCCATCCTCAGACAGAGGTCAAAGTCGAGCGGTCTAGTAGATAACGTGATTGCAGAGTCGCGTCCCTTTGTTGTACTTCCGTGTTTTACCTCTACATTTCTCCAAACACTAAAATTCAACAAAAACAAACATTACCAAACTAAAACTATTTAAACTCTTTATTGAAAAAACACTCAAAACTTGTTTTTATTCTTGATCACATTCCGCCACCCAAAATGGTGCTGCCCCGCGCTGATGTCAACGAAAGAAAAACATCCCTCGAGATAGTACCTATCAGTAAAATAACAAATTCTAGAGGGGCTGATCAGAAATATAAATTGAATTGTAATGGAAAGGCAATTATGTACCGTGCAAATCATGTGATGCCGCGCGGCCTGCCGTAATCGGGATTCTCGAGAAAGATAAGATAACAGAGACAACAATACCGATTACAATACCTGGAAATGCTTGTAAGTTTTTAATTTTGTAATTAAAGAGTTGTTTTTTCGTTCTATCATGTTTGTTTCTTTAAATTTATATTTTTGTGTTCTTCATACTGGTGTGGTCGGTATAATCCCAAAGTACCAATAATCCTAAGTTTTCTCCCGCGGTCTGTTTTTTTACTGAGGGAAAGGGAGGAAAAGGCAAGCAACTTCTTGCGATTCTGACTAGAAAAAGTGTTTTTTCTAGATTCAGTTTTTCCCATATAACTTTTACAGTGTTGTAAATAGAAAAAATATTATTGAAGGTTTTTTGTTTAGAATTAAATTGTGAATAAAGGTTGCATTTAACATAATCTCCTAGGAATGACATTTTTAAAGTTACAGAACGTAAAAATGAAAAGTTTGGTGGGGAAAAAAACGTTTTTTTTTAACATTTGTGTGGATATCATAAAAATAGGTTAAGGTATGTAAAAAATAACTATACTATGTTATTCTGTAGTTTATTGCGAAAAAAATGATATACAACAAGCATTGCTCATATTAGAATTTGCATTTTATTTTTAAATTATAAGATAGTCCTGCTTGACTCTGAAAAATAGCCCGCCATTCCAGCAACATATTACCGCCACTTAGAGGGTTAATAAGCGGCCTACACTCGTTATTTAATTGCTATTATCGAACAATTCAATGTACCATCAAACATCAATATGCAAAAATCATACACAATAAGTTTCCTCATATTCATCGTTATTTTCAAAGTTTCAAAATATTAGTTACTTCTTGCTTTTTATTGTTTAGCCTACATTAAAAGTACTATAACTAATAAGTTGAAATCATATGCTATGTTAAATAAATTGTAATATCGAATTATTCCTCCACTTAATAACAATTGTTTACAAACATTAAATTTAAGTTTTATGTTGATTAGAAAGAAAAATGGTACATGTGTTGGTGCTTTTCACCCAACTATAATTTTGGGTGAAACATTATAGCCAGGGAAACTTAATCCTATTAAGCCCCAAGTTTTATACAAGATATATACAATAGTACTAACAGAGATTGTGATTTTAGAATTTTTGAATTATATTGGTAAAGTTGTTGTCGAAGAAATTGTATGTAAACCATTTGAACTTTTATTCTCAGTCGGGTTCGGTTAAAAAAATCGGTATTGGTTACGTTATTGAGTTTATAGTCATTATTTTTATATTAAAGGCAATTTATTTTTATAGTTATTATTTTTATATTAAAGGCAATTTATTTTTGTAAACATAATTTAAAACTAGTTCTTAATACCACTTCAACTTAATTAAACAAATTTTATTCATTTGCCGTGGCTGGCACCTGCTTGGAACATGCAAACCGTCAGATCGTCGAGGACGATGTTGCAACGACCATGCGCAATCCACTCGCACCCTTAAGTGCAAGAGTGGAAGCTGTGGTAAATTAAATGTTGATTTTGTATATTGAACCATTTACCATCAGCTTTTTTGTTTGAGCTTTGGGGGCTCCAATGACAGGTTTAACAATGAATAATTTACCTTTCAAAATTGCAGTTTAGTAGTAAAGCGCCAAAACCAGTACCTTTTTTTCATTTTTACAGACACAAAACTTGGTTATTGTTAGTAAATAATTGCTTTCGTCGCAAATTTTCAAAACTTTTCTCATCAGTGTTACATTTTCTAGACTCGTTTCGCAAAATGTGGCAAATGCGATCACAGCTTAAACTCTAAAATATTCCCTTCAAGAATGAATTAAATGAAATGAAAAATGTGTTTATTGAATACAACGAAAAACATACTCAATTGGCAGAGGTTGGGACTATTAAGTCCTCTCTTACACCTAACCTAAGAATATTGCTAGTTTCACTTATTATTGTCACATATATTGTTAACAATTCTATGAATACATTTTTCCTTTTTCTTATTACTTTAGTCTTTTTACTCAACATGATATTTGTGCAACTGTGCCTGTATTTTATAAAGGACTATTTCAATAAATAAATAAGGAAAAATACTTATAAAAATTTTTCTGTTAAAATTGCCAACCCAATATACAGCCACATCGTCCAATCTATGTGACATGTAACAACAAAACTACTTTGAGTTTACAATATTTCTCTCAAAATTGTCAACCCAATGTACAGCCACATCGTCTAATCTGTGTGACATGTACAGTACCTACAAAAGTACTTAAAAGAGTGGTCTGGTATGTTAGGTTCATCACAAATTGAAGTAAGGCATCCATGCAGCATCTGTTGAGTGAACTGTATTAATATCAACATTACAGACCATCTGGAAAAGGGAGCAGGATAGATTAACCTCTTGGTTTTAGTGAGTTGTTTAAAATTTGTTTGTCTGTATTTGGATCTATATGTTGCTGATTGTCTTTATTAGTAGTTCTAATTATATTGTATTGATTCAAAATAGGTAAGTAATTTTGTTCACAAAGAAGTTTCTTTTTAACGCTACAAGACAACTTTTTTGTGATAAGCCATTGGTTATCAATGAATTTAAAAAATGAAAATAGCAATACAATTATTTAATATCAATCAATTTAAGTGATACAGCTGCCTTAAAAACTTTATACTGTGCCTTAGTGCATTAAACACTTTATATGGGTCATCTGAAGAACTGGAGGGTATTCAAAGAAGTTTTGCCCAAGTTGTAAGTGTCAGGAAGGGGATTCACGTTGGGTGTGGTAATTCTTGAACAATTTTAAATTGAACACACCCATCAACAACATCATATTTTATGTACTCTAGGTGATTTATGTATTTTATTTATGTATTTATATACGGCATACACCATTTTACAAGAAATGTTAAATCCGATTCAACAAGAGATAAATTATCTTATAATACAGTACAACAAGCAATAATATATTCAAATATAACAAGCAACAAATAAATAACACCAACTATATGAACAATTAAAAAATTGTAATAATCACAGCAACGATTTATGTGTGTGTGGGGGGCGTGAGGGTTGTGTGTGCGTATAATATATGTATGCGTGTATAATTAAATATAACCTGCAGTAGAATATGAAGTTTCGGCAAGTAATAATGTGTCTTATAATATATAATAACAAGCAACAAATACATTTATAATATTTAACAAGCAACAAAAAACAAGATAACAAGTAATAAATATAAAACTTCTTATTACAGTATAATCACGATGCCAGAATGTGTGGAGAAGAATCACTCATGCACTTAACTTTTGTCATCACACTGATATGTGACCCTCTAAAGGCGTCACCAATCACTCATCACTAACTCCATCATTTGCAGTAAGAAGGCGCACGCACGGCTTGGCTACGAAATCGAGTCACACCAGGAGAGAAAAAGTCCACAGATCCACATATCTCATTGCCGAGTTGTAAAAGGCGTGGGAGCGTACTGCGTTGCTGGTATAACGTAGAGTACTGAAGCCTCTCAAACAAATCCTGGGATCTTGTACGACCAGGAATGTGAAAAGGAAGCTCCTGTAACAGCTCAGGGCAGCCCACAACATCATTGATCAACTTCATGAGGAGAACTGAGTCTTGAATCCTTCTGCGAATGTCTAAGTCATGAAGACGGAAGTGAGACTTCAGTAGTGGTACAGGGACTTCAAGGTAGTTGTATCCCATTCGGCAGCCAACAACTCTGATGAATCGGACCTGGACTCTCTCAATATCTGATATGAGAGTAGATTGATACGGAGCCCACACAGAAGAGTTGTACTCCAGGAGCGGACGCACTAGTGTCTTATACAATGTTACTAGAGAGTCAACATGCAGCCCCCCAGAGAAACGAAAGACGAAGCCAAGCGTGGAGTTGGCTCTCCTGCAAATGAACTGCACATGCTCATCGGGATGGAGAGTTGAAGTAGTTAAGACACCAAGGTCCTTCATCTTCCAGACTCTATGGAGAATTTCGCTGCCAAGGTAATAGTCATGAAAAAGTGGATTCCAAGATCTGGAAAAGGTCATAACTAAACATTTAGATACGTTCAGGTCCATAGAGTTTTTAAAGCACCAGTGCTCCACTGCCCTTAATGACGACCTGAGACGGTCCACATCATGGCCTGAGGATGATTCCAGAAAAAGCTTCACATCATCAGCAAATAAAAGATGTTTGGCGGTCAGGGCATCACCAATGTCATTGATGAAGAGGTTGAAAAGGAAAGGTCCCAGATGTGACCCTTGAGGAACTCCTGACTCAGCACTTATGGGGTGAGAAATAGCAGTACCACACCTCACACTCAGCGTTCGACCCCGAAGATAGGATTGGAAGAATTGCAGGAGAGAACTGGAGAATCCTAGAGAGTCCAATTTAGCCAATAGGTGTTTGTGACTAACCCGGTCGAAGGCTTTGGCGAAATCCAGATAAATGCAGTCCACCTGCCGACCTCTTGCGAATGCTGAGGTAATGTAGTGTTGAAAAATGATGAGGTTAGTGGTTGTGGATCTCCCGGAGCGAAAGCCATGCTGCTGCGG
The DNA here is from genome assembly GCF_021130785.1 of Homalodisca vitripennis. Taxonomy (NCBI): domain Eukaryota; kingdom Metazoa; phylum Arthropoda; class Insecta; order Hemiptera; family Cicadellidae; genus Homalodisca; species Homalodisca vitripennis. The sequence continues at coordinate 169,239,629 of NC_060210.1, read as the reverse complement.
CACTACTAGGTGTTTAAGCTCAAATTCAAGTCCATCTAACACCAGACTCTCAAAAACTTTGGACAATGTGTTTAAAATAACAATCGGTCTGTAATTCGATGCAAGGGTACTATTGCCAGATTTGAATATGGGAACTATGTATCCTGTCTTTAAGCAGTCTGGAAAAATACCTTTAGAGAAGAATATGTTGAAATAAATATATAAATGAGGAGAAATCACCACACTGCAATATTTAAGTACCGATGGAGGAATGGAATCAGGACCTGCCCCTTTGTTTGGATCTAGCTGGCTAAGCTTACGCTCAATGGCCTCAACTGAAAGGTACCAGGTTGTTAAGACTTTGAACTCTCGAGGATGGTAGACAGGAGGATCATCGTGAGTTTTACTAAAAATAGTAGCGAAGTAGCTGGCAAAAACACGGCAAATTTCTTCAGGATCTTCCGCAACCGATTCCTCATGACGAATCATCTTGGGTATGTTCGATGTTTTCCTCTGTTGACTGACATAGCTCCAAAAACTTTTAGGGTTTGTTCGACACTGAATCAGTGATAACCCTCTAAATACCAAAAATATGCACAATAAACAAATATGTAACATGCAAAGAGGCAGTAAAAAATCATTAACTCACTAAACTAATTAATTGTAAACAGCCACCTGTTTCTGATTTCTTTTTGTCTGCAAAATGCATAGAATAAATTTTTACTTATTTTGTTGGCTCATTGATTGAGATTATACAGTGAAAACTTTCAAGTTGAAAACGTTTCATTCCATCTATGAGATTCATACTGTAGGGAATTCATTGAATTAACATATATTACAAACTGTTTTGGAAGGGTCGTATGAGTTCACCAAAGTTTTACTACAAATCAACTCAGTATTTTTTCTCTAAGCTGTTACGTCTATAAGCTACCAGGTACTTTACAGTGGAACCTTGATAACATGAAATTCTCAATACTTAAAGATTGTATATCCCCTTGAATTCCCTGGTTTTATATCCCTTGAATTCCCTTGAATTCCTTGTAACACTCATGTAAAAAATACCTCTATAATACTGTTCTGTGGTTGGTAAACTCTATAAGATGAAGTTTAGATCATCCTAGGCACCTTTATAAAATGAAATTTAGTTATTGTGAACCTCTATAACACGAAATCTACTTCTATAATATAAAGTTCCTACACAGTAACCTTGATACGCTGAAATAGAGGAATAAAAGGACAAAGACTCAGTGACAGGTCTGGATTTGAATGCTCAGAATTTCCATACACCATTGACTTTAAGGTGACATTATTGTCACAGTTTTGCTGCAATATCAGACAAATTATACCGTGTTTAGTGTGGAACTTAAACATAGAGGTATTAAAGCTGTTGAAGGAAATTCTAAAAAGAAGAAAGTTGATACTACCAAAGAGTTTAATATTGCTTATGGAATTTTGTCCTATTATTATTAAAACAAGATAAAGTATGAATATGAAAGTGAACTTCCTGAGATGTGTAAAGGGGTGAAGTCTACAGAGTTTGTTTATATTGAAGAATGCGTTTTGATATGGCTAAAACCGTGTCGTGACAAGAATCTGCTGGAGGACCAGTGCTTCAAGAAAAAGCAAATCAAATCTTGGAGACCTTGGCCAAGAATGTTTCTTGCAAGTAACAGATGGTTACAAAATTTTAAGAAAAGAAATTCATATATTTTAATTGTATGGTGAAAGTGGAAGTGCGGATGTATTTTTCAGGTGTATGCGAGATAAAACTTTATTCTTTAAAGGTTATCCTTGCAATGGTGGGAAAAATAGCAAAGAACAAATAACAGTCTTGTGGAACACAAAGAGCACAGGAACAGTTAAACTGAAACCTTTAGTAATTGAAAAATAACAAAACCCAAGATGTTTTAAAACATAAAAATCCTTCAAACAGAATATATGACAAACAAGAAGATTTTAAGATTGTATTATAACAATAATAAACAAACACGATGTAATAGAATACTTAATGTGATGAACAATAATGCTTTTAATTCCTGGCTTTTAAAAGCCTCTACGAGAAAATGAAAAAGGAGAAGAAAAATTTGTTTGTTCATTGGCAATTTAACAGTTTATAAATTGCCACCGATGAATTGGCTTATGAATTGGTGCCCTCCTACCACCAAACACAATTTATAAGCTGCAGCCTCTTGACCAGGGCATCATAAAAAATGAAGTTTACTACTGAGTGGAGTTTACTACTTGTTCATCTGTTTCTCAGTGACTTAGAACTTGAGACCCTAACAAAAGTTGATTTATTCAAAGCCTTGTGGATGGTAACAAGGAGTGGTAAAATTTAAATAAGTACAATTTCTAACTGTTTTAAAAAAGTGGGTGTAAACACTTCAAACTGAAGTTGAAAAAGACTCAGACCAACCACCCCAGAAATGAGCGATATTTTACAGAACTGGGCAACAGTCAGAGAAGCATTAGACTTCAATGAACTTCGATGAATTCGTAACCAATGATTTTGCTGTGTGGTGACATGGATTCAGCTGACATTCAATCTTCATCACTGGCAAACCCTGACAGTGACAGAGATGGAGAAGAATATGGTGAAAGTGATCTACCCAACCCCGAACAGTGAAGGATGCGCGTGATGGTCTGATTACGCTATCACAAATTTGACTCCTGGAATCTGGAGCCATGTTAGTCTGAAGAGATAAAAAAAAGTCGATGATGAAGAAGCTCATAGTTACAATGTTTCAACATAAGAAACACTTAGACTACAGAATATAGTGTAATCTAGGGGAAGACACATTCTCAATATCTCATTGGGTGCACAATTGAGTCCACTGTGATTAAAAAAACATTTTTAGATTCAATCTTTAAGCATGTTGGGCAACTGGGTTATGAATGTATTTTTTTCTGCTTTTAAATAAACTCTCTACTAATAATTAATTTAGTTTAAAAATATTTTTCTGTATTCAAAACAATTATGTTTTATTTGTATTCTAGTTTGGTTTTATGTTGTTAAAACCACTACAGTATTTTTTTTTAAGTTGCAATGTATACTATTTTACTTGTATTTATGCATTACAATCTTCTGGAGAAAAATACAGTTCTCTAATAAAATGTACTAATTTGTAAGCTTGTTAGTTTTTATATCCTAGCAATGAACCTCATTACCACAAAGTTTAGCCGTCTTTGCCATGTTAATCTCAAAATCACCAATAGCACACATTTTTAAGAATCACACAATATTTAATAACATTACTAACAAAATTAAAATGTGACATGTATTGGTCTTGCTGTGTTCTTTATAGTGAGACTTTAATTGTATTAACAATGCGCTGTGAAGTGGAAAATTGAATGATAGTAATGACGACACCGACCATGTTGCCTTAAGAATTAAAACTAGTTAATAATATAATTTTGCTATTTATTGAATATAAAGTATATGGTCATTATTGTTAATGAAAAAACTTTTGTATATACCATTACAATGTATAAAATTAAGTGTTCTATTACACCGTATTTGTTTATTATTTTTACTATCTAATCTGAAAATCTGCATCAATTATGAACTGACCATATAGACTCTATAGATCCCCATCTATTTATTCTAATCTAATTTTCTGGACGATGAAATTTTTTCCTGCTTTGCAAGTTTTTGGTGCTCCATACATAGCAGATTCTAGGGCTCCATGTCCTCTTTGTGGGCTAATCATGGCCGTGTTCACATCTCAGAGTAGGATCTTGCTCCTTGGAATGTGTATTATATGACATTTCATTCAACTAATGTGATTCAATTTAATATTACTTAAATCCAACAGTTTTTTATTGTGTATGTTAGTACAGCTCCATTTCACCTCCCACTCGGTGCAGCATCTGAATCCTTGTATCTTCAGAGTTAAGATTCTTTATTGTTGATATTCATGAGAGAACAGAAAAAAAGTAAAAATATGTGTTTTTGTTACTGAGAAAGTGTAATAGACAGTGTTTGTAAATTATTCTTCTTGTCTTCTTTTGTCAAGGGCTCTCTCCAAAAATTATTTCTCCATGTAGAAAGGTCTGTCCAGCCAAGTTGTTAGTTTTTTTACTTAAAGCTCTGTCCATTTTCTTTCTTGATGTGGACAGGTATTACCAATTAAAATTATTAATGCCAAAAACCTGTACTGTACTAGTGGAAATGTATAATAGAATGTTACAGTCTTTTATTATTTAAAAAATACTACTTTTTTAAGTAGTCTATCAAATACCTTAATATAAACTAACTAATTTAAGAGTAAAAATTCACAAATGTAAACTTATTGCTATAACATGCATGACCTGCTATGTAACAAAAATTATAATATTCTTAACGAATTTGTCAGTGCAATTGTTAAATTGTTAATTTTTTTCAGCTTTCATCTCTGTACGAGTCGAAGCCTCCCATATCCAAGGCAAAAATGACATCAATAACAAGGACTGCAATTAAAGCCATTAAATTATATAAACATGTTGTACAGAGTGTAGAAAAGTTCATTCAAAAGGTAAGAATATAGATTTTTGTCACAAATAAAATAATGTATCATCAGAATATATACCCAAATTGTAAATGGGTGGTAATAAGTTAAAACTTGCTTCTATGAATCACGTATACCTTTTACAGTGAAAATTTTAATGTCTTGAAGGGTTGTTTAAATTTTTATTTGTCTTTGTCAAGTTTTACAAATAACAAAAATTATATTTCAAGATATATAATCTGATTTCTTTTTCAGGTGGTAAATCTTGTATTTGACTACAAAATAGATAGTTATTATTGTATTAATCAAGTGATTTATTGCCCTTTTTCATTAAATTAATATACTTACTGCAGAATACTAGATGGAATAAAATGTTGGGGAGATGAAGGGGTTTTATAAGTGTGATTTTATTGTGTACTTATTCATTTCTGGAAAAAATGCTTAGCTTGAGTAGGCTTTCAGAAAAGAACAAATATCAGCATAAACAGAAATATATGCCAGGGATCTCACTACAAGACGATGTTAAAAAACACGCTTGAGCGCTGAAAATCTCGCTCTGAGATGACGCAAAAAGTGCCGGAGTCTCGTAACAAGACGATTTCTATTTCATTTGTTGTACCTCTATAACTTATCCCGTATGGATGACATCATACAAAAGGCCAATACATGAACTAAACAAACCTTATTAACTGTTATTTCTACTTTGTACTGCTAACAGGATGTTGATGACGTGAACAACTAACTAAAATAGAACACTTTCTCAGGTGACAAATAGCAGAGCGTTTTTTATGTTATATAATTGTGTGATTTATTATTTTAAAGTGTTTCTAAGTTATATTAGTTAATAAAATTAATAAAAAAAGTTATGACACTCACATAAGAAAACTTTTAGAGGATGTTGTGCCGGTGATACGTCCAAGTGTCCATAAAGATAGTGTTGTAGAGTTTTTTGAAATTTACCTGAGTAAGGTTATGTTTATGTTTTGAGTTTTGTTTTAGTAAGTAATGTTTTAGTACACTTGATTTTGTATTTTTTTTTAAATGGAATTTATCATTAAAGTATTGAAATTTCAAAAAGAATTAAAAAGAGTTTTTATGGTAAAAACTAAACTTAAACTGAATGTTTTCCAAAACCCTATGCATTCAAAAAACAACAAAACAAACCTTAACATTATAGGTTGTTTTTAAATGTTCTTTATCCTAAAAGTGTTGAAAATTTAAAATAATTTTCGTATAGTAGTTATTATTCCTCAAACTGGATTTTTATTTTGTTTCCATAGAAAAGTCACTGTCTAAAGTGATTTTGAATTTTTTAAATTGTATAAACATCTGATAGTTATATATTTTCTGATACATAACTCATTTACTTTTAAAAAGAATTAAAAAGGAGCTTTGTATGATAAAAAATAAATTGTAGGTGAATTTGTTTCTAAAATCCTTGTGTAAAAATAACCTCTATCAATTAAAAACTTTTTTCCAACATTTTTTATGGTACAATCTAATATATAATTATTATACATGATTTTACGAAGTTTTTAAATGCTCTGTATCATGAAAGTATTGAAATTTCAAAATATTTTTTTGTAATATTTATTTCACCTCAAAATGGATTTTTATTTTGTTTCCGTGGAAATGTTGCTGTCTAAAGTGATTTTTAATTTAAAAAGTTATATAAAAATCTGAATGTTATATAGCTTTTTATACATAATTTTTAAAATTTATAAACAAATCTGAATATTAGATAGTTTTTTTATGCATAATGTTTTTTCTAAAACCTTGTGTTTTCATTCAAACCTTTGTGCACTTTTCGCATGGTCATACAAAAAATAACTGCATTTTTCAAAATGGATTTTATTTTATCTCTGGCACTAAAAGGGTTAAAAGAAGTGGAAAAACTATATATTAGACTCAGCTTTGTTGTTATTTTTTTGAGATAAACTCAAGGAATAGTAAAAAAGAATCATATAAAAGCAGCTAAGTGTAAAATTATTGAAAATTAAACAATTTAAGTAAATGAAATTCTTACCACTTTTTTTACTGTAAATTTGATTACAGAACTGTCAAATATGAACTATTATAAATGTTTATTTCGTATATACAAAACCATATTGAGTGGGTTTTATTTTTATTCCTCACTTTAAACATTTTAATATTTTGTGAAAAAGATAGTTTTAAATTATTTTATATGTTTTAGTAATGGGTAATGGTTAATTTCAGTCTTAAAATTTTTAATTATTGTTCTGTGTGTTCTAGTGCAAACCTGAATACAAAGTCCCCGGGCTCTATGTTATTGATTCAATTGTTCGTCAGTCACGTCATCAGTTTGGCACCGAAAAAGATGTTTTTGCTCCAAGATTTGCTAGAAATCTTCAACAAACATTTGTTCATTTATTCAACTGTCCAGCTGAAGATAAGGTAATTAATTATACTTAGTTCCAGTGAGCATTAATGATATATTCTAGTAATTATGTTTTAATTATTAAATGTGCAACTGCAAATTGGGAAAATTTATATTTTTTTTAATATACAATAACGTGTTACACACCTCATCCATGTACTTTATTCAGATTAAGGATCAAACCATAATTTATAATACATGCATGTAGTATAACAATATCTTGGAAAGTGTATTTCAGTTGTTTAGAGGCTTTTCTTGTAGCCAATTCTTACCTTATTCTTAATTAAACGTTATTGTTAACCCTTAGTACTCAGATGGAAATAAAAGAATACCCAGAATGCAGGTCGGATGGCCACACACGCGACCCCTAACTTCCAACTGTGTAGGTCGGACACTTCGTTTCGAGGCGAGTACTCAGGTCGAGTGGCCACACACGCGACCCCTAACTTCCAACTGTGTAGGTCGGACACTTCGTTTCGAGGCGAGTACTCAGGTCGAGTGGCCACACACACACGAGCCCTAACTTCCAACTGTGTAGGTCGGACACTTTGTTTCGAGGCGAGTACTCAGGTCGAGTGGCCACACACGCGACCCCTAACTTCCAACTGTGTAGGTCGGACACTTTGTTTCGAGGCGAGTACTCAGGTCGAGTGGCCACACACGCGACCCCTAACTTCCAACTGTGTAGGTCGGACACTTTATTTCGAGGCGAGTACTCAGGTCGAGTGGCCACACACGCGACCCCTAACTTCCAACTGTGTAGGTCGGACACTTCGTTTCGAGGCGAGTACTCAGGTCGAGTGGCCACGTATGAGGTCCGCCCTAACAAGTGCTACTTTCTATCGGGAAATGCAGCAACTATGTAAATCAGTTGTTTACATTATTTACGATTTCCTTAGTTTTGTTTTGAAGCCTTTTGTAGTACCACACGCTTCTACTGTCAATGAGTTACCAGTTAAGTGTATTATATAAAAATGTAATCTTAATATTTGATATGTTATCATGGTAGATCATCGAGACCTTGGCTCTGAGCGAATAAGAAATAAGACAAATCTGAAACACTAGAAATTGGTGATACTGTAGTGTTGGTGATTTTGATCATTTAGATTGAACAGACGCAGAATAAATTTACTTTATTCAACTGAATTAGTTGATTACATTTGATAACTTTTATTACCACACTTGCTTTTTCTACTTTTATTATAAAAATTCTTTATTCACTCTAAGCTATACATGTAGTTTTTAATTTTTTTAACTAAATACAGTACAACATGAATATTTTATTAAATTTAGTATTATATTCATAATTAAATCAAACTTTGTATTTTACATATTTATAATTTATAAATAAAGTTGAATTACATTATGAAACAACGGTTTACTAATTATTTATCACCCATAATCATGCTTACAATTACGTTTAAAAACTATATTATTTTAAAATAAAAATTAATTTTATAAATCACGCACAATAACTTACATTAGAGTCTGATTTTAAAATCATTGTAAGTATTTAAATCTTGCCATACAGTAATATTATGGTCATTTGAAGTTATGGCAGGTAGAAGTCGATTTGGATCTACCTGGAAAAATAAATCTGATCTGTCTGCATTTAGAGGTAAGCAGAGAATGCTGATTGGATGGAAGAACATGTAATGGGGTCCTGTAGTGTGGCCACCTGATCAGGGAGGACAGCTCATCAGATTTAATATCTAAGTGCACTAAAAGATAATACCAGCTTAGGGTGTGGTCTTTCGAGCACTAATGGTTAAGTATGAAGTAATCACAATTGATTCTGACTACAATTTTGTTTCAGAGTAAAGTTATCAGGGTTCTGAATCTTTGGCAAAAAAATGCTGTGTTCGAATCTGATGTGATCCAGCCACTGTTCGATTTAGCAGATCCAAATCATCCTGTTCACAAGGAGCAGGCAGCTAGTAATGGAATAACCCCAGTAAAACCTGTTCCTGCAGCTAATATCACACCAAAGAATGGTAAGATTAAGTTGTTATCACATTATGTATAGGGTCGTCCAATAATCAGTGGCCACCTGTCATTTCTGCACAGTTTGACCAATTGAAAAATAAAAATTTGGCGATCATTATTAATAGGTAATGAGATCTACTTTATAGTGGATACAAAAATGTATGGGGGTGGCTCCCTTCTAGGGGGGCGGGGGATGAATTTTCAAATGCATCCGTCCACATGTGACACATTGTTGGAAAGGGAATAAAAAATAAACATTTTGATGCAAACCAGAAGTTGCTATATATCACTGTTCCAAGATGGCGACTGCTAACTGGTGGAATATGGGGTTTTCAGTTATTTACATGAAACTTGTTTGTGGTAGTTTATCAGGTCAAGAAATATGTACCTTATATCAGTTTTATGTATCTGATATCAAATGGCGGTATCAAACAAGAGCAAAAAGGGGTTATCCTTTATACCCTAGTCTATGTAGCGCATTTGTATGAAAATTGGATATCTGGCGTGTTTTTAAGTCAAGAAGCTTGAATTTGAAATCAGTTTAAAAAATTTACCAATTCTTATTGGTATAATCAAATTCAACTTATTCTGACTTTTTTGGTTGTATATTTTGGTTTTTCCTTTCGTTTTAAATTTTCCACACAAATCGTTAAGAGACTTATAAGCCATGGCCAAATTGAGAAGTTGTGGAATCTGATGGACTGGAAGGCCTCTCTTTAATTTTAGAAGGTATTTTGCTAATAAAATAGCCAACGTTTCTACTTTGTAGTCTCAGAGGAGTATCACCATTGGATGATGGTTGACCTCTACTTGACTTTTCTGGCAACACAAGAGTTATCTAAATTTGCTCTGCTTTAAATTCTACCTGAATTCTGATAGGTTTTGTTGTTTATGTTTGATTAGGTAACTAACTTGTGAACTACACAACAAAAGTGAAAAAGAAGAAAAAATAATTTCGTAGACCCCTTTACAGTGCATTACAGGGAAGGATGTTAGCTTTTAATCCTATTGCGAGCCATAGTTTACCTATATATTGGGGAGTGACCAATAACCTTGTGGAGTGACCAATAACCTTGTGGACCAATAATCTTATATTTTTGGTCTTGGATTGTGTGCCATCAATATTATGGGAACAAAAATGTTTTCATTTAATCACAGAGGCCGGGGATCCTATTCACATCATGGTATCCCCAGCAGCTGGCCTAGGCTCAAACTCTCATTAACATATTCATTGGTTTCAACGGTAATGTGTCCAAGAAGTATTGTCCAGAATACATCTAATTATGCGGATCATTTGCGTGCCTTATTCACTCCCAAATTTGAAAGTTAGGCCTTGTCACATCATTTTCTTGAATTTCCTTGAAATTTCATCATCGCTTTTACTACTAATTTCACTCAAAATATCACCATTAAAATTACCATCACTCACTTCATTTTCACTTTCATTGAGTGTATGTTCTCCACAGCTACTAAATCTATCAGAAGATAGAATGCAATCTTGCTGCGAAACTATTTCAGACAGCAACTAATCAAAACAAACAATGAAACAGTAAACAACTATCAATTTCAAGAGAGTTGACCAGCTTAAAAATCGAAACTGTTATGTTTTAACAGACTGACCATCAATGTAAAATAATATAGAGAAATGTAAAAAAAAAAAAAAAAAAAAAAAAACTGATATCAGGATTATGTTTTAACAGACTTACACCATCAATGTAATAATGTAGAGAAATGTAAAAAAACTGATATCAGGATTATGTTTTAACAGACTGACCATCAATATAATAATATAGAGAAATGTCAAAATAAAAATCGCCGCTTAGTAAGTATAGTAAAAGTGTAATTTACAATTTATCAACTGTAAATAAATCTAATATCTTTATGTATAATGTTTCTATTCTAAAAACAATTGATATCAGGAATATTTTTCAACTACAAAATAATGAATGTGACGTGACTGGCAGTGCCCGTCATCGGTAAGGTAATTAGGTCAATGCTAACTGATAGTATTGTAAAAAATTACTAAACATTTTGGTCCTCAAAGGGTTAAAATATGATTTTTTTAAAAATAATTATGAGAGTTCTATAAAATGTTTAAGAATTTAAAGGCTTGGTTTTAAAATTTTTAGTCTAAAATAATCAATTTTTTATTGTTTTGTGTAAGTTTGACAAGTGAATTTTTTATTTATAAATATTCATAACAATTTTCATAAAAAAACCTGTTGTTTGTTGAGTTTTATGTTTAAGAATGAAATAAAGCGAAATACTTTGTAAGAACATCCACGAAAATGTTATATACAAAGTTATCAAACATGTTTTAAATTTCATTGCTCTACCATAAATGAAAACAAAGTTACCACATTAATCAAACTTACATTTAACCAAAATTCATTGTTGCCAACAGACTTGCAGAGGCATAACTACTACATAAACCGGTTAACAACTTTAAAATATTTTGTAAAATGTATTTTTATATTTGAGAGCATAACATATGTTTGTTTAGGGTAGCACAATTTAATTTGGTTTATGTTACAGTTTCTTCAAAAAAAGAAGGAGCAACTGCAGGCTGGATCAATCAATTGCACACAGAGCCAAACTCAGCATGTGTTCCATCTAATCAAGGGAAACCTCATGTGCGTAGTCAACTAGTTATTAGCTTGAAATAAATTTTAATATTAATAATGCAAGGATTGTTGGCTCTTATTTCATTAAAAGGTCTTGGTTTCTTAGATGTTTTAACACAAGACCTAGTTATAATTTGTGTGATCATCGGTCATTACTGCTAGACGTAAGGGTTGTCTGTTCTTTACTATGCTCATGGCTTGCAGGTTGCTTCTCAGTTTTAAGTAACAAGGTTCATGTTGGCAACAATTCCAAGATATTTCTGACATGTCAGTATTGTAGTAGTCCATAAGCTAGTCTCCATGATTGAACAAAAATTTCAAAATAAGATTACAAGTGTTTTGCTGCATATTCATCAGTTTGTGGCTGTGAAGCCTTATTTCTTATAACTCTTCAAATCTTCTAGTAACCATCCTGATGATGCAGTAACAATAGCCCCCAAAATATGGGTGGCCTGACGTACCCACACTAGCTGAATGTAGTTCTCTATAAATAAGTACTTCTTTTTCTTTGATTTAGCAACTTGGCTAAAATAATGAAAAACAGTGTACCCTCAGTAGAAGTATAATGGTCACAACACTTATGCAAGTTGTGCGAGTTTAAAATCCTATGTTGTACTAGAAACAACATGTCTTTTCTGACCATTCTAACATATTTTTGATATCTTAAGTTAGTCATAAAACAGAACATCAGTGGCTTTGACACACTTGTAGATGGAGATACTTTCATTTGATTTAATCACCAAAAATAAGAAACAAACAGCAAAATAATATCCAAACATCAAAATAATATCCAAACAACAATCAACTACATAACAAAATTTAACCAATGAAGAAATGTTCAAAATTAATCACTAACAAGATGCGTGAGAAAGATGTGCAGTGGCAAACAAGACAGAAATCACAGAGGAAAAATATATGGAAAAACTTCATCAAAGAGGAAAAACTTTAACAAAAATTATGAAAAAAACAGGCCACAGTAAGAATAAGAATATGTTTGTTATCATAAAGCTTACACGAGCGTCAACACAAGTCATGTATAAAATATGAAGACTAGGATAAGTCCAGACAAGGAGAATTTGGTACTCAAAACATGAAGTTGCCAAAACAATCAGGCCACAATTTAAATTATTTTAAAATATAAATAAATAAATAACAAATTAAAACAGATATATAACAAATAAATAAATAACAAATAACAACAAGTAAAACACAGCCTCAGAAATTACAATAACAGAATTATATAACATTAATACATTTTATAGTATAGTTTGTATGAATAAAATACATATGACATTAAAATTTAAAATCTAATCATTAAATTAAATAGGTTATGTCTAGAAACTAACAGTTCCACAGTCAAAATATTCTTTTAATGAATAAAATGGATTGACTAAAAGCCAGGAATAAAATTTTTGTTTAAATTCATCAAAACTATATTTTGAGCTAAATGGTCTTAAAAAGATGTAGACTTTCAAAGCGATTACTGTGTGAGCTCATTGACTATCAGCTGTTCCAGAGGGTCATTCCATGTCAAGTCAACCATGGTCATGACACCACCTCTTTAGATTTTGATGATAAACTTGGCACAAATTGTTGCATTTGCTTATAATTACTTACTTTACTGCCGGGGCGTAACAATCTCAGTCGATTCTTTGCCTCGTCTATGAGCCTCTTCCACGCCACCCTGTCTTTCCGCCAGATCCACAGACCCTCCACAACGGGTCATATCTTGTCGACCACTTGATCGCACCATCTTATCTTTGGCCTACACAAAGGGCGCCTTTCTGTCGGGTACCGCCTGGTAGACCTCTTTTAACCTTGTGCCTCCTGTCTCGATGTACTTGTCCTAGCCAGTATTCTCTTTGCCTTCACCAAAGCCAAGCAATATCAGGATCTTGGTATACATTGCGTAAGTCTCTATTTTTTCTTATTCGCCACACCCCTTCATCACATATGGTCCATAAATATTTTTCGGAGAACTTTATTCTCAAAAACAATCAACCCGCCCTCATTTGTTCTTCGTTATTCGGTCCATGTTTCACTTCCATGTACATTAGGGACCCTGGTTGTTGAATGATTGTTTTATAAAATTACTTATTTTGGGAGCATTGTGACAAACAATCTCGTTGACGTAATAGAGTCTTGTACTCGCCCCAATATGACACCTATTTGGGCATTAGCTCTAAGGATATTGGGGCTTTGGGGGAGATCTCTGTATATCCTCCACGTTTTTGGAGGATGTTATTGTTACACCCAAAAATTAAGTTTTTTTTTTTTTTTTAAAAAAAAAAAACTTTCTAACACAGTCAATGTCGAGTGAGATGTAGTGGGTCAATGCTTAAGTTTGTTCTCACATTTCCAGCATGTCTTCCAAAATGAATAATTTTAGTTTTATCTTCATTTAGCTCTAAGCCTACTGTTTGACATTCTTTAATAAAAAACTTTTTGTTAGCTGTGGAGAGGTCATCCAAACTTTCTGACATGATCACTACATCATCCGCAAATGCCATTATGTTCAGGTCCACTCCTAATTTAACCCCTCTTTGTAAGTTCTTTTAACTTTTTGTAATGCCTCTTCCAATGCCAGGTTGAAGAGAGTGGGAGTTATACCATCTCCTGTCTTTACTCCAGTGTTGAAAAAAAAAACAAACAAATAAATAAGGAAGTTTTCCGACATTTCTCCATCTATCTTATTTTGGCCCTTTGAGTCACTTATACACATTTTTGACAGTCTTAATCAGTTTTTGCGGGGGATTCCATGTTTTTTCCATCTTCTTGAATAGAGCATTCCTATACTATGCTGTCATAAGGCTTTCTTGAAGTCTATAAAAATTCCATAGAAGCCTTTGTTGAACTCATAATATTTTGAAATTGCCTGTTTAAGCAGGAAAATTTGATCTATTGTGTGGACCTGCCTTTCATAAATCCTGATTGCTGTTCATCAATTATTGCTTCAGTATAAGGACTTAATCTTGATAGTATTATTTTTGAAAATATCTTGTAGACGGTGTTTCAAAAGAGATATTCCCTCTATAATTAGAACATAATTGTTTATCCCCCTTCCCCTTTTTTGTGCAGAGGAAATACCACTGCTTCTCTCCATACCTCCGGTATAATTTCCTCTTCCCATACTTTTGTAATAAGTTTATGTATTTCTTTTATCAGGAATTTTCCTCCACTTTTAATAATCTCACTTGTAATTCCGTCTTCACCATGGAGCCTTTATTGCATTTAAGCTTCGCTAAGCCGCGTCTTCTACTTCTTGCGTAGAGGGTGGCCATCACCTCCGGTTGTACTTGTTGGTAATTTAATTCATCGTCAACGCTTCTGTTTGTTACAGTGGTCACAACTTCAGGAGTTCTTCAAAGTAGTCTTTCCACACTTTGAACCCTGATTCTTTGTCCATCCACCTAACTGTCCATTTTTGTCTTTTATGCCCATAGCTTTTTGCTGAGACGCCTTGTTTGAAAAAACGGATTGTTCTGTAAAAAATCTCTTGCGTTATTTGCTGTTCTGTCATTCTCAGCCTTGGTAAGTTTTCGTTTAGGATAGTCTCTTTTCGCTCGTCTAAGTACCACTCTGGTATTTCTGTTAGCTTCTCACAGTATTCTGTCCTAAGTCGTTCTGTCATTCTTCTGCCTTCTTCATCCACATTGTTCCTGCTTGCTAACCACCTGTGCTTTATTTCTCTTCTCTTGTTTTTACGGCTGTCCTGCGATTCCTCTGTAAGCATCCAAGGATTCTTCTTCATATTTTCCTTTGTGCCACCACACTTCCTTTACTGTTTCAGTGACTATAGTTTGTAAATTTTTCCATTGTTTTCCAATCTTGTCTGACTCAGTCATTGTTCGTGTTTCTCTATGCTTTCATCTTCAATATTTGGAATCTATTAATCAATTTTAATTTAAATTCCACTACTGCACTTCTGGTATTGTTATTTTGTCAGACGCTAATTGTTCTTTTCCTAGGTGTTCTCTTTTTGTTATTCCACATTTATTCTTTGTCTTAAGCTAATTAAGACTAACATAGTGGTCTGTACAAATTCTGCGCCTCTGACTGTGCGCACATTTGTAATGCTGCTATAATGTCTATTGTCTACTAATACATGATCAATTTGGTTGCTTGTTTTCCCATCTGGAGAGAACCCATGTTGCATTTGCTATCCATATTGATAAATACAAATTTTATTTCTCTATCTCTTATAGTTTTTTTTCATACAAATTTTTTAATTTTTCTTAATTTATACACGATTTTAGCGCCTCGGATTTCGCGTCCTTGCAATGTAAACTTGTAGCTTAAAAAATTTAATATCTTGAAAACTATTTGAGATTTCACCATGGAAAACTTTGCATAAATATTTAATTAATATATTTAAATAAAGAAAAAATACATTCACTAACCTATTCTCAACTCCAAAAAATAATATAAATATTATAATCAGAACAATTGTTTTTATTTGAAAAAACCGTTGTTGGGATTTACTAAAATTGCAATATCTCAGGGTCTCAGACTGGTAGTAGAGTGTTCATATTTTTTTTACATAGTCTAGATACATAGGCTAACAGATAAACAAAAAAGATGTATGGCTTTTTTCACATGTTTGACTGATATTCAACATTATTTATGAGTAACAAAATTACAGTACCAACTAAAAAATACGCAATTTGAAACATTTTTAGGTTTGAAAGTAAATTAAAGTTTAATTTTAAACTTTTCTTGTATTTAAGTTGTTATTATAATAAAAATACTCAATTAAACTCTAGTACTCAAGTCACTTTCAATTTAAAAGTATTTACAAAACCTTTATGAAGATAAATTGTAAATTATTTACTACTGATCATGTTTGTGTACTCAACTATTGAAGTGTTTACAATTTTATATATCCACTTATTTTTTATAATTATTTCTAAAATCAATAATTATTGATAGAGCAAGGGTCAGAAACTAAGACATGACAAAGATTTTACTAAAAAGAGTGACATTATAATGCACTAATATTTACACAGCCTGTTATGACTCATCTATCTTGTCTCAACCAGGATCCTTTCATGTTGGTTCATGCTCCTAGCCTCTACAGCTAACCACTGGAAACACTGCCTCAGTTTAGATCTTGCTTTGAGTGAGTGAAGACCTATAGTGCAAACTTCTTGTGCAGTGATTGTGGATTTTTAATTTTATTAAGTGAAAGTGGAAACATAACAGTTACAGTATATAACTATGTAAAACAAATTACAATCTGTATCAGAATTAACTGAGGAAGAAAAAGAAATTAATTTACTTAGATCTGGAATCAATTTAATTGAATTTAAAAAAATGTTTGTTCCCATCACAGCTACTACTACTTTCTCAATGTGTTTGAAAAATATCAAATCCGTATGCATAGATTCCATTAAAAAAACACAAAAAGCCAATAAAAAAGTCACTAAGAAGTGTATCTTTAAGTTTTTCAAAACAATTGTGTGAAAAAAATATTTTTATTAAACCCTGGGACAAGATATGCCTTCATGTCGAAACTTCTGTGAAGAAAAAAACTAAAATCACTGAAAATGAATCTGGATGACGAACTAATGATTGAATTGGATTCATTTGAATCTAGAAGCTCTCCCGCACAACCTGTCTCCTCTTTCACAAACAAATACAGCCTTAGATGATTTG